>NC_084480.1:126477487-127107737 GCF_030035675.1 Rhineura floridana
ATCAAGTCCAACCCCCTGCTCAATGTAGGAATCCAAATCAAAGCATACCCGACAGATGGCTGTCCAGCTGCCTCTTGAATCCCTCCACTGTCGGAGAGCCCACTACCTCTCTAGGTAATTGGTTCCATTGTCATATAGCTCTAACAGTTAGGAAGTTTTTCCTGATGTCCAGTCGAAATCTGGCTTCCTGTAACTTGAGCCCATTATTCCGTGTCCTGCACTCTGGGGTGATTGAGAAGAGATCCCGGTCCTCCTCTGTGTGACAACCTTTCATGTACTTGAAGAGTGCTATCATATCTCCCCTCAGTCTTCTCTTCTCCAGGCTAAACATGCAGAGTTCTTTCAGTCTCTCCTCATAGGGCTTGGTTTCTAGCCCCCTGATCATCCCTGTTGCCCTCCTCTGAACCTGATTATTTATTAATTTTATTATTAAATTTATTAGTCGCCCATCTGGCTGGTTGTCCAGCCACTCTGGGTGACGTACAAAATAAAACGTACAAATACATTAAACATTAAAAATCTGAAGCAATAATAGTAAAACCTAGCCCACCCCAAAAGCCTGCCTAAAGAGCCAGGTCTTCAAGGCTCGGCGGAACTCATCATAGAAGGGGCATGGCGGAGATAATTCGGGAGGGAGTTCCACAGGGTGGGAGCCACAATCGAAAAAAACCTCTCCCTAGTCCTCACCAGTCTGGCTGTTTTAACTGGTGGGATGGAGAGAAGGTCTTTTGACGCTGATCTTGTTGGGCGGCATCGCTGATGATGCTGGAGGTGCTCCTTCAGGTAGACTTGGCTGAAACCATGTAGGAATTTAAAGGTCAAAACCAACACCTTGAATTGGGCCCAGTAAGCAACTGGTAACCAGTGCAACTCTTTTAGCACTGGAGTGATATGATCTCGTCGGCGGCTGCCTTTAATCAGGCGCGCCGGCGCGTTCTATACCAGTTGCAACTTCCAGACCGTTTTCAAGGATAGCCCCACATAGAGTGCATTACAGTAGTCTAGGCGAGAGAAGACCAGGGCATGTACACTGATAGGAGCAGATGATTGGGAAGGTAGGGGCGCAGCCTCCGTATCAGATGGAGTTGATACAGTGCTGCCCGGCTCACAGCTGAGACCTGAGCTTCAATGGACAGTTGGGAGTCAAGAATGACCCCCAGGCTGCAGACCTGGTCTCTCAGGGGCAATTGTACCCCATTGAGCACCAGCTCCAAATCCCCCAATCTTCCCTTGTCTCCCACGAACAGTACCTCGGTTTTGTCAGGGTTCAGCTTCAGCTTATTTCTTCCCATCCAGCCACTCACCGACTCCAGGCACTTGGACAGGGTTTCTACAGCCACTCTGTTCCAGTTTGTCTGCATTCATCTTGAAGTGCAGAGACCAGAACTGGACACAGTATTCAAGATGAGGCCTAACCAGTGCTGAATAGAGGAGAACTAATACTTCATGCGATTTGGAAACTATACTTCTGTTAATGCAGCCTAATATAGTGTTTGCCTTTTTTGCAGCCACATCACACTGTTGGCTCATATTCAGCTTCTGAGCAATGACAATTCCAAGATCCTTCTCACATGTTGTACTGCTGAGGCAAGTATCCCCCATCTTATAACTGTGCATTTGGTTTCTTTTTCCTATGTGCAGAACTTTGCATTTATCCCTGTTGAATTTCATTCTGTTGTTTTCAGCCCAATGCCCCAGACTATCAAGGTCCCTTTGGATTTTGTTTCTGTCTTCCACAGTATTAGCTATGCCCCCAATTTGTATCATCTGCAAATTTGATAAGCATGCTCTGTACCTCCTCATCCAAGTCATTAATAACAATGTTGAAGAGCACTGGGTTCAGTTCCAAGCCCTATGGTATCGCACTCGTAACTTCCGCCCAGTCTGAGAAGGAGCCATTGATAAGCATTCTGAGTACGATTCTGGAGCCAGCTGTGGATCTACCTGATAGTTGTTCCATCCAGACCACATTTAGCTAGCTTGCTAATCAGAATATCATGGGGCATTTTGTCAAAACCTTTGCTGAAGTCGAGATATATTATGTCCACAGCATTCCTACAGTCTACAAGGGACCCAATCAAAAAATGAGATAAGATTAGTTTGGCAGGATTTGTTCTTCATAAATCCGTGTTCATAAATCATGACTGGTAGCCACTGCTAGCCGTATCTTCCATGAATTTGTCTAAACCTCTTTTCAAGCTATCCAAGCTGGTGGTCATCACTACCTTCGGGGGGAGTGAATTCCATAGTTTAACAATGTGCTATGTGGAAAAAATACTTTTGTGTATGTGCTGAATCTTTCAACATTCAGCGTCATTGGATTTGCCCATGTTCTAATATTACGTGAGAGCGACTTTCTTCACACTGTACATAATTTTATACAACTCCATCCTATATCCTGTAAAGTATTCAGGGACAAATGTGTGGTTCTTTGTGAGTGTTTGCATGTTCTTGTTTCCATAAAACTAATCTTACCTACCGTGCCCTCCCCCAAGTTTTTTTTCATATGAGCACTGGAATTGTAACAATGTAGCTAGATTGTGCTTTCAAAATTCACCAGAAACTATAACTTTTCTCTTTTTATTCTGCCCTAAAGAGGCTGTTAAACTTTAATCACTTCAAAGTCTTGTCTTGGGTGTTTTATCCCCTTTCTTAACGACCACTTCTTAACTGATAACACAGAGTACAAAAGAGCTAGAGACAAACACAGTGTTTCTGACCAGGTTACTAGCTCTTCAGTCAACAACTGTTACTGTTGTGTTTCTAAAAATATGAGCTGCATTTGGATGTACCTGAATGGGAGGGAAATTGCCAAGAATTCAAGCACAAACCCCATGGGGAAAAAAACACTGCCACACACCAAAGCCTACGTTGTTAAAATTACTATATGTACTTTCCTTCTAAGCCAGCCCACACATGAGCAACTTCATCAAAGATCCTGTAAGTAGCCATTTGACTAATTTGAATAAGATTCTATCCCAAGAGTGGGGAACTTCAGGCCCATCAGGGGGTCCAATTTGGTCCATTAGACCAGTTCTCTCAAACCATGCCCACCCCCATCAACTGATACCACTGGTGATGTCAACTGATGGGCGGGATGGGGTTACCAGATGTCCAGTTTCGGCCAGATACTCCCACTTTTGGAGGTCCTCACTGGGTCTCTGGGTGAGTCAGCATAATTTCCGGACTCTCACTTTCATTTTTTTTTAAAAAAAAATTAAGTTTCTAGGTGGTCTGGTTCTCAAGATATACACCAAAACGTCACCCACCCACCCTGCAACTTAGGTGAAATGATGTCTTTGCTGGCTGCTCTAACCCCGCCCTTTCAGGTTTGTAGACAGTAAGTGAAGTAAGGATTGTGATTGACAAGGGATTTCTGAGCCTGACAAGGGATTTCTAGGCCTCCATTTCTGGGCTCCCTTGGACTACATTGCAAAAGTAGAAAAGGATTGTTTTTTTCCTTTATCTGAAAATCTCATAAACTGAGTAAGTACCAAGTATTTTTTTTCTCTTATGTTAACAAGTTTAAATGTTGAAGATGGCAATAAATCCAATTGGACTTATTTTTGAGTAGACATGGTTAGGATTGTGCTGTAAATTAATGGGACTTCTGAGTGAACATAGTAAAGAATTGTGTTTGTGTTATAAATCTTTCTCTCCCCCTCCAATCCTATTTTTAAAGTACTTAGGCAGGGTTTACATAGATATCACTGTTTTTATTATGTAGGAAACTAATACTAATATTATTTTTTTAAAAAAATGTTCTGCAATGACCAACTTATTTGGACAATAAACTATTATATGGGATCTATGTATTTTTACATCTCTAATGTGGGTGTGTATATATGGAGTCTTCCCAAAAACCCTATGAGGTAGGAATACTGATTTGAAAACAAGGCAGCTCACAACAAGAAATAAATCACTGTAAAATCCAATCACCGTAAAAACAAGTATAAACAGTTGCAAAACAGCTTAAAGTGGCATGATTCTGAATTTTGGGTTGGGTGAGTGTTCCTTATTGAACAGTTCTGTACACGCTTCCCTGTTTGAGTAAGCCCCATTGAACACATTGGGACTTGCTTCTGAGTAAACAAACATAGGATTGCACTACAAATATATTTACAGATTGTGTAAATAATAAACATCTTTGACAGTCATGCTTATATAAATATTTCTTCATTTAAAGCACATGACTTCCCCCAAAGAATCCTGGGAAGTGTAGTTTCAACCTCACAGTTATAGTTCCCACCATCCTTAACAAACTACACTCCCCATGATTCTGTGGTGGGATTCGTGTGCTTCAAATGGGTGTTGAATGTGCTCTAAATGAATGGTGTGGATCTGCCCTATGTATGATATGCATTCGTTAGTGAACTGAAAAGAACAATTTTAAAAGATACTTTTTTAAAACAGAGGAAGGGCTGTAGCTCAATGGTAAGGCACATGCTTTGCATGCAAAGGTCCAAAATCCAATCTCTGGAAAAGACTATTGCCTGGAATCCTGCAGAACCAATGGTAGTCCATGTCATCAGTACTGAGCTAGATGATATCAAATGGCCTGACTCAGTATAAGGTAGATTCCTTTGTTTCTAAAAGTGGAAAGAGACCCAGGGGCCACAGTGACTCCAAAATTTATTTATGTATTTTATTTACATTTATATACCCCTTTATTGTAAAAAAGAGTTTACAGAAGGAGTTCAAACAATAAAATTATTGGCAAAAACAGTTTAAGATAGGTATTCAAAAACATTCAAAATATATATAAAACACAATAGCTTCTACATGTTTAGGATAGGTTTGCCTAAACAAGCATGTTTTTAGCAGGTGCCGAAAAGAGTACAATGAAGGTGTCCAGCTAATGTCAATACACAGGGAGTTCCAAAGTGTAGGTGCTGCCGGACTTCCGGGAAGGATTGCTTAGCTTGTGCCTGTCTCTGAGACGAGCTCTCGTCTCAGAGGAAGCTTTTTCAGTTTTAAAACCAGCCAAAAGGTTTTTTTTGACTGGTAAAACTTTCTCCCAGGCAAGGGAGAAACGAAGAGATTATCCACAAGCTTCGTTGTGTTTGTTGGGGGACTTGAATTCATTCGGAACAAAGGACCTGCCAGCAACGTCGGACGGAGCCAGGGAATTTCAAGCAAGCTCAAACTGATTAAGCAAGACGTTTTTTTTTCTTTAAAGAAAAACGTATTCTAACAGGCGAGCATTCTTCTATCTACTCTTATCATTTTGTTATCGTTACAGTAAAAGAGATTTGTTAAAGGATCAGCAACAAAGAATCCCTGGGTGAGTTATAACTTTCTCTCATATACACGGAATTAAGGAGGAAGAAAATCGAAATAGCCTATCTTTGTTTTTTATTGCAAAAAGCTGGCATGGAATTGAGCATTTTAAAGATATAAACGGATGAGGGGCAACTAATCTAAAGAGGAAATCTGATTTTATGACATTTGAGTATTATCTGTCTGGGACTATTTTTTCTGGTCTATTTTTTTTTTGACGAATCTGTTTACTTTTTATGCCACTAATTTTTTGGATGCTGTGAACTAAATTTGTTTTGCACTTTTGGACACATAAGAGATAAGGCGGTTTGTGCTGTCTAGAGGGTGATGTCAGCAGGCTTGGAGGATTAACTCCTTTGTGACTGGAAAAAGAAATAAACTGTTCTTTGCTTGGGAATAGTTAAGAATGACAATCAAGAAGGTGGCTGAGACCCTGGATGTACAGGAAGGGGTTCTCTATCTAGATATGTTTCAGAAAATAATGAATGAGATTAAGCTGGTGAGACAGGAGCTGAGACAGAGCAGACAAAAGATGAAAAGCGAATTTGGCAAAATGAGACAGGAGCTGAAGGAAATTCAGGATTCTGTGAGAGGGGAGGTGGATGAGACCAAAGATATGGCTGGACAAATAGAAGAAGATGAAAGAAAAATTAAAGGAAAGGTTCAAGCCCTGGAGATTGGAATAGATATATCAAATATGGACTTGGAAAAATATTTGGATTTTATGGCTGTGATGGATCCTGGAGACAAATATCACTGTTTGGAATTCAGCGCTGTCCTTGAAGGAATTGGTGAAGAGATTAGAGATAAAGATATCAACGGTTCAAAAAATTCCTGGATTGGAAGGATTTGATGGAACTTGAAATGGAGAAAGTTTACAGAATTAATTCCAGATGTGTGACAATGGAAAAATTCTCGGGAGATGTGATGGTGCATTCTGTGGAAAGGAGGAGCAGAGATGCAGTTTTACAACAACATTTCAGTGGTACATTCGGAATTGATGGCAAGGAAATATTTGTGATGAAAGAAATTCCTATCAGACTTTTATTATATGACTATGACTATGACAGCAAGATTATTATGGGTGCAAGGATGGAGATAGAAGATGGAATTAACACTGAGAATGGCTATTGAAACTACTGGACCTAGCAGACTTGATGAGATGGATTAATTGACATGTTTATTTGGAGAAAAATCGATGGATATATTTCTCAAGGAGTGGAAGCCTCTCTTTGACTTTTTGCGGAAAGAATAAAGTAATGTTAATGAGATTTGATGATTAATTAAGATAACTACTGGAGGAAAGTGATTTTGTAATATATTAAGAGACAGGTTTGTTATATATTATAGACCTATAACTGATCTGCGACAAATCGGAAGTCAACATTTTATTTTATTGTATTAGTTATTAATTCGTTTTTTTTGTTTTGTTTTGTTTTGTTTTGTTTTTTGAAACTTTGAATAAAAATTAATGATAAAAAAAAACAAAGTGTAGGTGCTGCCATGCTAAAGGATTGTTTTCTTACAAGAGCAGAACAAGTACTATGTGGCACCCATAGCATGGAAAGCACACCTTGAACTTGGCCTGGCAGCAAATCAGCAATCAGTGCAGATTTCGGAGCAGAGGTATGATGTGCTGATAGCATCTCACTCTTGTCAGCAATCGTGCCACAGCATTCTGCACTAACTTCAGCCTCCAAGTTAGGCTATGCTGCATGGGGATTTCTGTGACCTCGGTGGACTGGATGCCAGGAGGTTTTTTAGTTTTGGCTTTTGGTTATGAATCCTGACTGACTGTGGGATGCTGAGCTTTCTGCCGTACTCATAGGAATTTTGTTGTTAGAATGGTATTGCATTTAGGAAAGCATCACAGTCTTTTATTTTTATTTTTCTGTTTGCATTTCATTTACCTTTAACCTCACTCCCTTACATACATAGAAGCAACAACAGTGGTTCCATGCACTCAGCTCAACCCCCTTAAACCCACTGATGATGCACTTTGTTGGTTTCATGATGGCTTGTTTCTTGCCCAATAGTGGCAAAAGAGAATTCACATACTGGGAAGTGTGGGTGTAATTGTTGTTGTTCCCAAGCTGCTACCTGTGAAGGTAGATCAAAGCACGCATTTTCTCTCTGTCAATTATTACTCACTGGAATTGGGTTGGCTGTCAAAGTGAGCTTATCGCAACTCACAAGGTAGACAGGAAAGGGTAGAGAATCTTCTTACTCTTACTCATTTCTCACACCTCTTTTGGAAGTGAAGGGTCAAATCTGTAAAGAAGTTTGGAGCAGCCATGTTGAAAGGTACAGGCAGGATATAGCAGGCAGGGGGTTCCCAACCCTGCTTGGATATGGATATCTAGTCAAGATTTACCAACAGCACAATCCAAACCATATTTACTCAGAAGTAAGTCCTATTGAGTTCTATGGGGCCTAGTAAGTGTATTCAGAATTGCAGCCTTCAGGGGCATCCATCTTTACTCCTCAGTGCTCCTATCTAACATCTCCACAACACTAGGCTACTTTCTTCCTACAATGGCCTTCTGGTGACTGGGCTGGCCTGAGGGCACTTAAATCCTTCTTGCCAGAAGCAAGTAGGCTATATTAAATGTTCCCTACCCAGGCTCTATCTTTCAGCTAAGATTTCTATTTTAATTTCCAATCAGAGAAATGTTTTTGTTTGAATTGTATGCTCCAAGCAACTGTGGTTGATGCTTAAGGTATCATGCTTAATGACATCACTTGCTCCCCGTGATATCACTTGGGCCTACCCCTGTGACATCACTACACCACATCCCCATGACCTGCCCCCATGACATCACTAGGGGCCACCCCTGAAATCTTAGGCTTTGGGATGCTCCTGACCAGGCAACCCTAGGGCGGGACCTTCTTGGAAATTCCACCCCGCATTGATTCCTTCAACCTCCAAAAAGGATCAGCGCGAGGTAAAACCTGGGTCTGCTTCCTTTTGCTGTCTGTGCAACAAAAGCAAGTGCTGCTGGGATTTTTTTCACCCCTTCATTGCTGTGCAATGGAGCAGTCCCTGCCAGAGATGATGTCTACTTGCAGACATTGGCTCTGACTGGGACTGCTCTGTTGCAGTGATGAAGAAACAGGCACATGTTTTGCAGCAATCTTTGAAGGAGTCACCCTCCCCCTTTAAAGAGTGCTTGCTTTAAGAAAGTCTCCGTGCTCTTGAGCTCAAATGGGCGTATGGGGACTGTCTTAAAGCATTTTGCTGTGCTCTTTGAAACAGTCTCTCCTTCTCTAGAGATCACTGCAGCACTGCAAAAGAAGCATCTGTTTCTTCATCGTTGAGCAACAGAGCAGTCCCTGTCAGAGCCAATGCACAGAACTCTGGCAGGGATCACTCTGTCATGCAGCAAGGAAAAAAATGGGGGTCTGCTTGCTTTCACTTCACACACAGCAAAAACAAGCAGACTCAGTTTTTTGGAAAGCTTGCCCCGCCCTGATCCTTTTTGAAGGTTGAAGGGATCAGAGCAGGGTGGGCTTTCCAAGCCTTCCCGCACCCCCTCCTTTAGAGCATGAATTAATCAGTGTTAACTTTGCAAGGCAGTGTCTGCCTTGCAAAGGCAGGCTTTGCAAGCACAAGGGATTTTCACAAAGATGTGGCCCCTGGAGTCAAAAAAGTTCCCCATGGGAGACAGGGGAGATTGAACTTTTCTATTTGTTTGAGATCAGTTAGAATTTTCAAACTGGGCTCAGACAAATGCCCCCATACATTTTATGTATTTAGTCATTGTTTTAAAACAGTCTGGTTTTAAACTGCTTTTATGTGTTGTATTTTATTATAACATGCTGCTTTGAGACTTTTCGTTGTATAAAACGACTGGTAAATTTATTTATAAATGTACTTACACACTATCTTTGACAAAACATAAGGGCGGTGTACAGCAATATAAAAACATTTTAAAATGATACAAATCAATCATTAAAGACTGCCAATTAAACAAATAGTATTAACAATGTCTTAAGAGAAAGTTTGTATAAATGATGGTCTAGAACAGTGGTTCTTAACCTTTTTTGGGTCATGGACACTGCTGAGAATCTATGGACCGCCTCCCCAGAAAAAATGCTTATAAACACATACAAAACTTTGCACACAATTTATTTTACTGCATTGGAAATTGGAGCTTTTTTGTTCTTGGTTCACCGACCCCCTGAAGCCCATCAGGATCCATGAACCACAAGTTAAGAACCCCTAGTTTAGAATGATATCTGACATGGCACCATTTAGGGGGTTTTTTGGGTTTTTTTTTTTTTTTACAAAAATTAGAACAAGAATTACAAGAAAAAACTCTGAGGAATATAACACCCTAGACTCAGAGCTTGGAAAAGTTACTTTTTTTGAACTACAACTCCCATCAGCCCAATCCAGTGGCCATACTGGCTGGGGCTGATGGGAGTTGTAGTTCAAAAAAGTAACTTTTCCAAGCTCTGCCCAGACTTTGTTGGAGGTGTCAGTCACTAGGTTTGCTACATCTGCTCCTGACCAGTAAGAAATTTTTGGAAAACCATATTGCAAGAGATCAGCACAGTAACAGGAAATGTTTTACCATGTTGATGAAAGATGGTGCTTTTTTATCTGAAAGCATTTATTTTGCATGAAGAACATAAATTAATTACTTGTTTATTCAGAGTGGCTAGAATCACTGCTATTTGGAAATCCATTAATCTTATTTCTTTGAGTGAATGGTACTTTCAAATTTGGATGAACATTTTATGGTTTTGTATTACCAAAACTCAAAAGAAGGTACTTTCTCAAATAATTTTAATTGAATGACAGAGAATGCTGAATATTTGAATCATGTGCAGTCTATAATGTGTCTTCTCTTTTGTAAATTGGCCTTATACAAATATAGTTTAACATCCTGTCACTAATACCCTCATGGAATGAGTGCATGATTTACTTAATTTCACAGTAATTCACCAATGTACATTTTCATTTACTTCTTTATAAGACAACTATTCTAGGGAACCCTGGTGTTCCTTAGTGAGTAATGGTGGACAAGCTTCCTTGGAAGATAGCTTGCCCAGAACTACAGACATACTACAGAGGAATATTGCACTCAATTCACATGGAGCGATGTGAAGCCCAAGAACCTCAACAAGTGCCCTCTGTGAACAGAACATGTCAAAATGACAGAGAATCGTCATGATTTTTTATTTTTTGTGCTAAAAACATAGCTATTAAACTGAACTAAGAAATATAAGCATCTTATGAAAGGAAAAATGAATAAACTCTACTCTGAAGTACAGTCGCTAAGCATCTCCAAAGAGCACAAGGTGGTCTTTTGTCCACTATAAAATTAGTTTCACATCTTTTGTCCTCAATGAGTCCAGTTTGTAAAGAAATCTCTTTTCTATCACTTGCATTGTACCAAATGTGGAGAAAAAGATGTTTTGTCACAAAATTAATAAAGTAAGACTGATTACATAATAAACTTAATCTCCTTGGTTCACTACATGGACTCATTCTTCAATGTAGGGCCTATCACTTTCTTCTTGAAGAAAGCGTTCCCTAAAGGGAGACTGTTTACAAATTGCTAGCCTTGGTATGTTATTATGAAACCTACTGATGGGAGAAAAACATCATTATTCAGTTTCTCTCCGAAATCTGTTAATCATTTTAATCTAGGGGATATTTCTTTTGAGGCTAATTCTATTTTGTTGATCATTATTGACATGACATTATCAGGGAATTAATACTGCATATTTGTAGGTATGGGTAAGTATTCTATAAACAGAACCAGGTTTTCAGTTATTTGATGTGCAAAAGGAAGCAGCTGCAACTCATAACAGAACATGTACTGATAATTTCTCCATTTTGTGCAATTGGCTTAACAGCAAGTACATCAGCAGTTGATCAAATTATTGTGATGAGGGCTAGGCATGGCATGCTGCACAACAGCAAATGAATGAGGAATGATGATGATTAACAGTTTGACTAAATGGATGCACTATTACCAAAACAGTCTTGGTGTCTTTTCAATCTGGAATACTATTCAGTTAAGTTATGACCCAAACCCGTGCATTAACCTGTAACCAGGAATGCGGAATGTGTGGCCCTCCAGATTATGTTAGACTGTAACTCCCATCATCCCCAGTCAGAATGGCCAAGGGTCAGGGATGATATAGTACAGCAACATATGGAAGGTCTGGGGAAAACCAGGAAAAAGGTTTTCACCAATTTTTCCCAACCCCCCCCCCCAGAAAAATGAAAGAAAAAGAAGGTGGGTTTTTTTCTTCATTTTTCCATTTTTTTCTGGGCCTCCACATCTCTAGGAAGGCCACAGGTGAAAATTTCACACATCCCTTCAGGGGCTTTTCAGTCCTACAATTCTTCCAGACTGAATCAATTTCTATAGAAACATGGAACCAGTGTTCACCACTGTGCCATATGAACAAATATTGGCAAATATCTAATCCAATCTAGTAACTGTGGTGACAATCAAGATTCCCGGGCTCCCATGATAGGTTGGGGGAAGTGAATTCTCTGCCAGAGGGTACACTTCTGCTTGCCCACTCTTCCCTTTTGACCTTATTGCTGACACCAGGTAAGAGTTACCTTTTACTAATCAGACTCAAAAGCTCTGTGTGTCTCCTCAAGAATTCAGAGTAGCATGTAAGGCTTTAGACATGGGTGGTGTATAAACAGAGAGCACAAGATTTTAACGAAACAAAGATAAAAAGTTTATTAAAAAGATAAAAAGGAAAAATGTTATATATCAGAATAGTTACACCATACAAATGTTTCCTCATTGGACAAAACAGTCAAATAAATATAGGTTAAACCACATCCAAACTTTCCCTCAAACTGACAGTCCCTCACTGTAACCTTCCTAAATAGAGGCTTAGCTTGATTCATATTCCTTCTGCATGGCATGTGTGCCTTTGCCTGAGATTCCCCCATGAATCTGAATCTCAGAAAAGTCCCTGACTAATTAAAGCCTGGAGATCCCTTTGATTTATATTGCAATACACATGCATTTCAAAGGCTGCAAAGAAAATAATGGTCTTGATAGACAGAATATATCTACAACAATTTTTTCCAGTTAAAATGTGGCACCAATCAACTTGGTTTTCCTAATGGGCAACACTGCAAGTTAGCCAACTACTTAGCCCATAATCCCCAACACAGACCCATACAGGATTTATAATTTATTACAGTGCATATCCTTCAGAGTAACCATATATGGCGAGATGAACATGTCCATGCTACGCCAAAGACAGACACAATGTTGAAGAGCAAACACAATGCTCAGGTGATGGACTCCTCTAGAATTAAAGTTTATTATCATTCCACAAAAGGAATAAAACAGAAAGACAAGAGATGACAATGAACTGCTGCAGAACAAGCTCATTTAACTGATCCTGTTATGTTTCAAGAAGAACATACCATTAGCTATATTATTTATTTAAATTATTTATATCCTGCTTTTCATGGTTCACACAGTCCCAGAGTGAGAAACAGTGAAACACACTAAAATGTTTCATTAAAATAAAACGTAAAAACTGACAATATACTAACAACATAATTACATCTGCCAAGCAAGGGACACCAGTCAAATGCTTAGGTGAAGAGACATGTTGTTATCCGGTGCTAACTCCATTGGTTCTGTGCAGACCCAAGACAGGAGGACATTCCAGAGTTGTAGTGCCACTACCGAGAGTGCCCTCTCACAAGTCACCACATACCATATCTCAGAGAACTGTGACATCATGAGAAGGGCATCTTCCAATGATTTCAAAGTCAAGGCAGGTGTATAAGAGAACAGATACTCTTTCGGGTATTTAGTTCATGAGCTGTCTAGGGCTTTACATGTCAAGACAAGCACTTAAATTTGGCTCAGTAGTGCATTGGTAGCCAGCACAGAGCTTTCAGTATGTTGATGGTGAGCTGTCCCAAGCAGAATCCATGTAGCACTCTGCACTAACTGCAGCTTCTGGACCAGACCGAAAGGTAGCCCCACATGGAGTGAACTGCAATAACCCAGTTGTGAAATTACCAACACATGAATTATAGTAGTCTTGTGCAGGAACTGTCATAGCTGTTGAGCCAGCTGAAGCTTTCCAGATACTCTTAGCGATGGATGCTACTTGGACCTCAATCAGCATAGATAGTTCAAGAATACTCCCAGACGACAAACTCACTCCTCAAGGGGGAATATAACCCGATTAAGAACAGGCCATCTCCCTAATTCCCAGACAAGGGAACCATCCATCCACAAAGCCTCCAACTTATCAGTATTCTACTTCAGCTTATTTGTCCTCATCCACTGCATCCAGGCACCAGTCCAGAACCTGCACAGCCTCTCCTGACTCCGATGTTATAGAGAAATTAAGTTGCAGCGTATCAGGATACTGATGACAGTTCACTCCAAATCTCCTAATGACCACTCCTCAAATGCTTCATAAAGATATTAAATAGTACTGGAGACAAAATCAAACCTTGTGACACCCCACAGTCAACTTGTGAAAACACCATCAAACCACCCAGTGCCATTTTCTGGAAATGACCCTGGAAACAGGAGCTGAACCCTGTAGTCCAACTCCCATTCCCCAAAACTGTTCCAGGAGGATACTATGGTCAATGGTATTAAGAAGCAACAGTATCAAGATTTTGTTCACATTGTACTCAAAATTGAAAACAACTTAGAGATGAGAGTGATTTTGGCTATTACTATCTAAAGAAGCTTCCGAGAGTTCACATTATAATGAAAACAACTGCCTATTCTTAGAGATCCTTGGTCAATACAGATACTTCTTCCTTCCTATTGCCCCTGCCCCCCATCAAAGTCTGAATATTCCCATACAAAACAAAAGGACAAAGTCATCAGAATGGGTTTGTGGTGTTGTTAGTATGTTATATGCTTTGCCATCTGGATCACTTGGGAGTATGTTTACTACAAAACCAACAAGAGAAAAGGATCACGCATAACTCCCAATGCTTTTGTTTCTTTCTCATCAGTCATGCTCATTTGTAAAATGTTCCATCATTTCAATTATGCTGCCACATAATGTACGTGAAGGAAAGATGAAGTCCTAGCAGCTGTTGCTCAGAGCAATAAATCATTCTAAGAAGCCCTTATGTGTAATTATAACTTCATATTGTTCAAATCCTATTCGTCTCTTAGTCATGCATTCCAATTGTTCCAGTCAGACATTGTTGAGATCCAGGTGTGAAGCTCTAAGTCCATCTGGCCAATTATCTTCCCAGCCCGTTATCAGTCACTCGTTTCCTCTGCCCATCTCCTTCCCTTGTGCCACCATCAAATAAAATAAATAAATCTAAATTTGGGGCAATAAATCTCCTGAAACTGATCCAAGCCTCAGTGACAGCTCCATCATTCCAATTTATAAATGGAAAAATAAAGCCCTGTGTGCATTTGTTTTCTCTGGCAATCTTTGTTTCTTTGAAGCAACCCATTTTTAAATAATAATGCATTATATAGGATAAAAGAGGATATCACATAAGCTCCCTAGCCTGCCAGATCAGTGTTACGAGACTGCATACCAATGACCAAAGCCAGACATTTTGGAACAGCAGACAAACTTGTTCCTCCTTCCCTCTGTCAGTCCACCTAAAAAAATAGCTTTACAACTGACGGAAAGCTGTCCACAGTAGGGAGCCTTTTGGATCCAACAAGGCTCCCAATGCATTTGAGAAACCCAATTTTGCAGGGTTGCATAATGCACAGTGACACTCCACTAACATTTCCCCGCTGCAGTCACCTTTCACAAGTTAGAAGATGATGAAAAGGGCAACGTGGAGTGAGTGGGAGCGTGGGCAGCACTAGCATGTTCGTCCCCGCTGCCCCCCTCCCACGTTAAACACCGCACAAACACAAATGCCCAGCAATACTGTCTGTCATCTGTCCAATCAGGATGAAAGGGGGCAGGTGCAGGCAGAAAAGGCCTTGCAGGAAGAAACTAGGTCTAAGAAGGCATTGGAGGAGTCATTTATGTCAGCAATTGGACACGGAGGAGAGCTCACAGCCTCGCAGGCAACCTAGTGTCCCTCTGAGGATACTTTGCCGCCTGCAGGCAGCACATTAGCAATTCTAGCATTACTGTGACACATGAAAAGAGCAAGAGCCACTATTCCAGTGGTTCCCAATATTTATGAGTATGGGAGCCCCTTTATAAGCTCAAAAAAAATTGTAATACCCCGCTAATTGTAATTTTAGCCTCTGTTAATTGAAAAAAATGGAGTGTGACAAAATCACATCTCCAAATATTTTTCCATAAAAAGCTCCTTGCAGACAGGGAGGTATTGCTTTCTTGTCTTAATGCAAAGGTTCATCAAATTGGTATCCCTCTCCCCTACACACACACACAGTCTGAAGATGTAAAGTCCTGTCTCCCAACACCAGAGGGTTACAGTGTTGGACTAAGATCCAGGTTCAAATCCCACCCAGTCATGAAGCCCATTGGGTGACCTTGGGCCAGACACAGTCTCAGCCTGACCTATGTCACAGGGTTGGTGTAAGAATAAAATGGAAAGGGAGGGAACTATGTGTACCACTTGAGCAATTTGGAGGAAAGGTGGGATATAAATGTAATAATAATTAAATAAATAAATACATTTCAGCTGCAGTACTTGTTTTGAGTAAGGGTGTCATCAGCAACAGCAGTGCAAGGAGACGGGAGTCGGCAACAGTAATCCCCTCTACTTCCTTGTAGCTTCACCCTCAGCTTCCTTGGGTGTCTGCCACATGTTTTATAGGCAGATGCCTACCCTCGGCGAGCCTGAAAATCACTCTGGCACCTCAGCAAAAGTCCTTCCCTCTCGTTTGGAGCAAGGAGGAGGTGTCATCTGCAGTGGCAATGGGGAGCAGACAGTGTCTAGGGAGTGAAGACTTTTTTAAAAAAATTAATAAAGAATTCATTTCTTTACTGTTCACGGCCCCTCTGGATTACTTCACAGTCCCCCTGGGGGTCATGGCCCCCAGATTGGGAACCATTGCACTATTCCTTATGCAGCATTAGGAAAATCCCAGTAAGAACCCTGGACATATGCCAGTCACTTTTATTCTCCCCTTCTATGTGCATGCATGCAGGAGTTTCCTGCTGCTGCCAATAATCCCTCGTAACAGGGAGCTGCCCATAAGCAGAAAGTTGTACTCACATGTCTTCGGTTCAGACTGGATTGGTTCCTTACAATTTACAAAATACATAAATAAAATGAAGTGTTACACCACTTGTTCCAAATATCAGGAATAGAAGGCATTAATGCAGGCTGAAATTCCCTTTACAGAATGGTCAGCAGATATTGTTGCAGCAGTTAGCATTGTGCTTAGGTGCTGCAGGTCATACTCCCAGGGCAAGACATACCCACCTTAGGTATCATATCATTAGCAATCAGAAGAGAAAAAACACACAAGGATCTCTGATATTAGCTTAAAGGTCTGCTATAACCCCTGTGGCAAAAATGTAATGGGAATATTTTTTGTCATGTGCCCCTACCATCTAGTTCTTTGGACTGTTCTTGGTTCAAAATTAAATAAATGCCTTAGTTTTATAGGATTTTTTTTAAAGGATCATGTATCATTAAAAAATCTCTGCAGGTTTAATTTTTTATGCAAAATATACTAATAAAAATCTCACAGGAATAACTGACCCTATTTTAAAACAAGCATTCAAATGCTTTCGTGCTAGGTAGATGTTCTTGTTGTTGGTTGCCCCAATGACTATGTGAATTAAGCTTTCCCCAAAAAAAATTGTATTGAAGGGGAGATTGTTTTGTACAGTAAGCAATAGGGTTATAAGTCATGCAGTTACGTTCTTGTATCTTCTTGTAAATACATACTTTCACATTCTTTTTACATTTGTTGTGATCTGTGTTAGGGTAAGGGACAAACAAGCTAAGCAGAAGGCACATCAAGCAAATCCTCATCGTGACCATCTTCCAACTGGAAACCTATGTCCTCACTGTGGGAGGCTGTGTGGATCCAGAATTGGCCTCCACAGTCACTTACGGACCCACCGTTAAATACCTTATCTGGGAAGACAATCTTACTTGGCCACGAGTGATCGCCAATGAATGGGGGAGAGGACAAGGATGGGTTAGTTTGACATGCTCTAGGCCAGTGGTCCCCAACCTGGGGGCCATGACCCCCAGGGGCCCCACAAAGTAATGCAGAGGGGGACATGAACAGTAAAGAAATGCTCTACTGCTGAGCTATGGCACTTTTCTTAAAGCCCAGGGATATAAAACCCTAATTTTATATTGGATAAATTGTATCACATAATGGATGACATGCTAGCAGAAACATGTCAGTTTGAACTATTTAATTTGTCTTGGGCTAAGAAATGAGATTTGCTCCTATCTTTTCTGACCATGTGGCAACTAAAAAAACAAAAAAAAAGGTTAAAATATTTTTAATGGACACATTGTCTGCGGACAGGAAACTGTTGAGGATATCATCGATCATATGATATATTGTATGAAAGTCCCAGGAAAAAGTTTTATCATGGATTTGTTTAATGGATTTGTAGTGGATTTGTATCATATATGATAATGAGATTTGCCACCTTTCTAATCGAAAGTTCATTGCTCACTGAACTGTTTTTTTATATATTTTTTGCATTTGTAGCTTGGAAGGTTAGAACAAAGTTCATACCACTGATTTCTGTTCATTGTCGTGGGAATCATTTGTTACAGAGAGTTAGGAATAACATACATGGGATTCTGTGCCCCTTTTTGTATTGCCCTGTGTTTGATTTGTTAAGATTCCATCCCAGTAATGTTGCAGGTTTAGGAAAAGGTTGGGATGACCTACAATTTGAACAAATAAAGTGGGTGCGGCAGTAAGTTAGAGTAAAGAGGAGACCCTGCAGGTTGGATGGGGAGGCCCCAGACCAGAGATTTCATCTGGCCCACAGCCTAGCAGCTGCCCATCCCTGGCTTAGAGGATCAAGCCATTGCTGCGTAATTCCCATAAATATACTGAAACTGAAGCCTCCCAGAGTATGGGAGCCCCTTTATAAACTAAGAAATTTTGTGACCACCCCCCCCATGCTAACTGTAAATTTAGCCTCTGTTAATTGAAAAAATGGTGCGTGGCAAAATCACGTCTCCAAATATTTTTCCATAAAAAGCTTCTTGCAGACAGGGAGGTGTTGCATTCTTGTCTTAATGCAAAGGTTCATCAAATTGGTATCCCTCTCCCCCCCACCACACTTTGCATGCGGAAGGTCCCAGGTTCAATCCTCACCATCTCCAGGTGAGGAAAGACCCATGCCTGAAATCCTGAAGAGCCACTGCCAGTCAGTGTAGCCAATACTGAACTAGATGGACCAACTGGCTGACTCAGTGTAAGACAGCTTCCTATATTCCTATGACAGAAGACCTACTTTTATTTATTTATTAAATTGATATCCCGCCCTTCCACCCAGCAGGAGCCCAGAGCGGCAAACAACAACACTACAAATACTCTAAATCAACATAAAAACAGACTTTAAAACATATTAAAACAAAACTCCTTTAAAAATATATTTTTAAAAAAACTTTAAGAAGATCTTAAAAAGCAATTCCAACACAGACACAGACTGGTCTCTTCTTAAAAGGCTTGTTGAAAGAGGTCTTCAGTAGGCACCAAAAAGATAACAGAGGTGGTGCCTGTCTAATATTTAAGAGAAGGGACTTCCAAAGGGTAGGTGCCACAACACTAAAGGTCTGCTTCCTACGTTGTGCGGAACGCACCTCCTGATAAGATGGTATCTGCAGGAGGCCTCACCTGCAGAGCACAGTGATCAACTGGGTATATAAGGGATAAGGTTCTTTCAGGTATCCTGGTCCCAAGCTGTATAGGGCTTTGTACACCAAAACCAGCACCTTGAACTTAGCCCAGTAGCTATTGGGCAGCCAGCACCATTCTTTCAGCAGCACGGTGATATGTTGGCGATACTCTGCCCCAATGAGTAGTCAAGCTACCGCATTTTGCATCAGAGCTGCAACTTCTGAACCAACCTCAAGGACAGCCCCACATACAGCGCATTACAGTAATCCAGCCTGGAAGTTACCAGTGCATGGACAATAGTGGTCAGGCCATCCCGGTCCAAAAACGGCCGCAGCTGTCTTACCAGACAAAACTACACCTCGCCCCAAATCTCCTGGTGACCACTCCAAAGGGCTTCATATAGATAAAACAGCATCTTTTGCCTGCAATAGCACTAGATCTGTACCTTGGAGAAGGTAACACATCTAGGAACTGATTCTGAACTCGTTCAAAGAAGACATCATTCAGGCCCCATAGATCCCAACACCAATTTTCCTTTAAATTCCTAACCTAAAGGGAATCAAGCAGCAGGTCACTGTTACCACATGTTGTCAATCTACAAGCACACAGACCTGTGAATGAGACCAACATGTGTAATGAGATCTTTAACTGGGAATTGCAGTGTGCCATGGGGAGGCATTAGTCAATGGAGGAACTAGTTCAGAGAAAGCAGAACTTAGAATCCAGTATACACCGCTTCATTGCAAAAACAGAAATATTGATTAGTATATAGATTGTTTCATGAAGAAATAGTACCAGTACAGCAAACAGCATTGGAATTGGACCAGCAGCTTGGTTACAACTCGGGCAGGTAGAAGTAGGAAAAGCAAAATCTGGGAGAAGGGGGTGGTAAGACACTTGAAATGGACAAAGGGAACATTACTGGAGGAAAGAAAATGAGACAAGTACCACAAGACACAGCATGGCTAAATGTTAAAAAGAAAAGAAAGAAGAGCAGAGGTAAAAAGGAGAGAGCATTGCCATTCCTTCTCCTAGGCACGACAGAAGGTAGCAGGGACCAAATCAAGAGGTCACCTGCTAGAAGGGTTTAGGATTGGTGGCTGAGAAGTTCTGGGGCTCAACCCTGCAGGTCCCAAAAGCCCAATATTGCAAGGCTTCCTTGAACATAGCTAAGGAAGGTAGAAGCACATAGTGGTGACTGAAAACAACAAACACAGAGGAGAAAGGAGCCTAAGGAGCAAGGAAGGAATGGGGCTAGTGCAGCCTGGATGTCCCACAAAGTAATCTTCCTCCTTAACCCATGAAAGTGAATAGGGGTGGATTCAGGTAAGGTCTTCACATGCTCGAGTTGGATCATGCTGTTAAACAAGGTGCCTCAAGTTGGATCAGAGAGTTCCTAAACTTCCAAGTTGCTCTACAGACCTGGATGCTCAAAAAAAAAAAAAAAAAAAAGCTGCAAGACCACAGCATTTTTTTCCTGATAAGCAAAACCAATCTGACTGGGAAATGGCCTGAGCACAAGAGGAGAAGAGGCACAGAAGGGAGGTGAAGGAGAGGTGGAGGAAATCTCTTTGACAGACAGGTCTAGGTTTTAATTACAATGAATTATTTTCCAGGGGTGCTCCAATCACACAGTGATTTGGGGAAGGGACGTTTAAGTAAATACCATTTGTCTTTCACAACAGTCATCATTCTCCCTCTAAGCTGTGACTGTGAGAGCTGGAGAGGGACATTTCACTCTGCTCAGTCTTTCCCAAGGATCTATGTTTTTGTGCACCACCACACTGCCCCCTATTGTGCCCATCCTAAAATGATAATGTTTGTTCTTCAGAGGGTCCCACTGAGCTCTGAAAATTGGCAAGCTATGCCTGCAAACTGCATCCAATTCTAGCAAAAAATAAAAGTTGGAGATTTTTGTTTATTAACTTTGAAAGGTGTCCAGCATGAAATCCCCTTGATTAATCCACCCTGGAGAGGCTCCTTTGCATGAAAATTTCATTTATTTTTGGAAAAAGGAAAAAAAAGGCAATGTGCGGAAAACCAATTTCATAGATCTTTGGATTTCACAGATCTGATTTGGACCTGAATAACAACTTGAACCAGAAAGAGTGGATCCAAAACAGACTGGGTTGCTTCCCAATGCAACAGATACAAGACAAATTACATGGTTGGTGCACACACCTCATAAACAGAACAATTTATGGGACTATGTCCACTCCCCTGTCATTCTCCCATGCAATAGCTAAGGAATTGGGGCAGACACCTAAACTCATACAGCCTTAGCAAAGTTGAAGCGAAAAGTAAAGCGACCTGTCTACATTGTAATCTTAGCACTTAAAAGATACATACTAGCCAGATGATTTTCCGCCTATGAAGCTCCCACTGTGCTTTGTACCATAATATCAGATTTCAGGACACAGCTTTCACTAACATTTTAAGTAATTAAACCTGGATAGTGCTGCCACCTCTCCCAGAATTTAATGAGACAACTGATCGTTTATGTACAGTAATTCATTTAATTTTATCCAGATTTAACGTTTATTAGGCACAGAGCCAATGACACATTCATAAAACAGAACAAATGAAAACATCACAACGTAACAGGGATCATCACCGTGGTGCCCTTGGGTCAACCTTGAGGCCTTCCCTGGCACCCACAAAGTCTCTGAGCTACCCTCCCCAGTTACAGACTGAACTCTTGGTCATGAAGTGGTGAAAACTGTAAGGCAGCATGAACATTTGGGGTTTTTTATTCTTTGCTTTATATTAATGGATCAAGGCATAGTGGCCCAAACTATAGTGCACTCTGAGAAACAGCCCTCACAATGATCCCAAACTCAAGGATAGCCAGAACTGGTTTCCTGACCTCAGGAAGACATGTACCAGGAAGACATGTTAGTGAACAAGGAGGAAGGCTCCAAATCAAAGATTTACCTAAGGAATAATCCCTTTAACTGTATAATGGCCCCAACCTTATCTATAGGTCAGGTTAATGTAACACACACAAGATAAGCAAGTTCTTCCAAGAAATAGGAATTTATACTCATACATAGCACTGGAGACAACGGGTATAATCTTTAACTTCACCTAAACAGTCTAAAGGAAATTCTTTCATGTCCCTAGATCACCCACCTGTACCCCCTACCAGTTTACATGCAACCCAATGAGACCCCAAAACACATTTAAGGTAAAGGTTTTGCCTGGGGCTAATTAGCACTTGTGGCTCCCACGGTTTCCTAGACACTTCACATCCCTCTCTAAGAATACCATCTCATTACACTGGACCTTGGACCAGAGAAGGGTGAGATATTTTAATTGGTTGTCGGTTATTTCAGAAGGGAAAGCTTAACTCCCACCAGGCAAAGCTGTCTTGTTCCTAACTGTGTCTCAACAGTCTTCAGGAAAGGAATATTCTTCCACTATTCTCTTCTCCCTTTTTCTTGTTTCTTTGCTGTGAGTCTATGTGCTTGGATGTGAATAGGTGTAGAACATCTCTAAACTCTTAACTCTAGCCTGTGATTATATTAACTAGACACCGCCCGTATGTTAACTGTAAAGTGAACGCTATACTTTTCCTTTTTTAAGAAACCAACCTTTATTATATCTTTGCTTGTGTTTCTTGGGGTTATTAAGGATAGGATCACATACTTAGGGCAACGTGAAGGTTTAAATTGCAGCAAAAGGTTCCACTATGTTCCTGAGAGTATGTTTAAGTCTTGTGTAGAGTGGTCAGGCATAGGGAGAGAAGTGACCAGAGGGGGTGGCACCCACAGCAATTGCTCAAAAATCCAAATGTGCCATGGGCCTAAAGAAATTGGCCATCCCTGCAACAGAAAATACTTATACTACCAATCTGACATTAGCCAGAGAATAAACGCAAAAGTTTACAATGTTACTTAAATCAGAAACTCTACAAACGTTTGTATGTATGGGTGCAACAATGATCCATCGTTTCTGAATGAGAGGAAAAGAACTGCATATTCAGTTCATTGAATATAACCACAAATTTCCAAACAGTTATTATAGATCCACAAAATTGTTGGCTTGCTGTAGTGAAACTTATTGTACAGAATGGGGATGATGCACAATAGTGTGATCCTATGTAAAATAGCAAACCAGCCAGCTATCACTTTGAATAAGGAACTATCAAAAGCAACTGCCGAGCACCAAGCCCAGTAGCATGCTCGTTTGAGAAAAAATTAAGAAGGAAAGATATGTATGTGTGCACTTCTTATGATGTGTTATGCCTTTAGAAAAAAAAAGACTACCACTGGGTCCTATCTGTGTGTCTTTAAATGGGGAGTGATGTATATAGAGACTATGACTGGGACACAAAATCAAATTTTGATAAAACTCTTATTGTAAAAATTGTGTGTTATTGCAGGTAAGAAAGAACATAAAAAGATCCCTGCTGGATCAAGCCAAAGATCTATCATTCTATTCCAGCAATGGCCAACCAGATGTCTATAGGAAGTCTATAAGCAGTCTAAGGGCAGAAGAGCATTGTCACTTTCCCCTCAACAGATATTCAGAGGCATAGTCCATCCACAAATGAAGATAGCATACAGCCATCATGACCAGTAGCCACTGATACTGTCTCAACATGCCAACACTGGCCTATATAGATATAGATATAGCCATCTTGAGAGTGTGTCGATCCTCAGCTCCGGGAATTTTTATCCCAAAGAACTTCTGCTCATTGACAGCTTTGGTGCGCTTCCCGAACAGGAACGTGAGATCCTGTCACGGCTGTCATCCTTGAAAACTACCCTTACGAACTTGACTAATCCTTTTTCATCTGAGAACTATATTGAGACTGCTCATTCCACCCCTACCCTGTCTAGTGTCTGTTCTCATAGGGCATCTTTGAACACCAGTTTCGACTCATTTTGGTCTGACTTGGAGAATACAGAACAGGGGTCGTCAGCTAGTTGTCGAGGACCGGTTCCGTTAATTTCACTAGCTCCTCTGAAGTGTTCTCTCCCTAATGTTTGTAAGCTGACACATACTTTTCCTTCTCCCTGACTGCCTCTGACACACTTCCCTGGTTTAAAACGGTCATTTAAGTTTGTGGATAAGTGGGCAAAGGAGGGGATCCATGGGGTGAAGGAGGGAATCCAAGGGGCTGCCATTAATGTTGTTGAAGGCAGAGGGAGATACAAAGTAGGGAGACAGCCATGCTATCACAGGAGGGTAGAGTGTAACCGACTGTTGATAACCCCCAAGCTGTCTTCCCGCTCAAACAACCTGGATGGACTCGGTGACAGTGCTCCTGGGTTAAAACTGCTGCTGGTGAATGCCAGGTGAGTGAATGGAAAATCGATGCTCATTCAGGATTTGGTCCTTGATGAGCATGCTGACCTGGCCTGTATTACGGAAACCGGATTGGATGAACCTGGGGGGGGTTAATCTCTCCCAGCTTTGTCCACCTGGTTTTTCAGTACAACAGCAGCCAAGACCTGGGGGACGGGGAGGTGGGGTCGCAGTGGTCTATCGTGATACTATCCCCCTGACCAGGTGCCCTCTCCCACAGTTCTCAGGGTTCGAGTGTGTGTACTTGAAGTTAGGTGGCCAGGACAGAATAGGGATTCTGTTGGTGTACCGCCCACCCCGCTGCTCCACAGTCTCCCTACCTGAGCTAGCCGGGGCAGTCTCGGGGTTGGTGTTGGAGTCCCCTCGGCTTATGGTATTGGGTGACTTCAACATCCACGCTGAGACTGCTCTGTTGGGAGTGGCTCAGGACTTCATGGCCTCCATGACAACCATGGGTCTGTCCCAAGTAGTATCTGGCCCCACTCATGTTGCTGGTCACACCCTCGACCTTGTTTTCTGTGTTGGTTGGGATGATGGTGATCTTGGTGTGTAAGAACTTGCGGTGGTTCCGTTGTCATGGACAGATCACTACCTGGTTGGGTTTAGACTCACTGGGACTCAGAGCGTCTGCAGGGGTGGGGGACCGATTAGAATGGTCCGTCCCAAGAGGCTGATGGATCCGGATGGTTTCCTGATAGCTCTTGGAAATTTTCCTGTCACCTTGGCAGGCGATCCTGTCGAAGCCCTGGTTGATCTCTGGAATAGAGAAATGACCAGGGCGGTGGACATGATCGCTCCCGAGCGTCCCCTCTTTTGGAGTGGAGCCAAACTGGCTCCATGGTTTTCCAAGGAGCTGGTGGTGATGAAGCGTGTCAGACAGGGACTAGAGCAACGTTGGCGGAAGACTCGGAGCGAAGCTGATCGATCTCGGGCTAGAGCCTATTTGAAGGCCTACTCCGAGGCAGTACCGGCTAAGAAGAAATCTTTCTTCTTGGCCTCCATTGCGTCTGCTGGGAGCCGTCCAGCGGAACTGTTTCGAGTGGTTAGGGGGCTTTTAAGTTCCAGCCCCCGTGAGGGTAATTCTGACCACTCAGCAGACCGCTGTCAAGAATTTGCATGGCACTTTGCGGACAAAGTCGCTCAGATTCGCTGTGACTTGGACGCTAAAATTGATACAGTCTCTGAGGATGTAACTTCGGCGCCTGTTTGTCCAATTAAAATGGATTCTTTTCAACTTGTTCTACCCGAGGATGTGGACAAGATCCTTGGAGCGGCATGTACCACCACGTGTGTACTGGACCCTTGCCCTTCCTGGCTCATTAGAAGTACCAGAGGGGGACTGGCCGACTGGGTCAGGGGAGTAGTTAATGTCTCTCTACAACAAGGCAGAATTCCATCATGCTTAAAGGAGGCAGTTATAAGACCACTGCTGAAAAAGCCCTCCCTGGATCCCTCTTTACTAGGTAACTACCGGCCAGTCTCCAATATTCCATTTTTAAGCAAGATAATAGAGCGTGTGGTGGTCGCCCAACTCCAGAGATTCCTGGATGATACGGATTATCTGGATCCATTTCAATCTGGTTTCAGGCCTGGCCATAGGACAGAGACGGCTTTGGCCGCCTTGGTGGATGACCTACGCAGAGAACTGGACAGGGGGAGTGTGTCTCTGCTGGTTCTACTGGACCTCTCAGCAGCTTTCGATACCATCGATCATGGTATCCTTCTGGGCCGCCTTGCCGAGATGGGACTTGGGGGCACTTTGTTACAGTGGCTCCAATCCTTCCTGGAGGACCGAACCCAGAAAGTGGTACTGGGGAACTCCCGCTCGACCCCTTGGCCATTGACCTATGGGGTCCCTTCAGGGTTCCATTTTGTCCCCCATGTTATTCAACATCTACATGAAACCGCTGGGAGAGGTTGTCCGGGGTTTTGGGGTTCGGTGCCATCAGTATGCTGATGACACTCAACTCTATTTCTCTTTTCCACCTGAAGCCAAGGAAGCCTTACAGGCCCTAAACCAGTGTCTGGCATCAGTGATGGACTGGATGAGGGCAAACAAGTTGAGATTAAATCCTGATAAAACAGAGGTACTCCTGGTCAGTCTGAGGGCAGATCAGGGAATAGGGATTCAACCGGTGCTGGATGGGGTCGCACTCCCCCTGAAGTCTCAGGTTCGCAGTTTGGGTGTACTCCTGGACTCAGCTTTGAATTTGGAGGCCCAGATTGCTGCTGTATCCAGGAGCGCATTTGCCCAATTAAAACTGGTGCGCCAGCTACGCCCATTCCTGGAGCTACCTGATCTGACTAGGGTGATGCATGCCTTGGTTACATCCCACTTAGACTACTGTAACGCGCTCTACGTGGGGCTGCCTTTGAAGACTGTTCGGAAACTTAAATTGGTACAAAGAGCTGCAGCCAGAGTGCTAACCGGGGCTGGTTACAGGGACCATACAACTCCCCTGTTACAACAGCTCCACTGGCTGCCAATTTGTTTCCGGTCACAATTCAAAGTGCTGGTTTTGACCTACAAAGCCCTACACGGCTCAGGTCCAGACTATTTGACAGATCGTATCTCCCTACATGAACCTGTCCGGGATTTGAGATCTTCAGGTGAGGCCCTTCTTGTGTTCCCCACACCTTCGCAAGCACATATGATGCGGACACGAGATAGGGCCTTTTCGGTGGCCGCCCCTAGGCTGTGGAACTCCCTTCCGAGTGAGGTGCGATCAGCTCCCTCCTTGCCGTCTTTCCGGCGACAAGTAAAGACTGTTTTATTTCAATGGGCATTTGGGATAGAGAACGACCAGGATTAAGTGTCATAGGTTTGGTGATTACATTATATGATTTTATTATTTTAAATTGTCCGCTGTTTTTAACCTATATTTTATGGTTTTAATTTTTCTCATAGTTTAATTCTTTTTTAATAATATACTCTGTATGTTTTAATGGTGTTGTTTTTAGTTGTAAGCAGCTCTGAGTCCTATTGGAAAAAGGGCGGGGTAGAAATAAAGTTTATTATTATTATTATTATTATTATTATTATTATTATTATTATTATTATTATTATTATTATTATTATATAGATGGAATATCCATGAAAATAGCCACGATTCTGCATTTCACTAATTGCATGATACAAATCCATGCCAAGTTGTAAGACACAATGCATGGAAAATGTTGGGTTGTATTTATGTTCCTCTCAAGATTGTCATGTATCACAGCTATAAATAAATCAATGGCTTCATTTCATACCTAAGTTTGTTTTTATCCCCATTTCAAGCTTTACTTATTTTGTTTCATAAACATTCAATTTAACAGTATATTATGCCGCAGAGACATCTTAGGGTGGGAGACAGCCACACAATACTAGCCCTTACCATGACAGGTTAATTATGAAGCACTCAGAGAGACTTAGAAATCAGCCAGTCATCCTTAGTGAATTGAGAAAAAATAATTTCCCTACATCTCAGAATAATTAAAAAGTAGGGTTTCAATTTTATATTAGTACTCACAAGGCAGCTCCGCTGTGTATACAGTACATTCTCTCTCTCTCTCTCTCTTAATTCCTACCTTTCTGTTCATAATACAGACATCAATCTTGGAGTAGCTTTAGGCGAAAACAAAGAGATAAAATGAATGACTTTCATTTAAGTCTATGGTATTTTAAGCTTTTCTCAACCTGAAAACATAAGCAAAGGGATTGTTTTTCATTAGATGACATCCCAGCATTACACACAGTTCGGATACCGTAAGCAAAAACAGCAAGCCCTGACTTTGTTATAACTCCTCCATTCTCTTTTGGTAAACAGAAATAATGAAGCAATTTAATAGGAGTTCTCTGATAGTTGTTGAAAAGATTGCTTCATAAATAAAATAAGTGCATAATTTTAAAAAAGACACCAGAAAAAAAGAATTTTGTGCTCTATCTTGATTATGGATGGGAAAGAAATTTGATTCAGTTCACATTTAAATCCAAAACTATCAAATTCACATTTTCCAAAACTACATAAGAACTAAAACAAAGCCGGACTTCAAAATTTGCACTTATCTGGATTTTGTGATGCAGTTTTCCAGCCAAATTATATTTACAAAAATGCATATTAGAGGAAAGTGTGCATAAAAATGAATATATTAGTGAAAATGGCATACACAAATGTACTACATTACCTACAAAAATGTGTTAATTATGAGAAATCTGCGCTAAAATGATAAAGAATGTTCATGAGGAATTTTTTTTAAAAAATAGTCACAAAAATTCACAGAAATGCGGGGAACTGAATTTAAGATTGGAAAAATGAGAAACAGGGAGAACTGAATTTGACAGATCCTTCCATCCCTAATCTTGATGCATCTTTAACAGGTTTAATGCAACGACCAGTAGGCTTGGAGCCTGATACTATGAACAGAAGGAAATTCACAGAAGTGAAATTTCCTTCCTTTTTCTCCCCCATGCACCTTCAAAAAAATCCTCCCTCGAGTACCTGAGGAACCTCCAGAATGATGTGCAATCTGCCATAATAGAATCATAGGAGGAACAGGAAATAACTCAAAAATCAGAGGTAAAGTGCATCAGTAGGGCTCTAATTTTACAAGATTTACCCTTCTCCAGTATGAGCATGCCAAATCACACACCATTCAGAAAGGTCCCCCCCCCCCAAGGCTCCAGGAAGACACAGGAAGCTGGCAGGAGAAGGAGAAGTTTCCCCTTTTGTGAATCACCCCCCAGGGCCAGCTCCAGGCATGCCAGGCCCTTGGGCACCAGCTTGCCCTGGGCCCCGGCATGCGCACACGCCCCACCTACCTGTCTCTCCTCTCTTTTGTAGCTGTGTGCCATTAACCAAGATGGTGGCCGAGATTTCCCTAGGGGGCTGAAGCCTCTGCTACCATCTTGGTTGATGTCATGCATGCGTGCTATGCGCACACATCCCTGCCATCAACCAAGATGGCGGCAGGGGCATCAGTACCTTAGGGAAACCTCGGCTGCCATCTTTGTTAATGGCAGCCCTGAACACGCAGCCCATGAGGTCACAAAAGACAGGAGAGACAGGTAGGTAGAGCCAGTGAAGGAGCAAGCGGCTGGGAAGCTCTCTCCCTGCGTTCCACGGCAGCTACTCTGCCATAGATCATGGAAGGGGAGCTGTACTCCTCCCCCACCCTATCAAGGGGCCCTCGGCCAGGGCCTGACCTGGTCTGGCCTCTCTTTAGCGCCAGCACTGTCACCCCCAATACATGTACAGATTGTTAGAAGCAGCTGATCAGTTGTTCTGCATCACGCATTCAAAATCTTTTTTTTTTAAGAGACAGACAGACATGTGTCAACGGAGACACAGGACAAATGTTTGAGCATCCCTTCAGGCTTACAGCCAAAACAAAATGTACATTTATGTATGCATGTTCATCAATCCACCTTTTTAAAAAGTTTTTTTTTGCAATGCACAATAGTAAATTGCCTTACCTTACAGTCCTCAGCCCTGCCACAAGGATGTATCAAAGTAATTAGCACATTAGCAATTCTAATCACTGAGTAATATGCAGCTCTATGTAAGAGCTATCTCCAATGTTCACTAGTCAGAGCCACATTCCCAGAATAGTTTATCCCATGACAGATTCATAAAATGACAGACTACAAAAGTGGCACACAACCTTTCTGAACACTATGCATTAAATAGAGCCATTCTAGTTCATGCTACAATATCTGCAGAGTGTCCCACAACCTGGTGCAGCTTTTCCTCTGCTCCATGGAATTAGGGAGGCTTGATATGGAAGCATTTAATGTGACAGACCTTGGCCTGAGACCCTGGAGAACCATTGGCAGTTAGTGAATAAATTACTAGGCTAGATGAACAAAGTGTCCAACCTGGTTTAAAGTGGCTGCTATGGAGAGAAATCAGCAGAGTAGTGGGGGAAAGGGCAGATCATAGGTCTGACTCTGTCATAACCAGGCACAGGGGCTAGCCTGCTCTTACCTAGGAGTGCCACAAATCCTATCTGCCTATTTATTATTTTATTTTATTTATTGCATTTATATCCCACCTTTTCTCCAAAGAGCTCAGAGTGGTAACCATGGTTCTCTGCCTCCTCATTTAATCCCCACAACAACCCTGCAAGATAAATTAGGCTGAGAGGCAGTGACTGGCTCAGGGTCACCCAGTGAGCTTCATCGCCGAGTGGAGATTTGAACCCTAGTCTCCAAAAATCTTAGTCCAACACTCCAATCACTACACCACACTGGCTCTATGCTACCTATATTACAATAGGTTTAACAAGGGGAAACCTTGGTTCAACTTTTTCTTTTACACAAACTGAATGCATACTTTTATTTATGTAATCTCAAATTTAAGACTGTGCTGAATGAAACTTTCATTCATCTGGGATTCCACCCCCCGCCCCCATTTTTATATGAACATCTTTTCACCAAGAGACGTCACTCCAATAAGATATATCACTTTGCTTGCTTTGTGCATCTCAAACAATGAAATTGCAATATTTATATGAGAAACACTGACGGCCCCTTTAATTATGTTATCTTGAACAGGAATCCTATAATAAAACAGCATGATTAACATCAGGCAGGTTCAAGTGAGATGCAATTAATTATCAGGAAACATGTTCAATTTTCAGATTGTTATGTAATTAGATTCCATGTCTCTTGCCCTTTTTTATTATTGAAGCACTTATGGCTTGGTATTATGCTTGAGATCCAATATGTCAAGAAATACCAAGACATAAAGTAATAAGGAAATAACTTATTAAATCCAAATTCTAGCAGCGAGAGCATATAAATGTTGGTGTCTCTGCTACCCAATATTATGAGCTGCTTTGATGAAGGAGCCAGAACATACAGACTCCAGTATCAACAAACGAGGCATCTCATAATGGTACCGAAAACCAACCCCAGAAAAGCAATCAAAGTCTATGTTGCTTTAACTGCACTCCCCATCCTGGGCAGAACAGCTGTGACACACTACACTGTGGCTTGTTAACATTGGCATTCTGAAAGTCTTATCAGCTGAAGAATTAGAGGCAGCAAAGTGATAGGCCACTGTTTCACAAAAACAAAGGGAGATGATATGGCCCATGTAATAAAAGGAAGATCTCTATGTCCCACTCACCAAGTACTGGCTGGTCGTTTAGCTACTCATGTCACAGCAACTCGATCCAAAGCATGGATATCCAATGTGGTGCCCTCCAAAGGTTGTTGGACTTCAGCTCGCACCAGTCCCAGCCAGCATGGCCAATGGTAACAGAGCTGTTATCTAGTAACATCCGGATGGCATTCAGTTGGCAACTTGTGATCCAATGAATCAGGTTGCTGGGGGAAGGAGGGAATCTGAACTTGAACGTTTCCATGCTCTCTCCAGTGAAAATAAATCCAATACAAACTGTCACTTTATTTAACTTGCATTGACAAGATTCAAAGGTTTGCATGGATGGTGGCTTCAGTTAACAGACATGGGCTTGCAACAGCATGGAATGAAATAAAAGATGTCAGAAGTGGGCCACGGCTCAACAGCAGAGTAAGCACTATGTAAGAGGGGGCCCCATTCAAATCCTGGCATCCGTAGTTAAAAGGATCTCAGGCTGCATGACTAGGAAATAGTATGCCAGAGATTGTAGTAAGCTGCTGCCAGTTGGAGTAGAAAAGAGGCAGATAACCATTTGGCACTGAGGGTCACATTGCCCCCTTCCAACTCCTCCATGCCAGCAGCGAGTGTGGCCAATAAGTGGGAAGAGCCATTTCATGGCTGGCATGTACATTTACAGACCACACATATCACATACCCACTAGTGTGCGCATACAAAACCCAAAGAACATACATATACATACAAACAGGGGGTGGAGAACTCTCAATACTGATGGTGGCACTGGAGGGGGAAGAGGTTTAAACCTGTCCCCCACCCCCATACAATCCACACCCTCCCTCCCCGCATTCACCAAATGATCAGTTGGGTGAGGGGGCTGGAGTGACCTCAGTAGCAACTGCGGTTCTGGGATGGACAGAAAGCTTTAAACCTTTCTGCCCACCCCAGCACCACAATCAGGATACAGATCCTTCCTCCTTCCCCCCCCCCCCATCTTTCACCAGACATTATAGGGGCTTTAGGCTTTGGGGGTAAAAGCGCTGACCAAGCAGAAGCTTCCATCATTAGGAAGTGAGAGACTGTTCACAAGATGCCACACTACTGCCACTGCTTTGGGGTATTGAAGAGTTTTTTGGACTTCCATAGTTAAATGAAACCAGCCGCAAGAATTAGGAAGGACATATAGGAGAAAATTTTAAGATGATTTTAAAAATTAAAAACAGCTGCCACAATTGGGGGCTTGGGGCCAGAGATAAGCCTGGGGTAGAACCGTGAAGCAGACAGAAATCGGGTAGATTGACAAATAGCCGGATTAAGTATAAGGCCTCAGTATATGTTGCATGGAGACATTCACAAGACTGACACTGACCACCCATACGTTGACCACCCATACGTTGCATGGAGACATTCACAAGACCGACAATGACCACCCAGGTGCAGGATCAGCCTAACGCTACCAGATCACTTAACCATGCTCAGGGGCTTGAACACTCTTCTGTCTCTAGCAATGGCAGCCCCCTCCCCAATTTTTGCAGTCTTGTGCTGGAGTTGTTTTATTTGTACTTTTACTGGGTCACAACAGCTACCGTGTTTGCCCTGAAATGAAAACGGGGGGATTGTCCACAAGAGCGGGATGCCAGCAGAACAGCATGTTAAGGAAGACAAGGGAGTCAGGAGGAATGGGTGAGACTGCAGGGTCCCTCCCAAATGCCTAACTGAGCTTTAAGCTGGTGCAATCCTACAAGCAACAGTAACTTCTCAAGCTACGTGCCATTTGCCCCTAGTGGCTGTGAAGCTAGTCAGTCAGATGGATAAGCATTACATGATTGGGGATACTATGCTAAGCTCTAGTTCTCTCACTGAAGAATATAGTGCACCCCCACCCTCCACCACCCATGTAAAACCATTCATTATAATGTTTGTTTACTTGCCTCAGGCAAAAATGGAAGGGTGGAAAGGAGATGAACAGTGTAGAGGCAATATATTATCACAGTGGCACCACTACTTACCATAGATTCTAGCCGGCATTCTTATCTAGCTCTCATTTACAATTCAGCTAAAATACAAAGATGTTAACTAATGACCTGAAACACACTGGGTGACTGCATAAATCAAGTCCTTTTTCATTCCCAATTGAAAAGTTTCTAGATACCTTCAGGTCAGGGCTACTGTTAAGCCATGTTTTAGCAAGAAGAAATACTTGCATCATGCCAACATGAAATCTTCCCCAAGGATAAAAATATCCAAAGGGTAGCATAAACAGAAGTCATAGTAGGCCCCAGAGCTGTGGAGTCGGTACGCCAGACCTTCAACTCAGACTCCTCTATTTTTCTACTGTCCAACTCCGACTCCGACTCCTTCATAAATGGCAAATGTATATTAACTAGTAATAACAAATTTACTGTAGTAAAATGGTAGCACAAAGCGTTTCATCACCACCACGTGAATCCAGAGCTTGGAAAAGTTACTTTTTTAAACTACAACTCCCATCAGCCCCAGGGATTGGGCTCGTGGTGAGTGGTGGCAATACCTACCATCTCCAAAAATGGAGAATTACATTTTTGTATGTTTGTTGGTGGTGTTCTTACTTCGTTCCTGTGTTACTGTTGTTTCTACAGAGAATCTAATCTAGAAAATTTTATTTCTTTCATTATTTGTCCTAGAAACCTGTGTCAAATTTATTTTTATTAATTTCAAAGCCTTTTTATTGGTCAATGTCATATGATGGTGAAGACAGCCTTTTGTGTTTCAAATTGGAGGTTATGTTCTATTTCTATTTTGGGTGCATTAACAGTTGAATCAGTTGATGTAAAATCAGACCGATTCCAATATGTTACTACTTCAGCAATGGCTCTAGCTGTTGGAAAAAGCAAACTTAGCCTGCCCAAGATGCATGTTTTCAGCCTGCTATGTAAACCACTTCATTTCAGGCAAGGTGGGCATGGTCAATTAAAAACATAGAGCACACCTAGCATTCTGCTAGAATATATTTCACCTCCCACTGTTTTATCTGGTGCAAACTGAGACACTCCTGAGGTCCACTGGAGACTATTCTGCAGAATAGTCAGTGCCATTATTCCACAATTATTTTTGGAGTTCTTTTAGTGTAAATTTTGCAAAGTGTTGCTGTACTTCACATATTCACAGAAACAGAAGCAAAAGAAAATGATTTCCTATAGGAAACTTCACTAAAATTGCAAAGTAAATAAAACATATTGAAAGTGACCATCTAAACTATATCAACTGTATCTTAATATTGTTGCTTCCTCCCTGCTAAAACAAGATCAGCACAGCACATGTCTTCTCTCTATTGTTTGGGCTGATTGCAGATGTTGCCACCACTCACTATATGCTCAGAGGCACGTTACCAAATTCTTCCAAGCTACACAAGAAGTGGATTGGACTGTGAAAGACCAACCCAAACTGACTTTGCATTTTGACAAATTTGTAGGGCAGTACAGTATCTTAAAGAGGAGGTCAGGTCTCCTGCTCCCCTGGTGTATTCACTATAGCTGCCCAATTTCCCTGCTTTTTAAAGTTTGATAGAAATATCTGTGGGCTATAGATACATTCTTAAACCACAAGGTTTTTTGCCCATTAATGAATTTCTCTGCTTTTTAATCCGGGAGGTAAGAAATGGGATCCTATGCAAGTTTGCTGAGAATGGATTGATCATTTGCATGCTTATTGAGTTCAGTGGCATTTACTCCCCTGCAATCATGCTTACGATAGGTGAAACTGACCACAGGGGATGGGGAGGGGAGAAAGAGGAGGGAGGGGAGGAAGGGCAGAGGGGAGGAAGGGGATGGGACCAGAAATAAGGGGGAGGGGAGGAGAAGGACAGGTTTGATCATTTACATGTTTATTGAGTTCAGTGGGATTTACTCCCATGCAATCATGCTTAGGATAGGTAAAACTGACCGGGGGAGGGGGGGGAGGACGGCTGGAGTGGGCAGGGAAGGAGGGAGAAGGAGGAGGGGAGGAGGCAGGGAGAGGAGAGTGGAAGGAGGGGAAAGCCAGGTTTGATCATCTGCATGCTTATTGATTTCAATAGGATTTACTCCTATGTAATCATGGTTAGGATAGGTAAAACTGCCCATGGGGGGGAGCAGGGGGAGGGGAGAGGAGAGGGAAGGAGAAAGGAAGGGGAGAGGGGAGTAGAACGAGGGGGAAGGGGAAGGAGGGGATTGGAGGGGGAAGGGCAAAGGAAGCGGCAGGGGAGGGCAGATTTGATTATTAGCGTGCTTATTGAGTTCAATGGTATTTACTCCTGTGCAATCATGCTTAAGATAGGTAGAACTGACCATGGAGAGGGGGAGGGGAGGGGAGGCAGCAAAGAAAGGGGATAGGAGAGAGAAGGGAGGGTGGGTTTGATCATTTGCATACTTTTTGAGTTCAATGGGATTTATTTCTGTGCAATCTTGTTTGAAAATGGAAATGGACTGTCTTCAAGATGATCCCGACTTATGGCGACCCTATGAATAAGGTTTTCATGGTAAATGGTATTCAGAGGCGGTTTTACCATTGCCTTCTTCTCAGGCTGAAAGGCAGTGACTGGCCTATGGTCACCCAGTGAGCTTCATGGCTGTGTGGCGATTCGAACCCTGGTCTCCTAAGTCATAGTCCAACACTGACCCGGGGAACAGGGAGGGGGAAGGCGGACAGTTTGGGTGGGTGGGCACTGGGCAGAGGGGAAGACCCTTTCCTTTCCAAAAGGAAAACATTGTGAACAGTATCATTGCTGTTTACCCCACCTTTTTATTCTACAGCAGGCACATGTAGCCTCCCACCCAAGTTTAAAACAAAGCTGTCCCTGGCCACATCCACACCAGACCTTTATTTCACTTTAGGCAGTCATGGCTTCTCTCAAAGAATCCTGGGAATTGTAGTTAGTGAAGGGTGCTGAGAGTTGCTAGGAGACGCCCTGTTCCCCTCACAGACCTTCAATCAGAGCGGCTGACTATTAAACCACTCTGGCCACTGGAGCTCTGTCAAGAGAATAGCAGACTCCTCTCAGCACCCTTCACAAACTACACTTCCCAGGATTCTTTGAAGGAAGCCATGACTGTCTCATGTGAAATCAAAGTCTGGTGTGAGTGTGGCCCCCTGATTAGGCAAGATAAGCAGCTGGGAGACTGGGTTTTAGAACACTGACAGTTGGTTCTTACTGAGCATGCCCCGTGTGATCATTGGCTTCAAGCCAAAATTTCTTAAATTAATTAAAAATCAGCCAGGCATTTTTTTAACTTTTAAACTGCAGAAGATGAAGGTCAGAGTATGGTGCAAGGTCAGTAACAGGATTACAGGTCCTCTGTGAACATGGCTGATTTTTAATGAATTTCAACAGATTATGAGAACTCTCAGATAAAAAAGTCCAATAGGGGTCTGGGTTTTTCTCTCTCTCTTTAGACTTTGAACTCTCGATTCTTTCTGACTGTTTTGTTTATCGCCACAAAAATTGAGAGTTTTGTTAAGCAAGCATTTCTGTGTTCAGGACTGTATGTTTTGTGAGGTTTTGTTTTGAAATGAATTTATGGGAAGCATCAGAATGGCAGGGGAGGTATTATCAATTTAACATTGCGGAATGTGGAAAATCCACACTGGCTATAGTACACAGCCACTCTCGTGGCTGTATAATTCGAGTTTGCTGGTGAAAAAAAATGGTGAGTTGTTCTGGTTTGCAAATCCATTTATAGCACCTTGTAATTTTTCTAACTGCAAATTCTTAAAGGAACTGAATATTAAAAGAGCTTCATCACAGCAAAGCTAGAAACAAATACTGCTAGGAGAATACCAACATGAAAATACTTGCTTACCACCATTTCAAGTCTTTCGTACGTAATCATCTTCTACATATACAGCAAAATTGTGCTGCTGTCTCCACTCAGAAAGCAATAACAAAAACAAAGTTTAATTTCATTCATATTTTAAAAGCACTAATGGAAGAGTACAGAAAGTACTGAAAAATAAACTTCAACCCCTCCTACTGGCTAGCTAAGAACATATAATCCATAATACCTATTTGCAAAGCCCATTGAATTGAAGGGTTTTCCTCCACAAATTTGCATTGACATGCACATGGTAAACAAGGAGAAAATGCTCTTTTTGAACAACAGGAGCTTTTGCAAAACAGTTATGAAACGGGGGGTTCCAGGCAACTATTTTTTACACAGTGCTGAGCAGTTTGGAACCTTCATTTTCAGATGGTTTTTCTTTCCTACCAGAAGGTTTTTGTTGGTGCTAGGAAGAGGATGATTTTCCCCAAGCACCATGCAGTGCATGTGGGTGTTAATAGCAAAGGGAAGAGTTCAGACAGAAAAACACTCTGGGAATATTACAGTCTGCACTCTAGTAAGGGACATTTTCAAATGGAAAGGAGAAACCAGAGAGGGAGGAGGGAGGAATCACAGTAGTGGGGGGTTAGCAGCATGTTGATTTTTACATACCTCAAGAGAATGTCAAAGATAAGACTCTAAGGTAGACATAAATTCTCATGACATTTGGGTGTCTAAGGCAGACAACCCAGTGGTGTTAAATCTGCAATAATGCACTAAATAATCAACAATTTGCTAATCTTTACCACCTGGGTAGGCATCTTGCAGTCCTCCAGCTGTTGCTGGACTCCAATTCTTATCAAGCCAGCCAGCATGGCCAAAAGTCAAGGATTATAGCAGCTGGAGCCCAATCACATCAGGGCCACAGATCCCCCACCCTTGCTTTTCCAAAAATCTGCCTATGAGGGCAGCTAGCCAGCCTAATTTTGGGCCATCGTTTTGTGCTCCAAAAACCAACAACAACAACACTGGTTTGCATGCACCAGAAGAGAGCGTGGGGGGTGATCAGAAGAGTCTTTGCTTATGAACAGCTCTTCTCTCAGGCATGTATCTCTTTGTGATTGGGATTTATGTGTCTCTCTGCACATGGGTACTGAAAAGTAGTAATAATGTGTGTATTCCAGTAACAGGATATGCTTTATATATAGCTTTCAGGTTAAAAAATCGTGATTCAGTTCCTTGCCATAACATTAACAATAACAAAAACATACCATTATTCTGTCAGTCAAACATGGTGTAACTTTGCCACTATTAATTCAAATTTATGTATACATATATACAAAGTAGTATTTACTCCAAAATTAATCAAATTTGTTCTGCATGCATGTATTTCACACACACACAGTGATGAAGGCTGCAATGCAATACTTATTTGGGAATCAACCCCACTGAATTCAGTAGCACTTACTGTTTGATAGACATGGATAACATTGCTCTACACCCAACTGAAACATATCTGTGTGTGTGGCCTTTTACAATTAGGGTTGCCAGGTCGGAACCATCCAAAAACCTGAGAAAATGGGGGCGGGCCCTAGTGACGTTGCGGGGCGGGCCTTAGTGATGTCATTAAACATGATACATTGTATCAACCACAGTTGCTTGGAGCATACCATTCAAAAAAAAATTCTCTGATTGGAGATTAAAATAGAAATCTTACCCAAAATAGGGTGTTCCTCGGTCCATCTGAAGTGACAAGGTCATTCTTTCTCACAAGCTTATGGTGATGCAAAATGGAAATGGACTGCCTTCAAGTTGATCCCAGATAGGGTCTTCATGGTAAGCAGTATTCAGACAGAGGTGGTTTACTATTGCCTTCCTCTGAGTCTGAGAGGCAGTGACTGGCCCAAGGTCACCCAGTGAGCTTCGTGGCTGTGTGGGGATTTGAACCCTGGTCTCCCAGGTCACAGTTCAACACCTTTAGGGAACATTTAATCTAGCTTACTTGCTTCTGGGAAGAAGGGTAATTTCGACAACAGCTTAAGCCTGTTGTTTCTAAGTGGTGTACAACATACACAAGAAAACGGTTTAAATTAACCGTAAGTTCAGAAAAGCTCAGTTAAAATGCCTGTTTTACAGAAGCACTGGAAGTTCAACAGAGAGGGAGAGCTGTCTGAAGTCAGCTAGGAGGGGGTTCTGCAGAATTGGGCTTGGGAGAAGGAAGGTGGGACACAACCCACAGCTGTACATACCAACCACTCACACTAAGGTATAGGGAAGGCTCCCTCCAATACTAGAATGGAAGAACCAAGCAACTGAATCTCTCCTACAAGCAGAGATCCCCCGCTGCCACCACCATGAGACAACATTTTTGCAAAAGGCAGGAAGGATAACCATCAGCAGCCTCTCTCTCTTTCTCTCACTCTTTCCAGCCTCTCTCTCTTTCTCTCTCTTTCTCTCTCTCTCTCCAGCCTCTCCCTCTTTCTCTCTCCAGCCTCTCTCTCTTTCTCTTTCTCTCTCCAGCCTCTCTCTCTCTCTCTCTCCAGCCTCTCTCTCTCTCTCTCCAGCCTCTCTCTCTCCAGCCTCCCTCCCTCTCTCTCTCTCTCTCCAGCCTCTCTCTCTGGACGCCGGCTCCTTCGCCACCCCACTGGCCCTCATGCATAGGCCGCACCTCATGGGTGCCGCACAGCAGCAGTGGACGCCGGATGGGGCCAGCTCCTTCTTAGCCCCGAGGACGCCCGGCCACTTCACCCCTCCTGCTGTGGGCGCCGCTGGGCGGCAGCGGCCGCGATGGGTCCCCCCAGCCAGAGACTGCTGAGCCCCATCGCGGCCACTGCCGCCCAGCGGCGCCCACAGCATGAGGGGTGAAGCAGCCGGCCGTCCTTTCTGGAGCAGGCTCCGGGCCTAAGAAGGAGCCGGCCCAGCCTCGCTGCAACCGCCTCTTCATGGCTCCTGCTGAGGCTGCCAGGCCACTCAGATGATGTCTTCTAGCAACCGCTCCCGCGGGGGCTGCTGCGGGGGGGTCCCTGAAGGGGCGGCGGCTGGACAAAGGCGCCCACATCGTGGCAGACGCGGGCCAGGTGGCTGCGGGCTCCACGTCCAGCACCCTCACCTGCGGACTGCAGTTGTGTGGGCGGTGGGGCTGCTGCTGTGGCTGTGTGCCGCTCGCCAGCGGGCAGGGGCTGCTGCTGGGGGGGTCCCTGAAGGGGCGGCAGCTAGAAGTGCTGGGCCTCACTCAAGCACAGAAACAACTATGGAGGCTCAAGTCCTCCTGTCTCTGCAGTCCCTGCCTCACTGAGAAAGGGCGGGAAGGCGGCCAGCCACAGCCCAACGTATGCGTGTGTCAATCACGCATGCATGGCTGAGGGGGCCAATTAAAAGCTGGAGATCCACCTGTTTAATAAAAGTATAGTCGGAGACCGGAGAAGGCCCCCTTTTGCCGGAGACTCCGGCTGAAAACCAGAGATCTGGCAACCCTATTTACAATGGAGTTGCCTGGGTGCAGCAAACCATAGTAAGCTCCGTTTGCAAAGCAATTCACCACTATTATGAGGATGTTAGAATCACGAACAAAATCTAAACTAACGCAGATTTTTTCTTCCCAGTTTAGGGGAAGCCATCGCCTGCAGAAGAAATAGCATGGTTGACCCCTGTAAACGCATGTTTTCCCCACACAGTTTCCCCTGGGAACAACAGAAGGTCATCAAGCCCCATCACTCCCAAGAGGACTTTCTCTATGTTCATTCAAGGCACGCAGCAAGGGGTCCAGTGTTCTAGTTACTCAGGCTCCATTTTAATAGTTTTAAAGAAATAAAGAGGAAGGGGAATGGAGGCAGCACGCAACTCTCATACCACCTCATTAGTAGCATTTTAACTGTGTTTTAAAGACTCTTGGATGCTCATAATGGAATTCGCCAGGCTGTAGCTTCTGAAGTGAACCATTGATTCAATGCAGGTCATGATCTATCTGGATCAGATCACGTGAGTGCGCTTTGGAATCTGAGTAGGGAGGATTCCTCCTCCCTAAACATCTGCACATGATGTGAAGACCATCATGGGAAGAAACATCCCATCAAAAAAACTTCAACTGAGCAGGCTATCATGTAATAACTGCATGAAAATCATGGGTCTTTTAACTTTATCTGTTGTCAATATGAAGTTGTTGCCACCCTTGAGGTGGTACTTTTGAGAACTAGATATCCAAGAAAATGCCTTCCTTAACTGAAAGAGCAAAGACAGTGAGTGCAGCATAGTAGATACTGCACGACTTAGACTGGGGACATCTTGATCCAAATCCCTGTTCAAGCACAAAGGTCACTGTGTGACCTGATCTTGGCCCAAGTATCCTCATCAGCTGAACCTCCTTCTCCGGGTTGTTATAAGGATCCAATATAACTCTCCCATGAGCTACTTGGAAGAAAAGCAGGATACAAATAATAATATACATAGTTGTTATCCTTTAAGTAACATATCTCTTAAATAAAAGTCCTGAACATTTGCATTCAGTGCCATGTTTTCCAGAGGTCTACAAACATCAGTTTGGCTTGCTAAGCAGCTTGTATTTCTCCTTGCTGTCAACTTCTGCAGAGTTTGGGAGAAGCAGGGATTTTTTTCCATTTGCACTGCAAGGCGGTAATGGCAAGAAACAGAAAGTTGCTGCTGCTGCTGCTGCTGCTGCTGCTCTTCCCTGGAGTGTTATGCACAAGAGAGGAAAGTCTGCCTCTCCACGGAGCTCTCTGGCAAATGCAGAACACTTGGTATATTGTGTGGGTGGGAGTTTTGACTTCCACAAAGGTTTGGACAAGTTGGACAGACTCTTACTGCTTCTCGTCTTAGCCAAACCTTCCTGCAAACCCAACGTTGCTTGCTCAAACCCTCTGACAAGTGCAAATACAATGCAAAGAAAGAGGGGCTAGCATCAGTCATGAATGGAACTGTGGATATCTGATTTTTTTCCATCCAGCAGCATTTTGAAGTTTCACCTCTCTGCACACTCTCATCGTTGAGAATGTCTATACTGCCTAAAATGCAAGATACACATTATTGAAAGTATTCTAGTGAAGCCCCAATCCTTTATATTACCCTCTGCAGCACCTAGAAACAAAAACCAAAAATACAAACAAACCACTCAATACTTGTTAATGGGAAAATCAAAAACAAAGGAAAAGTAATCCTTCCCAGAAAAATCTGCATTCCTCTGCTTGATACAGCCTATAAATATTAATTGTGATTGCTAGATTCAAGCAACCTTTAACTCTGTTTCTACCCTGCAGTCATCTTGTTTGAAATTAAATTTATTACCATCTGGGACACCAGAACCTTTTTTTGGAATCTGCAGATTTCATTTCTGAAATTGCTATCACTAAGGAAAAAGTATGGTATTTACACAGTGACAGCAGGCTGCTATGCATATTTAAATTGACACACAAAATAAGAAGTGTTTGTTATATTCAAATGTAATATTTGAAATGAAAGCTTGTATTGAATAACTACAAATTGGAAGGAAGAGGATGGCAGTTAAGTGGATCAAGTAAGTTTGACTGAGTGATAAGCACTCACTACAGAGAAGATGTCAAGCCTCTCACATGAAAAGAGGCTGGCTGCAATCTGATCAGGGTTAGGAAAAAACATAGAAAGCTGCCATATACTAGATCAGAATATTTCTTCATCTACACTAGCACTGCCAACTCTAACTGGCAGCAGCTCTGCAAAGTCTCAAAGCAAAGGTTTCACCTATCACCTGGTACCTAATCCTTTTAAAATGGGGATGCAAGGGACAGAACCTGAGATGATTTGCATGCAAAACACATTGAGCAATGGTTCCCCACATACGCATTCCTCCCACAAGAGGGTTAGAAACACTAACCTTCTCCTCTGCAAGCAACAGCCTCACTGAATCAGCCAGTGAAGTTGTTGTTTCCTTAACAACTTAACCCTGTGCAATTCTAACGGTAGCCATTGGTTTGGTATGTGCCAAGGATTGCATTCCAAGTATCCTGAGATACTCCATAAAATAATTACTGGAGAGTATAAAACTGAACTTCATGTTCACAAATATCACTGCACAGAACATTGAGTCCTTCTCACATGTGGATGTTTACAATGACTATAAGCAACTATTCATTACCAAGAAGTATACACACAAAGTGAATAAAGTTTTGTTTAATTACTTAATGGGCGTGCATTGCCTTGGATGACTGGCTTCAAGTGCTGTACCTGGGTTGACTATTAACCTATTAGTGGCTCTTGTAGCATCTTCAAAACTTAAAATGTATTGTGGGATGAAACCGATTATCTAGATCCATTTCAATCAGGTTTTAGGCCCGGTTTCGGCACCGAGACAGCCTTGGTCGCCCTGTATGATGACCTATGTCGGGAGAGGGATGGAGGGAGTGTTACTCTGTTGATTCTCCTTGATCTCTCAGCGGCTTTTGATACCATCGACCATGGTATCCTCCTGGAGAGGCTCGCGGAGTTGGGAGTTGGAGGTACAGTTTGGCAGTGGTTCCGCTCCTCCTTGGCGGGTCATCTCCAGAAGGTAGTGCTGGGGGAACATTTCTCGACACCGTGGGCTCTCCAGTGTGGAGTCCCGCAGGGGTCGGTTTTGTCTCCCATGCTTTTTAACATCTACATGAAGCCGCTGGGTGCAGTCATCAGGAGTTTTGGAGTGCGTAGACAGTACGCTGATGACACGCAGCTCTACTTCTCCTTTTCATCTTCTTCAGGTGAGGCTGTCAATGTGCTGAACTGTTGCCTGGCTGCGATAATGGACTGGATGAGAGCTAACAAACTGAGGCTCAATCCAGACAAGACTGAGATGCTGTTGGTGGGAGGTTTCTCTGATCAGATGGTGGATGTCCACCCTGTTCTGGACGGGGTTACACTCCCCCTGAAGGAGCGGGTTCGTAGTTTGGGAGTATTTTTAGATCCTTCCCTGTCACTCGAGGCTCAAGTAGCCTCGGTGGCACGGAATGCGTTCTACCAACTTCGGTTGGTGGCCCAGCTACGTCCCTATCTGGACAGGGAGGACCTCACCTCAGTTGTCCATGCTCTGGTAACCTCTCGATTGGATTACTGCAATGTGCTCTACGTAGGGCTGCCTTTAAAGACGGTTCGGAAGCTGCAGCTTGTGCAGAATGCGGCAGCCAGACTGATAACGAGGACCAGGCAGTCTGAACATATAACACCTGTTCTGGCCCGCTTGCACTGGCTACCAATATGCTTCCGGGCCAGATTTAAAGTGCTGGTTCTAACCTATAAAGCCTTATACGGCGCGGGACCACAATACCTGCTGGAACGCCTCTCTCAATATGAACCTGCCCATACACTACGTTCCACACCGAAGGCCCTCCTCCGAGTTCCGACTCATAGGGAAGCTCAGAGGATGATAACAAGAACTAGGGCCTTCTCAGTGGTGGCCCCCGAACTGTGGAATAGTCTTCCCGATGAGGTGCAATAGACGCCGACGTTGCTATCTTTTCGGCACCAAGTTAAAACCTTCCTCTTTTCTCAGGCATTTTAGTCTATTTTAGTCTTTTAAATATGTTTAACTGATTTTAGATTTGTGGATGCCTACATACATGTTCCTTGCACTGAATTATTGGATTTTATTGTGTATATTTATATTCCTCTGTTGTACACTGCCCAGAGAGCTATGCTAGTTGGGCAGTATAGAAATTCAACAAATAATAATAATATTAATAATTTGGCATGCTTAATTCCCACTGAGCTGCACTGGGTTTCCCCTCCTTAGTTCCCCCCCCAAAAAATATTTTGAACTTTTGCACACTTGGGGGCACCCCCAAACCTGTGGATACCTCCCTTCTGTGAGTGTGTGTTCACACGTGCCTAATTTTCACTACATAAGGATTGGAATTCAGATGATCTCTTTCCTTTTAGTATATAGGATGGAATACATTTGTATATAGGTGTTTGCTTATAAAATGAGAAATGGAAACAGTGAGAACAAAATAGCAATGAAGTGCAAATCACCTAGTTGAGCAGTTCAATTAAAATGAGAGGTACTGGCCATTCTCAGTTGTTGCCTTCTCTATCAAAGATTCCCAACCTGCGTGCCATGAGAAAGTAGTTAAATAAGTAAAGGCTTCTCTGAGCCCAAAACACCCATCCACAGTAGGCAACCTTCTCCAAGAGGCAGTTCAGATGACTCACCACATGGGGCAGCTGCATTCACAGACAGGAACTCTTGCTTCTAGCCCCGTTGGCTTCTGGCACTGGGAAAGAGCTATAGATCACTTGTGGAACACATGCTTTGCATGCAGAAATTCCCTACTTCAATCCCCAGGAACTCCAAGCAAGTCTATGAAAGACTCCCATTATTAACCCAGGCAGCTGTTGCTGTCAGTACACTGCAGGAATGAGTAACCTGTGGCCCTCGTAGGGACAAAGAGAACTATTACAACAGTTACTGTATAGAAATAGAAGAGGACAACAAAAAGGGTAGAACAAGAGCCCTGTTCCAAAAGATTAGAGAAAAGAAAAGGAAATTTAAACCATGAGTAGGGATGTTGAATAATCAACAGGGGAACACACTGACTGACCGAGATGAAATAAAAGGAAGATGAAAGCAATCCACTGAAGAACTCTATAAAAGAGATGCCAGGATGACAGATTCATTCACGGAGGAACCGTATGATGAAGAACCACACATTTTAGAATGTGAGGTGAAAGCTGCTCGTAAAATTCTTGGAAGAAACAAATCACCAGGAACAGATGGCATACCAACAGAGTTGCTACAAGCTACTGAGACTGATTCTGTCCAAATTTTGACAAAAAATTGTCAACAAATATGGAAAACTAAACAATGGCCCACAGACTGGAAGCGTTCCATATACATCCCAATTGCAAAGAAAGGGGATCCCAAGGAATGCAGTAGTTATCGAACTATTGCCTTAATATCCCATGCAAGTAAAGTAATGCTCAACATTCTACAACAAAGCCTCATACTATATGGAGCGAGAAATGCCAGACATCCAAGCTGGATTTAGAAAAGGAAGAGGTACCAGATATCATATCACAAACATCTGTTGGATAATGGAACGGACCAAGGAATTTCAGAAGAAAATCACCCTGTGCTTTACAGATTACAGCAAAGCCTTTGATTGTGTAGATCATGAGAAACTATGGAATGCTTTAAAAGAAATGGGGGTGCCACAGCATCTGATTGTCCTGATGCGCAACTTATACTTTGCACAAGAGGCTACTGTAAGGACAGAATATGGAGAAACTGATTGGTTCCCAATAGAAAAGGGTGTGAGACAGGGGTGTATTTTATCACCCTATTTGTTTAATCTATACACAGAACATATCATACAGAAACCAGGATTGGACCAAGATGAAGGAGGTGTGAAAATTGGAGGGAGAAATATCAATAATTTAAGATATGCAGACGATACCATACTACTAGCTAGAAACCAGTAATTATTTGAAATGAATGCTGATGAAAGTTCAAGAGAAAAGCACAAAAGCAGGACTACAGCTGAACGTCAAAAAGACTAAAGTAATGACAACAGAAGATTTATGTAACTTTACAGTTGACAATGAAGTCAATTGACCCAGTGACTGCAGGAAGAAGGAGAACATCGCCACCCAGGGAAGGAGAGCCTGCTGTTGCTGCTGCTGTTGAACACCACCTCCACCACCCTTCCCAGTGGGACTGCTGCCTGGCAGATGTGCCTCCTGCAGGACAAGGTCCCAGGTACCCAGCCAGCTGTGACTAATTTCCATCACCTGTCCCTCTTTGGAGGGATACATAAGCCGGCTGGCTGAGGTGGCCTGGGAGACCCAGTGCCTGCAGGAAGAAGGAGAACATCGCCACCCAGGGAAGGAGAGCCTGCTGTTGCTGCTGTTGGAACACCACCTCCACCACCCTTCCCAGTGGGACTGCTGCCTGGCAGACGTGCCTCCTGCAGGACCAGGTCCCAGGTACCCAGCCAGCTGTGACTAATTTCCATCACCTGTCCCTCTTTGGAGGGATACATAAGCCGGCTGGCTGAGGTGGCCTGGGAGACCCAGTGCCTGCAGGAAGAAGGAGAACATCGCCACCCAGGGAAGGAGAGCCTGCTGTTGCTGCTGTTGGAACACCACCTCCACCACCCTTCCCAGTGGGACTGCTGCCTGGCAGACGTGCCTCCTGCAGGACCAGGTCCCAGGTACCCAGCCAGCTGTGACTAATTTCCATCACCTGTCCCTCTTTGGAGGGATACATAAGCCGGCTGGCTGAGGTGGCCTGGGAGACCCAGTGCCTGCAGGAAGAAGGAGAACATCGCCACCCAGGGAAGGAGAGCCTGCTGTTGCTGCTGTTGGAACACCACCTCCACCACCCTTCCCAGTGGGACTGCTGCCTGGCAGACGTGCCTCCTGCAGGACCAGGTCCCAGGTACCCAGCCAGCTGTGACTAATTTCCATCACCTGTCCCTCTTTGGAGGGATACATAAGCCGGCTGGCTGAGGTGGCCTGGGAGACCCAGTGCCTGCAGGAAGAAGGAGAACATCGCCACCCAGGGAAGGAGAGCCTGCTGTTGCTGCTGTTGGAACACCACCTCCACCACCCTTCCCAGTGGGACTGCTGCCTGGCAGACGTGCCTCCTGCAGGACCAGGTCCCAGGTACCCAGCCAGCTGTGACTAATTTCCATCACCTGTCCCTCTTTGGAGGGATACATAAGCCGGCTGGCTGAGGTGGCCTGGGAGACCCAGTGCCTGCAGGAAGAAGGAGAACATCGCCACCCAGGGAAGGAGAGCCTGCTGTTGCTGCTGTTGAACACCACCTCCACCACCCTTCCCAGTGGGACTGCTGCCTGGCAGATGTGCCTCCTGCAGGACAAGGTCCCAGGTACCCAGCCAGCTGTGACTAATTTCCATCACCTGTCCCTCTTTGGAGGGATACATAAGCCGGCTGGCTGAGGTGGCCTGGGAGACCCAGTGCCTGCAGGAAGAAGGAGAACATCGCCACCCAGGGAAGGAGAGCCTGCTGTTGCTGCTGTTGGAACACCACCTCCACCACCCTTCCCAGTGGGACTGCTGCCTGGCAGACGTGCCTCCTGCAGGACCAGGTCCCAGGTACCCAGCCAGCTGTGACTAATTTCCATCACCTGTCCCTCTTTGGAGGGATACATAAGCCGGCTGGCTGAGGTGGCCTGGGAGACCCAGTGCCTGCAGGAAGAAGGAGAACATCGCCACCCAGGGAAGGAGAGCCTGCTGTTGCTGCTGTTGGAACACCACCTCCACCACCCTTCCCAGTGGGACTGCTGCCTGGCAGACGTGCCTCCTGCAGGACCAGGTCCCAGGTACCCAGCCAGCTGTGACTAATTTCCATCACCTGTCCCTCTTTGGAGGGATACATAAGCCGGCTGGCTGAGGTGGCCTGGGAGACCCAGTGCCTGCAGGAAGAAGGAGAACATCGCCACCCAGGGAAGGAGAGCCTGCTGTTGCTGCTGTTGGAACACCACCTCCACCACCCTTCCCAGTGGGACTGCTGCCTGGCAGACGTGCCTCCTGCAGGACCAGGTCCCAGGTACCCAGCCAGCTGTGACTAATTTCCATCACCTGTCCCTCTTTGGAGGGATACATAAGCCGGCTGGCTGAGGTGGCCTGGGAGACCCAGTGCCTGCAGGAAGAAGGAGAACATCGCCACCCAGGGAAGGAGAGCCTGCTGTTGCTGCTGTTGAACACCACCTCCACCACCCTTCCCAGTGGGACTGCTGCCTGGCAGATGTGCCTCCTGCAGGACAAGGTCCCAGGTACCCAGCCAGCTGTGACTAATTTCCATCACCTGTCCCTCTTTGGAGGGATACATAAGCCGGCTGGCTGAGGTGGCCTGGGAGACCCAGTGCCTGCAGGAAGAAGGAGAACATCGCCACCCAGGGAAGGAGAGCCTGCTGTTGCTGCTGTTGGAACACCACCTCCACCACCCTTCCCAGTGGGACTGCTGCCTGGCAGACGTGCCTCCTGCAGGACCAGGTCCCAGGTACCCAGCCAGCTGTGACTAATTTCCATCACCTGTCCCTCTTTGGAGGGATACATAAGCCGGCTGGCTGAGGTGGCCTGGGAGACCCAGTGCCTGCAGGAAGAAGGAGAACATCGCCACCCAGGGAAGGAGAGCCTGCTGTTGCTGCTGTTGGAACACCACCTCCACCACCCTTCCCAGTGGGACTGCTGCCTGGCAGACGTGCCTCCTGCAGGACCAGGTCCCAGGTACCCAGCCAGCTGTGACTAATTTCCATCACCTGTCCCTCTTTGGAGGGATACATAAGCCGGCTGGCTGAGGTGGCCTGGGGTTTTGTCTTTTGTTTTGTTTTTGTTTTGCTTTTTTTTCTTTTTCTTTTGGGTGCCATTGGTTTTAGCTATGGGTGGGTTCGATTTTGTTTTATATTGTAGTTCTTGGGTTTTTATGTAGTTTGTATGTTGTATTTTACTTTATCTTGTATGCTGCCTAGAGTGGCCACTTGTGCGGCCAGATAGGCGGCCTAGAAATAAAATTTATTATTATTATTATTATTATTGAACTTGTCAAGGATTATCAATACCTCAGCACAGTCATTAACCAAAATGGAGACAAGAGTCAAGAAATCAAAAGAAGGCTAGGACTGGGGAGGGCAGTTATGAGAGAACTAGAAAAGGTCCTCAAATGTAAAGATGTATGACTGAACACTAAAGTCAGGATCATTCAGACCATGGTATTCCTGATTTCTATGTATGGATGTGAAAGTTGGACAGTGAAAAAAGCGGATAAGAGAAAAATCAACTCATTTGAAATGTGGTGCTGGAGGAGAGCTTTGCGCATACCATGGACTGCGAAAAAGACAAATAATTGGGTGTTGGAACAAATTAAACCAGAACTATCACTAGAAGCTAAAATGATAAAACTGAGGTTATCATAGTTTGGACACATAATGAGAAGACATGATTCACTAGAAAAGATAATAATGCTGGGAAAAACAAAAGGGAGTAGAAAAAGAGGAAGGCCAAACAAGAGACGGATTGATTCCATAAAGGAAGCCACAGACCTAAACTTACAAGATCTGAGCAGAGTGATTTATGACAGATGCTCTTGGAGGTCGCTGATTCATAGGGTCGCCATAAGTCATAATCGACTTGGAGGCACATAACAACAGTATGCAACCTTCTCCAAGAGGCGGTTCAGATGACTCATCACATGGGGCAGCTGCATTCACAGCCAGGAGCTCTTGCTTCTAGCCCCGTTGGCTTCTGGCACTGGGAAGGGGCTATAAATCAATGATGGAACACATGCTTTGCATGCAGAAATTCCCAGCTTCAATCCCCAGAAACTCCAAGCGGGGCTATGAAAGGCTCCTATTATAAACCCAGGTAGCTGCTGCCAGTCACTGCACCACAGGAATGAGTAACCTGTGGCCCTCTGTTATTTATTTATTTATTCATTGCATTTATATACCTCCTCATAGCCGAACCACTATGGGTGGTTTACAACAATTAAGAACATTAAAAACAAGTATACAAATTTAAACCATACCAAATTAAAACCCATGAAAACCAATAGGCGAGTTAAAACACATGCTATTCAAATGCTGTTAAAAAAAATGCCTAGGAGAAAAGGAAACTTGACCTGGAGCCGAAAAGATAACAGAGTTGGTGCCAGGCACACCTTGTGAAGGAGATCATTCCAAAATTTGGGGGCCACCACTGAGAAGGCCCTCTCCTTTGTTGCCAGCCTCCAAGCTTCCCTCGGAGTAGGCACCCGGAGGAGGACCTTTGATGTTGAACCTAGTGTACAGGTTGCTGGACTACAACTTCCATCAGCCCCAACCAGCATGGCCATGGTGAGGGATAATGGGAGCTGGAGTCCAGAAACATCTGGAGGGCCATAGGTTCCCCGTTCCTGATGTATACAAAACTGAGCTAAAGGGATCAATCCACTTGAAAGGCAGTTTCCTGACTGTGATGGTTTGGTAGGCAGCTGAAGGAAGGATGGATAAAAAAGGAAGTAGAAAACAGCAAGGAGGGGCTGCTTAGGCATAGTTAGTAAATCCTGCTATCATTATCTTTCTATTTCTAAAATAAAGTGCTTTCTGTCTTATACTTGCCTATTGGATAGAACACTAATTATGGTGCATCTCTGCGGCAGAAGGGATTGAAGCATTTGTATCATTCCCAATGCAGACAACCCCAGGATGACCTGCCCCAAGAGTGGATTTCCATTGTACCTTGGTAGTAGTCACTGGCCTGAGCATGCCTCCTTCAGAAGCACACAAAACCTTGTCTCACACAGAAAGAGAGGGAGAGGACCCATCCAAGGGAAGGCGAATCTTCTTGCCATTCTCTAAAACTTGAACTGAATGCTTTCCAACAGCTTTCCCCCCCCCAAGAACCAGGATATGGCAGAGAGCTTTTTTGCCACCCAGGGAGCAGGAGAAAAGTGCCACAAATTTTCAGAAGGGGGGGCTCACCTGAACATGTAGAGCATGGAGAAGTGCCCTCCCCCCCTTTCGGTTATTTTTAAAAGCTTACTTTAGCTGCTGCGACAGGTCATAACTGCCCTGCTTTCAGTGGCCCGGCAACCACAATGTTTTCCCCACAAGCCTCACTAGGAATGAAGCTACATCAGGACATTGTTGAGGAAAAAAAAGTGATGGCCCCCTCTGGTCGGGGGGGGCTGACCATTTTCCCCCATTCCAACTATAGCTCAAATACAAAATTCTGTCATGTGTCATTCCTAAGGAGACATCTGGTGAAGGGGGCAGGGAAGAGGAGACACATGGCAGCCACTGGTGGCAAAACTTAAATTTTAATAGACACCTCCCCCCAAAAAGCCACAAACATCAGCATCACTTGTCCAACAAAGTCTCCCAACCTCAACGACTTTTGGTGAGCCCCCCCCCATTCCCCTGAGAAATTGTCAAAAAAACTCCCTCCCCTATTGTGGGCTGTTGCATGCATTTTTTGAAAGGAGGGGACCTTTTTTTGCCTGAACCCATTTACACCCTCCAAAAAGATATCTTTCAGATGATAAAAAGATTTGTTTCCTACAGATTTAATTCAAGAACTGAATTTGAAATACTGTTTCTATATAAAAAGCTGGTGATCATGTTCACATTTCCTACAAAGAAGTTTGTATAACCATTACCCAGCAGTAATCAGTGTCAGGAAATTTACTCTCACACATGTATTAGAGTCAACTCCTAGTCTGTGGACAAATGAAAATGTAATGCCAGATTCCTCCACTCATTCATAACTGGAACTTTTCTCTCTCTCTCTCTCTCTTTCCTCCAAATACCAGCAAAGGCATTATTTTATAAGCTTGAAAATTCAGGAGTGCTTAATGCTTGGTTTTGCACCCTCAAAGCATTGTTTCACCATTTATTTCTGTCCCCCAAATTTACTCGCAATTCTTGAATATTTGTCAGATATAAGCTTGCAGTGGCTGCCTCCTGGCTCTCTGCAACTCTCCTCTGAGCAATATGTTTTCCTGTCCCTCCATGGCACAGCAAACTACTACACTTGTCAATTGCAAGTAATTTAATGTTACTTTATTGAGAAGAAAAGATGACTGGAGTGGAAAGGACAAAAAGGAACAATGTGTGCACTCTCACTGAATATGAGCGACACTCGAAGATTCATTAGCCTTGTGCCTGTAACTCAAAAGACAATTCAACAAGAACACAAGAGATGCTGACCCAGTCTAAGGTCACCTGCTATTAAATTTTTTCCAGAGCATAGCAACAGGTATAATATGCATATTTAAATCTATAGCCCCACCACTTTGTCACAACATTTTCAGAAGTCTTGAGAGTCACATTATTTGGAAGGATCTCACGCCACATCTAGGAGACACAAACATACTCCTAGCTGTTAATTTTTATAAACAGAGGGTGTCTAAGGGAGGAAAGGTCAGCCAGACACATACATTTTTTTTCACAACCACAAATGGTCAAATTCAAGCCACTCAAAGGACTTCATGGCTGTTTCAGAAGTTTGGCATGGCAGACCCTCGTTTGACAAAGAAGATATTGAAGGTGGCAACGTAAGAGATTTTTTCAGTGATGACTTCCCATCTGTTGAATACTCCCTCCAGTGAAGCACGCCTGGCACCATCATTCTCAGCTTTTAGGTGCCAGCCTAAGACACTCCTGTATGCCCAGACTTTTGGTTGTTAACTTGGGTTGTACTGGGGTATGATTTCTGGCCTGTTGCGCAGAGTTCATATTTTGGGTGGGGCAGCATCCATCCTTTTTATAGTTATGTTGGATGAGCACTTTTAGGACATTTATTCTGTTGCATTTTTCTTTCCTATGTATTTGGCTTTTAGATTATTATCACTTTGTTTTTATAGGTTTGTAAATCACTTTGAGACATCTTGTGAAAAGCAATGGATAAATGTAATCAATCACAAAAACAATCACATAATCAACCAACAAACCAACTGTGGACATTCTATTGAAGCTGTACTAAAGTAATTTTTATTATCCTGTTAGGTGTCTTCTAGCAAATCATACTAACAGTCGAGCTGCATAGCACCCCTCCTTCATGAGGCAGATACCAAAATATTTTTTCATGGTGCCTTTTCTACATACAATCATGTATTGCACAGCTGTATGGATTAATTCTCACTGTATAATAACATCTCTTCCTCACAATCAGAGATTCCTGTTGGCAGCAGCGCTCACGATCAGCCTAGATCCAGAACCATTACTGTAGGAGATCTCCTTGACAGAGTCCACTATAGGCCCCCATATACTTGGGATCTGGGACAATCAAGTTACCCTAAGGGAAATCCCAAGGCCATAATTGAGGAAGATGCCATACATAAGAAATCTGCAAAAGATGGACTCCAGTCCCAGTTCTGAACCCTGCAAGTCTTCTTAAGCTGAACGCCAAAGCCCAAACCAGAAGGCACATAGCTATCTCAGAGGTTCAGGGCAGCCAGGCTGACTAGAAAAGCCCTGAGTGGTTGCCTGCAACTGGCTGATGCCACAAGACTATGGGAGCAGCTCTGATTTTCTAGCCCAGGGACCTCCATCTCCCCAGCAATTCCATTCCATCCTGTTCAAATCATGCCAATTTCCCCACCCCCCTTTTAGTGTAGTGAATTCCATTGGAAATTATGACATTCTATGCTTCTGAGTATGCTAATAAAAAGATTTAAAACTTAAAGTTATGCTAGTAATGTGACAATCTACTCATACGTAAAAAAGCTAGTTTGAAACATTAACCAGGATTAACTAAGAAACTAAACTCAGAATGGAGCTAGGCAAGCTTGAGTCTTAAATTGTTTGGGTAACAAAGAGATTTGTGTGTCATTTGGGCTCTGCTTCAGGCAGAAGGCTGACTTGCTGCCGCAGTGGACAGGGAAACATTCCTTACTTCTTCCTGCAAGGCCTGAAGACCATATTTAGTTCAGGGTCAAGGAAGTAACTGGTATCTCCCTCCCCTCCTTCCCTCCACCCAAAATTTTATTCATTCATTCATTCATTCTTTGATTTATATCCCACCCTTCCTCCCAGCAGGAGCCCAGAGCGGTATTTGTATGTCTTAGGTTAGTACCTCATGCATTTCAGCATAACGTCTTTCTGGGCAACTGTCCAAAGTGCTGTGAGGGACTATGTGGTTAGTACTGGTTGTCAAGTGTAAACAGGATATGTATTCAACTCTGAAAAAGTGGGTCTGAGCATCATTGGCAATTTGGAGGAAGAAAGGAAGAAAGACGATGACAACAAGGAGAAACATTGGGGTAGCTTACAGCAATGCCTATACCACCATCCCAATTCACAGCACTTTCTTTGTTTTGTCAGCCTTTACAATCTATCAGAAAAGTCACTCGAAGTGAACAATGTTTTGCTCAACTCATCCCCCCCGCAAAAGGACTCCAATTAGATGTGCATGTCCAGCCTCAAACCAAGATAACAAATTTGTTTTTTACTGTAGAGAACTCCAAATAATGTTGGAACATCACAACTTTTTGAGGAAAATTGAATGGCGACACTATACTGACCAGCACTTGGATGAGGAAGTTGGAGCTGGAGACAAGAGCTTTAATAGGCGCTGAGCTAGTCTGATTTGGAGTCCAGCCAGGGAATTCCAGAGCCAGCAATTTAATGAGCTTGACAAGGAGCTGCTACCCAGCAAAGGTCCAGATGAGACAGAAACCTATATAGCAACTGCCAGGTCCACCTCTCTGCTGGGTCACTGCTTACAGCTGGGTCTTCTCTGTTCTCCTGAGCAGGGTCTTCCTCCCAAGTAAACCTCTGGCCGCCAAACCAGATGAGTCTGCTCCTTACTGCCTTTGCTCCTAATGCCTGGGGGACGAGGGGAAGAACAGGTGATCAAGGCAGGGCTCAAGATGGGGTCAGAGGGATTCTTGAGGGACCTAGCTGAGCCATCCATGAGATGGGTCTCTTCAGGCTGCCTTTGTGGGTTCTTCCATGTCTCCCATTGGAGTGGGGTTCTCTACAGGGCCCCCAACCCTCTTCCTCCAAAGAGGTCTCTCTAGGGCCTGTGATGAATGGGATTCTGGAAAGCCCCCCCCTCCCTCTCTCACACACAAGTTAATCAAGGGTCGACTGCAAAGACAATAAACACTGCATGAAGGAAACAGAACCCCTAAACAGGTGTCTGAATTGGTCTCATTGCAGCAGTGCATTCTCAAATCAGTCTTCAGATATGTTTGCAAATACTATGCCTTTAAGGCAAATGGAGAAAATAAACTGAGAAACACACAAATGGGACTATGGAGCCACCTCAGGTGTTTTAAGTGTACACCTGTAAATGCAAAGTGTGAATGTGACAAATAGTGTTTGAAAACATGTGTAAGAATGGTGCACTAATTAGAGACCTGTGATTGGCTGAGGCTCCCTGGAGGGTGCATGCTTGGTGGTAAAACTGGTTAATTTTTCAGAAGGGCCTTGTGCATACTTTACATACTGACCTCTTTATCTGCCTACCGAACCCAAATGTCCAGCTTCACCTCATACTTTTTTAAAAAAATCTTAAGGGATTTAAGCAAACACAGCAGGTTCCTTTTTTCACATAATCAGATGCCTATGTTTGCTTTGGCGACAGAAAGTAAGTTATAATCCATATTTTATCTGCAAAGTGTCAATGTGTACAATTAGCAATGTGGATGCCAACCTAAAAATATTGGATCCAAAGGTTTTGTTGCATAAGCAGAACACATTTCCACTCAGTTTTGCTGATCCCATTCACCTACCACAATCAGCACAAAAAGCTGCTCCGGAAGGTGGAGGCGGAGGGCTCATGAAAAGAGCACAGGTCAGGAAAAAACACTAATCCCCCTCCCTCAGATGTTGCTGAACTACAACTCTCAATTTCCCTGACCATTGCCCCTTCTGCCTGGGGCTGATGGGAGCTGGAGTCCAATAACTTCTGGAGGGACACACATTCACCATCCCTGGCTTACCACTTCAGACAATGGCAGCTCTGGGCCCTAGCTATTAGTTGTTGTTAAACAGAGGGCTACAGCATTGTCCTTGAGGAATTGCTGATTTGTGCTATGCAGCATTATCAAATTAGCACACAAACTGCAAAAGACATACACAGATAGATTTCATTCATTTTTAAATAATACCATTTGAATTTTGCAGCCATAAACAAACAAATAAAGCTTCGGCTGGTTGATCTTCAAAGCTCACTATTCTTAAATCCAGGAGAAGGTAGAACAAAGGAGAAGCTAGGCAGGAACAGTCATGGAGACTGGCAGTGGTATTCAAAGGCCCCAGAAGGTCCTCTATGTCAGCACAAATCCCACTGAAAATGCAATGCTATATTGACGCTCATAATTATCGATTAATTAAAAAACAGCCATGGACTGGAATATTACTGATTCATACTAGAGATGGTGTAGAATATTCGCAAAATTGGATTTGGTATAGAATTCTGGGATAACCTGCAAGTTCATCTCATCATTGAATAGGCTCCCATTCTTTGCATGAGTGCACAGTGGTCAGTAACACTAATTTTTTTTAAAAAAATCCATGCCAAGAATTACTAAATTATTTACATAATTATTTTTGTAATCAGCTGTTGCTGTATACATGACATAAATTATACAGCAGCATAAGGAATAATGGAAAAATGCGTAATTTTTCAGAAAAAATAATGAAATTTTAAAAAGGAGAACCGGGAATCACAATAACTAGCGGAACACAATTTATGGCAAATCATAACTAGCAGCCCATTTGACGAACTGAAAAACAAAACGTAATCAGACTGCAAACCCTGTCCCTAGTCCATACTATGTTCTGGGGAAGCCTAGGGTTCCGTGAAAGTTGCTTCTTTGAAAACACCAGCAATGGTAAACAACCTTGCCTGAAAAACAGCTTGTCTACCACCCCTAAAATATGCAGCCACTTCTAAGGCATAATTATATGCTCAATCCACACAGAGCACTATGATGTGCACACCATAAACTGGCAGATACTTGGGGTCAGGAGCATGTCTTTTGGGCTGGGATCAGATGATAATGTGCTTCATTTATGATGGTATTCCTTGTACATTCCACAACAATACCCCTTGTTATTACTGAGAAGTAATGCTTTGAGAGTCTCCACTCTACTTCAAGAGTCTCTACTCTGGTTCTTCATTCTTTTCCTTTCCTCCTTGCTCTGAAGTGCAATTGTACTATTTCTGAATGAAGCATTGGAAGCAAGCAATTAGTGTTTGGGAGGAGAATCAGATTCTTGAAACACCTTTTGTCTGGAAAGTCATTAGTGCTAAGTGACCATGTTAGACATTCTCCTTGTTAGTGAGTCATTAAATTCCTGAAGCCAGGTTGTTTTGCCTGTTCTTGGTAAGGTATTTGACTGCTTCAACAATGTTGTCATAACAGAGACTAGCTACCCTGTTGAGGATAGTGAAAGTTGGGTGTCTGTGAACTCAAATCTTTGACTAATATCCCATAGTCAAGCCACCACTTTAAAAACAAATTGTTCAAGTGAAAACCATGCTTATTATATGAGGAACAGGATAAAAGGGGAGAAACTAATCAGAGAGTGTTAAAAGAAAAAGTAAAGGTGTCCCGTCGTTTCCGACTCTTAGGGTGACGTCTTGCAACGTTTACTAGGCAGACCGTATATATGGGGCAGGATTGCCAGTTCCTTCACCAGCCTTTGTTTACCCCCCAGCATATGCTTTTACGGACCACGGATGGATGGAAGGCTGAGTGGACCTCGACCCCTTTTTACCGGAGAGTCAACTTCCTCCTTCTGTTGGAATCGAACTCCGGCCGTGAGCAGAGCTTCGGCTGCGTTACCACCGCTTACCACTCTGCGCCATGGTGTTACAGACCTTAAAATGGGAACTGTAGAAACACTGTGGGAAAGGACAAGGAGACGTTGAGGCTAGAAGTGAAGTCTCATCTCAAGAAAGGAATAAGATCTCAAGTAGTCTTATAATAAGAATGATCTCCAGTGGGGTCAAATTAATTCTTAGCACCACATAAACACATGTTGATTGACTTTGTTTTGTAAGGGCTCTGTGATGACATTGTAAATTTTTGAATGAGGAAAATGGGAGGTTAGTGATATGGTATTGAACTAGTTAATCTCAAATTGTGCTATATTGGTGAGTCTCCTGGATTGCACCAGGAACAAAATAGAGGTGGCTTCCCTGGTATTAATCACTTTGGACTGTGGCTGAGCACTTATCTGGGAGTGAGCACCGTTAAATTCAAGGAGACTTCTTTCTGGGAGACATTATAGGATTGCACTGTAAGTCTTGATTTGCTACAATTTTAGAGTCCTCCAATCAGGGATAGGCAACATGGTGTCTTCCAGACAATTTATTTATTTAAATATGTATATACCATACTTTTGCAGAAATAAAAAAGGTACATAAAAACAACTCCAGCCAGCATAGGCAATGGTCAGGGATTATGAGTGCTGTAGTAATAGCATTCCAATTAACATCTGGAGGGCACCACATTTACTAACTGAATGTGTGAGTGGAGGCTTTGAAAACCTATCTGTAGATCTGAAAGGGCCCATCAATAGGAACTTGCTTCAGTTTAAATGTTTTTAGTACCCTGTAATGAGCTTTTGAACCCAAATAACACATTGCATGTTTCCAAAAGATCTCCATACTATGAAATTAATGCAACTTTCTAGGTCTGGAGCTTAATGCTGACCTAAACTCCATTGACTTTAAAGAAGTCAGAATTTCCATTGGTCGAAAAGAGGGAGATCTTATGCAAAATTCCTTTCACTTGCTTCACTGTTTATCTGCCTTGTGCCTAGGTTACAGAGAGGCAAGCTGGCACGTGTTGGAAAGATAACTGCACAGAACAAAAACGTTCCAATACTGCTACAACTGTTACACTTCCTCAAGTTAATGCCTTTCCAAGCATTGCAAGGAATAAAAAAAACCCAGTTTTTCAATTTCAGTATTTTTACAAGACAAGCAATAACATTAGACACTGACCATTTAGTTCATAAATGCAATCAAAAAATGAAAATGGAAACTTTAAATCAACTCCCTAACATAAGTTGTGAAAAAAAGGGGTGTTCTCTTAAGATATGCTTGCTGGCAGAACACAAACACTAAGAATTTAGTACTGCATGGACAGGAACTTCTTACAATATTATATTGCAGGTCATCTGGTAGAAAAGTCAAAACATACCATTCCAATGACCACTTCCTATGTTCAGAAATGCTGGATTAGGATTAGACATACCCATTAACCTGCACAGCAGTGCCCACTATTAACATGCATAGTAAAATATGAAACATAACGGGCCTAATGGTAGAAGGCGTTATCTTCTAGAACTGTATGCCCTGCAGAGCAGAATTAATAATGAATTGAGGAGGCTGGCTGTGATGGAGAATGTGAAGGGAAAGAACTTCCTTTGATGGTTTCCAGAGAGAGGACCTTTTTTTTTATTAGCATGTAGGCATCAGGTGAATATAGTTCTTGTTACCCAAGCAACTAGTGGTACCTTTCATCTGCATTGCTGCTTTTGCGGATTCTTCAGCTTGTGTTCTATTTTAGATTTTTTTAAAAAAGAATACATATACATAAAGTCACCTTGAAAATCTTACACCAAAAGGTAGGATACTACTTATTTTAAACCAACACATGGAGATACAGTTGCTCTCTGTCTTAAGCTTTATGGATAAAGCTTAAGAAGAGATATGGGTCGCAGAAGCATTTTAGCGGTATGCAAAAACCTGCAAAGGATTCATCAGTCTTATTTCCCCTAAGGGGATTATACAAAAACTTATGAAGCTGGAAAAAAGTGCATTTTTACATAACACCACAATCCAATTCACAGTGATTTCTATAATACAAAACCCTCATAAAATAAATCCATCTTCCCCTTATGCAGGGAGAAATGTTGGTAAGAGCCTGTAACAGTCACAAAGCATCAAAACTGTTTCTCTCAAAATTAGAAATGTGAAGTTCCTACAAAATCCATTTACTGCTTACCCCTGTGGATTCAACAAGTCATTCACACCAATTTACATAGGACTTGTTTCCAGCTCTGTGCAGTTGGGACTGCAGCCTGACCAACAGGAGCAAAGCACAAGAAATGCAACAGAGATGTGTAAAATTCATGGAAATGATTTTGCTGTTGTTGCAAATACTGCAATGTTATCAGGCTGTCCGCTATTGTTCTGGAGATAGCTTCAGGTCTTTTTCATCCAACTAAGAAGACATATGCTTTGTGCTACAAGTGTGGACTGATCACAAGGTTTGACTTGTTTCTGTATCCTTGGTACGGAGCCACCTCTACTTCTCCTTTACATCTTCTTCAGGTGAGGCAGTCGACGTGCTAAACCGTTGCCTGGCCGCGACAATGGACTGGATGAGAACTAACAAACTGAGACTCAATCCTGACAAGACTGAGATGCTGCTGGTGGATGGTTTCTCTGATCGGATGGTGGATATATACCCTGTCCTGGATGGGGTTACACTCCCCCTAAAGGAACAGGTGCGTAGTCTGGGAGTCATCTTAGACTCTTCCCTCACACTTGAGGCTCATGTAGCCTCGGTGGCCCGGAATGCGTTCTACCAACTTCGGTTGGTAGCCCAGCTACGTCCCTATCTGAGTAAGGAGGACCTCTCATCAGTGGTGCATGCTATGGTAACCTCGCGTCTGGACTACTGCAATGCGCTTTACGTAGGGCTACCTTTGAAGACGATTCGGAAGCTACAGCTAGTGCAAAATGCGGCAGCCAGACTGCTAACAAGAACTAAGCGGTCTGAGCATATAACACCTGTGCTAGCCCGTTTGCACTGGCTTCCAATATGCTTCCGGGCCAGATTCAAAGTGTTGGTACTTACCTATAAAGCCTTATACGGCGCGGGACCACGATATCTGTCGGAACGCCTCTCCCGATATGAACCGGCTCGTACACTACGGTCTACTACGAAGGCCCTTCTCCGGGTTCCGACTCATAGGGAAGCCCGGAGAGTGGTGACAAGATCTAGGGCCTTCTCAGTGGTGGCCCTCGAACTATGGAATGGTCTCCCCGAGGAGGTGCGCCTGGCGCTGACACTATCATCTTTTCGGCACCAGGTTAAAACCTTTCTCTTCTCTGAGGCATTTTAATTCCTGTTAATTGTAAATTATTATATTTTGATTTTAGACTGTACAGTTTTGTGTACAGTTTTGTATTGTGATATACTGTATTGTGTTATTTTTATTGTATTTTTAATGTTCACCGCCCAGAGAGCTGTTGCTAGTCGGGCGGTATATAAGCTTAATTAAATAAAAAATTTAAAAAAATTGTGGGTCTACTCTGTGTCTTTCCAATTCAGTTCATTATCTGGGATCGATGAGATCCATTATAAACAAAGCTCTGTTTCCTCCCTAGTCACTATAATGGAGAATCTAAAAATTGTGACTTTTTTCCCTTTTCTCAAACATGAATGAAATTTGCAGGCTTAACAGCCTCCCCAAGAGTGGATTAAGTTTCTTAAAAATCCTATGTTGCTCTGCTTTAACAAAAAATAAAATAAAAAACAGCGCTTTTCAGAACTCTACAGCGCATTCCGGACAACTTCATGCTATAAGGCTTATCAGAGAATTGTAAAGGACAGGACATTGTGACACTGTCTTAAAATGTCCAGCCAGAATACACACCACTTGGTTCCCTCCTAATTATTTTAATGCAAGACACAGCAACAGACAGCTCTCCTCTCAAAAGGAATTTTGGAAAAACTGAATCCCTTCTACTAACCAGCCCCCACCCCAAAAAAGCTCTGGAACAATTTGTATGCAATTTGGCAAGCTTAATCTACTCCAGAGGACTCCTAGGCCTGTAAATCACATCCACTTTGGCCAAAAGGGGAAAAAGTTAGGCCCTGTCTGCACTATATACAGTATTTAAAGCAGCATCATACCACTTTAAACATTCATGGCTTTCCGCAAAGAATCTTGGGAACTATAGTTTATTAAGGATGCTGAGAGTTGTTATGAGACTTCTATTTCTTTCACAGATCTACAATTCGTAGAGTTCTCTGCGGAGATGGAAGAGGCACTCTGAAATTGTAGCTCTGTGAATGGAAATGTAGCTCCGCTTACCAGAAGACTTGGGGAGCGGCAAGCACAATTGCAGCCCAGGGTGAAGCCGCAGAAGCCATCAGAAGTAAGGGCAACATCGCGCGTCACGCCGAGATGACGCGCGATGTGCCGCACGGAGGGGGCGGAGCCAATGGGCCTATTTAAGCCCGTGCCGCACCCTCTGGCTTCCTCTTGGCTTGCGACGAAGACGAAGAGAGGAGGATCGTCGAGGGACATTTGATTAACTTGCGGCAGCCATTTTCTTTGGCCGCATGGTCGGTGCCACTTTGGGCACCGAGAGTCAGCATTTTCTAGGCCTGTAGGCCTCATTGCAGTAGCGGCGGCGGCGGCAAAGGAGCAGTTGGGCCGAGCCTGGTGGCAGTTAATAGCCACGGCTCTGGTGGCCGTTCTTCCTGTGGCTGCCAACTGGAGCGAGGGTGGCTTTAGGCCTTAAGGGCCAGCCTCCCAGCCAGCGGAGACAAACAGGCAGTGGGGCAGGTGCCTGGGCCTTAGAGGCTGGGCACCACCCGCTGTGCTAGGCACAACAGGGTGCCTGTTTCTCTCCCCCCTCCACATACAGTTACACAAGCATAATATTATATTCAAGCTAAGCTTGTCAGGGAGCCTGCTTGCTGTATATTCAATAGTTAAAATATTATTGATACTCATAATATTTTGAAGGTTACTGGCCATCTGTAAGGGGGGTGGAGCCTTCACTTCAGGAGTACAGTGGGTGGTTTTTAACATGAATAATGCCCCCCAAGAAAGGTTTAGGGGGGCCTAAAGGGAAAGGGAAGGCTAGCAAGCCTCCACCCAAAGCACCCCCTCCCGGTGGCACTGTCTTCGGAGGAAAACGAGGCGCAGCCTTGGGCAGCCATTTTGGCACGGCTAGAGGTGCTGGAGAAGCAGAGAGCTGGCCCACCAGATGGGCAGTCAAATGCAAGGGAGGGGACGGCTGCAGGTACGGCAGCTATGTACAGGCCCAGAAGGGCCAAGGCACGGGGTAGGCACACATATGGCCAACAAGCGGGTGCTGATGCTGATGTCGCTGCATTGATTCTGGCCAGGTTGGACGCGCTGGAGACGGGGTCCAGTGCGGCTTCAGCAGCAGTTTGGGGGGTAAAAGCTTCTTCCCCCCCTCTGGCGTCATCTGAACCAGCTGCGGAGGCACGGGTATCCAAGGCATCAGAGTCCCAGGCCGAGGATGGTGGAACTACGGAGATTCCCAGGCCAGGAATTGGGATTGGTGAGTCACCTGCACCCACATTTGCACCTGCACCCACACCTATACAACCTGCTGGGTGGTTGGGATGGGGCTGGCCGCCCTAAGGGCCGTGGGCCCCAGGACAGGACGGACAATCCTCCACTCCAGTCTGCTCCACACCACAGGTAAGGCAGGGATTTCCTGCAGCTGAAGAAAACAGGCCACCTCCTTTACAAACGGCTTGCCAACAAGTTTGGCAGCATACTGGGGGGGATTCAGCTTTATCAGCTGCCCCCTCCAGCATGGTGGCCTTACAGCCTCCCACTACAGCGACGGAGCCACAAGACGCTGTCTCAGTGCCTGTGGGAGTTACTGACCCTTTTAGTTTAATTGCTGCAGGTGCCATCCCTTTTGGGGAGGCGTCTGTTTCATTGGGATTTCACCTCCTCCCTGCAACTAAGGAGAAGATTTGGCGGGGGGGAGTATGTGGACTTGTTCACGCTTCTTTACAGGGAACTGCCCAAGAGAAATAAAGATGGGGATGGAGATTTTGAGCCAGAGAGACCCAAACGTAAATGGGTTGAACGGACTTGGCATAATTGGTTGCCGGCCTACATGATCTATGCAGGGGTAGTCATGGAAAAACAGCCCTTGAAGGGCCCCCTTTTGATGAAATACTTAGATATTATTTACAGGGCATATATAGAGTTTTCTGGCCTGGCCTGGTTATCCTACGATGAAGCCTTCAGTATGCGGGTGGCTTTTGATAGGACACTCCCCTGGGATAGGAAGGAGCCCGAGTTATGGTTGCAGTTCATGGCAGCAGCGCGCGCCATGACTGGGGACAGATCGGATAGCGGGCATTTACTCGGCAAGCAGTCGGCTCCCCTGCCCCACAGTAATGCGGGGCAAGGGGTTCAACAACGGCTGTTCTGCTGGGAATTTAATGCCCGCAGATCCTGCACCCGGAACCCATGAACACGAGTGCTCTATATGTGGGGCAATGCACTCAAGTGCGACTTGCACCAGAAACAGGCCCTTTAAGGGCGGGGGTAGGGACTATCAGGGAGGCCGAAAACAGCTTTAACTGCTTTAAAACATCTCCTGGACAGTTATCCGAACCAAGGGGTCGCACATTTTTTGTCAAATGGTTTTTCATTAGGCTTCCGAATTCCCTACACTGGCCCACGTTTGGCTTTTCGATCTCATAACCTCCGCTCCACGGTGGGAAAGGAGTGCGCATGGTGCGTTCCTATGGTGAAGGGGCTTTTATGGGGAAGTGTGATATCAAGTCCGCCTTCCGTCTCCTGCCAGTTTACCCAACAGATTTTGAGCTCTTGGGCTTCACCTTTTCAGGCCATTTCTATATGGACAGGGCCGTGCCCATGGGATGCTCAATTTCTTCCGCTGTTTTTGAGCGATTTAGCTCTTTTCTGGAATGGGCTGTCAGGAGACGGGGGGGCTTGCACACGGTAGTACATTATGTGGATGACTTCCTTTCTGCTGGTAGGGCAAACACAGGTGAATGTCAGCACTTAATGTCACAATTTAGTGAGCTTGCCGTGGAACTCGGAGTCCCTTTGGCCTTAGAGAAGATGGAGGGCCCTGCCCAGGTCTTGACATTTTTGGGGATTGAAATAGATACAGTAGCCAGGAGTTGCCAGCTCCCCATGGAAAAAATTGATCTTTTGCATGTCAAGATCAGGGAAGTAGTCAGGGCTAAGAAAGTTCTTCATACACTCCAAGAGCTAGCTGCACACCTGAACTTTGCTTGCAGGGTCCTTGCACCCAGATGGGCCTTTTTGAGGCGCATCTATGATGCTATGATGGGGTTGTCAAAACCCCATCAGTGATTCCAGATTACGGCTGCCTTATGTGCCGACCTAACAATTTGGTCCTCCTTTTTGCAGGACTATAATGGGGTCTCTTTTTGGAGACATGAACGGCTCCTGGAAGCAGAGCAGCAAGTTTCTTCGGATGCATCTGGGTCTTATGGTTTTGGAGTGATATTCGGGTCTTCCTGGTGTAATGGACAATGGCCTCAGGTTTGGGTGGAGAAGGGACTGGTTAAGGACCTAATCTTTCTTGAATTCTTTCCTACTGTGCTGGCAGTACATTTATGGGCAGAGAGGCTGCAAAACTCTACTGTCCATTTTTGGTGCGACAATGAGGCCACAGTTATCAACTCTCTTACATCCAGGAACACCAGGGTTATGGGCCTAGTCCAGGCTTTTTGTTCTCCAGTGCCTGCGTTTTAATGTTCTTTTTCGGGCGCAGCACGTTCCTGGTATTGACAATAGTGTTGCTGATGCTCTGTTACGGAACCAGACGGACCGTTTCCGTCAGCTGGCGCCGTTGGCCAGGGCTCAGCCGGATGCCGTGCCCCCTGCAATTTGGAAGATTGGAGAGTGGAGTCCGAGAGGGCCATAAGCCTATCCATTGCCCCCAGCACGCTCGCCGGCTACCAAAGAGCAGGTAGGACAATGGATAACTTTTGGGCCAACAAGGGATACACGCCTCAGTGGCCCATTCCGGTGAGTCAGCTGCTGGAATTTCTGGTGGATGGCAAGAGGTAGGGCCTGTCAGTCCGAGCCTTACAAGGTAAGCTAGCTGGACTTTCCTTTCTAGCTAAGGCACGGGGTTTGCAAGATCATTCCATGGATTTTCGGGTCCACCGTATGTTGGCTGGATGGGCTAGAGAGCGCCCAGCTGCCCCTGATCACCGCCATCCTATATCTTCAGAGCTTTTAGAGAAACTCATGAGCCAATGGCCAGCAGTATGCTCTTCCAGCTACGAAATCCAGCTATTTCAAGCAGTGTCCCTTACATTATTTTTGGGGGCATTTCGAATTGGAGAAGTGGTAGCTGGGTCTAAGTTGACCAGTCGCAGCGTGCCCTTTTAATTACAGATATCAACATGAAAGCAGGCAGAGCTTACCTCACGTTACGTCGGTCTAAGACTGACCAGAGGGGTAGAGGATGAACTGTTATTTTAGCTCCTTCCCCTTTGCCGCACATTTGCCCAGTGCAGGCCCTGCAAACCTTTATGATAGCTAGAGGAGCAGGGAGTGGATATTTATTTGTTCACAGGAACGGTGATCCTCTCACTAAATATCAATTTTGGGCACTTACTAAGAAGGCTCTGCACGGATTAAGAATAGACCCATCAGCTTTTGGGACCCACTCTTTTAGAATTGGAGCGGCTTCCACAGCAGCGGGGCTGGGTTTCCCACGGGCCAGGCTGCAGGCTGTTGGAAGGTGGGTTTCTGGGGCCTATCGGAGTTATGTCTGCCCCATGAGTGGGCATGGTAATTCGGAAGCCTAATGGTGTTGCCTTGTTTTGGCAGGTTGCCGGAGGGGGATGGAGCGGATGCGCATCCTAATCTGTGGCCACAGCATGATTTTCTGGGCGGGCCGTAGGGCCACATCGTCTCGGATGGGCTCGCAGCTGGGGCTCAATCAACCAGCTACTGTACATTGGCTTGGCCGGCGAGAGATGCGCTGGGATGGGCTCCTACCCACCCTGTTCCAGCAAGGGTTAGTGCGTGAAGTTCCGCACATTTTGGTCATTCACCTGGGAGGTAATGACCTGGGTTTACTGAAGGGCAGGGCCCTTACTGTTCAGGCATGTAGCGACATGCGCGTTATAAGGCAGCGTTGGCCTTCAGTTTGTCTGCTTTAGTCAGACATTCTGCCACGCAGGAAATGGCGTGGAGTTTGGAACCCCAAGGGGATAGACTGGGCACGTAAGAGGGTCAACCAACAGATTCGGTTGGCGCTTCTTGGGGATGGTGGGTTGCCCATTCCACATCCGCTCATACAGCATTCTAGGGTTGAACTCTATAGGGCCGATGGCGTTCACCTGTCAGACACAGGGAACGACATCTTTTTGCAAGACCTGCAGAGGATTCTGCTGGAAGTTCTTCTACGCAGTGGGGAAAAGGGGACTAAATAGAGATTTGTCCCCTTTTTGTGGCGGTAAAGTGCGGGAGGGGAAATTAGTAACGACAGCTAGGTGGCCCCCTTAGGCACCTTTGGAGGTGAAGGGTGGTTCCGGATGCCTGTCTACCAGGGTTTTATGGCCCGAAGACAGGATATGGGCTGCTTTTGGGGTCAACTTACCTCATCCACCCGAGGGTTCTACAGCCCTGGGGCTGGGTGACATACAAAGGCCTCCCTACTCACCTATAAGGTGTGCTCGGGGCAGGGGTAAGCAAAAAGGGCTTGCCCTTGGCTCCAGCAGGGGCTGGTCACCCAAGAGCTGTAGGGCAAGCTGATTGCCTATTGTTAGTTCCCGCAATTAGGTTTCACCTCTGCAGGTCGCTTTAAAGTTTTGTTTGAATTTAATAAAGTGGCCCTTTATTCAACCATAGCTGCTGTTGTCTGCATATTATTTCGCCCATCGACTACAATAAGAATCTCCTACCAACTCTCAGCATCTTTAATAAATTACTTTCCCATAATTCTTTGGTGAAAGCCAAGATTGTTTAAAATGGTTATTGAACTATTGCCTCAATATCCGATGCAAGTAAAGTAATGCTCAACGTTCTACAAAAAAGGCTCTTACCATATATGGTGCAAGAAATGCCAGATGTCCAAGCTGAATTTAGAAAAGGAAGAGGTAGCAGAGATCATATCGCAAACATACACTGGATAATGGAACAGACCAAGGAATTTCAGAAGAAAATCACCCTGTGCTTTATAGATTACAGCAAAGCCTTTAATGCTGTAGATCATAAGAAATTATGGAATGCTTTAAAAGAAATAGGGGTGCCACAGCACCTGATTGTACTGATGCACAACCTATACTTTGCACAAGACGCTACCGTAAGGACATATTTGGAGAAACTGATTGGTTCCCAATTAGAAAGGTTGTGAGACAAGGGTGTATTTTATCACCCTATTTGTTTAATCTATATGCAGAACATCATACGGAAAGCGGAATTAGACCAAGATGAGGTGTGAAAACTGGAGGGAGAAATATCAAAAAGATATGAAGACGATACCATACTACTAGCAGAAGCCAGTAATGATCTGAAATGAATGCTGTTGAAGTTAAAGAAGAAAGCACAAAAACAGGACTACAGCTGACCGTCAAGAAGGCTAAAGTAATGACAACAGAAGATTTATGTAACTTTAAACTTGACAACGAGGACATTGAACTTGTCAAGGGTTATCAATACCTTGGCATAGTCATTAACCAAAATGGAGACAATAGTCAAGGAATCAGAAGAAGGCTAGGACTGGGGAGGGCAGCTATGAGAGAACTAGAAAAGGTCCTCAAATGCAAAGATGTATCACTGAACACCAAAGTCAGGATCATTCAGACCATGGTATTCCGGGTCTCTGTGTATGGATGTGAAAGTTGGACAATGAAAAAAGTGGGTAAGAGAAAAATCAACTCATCTGAAATGTGGCGTTGGAGGAGAGCTTTGCACATACCATGGACTGCGAAAAGGACAAATAATTGGATGTTAGAACAAATTAAACCAGAACTATGAGAGAAGCTAAAATGATGAAACTGAGGTTATCATACTTTGGACCCATCATGAGAAGACATGATTCACTAGAAAAGACAGTAATGCTGGGAAAAACAGAAGGGAGTAGAAAAAGAGGAAGTCCAAAGAAGAGATGGATTGATTCCATAAAGGAAGCCACAGACCTGAACTTACAAGATCTGAACAGGATGGTACACGACAGATGCTGTTGGAGGTCACCGATTCATAGGGTTGCCATAAGTTGTAATCAACTTGAAGGCACAGATGGGGCGCAATACTCATTTTTAAATCCCTCATTATAATGAATGGGGATCACAGAGCTTCATTTTATACAGAACAGCCTGTGCACAACCCTAATATATGATGTCATTAACATTTGCATGGAGCATGTGCAAAAAATGACAACATGATCTAGGTGTTTTACATATTGCTCTCATCATAGATATTGTGAGTCATGAACAGACATCGGTACCTTGGCAGGCTGAATTACACATTGTCCACATGGAGACCAGGCATATTGCCCAAGTAGTGATACGAAAATAATATAGACAAAGGGTTTTTCAGCATACATTATCTGTATTGACCAGGTGAAGGTGCAAAACCCTCTCTCAGATTTGTGCACTTTCTCCATGCTCTCATGTATAGAAGCATAAACCACCACCAAGCAGTTTACATGAACCTCGGCGTTTTACACCAAAAGATACCACTGAGATGTCTCCCTTACATGATAGAGATGGATCAATAATTCCATGGTCTCTGTTACCAGCCTTAGGGCCCATCACTATTTCCCTCCGTGAAGGGAGATTATGCTGCAGAACGGTGGAAAATGTTTTTCAACCTGAAGGCTACATTTCCTCATAGGCAACCTTCTGGGGACCAGATGCCAGAGGTGGGTGGAGCAATGGATGTGAATCTTCTTTGGTCCAACAGGGTATATTCCAGCCACACAAAAGCTGAGGTCTTTATACACCCACAGCTCTCCATCTTCCACAGAGGCAAGCAAAAGGCAGCACAATTCATGGGCATATTAGAGCCAGGCAAAAGCATTGGAGAAAATAGAGCAGGGCTAGTGACAGACACTTGAAGGGCTGTATTTGGTTCCCAACCCCTGCTCTAGAACATAAACACTTCACTGCATTTCTGAGACAGGCTTGCAGATAAATTCCTGCTAAAATTTTCAAAAACAATAACCAGATTACGTTATTGCATAATGAAATGTGCCGGTTCACTTGCTCAGTAAAGAAAGCACTAAAAGTACAATGTGTGCCATAACATTTCAATTTGTGGTTCTTATTAAAATAAAGGGAGGGGGATGGAGAGACAGTAAAGTCTAGGCTGGTAATGTAATTCATAGAGTAGCATCAATAAGTATTTTCTTTCAAAGAAGTTATACTTCTGCCTCAGTCACAAGATTCCCTGAAAAACTAGGACTGAAAACAACATTAATGCCTTGTGCTTACATCCAGCAGAGAACAAAGACAAACATATTTCTTTTTCTTAAGAAAAACAGCTTTGGAAAACATAGGTCTGGTAGATATCAACTGATTTATGTAACAGAGTATCTCAACTGTTAAGAAAAAAGTGTTCCCTTTGTAAAAGCCAGCATGATATTTATGATATACAGTGTGAATACACAGGGAGGTAATTTTGATTTACATCATTGAAGAGTCTTTTGTGTTTTCCCCCCATGAAGTGTAATACAATGGGCGATTTCTACCAGTGAACTAATTGAGGACTCAGTCTAATGATATTCCATCTAAACCAGATCATTCAGCCTTACATTTTACATAAAAAAGCCTTTATTTCTTTGCCAAATGGACAGGCATTAAAGAATACCTCTCCTCTTAAATCATTTAGGACGCCATCACACTGAAATTCTCATTGCCTTCAATTGCTGCCACCTAGAGAACAACCCTATACATTTTGGGATGTTGGCAACATACATCAAGTTGGAAGTGACAGAACCGCAATCGCTTTTGACTTGAAAAGTGCCTGACTCTTAAACTAATACCAATGGGAAGACTGAAATACTACAGAAGTTTGACTTACTCTGAGGCTGGATTAAAACCCCATCAGCTTGCAGGTGCAGTTGGCTGGACAGGTGTTAACAGTCTTGCATACAGACCCTCAACCAAATGTTATTAATGACTACAATCTTCATAAAATAACTTGAATCCTATCAAGAAAACCTGACCTGTGAGGTTACATATAAACTGTGATGTACAGACTTCTTGGTTCCTCATTCATTGCAGTATTTGGGACAAGTCAGCACATCATTTTAATTGCACATACACGGATGGAGGGACTTACAAGCAGCTCTGAGCTACATAGAGAAGCCAACCTACACACACTGCCTCCAGCCATGGAAGGAAGCCAAAGGGTAAAGAGCCCAAGGCTGGAGGCAGCAGGAGGTGCACATGTTTCCTCCACTGCTAGGTCAATACGTTCATAGATTTAACAGCCAATCAGTTTGATGTGTCCTCAGCTAGGGTTGAAAAAAAGATCAGGGTGAATGTAGAAACAGCAATACACTGGGCTTGGCACAGACAAATCCAGCAGCCAGACATGTTGCCCAGTGCATGCATTAGGAATACAAATAAGAGTTATGCATTCCTAGCATCCTTTCCAAGAGTCAACCACTGAACTGAAATGTGAATTAAAGGATTAAGAGCAGAAGAGATTGGTAGAGCAGCTGTACTGAGCAGAGCCCAGAGAGCTTTGTACCATTCAAGCAAGAACAGGATCTACTAGCCTGGCTGTCATTTGGATGAGGTCTGTGTGTTCCATGCAGCTGCTTCTATTTGAACACTTGGGATGGATGCAAACATAGAATTTCATTCATAAGACTCTATTGCCAAAAGTTTAACCAAATGGGGTAAGAAAAGAAATAGTCACCTATGTGCATGCACAAAATCTAAGGACACAATTATAAACTACCCACAGTATTTAGCACAAACTCTCTTCAAAAGGGTTTTAAAAATGTGACAAGATGATACCCATAGCAATTTAGGAGGATGGCCATATACTAGGGGCAGGCAAACTGTGGCCTTCCCGACTCCAACTCGCATCAGCCACAGCCTGCATGGCCACAGTTCAAGGATAATAGGAGTTGGGAGTCCAGCAATATCTGGAAGGGGGCATGGATTGTCCACCCTGCCACATACAAATCCATCTAAATAGTAAATAGTGGCCAAAAGTCACAATTCAAGAACCTCTTATACATCTACGTGTTCATGGTGTGAATTTTTGACAATTATAGCTCTCGGGCACAAACACGACATGTGTGTGTATGTGTGTGTGTGTGTGTGTTACACATACAAACACAATATGAGGACAACACTTCATGCATCTAATGAAGATGGTGTTGGTACGTGGATGCCACAATAGAGCTGTTAACCTTCAATGTGCCACACTTTGCCCACCAACTACCAGTGCATGCCTCTGGAGAATTTCTAGCACTTAGTGTGCAGTTGAGCACACCTAGCTTTACTGGACTGCAGCCCCCACCTTCAAGTGAAAGACAAGTGTGTTTGCATGTGCACAGGGAGAGCTAAATTTCACAATTCCTTCTCTCTGAGATATAACTGTGTGGTGAAAAAATGCATGTGTGCAGCAGCATGACTAAAGGCTTTAAATAATTCTCCTAGATGGTACAAAGAGTCAGTTTAGAGCTAACAGAAAAACCCCAAGAACCAGTGTGCAATAGATAACAGACATTTGCAGCTACCACATGGAGGAGGGAATGTGGTATGACAGAGAAGCAAATGGGAACCCATCTGCCTCAGGCCTTTCCCTTTCCAGTGCTCTGACATTACTATATATAGTCTAGACCAAAAGTTTTTCCTGATCAAGATGTTCCTGTTAAGTGAAGAATTATGGCAATACAAGAATGAACTGAAACACACACACACTGAAGCACACTAGATTGTGTGTGTTGCCAAGTTTTGTGCAATGCTTCCATTTCTCTCTCCCCTGCCCCCAAAATCTACTGTCTATTAATATAGCTTCAGACCAGATCTGCTGTCTATTAAAATCCCTTCCCATTAAGCGGAAAAGAACTAAGTTCTCATTGGGCACTAATATAAATAATATATTTGAAATACAACCAGAATAATAATGATAACTCATTATCTCAGTGTACAGCCCATAATGCTCAAAGAAACAACTTGCATTAGTTCCCTTGGCCACATATATATGAATTACACATTTCCTAACTAAACCATACACCCAGCTACAAAATAGAGTAGCTAGAGACTGGACACAGAATTATGTTTCCCTCCAGAGGGCTTTTTAAAAGCCATGAATCTATTAAACAATTTCTCCCAGAGTTAGGCATAGGTTTTCTTTCCTGAACTATACAGCATGAATACACTGAATCTAATGGTCCAAGACTTCCTTACTCCCACATGCTGTCTGCAGATAGGACAATTCACCTTAAAAAGGAGAGTAGCAAGAAAGCCATCTTATGTTCTTCTATAACTAGACTGATCCTGGGCAATCTTTGTTCTTCACTCATTCATTCTTGCTCTCTCCACACACAATTAAGTTTGTAGTGGCAAAGAAAACAAGTCTGATTCTGCTTACAGTACACACACACACAAAAAGGAAAAACCAACTCTGGGGGTAAACAAAACAAAACAAAACAAAACTGCACCACAATCAGACACAATCCTCTCTCACTATCATAACCACTGGTCAAGCCAGCCAAGGTTCTGAAAGTTCTTAAGCCCATACAGCAAGGGTGGAAAAGCTATCCAGATGTTGGGGGACTATAGCTCCCATTATCCCTGACCACTGCCCATGTTACAGGGGCTGATGGGAGTTGGAGTCCAACAACATCAGGAGGGCCACAGGTTCCCTACCGCTGGCAAAGTGCATCCTTAAGGCTTCAAGCTTACTTACAGTTCAGTAAATAAAAATGGCTAACACACTCAAAACAGAAAAAAGAGGAAGGGAGAATCACATTTGAATGGTTCTTGAATGCAACCTTGTGGTGGAATAACCCCTCCCGTTGTGGATATAACTTACTGATGACCCAGCAGCTGTGGAAAATCCTACATCCTGAACCCAACCAAGATTCTATTCTCCCACCAATTTCTTACTCTCCCAGTAGAATCCCCACCTCATACATTTAAATAAAATGTACCTGCTTTTTGTAATCCTTTTATTTACTTTTCCTAGCTAGATCATACACTCAGCTACAAAACAGAGTAGCTAGAGACTGGACACAGAATTATGTTTCTCTCCAGAGGGCATTTTAAAGGCCCCAATTATTTAAAATATTAATATATTATTTAATTCCAGCTGATTCCCTTAACCTCTTTTTACTAAATATAGAAGTAAGGTAAAGCCATGGGACAAGCAGACATATATTAAGGTCTGTTTTTATGATGTTTTAAAGTGCTTTTAGCATTTCTGTTTGCCACCCTGGGCTCCTGCTGGGAGGAAGGACAGGATATAAATAAATAAATAAATAAATAAATAAATTTATACACAATAAAATATAATAAGGTGTTCCCCAATCTGGTGCTCTTCAGATGCTTTGGACTACAACTCCCATCAGCCCCAGCTGGCATGGCCAATTCTCAGGGACGATGGGCATTGTAGTCCAAAACATCTGGAGGACACCAGACTGGGGAAAGCTAAATAATCTAAGCTAACATAATATGATTTACTTGCAGGTAAATTATTAAAGATGTGGTTAATGACCTTAATTAAGTTACTGTCACTTTAAAATATGTTACTGCTGCTTTAAAATGGATCTTGTTACTTCAAAAGAAGTATATCCTTGTCCAAGTTCTCACTCCTATGCAAAGTTAATAGCCAATTTCCCTTTATTTCCTATCCAGTTAACTCTTGAAATGATTTCACTTGGAAGTCTCATCTTTGTTCAGTCTCACTGAGAGGATACAGTGCAAAACAATACCACTCACAATAAACTCCACTTTTTGAAACTGTTGATGTAACCCTTACAAACTTCCTGGAGCTTTCCTCTGAAGTCTTCCTTCTGGTAAGGTACTTGAAGGCAGTGACCATTAATAATAATAATATTTATTACTCGCCCTTCGACCAAAGGTGGGTCATAACAGTTTAAAATACATAATTAAAAATAGTTAAAAACAACCTAAAATCACAAAAAATAGCGGGTCTGAAAACTATACACCTACATGCTCCACAGCGATGGCAAGAGCACTCAGAAGCAATCATGTCAATGGCTTTACACATCTTACCACTTCACAGTGACACAAGAGCCTCGTCAAGAGTCCAAGCCATGTCCGCTGGAAAATCCCCCAAAGCTTTCTGGAATCCATCAGATTCCATAAGTCTCCAAGGGCAGACCATCTCAATGCGTCCCCCAGCCCTGCAGAGTGGAGTAGCTCTATTCAGCCCAACCTTCCCAGAGAATGATCCATCCATGACAATGGACCCATAGTGAGTTCCCCAATCAACAGAATATTATCAATCCGCTCTGTGGCAAATATCACACTGAGTGTATGCCTGGCCACTTATGATGGGCCATTGATGTATTGAGACAGCCCCATGGTTGTCACGGAGACCATGAAGTCCCAAGCTGGCCCATTAAAGGCAGCCTCAGCATGGTTACTGAAGTTCCCCAGCACCACTGTGAAAAGATTCTCCAACACCACCAAATCTCCTGATGTCCACTCCCAAGGGCTTCATATAGATGTTAAACAGCACGGGGGACAAGATGGTACCCTGCAGCACCCCACAGCACAACTGCCAGGGGGCCAAAAGACAATCACCCAATGCTATTCTCTGAAAACAACCCTAGAGATAGGATCGGAACCACTGTAAAACAGTGCCTCCAATACCCATCTCAGCATGTCGGCCCAAAAAGATACCATGGTCAAAGGTATCAAAAGCCTCTGAGATATCAAATAAGAGTAACAGGGTCACACTCCCCCTGTCCTTTTCCAATAAAGGTCATCCATCAGGGTGACTAAGCTGATTCAGTCCCATAACCAGGCCTGAACCCAGACTGGAATGGATCAAGATAATCTGTTTCATCCAAGAGCACTTGTAATTGCTGCAGCACAACCCTGTCAAAATACATTTGCTGAAAGAGAATTTTTATTTCTGATGTTTTGGAATGACAAGTATCAGGACAATATTTATTCTTATGCTTTCTTTGCTGTAATTAATTTTTTTTACAGGTAGAAAAAAATCTACTTTCTTCACACTCCTAGTAGTCTAGCATGCCAACAAGTAGGTTTTAGCTTTGCTTTCTTCCCGACTTTCTAGCTTTCACATGCACTAATGTGCATTTGTTTAATGTGGGAGAGAATTCAAACATATGATGCTGAATTCAAACATATGATGCACATCATTCTGAAGTGATCCCAGTACTGTAAGGGCTATATCTCATGTTGTTGTTAAACATGTGGTTTGGTCCTTCAGTTTATTGTGTTCAAAATACAAAGGAGATAAGCCCAAAAACATTTTTAAGATTGCCCCATACCCACCTGAAGTGTTGAGATAAGATGTGCCAAGCATCCACAAGAGTGGCATGCTGCTACATGCATCCATAATGACTGACGGCAATGGGGGGAGGGCTGTGTCCTGTTTTACAGAGTACTGTCCTCTTGTTTGAAGGGCTGTCCAAGTCCAGTATAAAAATAAAGATAGTATTTACTATTAAACTTACACACATATTTACACACATAAATTAGCATATAAACTTTTTATGCAAATCTGCGTCCTCTTTGGGCATGGCATTTCCTTTTATTTTTTGACCAATGCATTTTAGTGGCCACCCTATCAGCAATTCATTGAAAACCATCTCTAGAACAACCCAATGACCAATAAATAATCCTACTCTTAATTCAGAATTAACCCTTTGATTAGCTCCAGCTTTCACCTCTTGCTTTGACAACTTCCTTTCCATTCCTGCGTTTCCCAACACATCCTTTGGACCGTCTGCCTTTCCAAAGAGCCACCATATATTTTCAATCCTCTCAGTCCTTTCTTTGCTCCTCGGACCTGACACAACCAACTTTGAGCTACTGTTCAGTTGTCTTTCAGGTTAATTGTGACATCATGCGATATGGCTGGTAAGCTTACCCTTGCTTGGAAGGAATGACAAGAGTATTTTCTGCTACTCCAACCGCTTGTCCCTGCTCAGCCTGGACAGAAGATTTCGGGAAAGAAATGGGAATGCCTGGTTTGGACTAGACAAGCCTCGGGCTCTAGCGTAAAGGTTCTGCCTTGGCTTGTTGAATACCATCTGCCTTGAAAACAACATGCTTTCATTCATTCAGTGCTTCTCTTAAAATCTGCACTGCACTTGGAAAATGAAATACTACAAACCTCCAATGCAGTCCCTACATTAAAGGCAAGAGAAGATAAGTATTATTATAGTGAACTCCACCATCTTTTGTGGATTTTATCCAAGAAGCATACAGCTGAAGAGGCCATAAATTCTCACACCCATTCATCTTTCCAAAGAGATGAACATCATTGTAGAGACATACATGACCATGTTGAGAACATTCCACATACGTTATTTAAACTTTTTACTTCTTAGAATGTTTTTGCCCAAGCAGAAACCTCCAAATTGATCAAAAAAACCAACCTCACTTTGGGTGAAATTTGATGAAAATCTGTATAATTCAACCCACACATCCGGACTACATAGTGTCACAGCAGAGAGCAGTGAACAAGATGAACCATACCTCATTGCCTGCTGAACAGATTGCTCAAGTTATCTACAGCAATCATCCCACTGATCTAAATTCTACTGTAACATTGAAAAAACCAACAGATTCAAGTTATAGACAAGAAAAAGCACAGCTAGCTTCTAAGGGGGGAAAACTCCACTTTGAAAGTGAGAAGATGGGTCAGGCTACATCCAGAAAGATCCAGCTGGAAAAGAAAATACAGTTGGAAAGTGTTCTAAACAGATATAGGATTAAGGGGTTCAACATTTAGCCAGTGGATGTTGAAGAGGAGAGAAAATCTGTGTTTTGGAGTAGATGGATCAAAAAACTACAAGCCATCATGAACTATCATTTTTCCACTAACTTCATTGCCCACTGAATCAAAATCTGTGACCCTCCCTCTGTGTTTGCACTTCCCACTCCCACCAATCCCAGCAAGCATGGCCAATAGTTGGAGGGAATGGGAGTTGTAGATATGGATCACCAAGGTCCAAGGTCAAATTCCCCCTCAGATAGAAACAGTGGTCCATTAGGGTTCATGGGGCACTGCCCCACCAACTTCATTCTGTCCTAAGCCAGCCCCCACCTGCCTGCCTTCCTACTTACAACCAGTCCAGGGGGTGGCACCTCCTGTTCACATCTTCCTCCTTAGACTCACTGCTGCCCTTGTATAACTCTGCAAGGAGGATAGAGACAAAGCTATAATTAGTTGGCTCTGCCTGAATTTGGCTCTGATCTACCTACTGTTGGTCACCCTGCTTTCCAGCCTACCCATTTCAACAGCTACCAGCCGCCACTATGTAGAAATCTCATCAGGTAAACTTGGACTAGTAAGTCACTCTCAACCTGCTTCAAAGAACTGAAAGGATAAAATGGGAATACCCTTGGTTTTTCACCCTGAGTTCCTTGGAGGAAGGGTGGGGTATACATTTGATGGATAAATAAAACAAAAGGAAAGTTGGTTTGTCGCTGTTATGCTTCTACAGCATTGGCCCGTTTCTTAAGACACAGGCTGATCCATCTGCTTAGGATGTAATACATCTACTGTTGGCAAGGAAAGAATTAGCATATAATTATATTTCTAAGCTTCACTGACAGACAGCATCTTTCCATAACCACACCCCAAGAAATCAGTAGCCTATGGACAAAAGCCCCAGAAACAGTCAAACATAGCCTTCATAAACAGTCTCCCTGATCATTTATTGATATAGTGCCATCAATGCACAAGGCATTGTACAGAAAAAAAATGAATAAAAACACGTCCCTACCTCAGAGGCATGTCATCTTACTAAAAATAAAAGTGGAACATAGAGGGAAGCAAAGGGACTAAAATAGGTAAGGAACAAGACAAACACTTCAGGTGCACATATTCCGGATATGCAGAACTATCAAGGTAAAACTTAAACCAAGATTCCAAAGGCTTTGGAAAAAAGGAAGGGTTTTAGCTGAGATTTATAAACAGCAATGGAAGAGCAGTTAGCAAGTGCTCTGGGAGACAGCTGCAGGAGTATGGAGCAGCAAGGGAAAATGGACGAAGCTAAGCCAGGGAACAAAAATCCCCGGGACAGGTAAGAAGCATAGAATTCAATGAATAAAGTTCCCAAGCAGGGCTATAATGAGAAATAAGGGCTGAGAGATGAGCAGGAGCCAGATCTTGTGGAGCCTCGAAAGTTAGAACAAGAAGCTTATTCTGAATGCTAAAATGAATAGGGAGCCAATGAAGGGACTTCAAAAGTGGAGTGACATGATCAAAATGACGGGCCAAATAAATGATCTTAGCAGCAGAACGTTGATAGAAATCAGAGGACTAATGCATGTTTCCTGTACACATCTCCATTATGAGAGAAATGCAGAAGTTCAGAGAAAAATCACACAAGCCCCACTTTAGACGATGTGGAAGTATCAAGTATTGAAGCAGCTTTCTGACTCATTCAATCACATTCAATTTGACAGAGAAAACATAATTCCACTCTACACTGACAATGTCACCTACACTATATGGAATAGTATTTGACTCAGCTTTGGAAACATCCTTTCAACATGCAATTAATCATAGGAAAAGATTAGAATGGTTTTCAGAAAGCCAAAGTGGTGCTTTCTATATGTTGTTGGACTACAACTGCCATCAGGCCCAGCTAGCATGGCCAACTGTCAAGGATGATGGAATTGGAGTCCAATATCACCTGGAGGGCACAACACAGAGCTCATCCTCCAACAGTTATTGCTTGGAAACAACAGCCTGATCTTAATCGCTTTTACTCAGAAGAAAAGTTCCAATGAACTTGAAGGGCCTATTTTCAACTAAATAAGCAGAGGGCTTTGGGTTTTGTTTCCAAAGGGGCTTCCTTCCAAGTAAGCGCAACAAGGGCCTTGCTTACTATCAGACAGCATATTTTGTTTCAAGTAATGCTCCCTTCTATTTAAAAAGTGCTTAGGACTGGGTTGTACACAAGTGTTTGCATGATTGAAAGTCAGCTCATGGGATGCTCTCCACTGGAGGATGCATTTTTCTTTTTATGCCAGTTCCTCTTCCCTCTGTCGCCTGAAGAAAGGGGTTGGGGGAATACTGTGTAGCAGTATGCCAGGTCCCTTTGAGGGCTGAATAGGCAAAGTGTTACTTCCCTACCTTCTTCTCGGGAGCTCCAGTGGATCTCTTCTGCCCTTCTATTTATGGAAGGGACATTTTGAATCCAATCTCATCTCAAAGAATCACATTTCTTTCTTTTTTTATTAATACTCTGAAAATACACATTCATGTGCATTTATTGCAATAGAAAGAACACACACTACTCAAGTAAATACTACTCTAAGGCAAAGCCAACACAGAATTGCCCTCACCAATAAATTTTACAGGCAGCATTACAATGAAATAGCCAGCAGCACATCAATAAAAGAATGAAATCCCTCAGTGAAGCAGGCAGATATCAGATTCAAGGTTCAAAGGGAATTCAAGATTAGCTTCTCATCAGACACACATCTCTGATCAGTTTGATTGTAAATAATCATCACAGATATTACTTCAAGGGTTGCTTGCTATGGAAGGAGGAAAGAAAATATCAGGAACAAAACAAAACACTTGGCTTGACTCTTTCCAGCAGAAAGTGGGTCATTGAAATGTCATTCAAACATGCCAAGAAGAGTTTCCATTTGCATGACAGATATCTACAAATCAAGCTCAGATGGAACTAAGTTAGTTAAGTTGTGAGGAGAAAGCCAGAAGTGGGTTATGCATCATTCTGTGCACTTATTCTTTATATGTTAATTTGTGGGAAACCATGGTTGGCATACTCCACAATAAGGGAGAATAAATGAGAAAACTTTGCAATGCCACATAATCATTTAATACAGTACTTCTCATTATCGCCAAGTTATAGCTCTTGACATGTGAAAGATACAAAGCATGCTTCATTTAAGACATCATATCCAGAAAAGTAGGGGGTGGGGGAGGGAGAAACAGGTTTGATAATAAAACCAATTACAAAAAATTTACACTAGCCATCTGATCAGTTCTTCAAAGAATGGGATATGTGTGTAGGCATCTAACCTACAACGTATTTTCATTTGGATTAGTTTCTTCCATTCATCCAAAACACTGTTTTCTCTCTTGAACCAGAACTGCTTATTTAAGATGTATGAACTTAATAATGTCTTATCAGTAGAAAAGGAAGGAATACATTCTCTTGTCTGAAACCCATCAACTTCAGCAGGGCTGATTCTCAACTTTGTGCAGGAGAGATACCACAGAATATCAACGTATCAGTGTAACTAACGTCTTTAATGGAGGAACTACATTTTACAAAAATTAACCATCTCTTTTAAGTTATGCTCATGGTGAAGAGCAAAAGCTAAGTTGCCAAGCATGCTGATAAATGTATGAGATTGATTCCACTTGATCTGTAAAAACTGCCCATATCTGAAACCTAAGCCTAAGAAGAGACTTCATGTGAATAAAGAATCCTAGTCAACAGTGTGCAGAAAAGCGACCAACATCATATTTCACCAAACTTCATTCTGAAGCAATGGCTCAAAGAGAAATGTGCAACTTTATTATAACAAGCCATTAGCACATCTCCAGGGGGTTGGACGATGGCTTTATAGGCCCCTTCCAACTCTACTATTCTATGATTCTATGACCTACTCAGCAAATAAGATATTGCCATTTGTAAAGGTTTTTTTTTAAGTAAATTTATATTAAGAGTAAAGAAATGCATTGAAAGAGCTGCATTCAAAATACCCCATCTCTCATACTTAGATTTTTCAACTATTTTAAGACCTTTCTAGCTCTTCCCACATATCCCAATTCTACAAACTAGTGCAATAAATTGAAGCTTTTTCAGTTAACTGGTTTTTAGATCAATCTCTGCTCTCGCCCTTTATTTAGATTGTTACAAAGAATATATTAATAGTACAACCTTAAATTAATAAAAGCAGTGCCAACTTTGTAAAAAAAAAGCCAGCACTAATATACAGTAAAATGTTATGAAAGTAAGCATGCCTTCCTCCTCCCAATCTGTTCTACTGATCAGTAGCTCTCTCCACCTGAGGCAATAACTATTAGGGTTAATCCATGATTTTATTTTTATTATACAGCCACAAGAGTGGCTGCATACTATAGCCAGCGTGGATCTTTCACATTCCGCAATGTTAAATTGAAAACACCCCCATGCCATTCTGAAGCTTCCCATAAGCTCATTTCAAAACAAAACCTCACCAAACTTACAGTCCTGAACTCAGAAACGCTTGCTTAACAACACTCTCAATTTTCATGAAGATACACAAAACAGTCAGAGAGAATCGAGAGTTCAAAGTCTAAAAAGGGGGGGGGGAACCCCAGAGCCATTCTGGACTTTTTTCTCTGAGAGTTCTCATAATATGTTGAAATTCATTAAAAAACAGCCATGTTTACAGAGTACCTGTAATCCTAATACTGACCTTGCCCCATACTCTGACCTTCACCTTCTGCAGTTTAAAAGTTTAAAAAATGCCTGGCTTTTTAATTAATTTAAGAAATTTTGGCTTGAAGCCAATGAGAACACAGGGCATGCTTAGTAAGAACCAACTGTCAGTGTTCTAAAAGCCTCACAGGTGCTGGGCTTGGTTAATCAGGGGGCCACATTCACACCAGACTTGATTTCACTTGAGACAGTCATGGCTTCCCACAAAGAATCCTGGGAAGTGTAGTTTGTGAAGGGTGCTGAGAGTAGACTCCTATTCCCCTGAGAGAATGGTTTAACAGTCAGCCACTCTGACTGAAGGTCTGTGAGGGGGACAGGGCGCCTCCTAGCAACTCTCAGCACCCTTCATTAACTACACTTCCCAGGATTCTTTGAGAGAAGCCATGATTGGCTTTGAGAGAAGTCATGATAAATTGTTTTATATTGTGTTTTAAATTGTTTTTAAAAGATGTGATTTTAAATTTGTATATTTGTTTTTAATGTTTTTAGTTATTGCAAACCGCCTAGAGAGCTTGGGCTATGGGGCGGTATATAAATACAATAAATAAATAAATGATTGTCCAAAACGTAATAGAGGCCTGGTGTGGATGCAGCCAGGGACAGCTTTGTTTTAAATTTGGTGGGAGGTAGGGTTGCCAGGTTCATGGTCTGAGACTGATCCTGTATTTTTAGGAGAAGAGAATGTCAGCCAAGTGCAGGTGTTCTTGCAACACTGTAATGAGAAAACCCACAAGGTGGAATTCTCCCTTCACCCTGCACAACTTTTAAAGATACAGAAGACCTCTTGGAGGCTGGGCCTGGCAACCAAGAGGTCTGCTGTATCTTGGCTGACTTTCTCTTCTCCTAAAGTTACAGGATCAGTCTCAGGCCCTGACCCTGGCAACCCTATATCCTAAGTATGACTGCAGGGGAGTAAATGCCACTAAACTCAATAAGCATGCAAATGATCAATCCATTCTCAGCAAACTTGCACAGGATCCCATTTCTTACCTTCCGGATTAAAAAGCAGGGAAATTCACTAACAGGCAAAAAATGTTGTGGTTTAGGTGAGTTTATGGTGAGTGGTGGCAACACCTGCAATCAGCCCAAATAGAAAGAAGACATGTGCTGTGCTGATCCTGTTTTAGCAGGGAGGAAGCAACATTATTAAGACAGTTGATATAGTTCAGATGGTCATGTTAGGTCCAAACCCAACACGCAAGCCGCCCTGTCTACCCCAACTCGCTTATTACACCCGGGAAGAGTGTGGAGTTGAGTGCAAATGAACCCACTATCAGAGATCAAGTAGCACGAGACAAAAACCTTTGCAAAGGGGACCCAATACTTACAAGCCGAAGCAGGCCAGCATGGGAACCTCGTTTATTGGTGTTCAATGGTTTATATAGGCTTACCCCGAAGTATACAACATCGGGTTCACATCATAAAATACAAAAGAAGCAATTGCCAACTGTCATAGCTTTGGGGCATATGTAAGGAGGTAAAGGGGTACAGGGGGAAGGACAAAGTAGAAACATCAAGACTATCTCTCAGACTCTATGTCTGCATATTTCGCATGTCCCTGAGATAAGCACTATGGAGGAACAGACAAAGGCAACTATTGAGGGGAGGCCCAGCTGCAACCGGGCGCCCCCTAAACTGGAGACAGACATGATATTACTCTGCTTACATATCAAAAGGAGTATTACAAGTCAAGGATATGAGGGGCATTGGAATAGCGTTTGACATTTCTATGCAATGCACGTTTGTAACAATAAGCAAGGCCATAAGCATAAATGTGATACAGAAATGCATAGTAGGGAAGTTTCCAGCTTAAACCGGCTTTTATTATGCGAGCCACTGGAATGTAGGTAAGGGTCAGGTCACCAGGAAATAAACCGACATTTTATATCAAGAGTCATATAAAGGCCACTTTGGTTCTATTTCCCATGAAGCCCAAGCTGGTTTAGGTAAGACAAGTGAATTATAGTTTTACTGGCACTGGGGGTTTCAATTTATCCCTAACAGTCACTTTAAATAAGTTTGATTTACTTTGCAATTTTAGTGAAGTTTCCTATAGGAAATCATTTTCTTTTGCTTCTGTTTCTGTGAATATGTGAAGTACAGCAACACTTTGCAAAATTTACACTAAAAAACTCCAAACATAATTGTGGAATAATGGCACTGACTTCTGTAGAATAGTCTCCAGTGGACCTCAGAAGTGTCTCAATTTGTACAAGATAAAACAGTGGGAGGTGAAATATATTCTAACAAAATGCTAGGTGTGCTCTGTTTTTAATTGACCGTACCCACCTTGCCTTAAATGAACTGGTTTAAACATAGCAGGCTGAAAACATGCATCCTCTTTTTTTCCAACAGCTAGAGTCACTACTGAAGTAGCAACATATTGGAATCAGTCTGATTTTACATCAGACTGCAGTTTCAGATTCAACTGTTAATGCACCCAAAATAGAAATAGAGCATGACCTCCAATTTGAAACACAAAAGGCTGTCTTCACCATCATATGACATTGACCAATAAAAAGGCTTTGAAATTAATAACAATAAATTTGACACAGATTTCTAGGATGAATGAGGCAAATAAAATGTTCTGGTTTAGATTCTCTGTAGAAACATTAGTAACACAGGAAAGAAGCAAAGAACACCAACAAACATACAAAAATACAATTCTCCATCTTTGGAGATGGTAGGTGTTGCCACCACTCACCATATGCTCAGAGGCACATATTACCAAATTCTTCCAAGCTACACAGCAAGTGGATTGGACTGTGAAAGACCAACCCAAACTGACTTCGCATTTTGACCAATTTGTAGGGCAGTACAATATCTCAGTGAGGAGGTCGGGTCTCCTGCTCCCATGGTGCATTCACTATAGCTGCCCAATTTCCCTGCTTTTTAAAGTTTGATAGAAATATCTGTGGGCTATAGGTACATTCTTAAACCCCAATGTTTTTTTGCCTATTAGTGAATTTATTTCTTTAATTTTTATTCCAGCCTTCCTCCCAAAAGGAGCCCAGGGCAGCAATGGTGATGGTGAAGAGACTGTTAACCATCAAGACCACAGAGGGCCAGGCCTACCATTAGGTAGAGTGAGACAGCTACCTCAGGTAGCATAAACTGGGGTGGAAGACGAAGGACTCATCTACATGGGAGCATTTCTTTGTAGCAAATACACTTATTTTACCTTCCCTATTGATTTGCATCGTCTGCAGTTCCTGCTCAATAGTAAATGCCAATCGGTTTTTCCCATTCACACAAGTAGGCATTCCTCTGGGAAGGATTAGTCTTATTGCTTTCTTGTGGCCCTGCCCTCCAGTTATACATCTCCGTTCTCTTTGGTTGCTCGGTGACTGACCATGCTCCGTCTGTTCAACCAGATGCAGTAGGTTCCTTTAAAAAAACACCTGGACATGTGAATAGCTGCGTTTTCCCTGCCTATGGTTGGTAAGATACAGCTGAAATACAATCTTTGTTTGAGTAGTGTTATGCTTTTGTGCACACGTTAGAGGAAAAAAAATAAAGGCACAGTTTGCAGCAAAATAAAAAAAGCCAGAGGAATGAAGGAGAGCAACTGGAAGTTGCTTGTCAGCCCACAGGAAACAAAATGAAAGGGAGGAGGAGAAGATAGTGGGCGTGGAGGGGAACAATTGACAGACCCACCTAAAAGCATCAGAGCAAAGCATCTGCAACCGCTAGAGAAATGGAGTGGAGAGTTTTTTTCTCCATCAGCGGATTAGGTTCGTACAGATTTACAGGGGGAAATTGTGCGATAACTTCTGTTTGCTGATAACATCATGTGAACCATGCAAATTTAAAGGAGATGTGACTAGCACCAAACACACAGTAAACCACCATGTAGATGAGCCCAAACTGAAGCACTAGAAAACAAAGTTGTGTTTGCTACTTGTCGTGCCCTGATCAGGTGCAGCGGAAAATGCTCTCCATTTGCCCGTGTAAAAGTTAAGATTCAAGTGCCAGTCCAGTCAGGCTTCTGTACATGGAACAGGGAGGGCATCATGTCCACCTCAGGCAGCAAACAACCATACTCACTGTTGTTTATAACTAAACTACACTGTCCCAAAATATTAGAAATTAATTCACTGCACTTGTTAAATAGATTGTAAGGCCTATAGGTAGCTCAACTCCCATAGACAACCATCTCTAGTACATTTGTATTTTCCTCAGCTCTCACTACACAGGAAAACATTTCCACCTAGAGCCCTTTCATAGAATATCTAGAAACAAAATACATGCAGAGAGATATGCCATCCTACTGAAATACCAATCACAACATCATTCTTTATTCAGTTATACCTTTTATGTAAGTAACTCAATTTATGAACAGAAATTTCAGGCATTTAGAAGTTATGCTGCACCCACATTCAGTTCAGGTACCACAAGTAACACTGGAGTGTAAGTTACATGCTTCATTTTTATTTATTTATTTAGAAAAAGGAAGATGGAGCTTGCTTTCTTTTTTCTATTTAAAAAGAATGTTACGTAAATCTATCAATAAATAGAATTAATAGCCAAATCACAGCACTGGAAAATGCAAACACATGCTCCATCTGCATATTCTCTGTTGCAGCAAGAAACATTTTCATGGATGTGCTCCCTGGAATGGGTGTTGCCTCTAGCAGAGCAGTGGCATTTTGAAAGTGAAAAGAAGTGGAACAGAATAAGCTTTATAGATGGTCAGCTCTCTAAGGCTGCATGCACACTTATCTTGGAGCAAGCCTAATTGAACACAGTGGGACTTACTCCTGGGAAAACACACACAGGATTGGGCTGTACGTTTATTCCACCCCACAGTCTAAAGGTTGCATACCTCTTTTATTCTGTAGCATCACATGTGGTCCTTGAGTACCATCTAATTCCCATTGACATGAAATTATGCACTATGCAGCATATGACTCACAAGTGCTTTGAGGTATCTTTCATGTGTGGTCGTTCTCTCCCTCTCCAAAAATCTGCACAAAACCACAGGAAGCATCTTTATTTCTTATTCTTACAGGTCATGTTTTGTCTTCCTTAAGTATGAGCCCCATGTGATGAGTTTCACACTTAATGCATCTTTGCTGTGTTCTGAGCTAAAACGAAAGCAGCTCTTTTTCATATGATCAAAATGACAAAACAAACAAACATGCCCCTCATTTCTTGGCAACCTACTCAAGTTTTCAGCTATATTTGGGGTTAAATTATTCGGCAAAGCCTCAAAGGGACTTTAGCTTTACCCTTTTTTAAAACGTTGTTCAGTTTTCAAAATGATGACTGTTCAAGGAGAGTTGTAATGAAAAAAGAGAAAAGCTCCATAGCGAGGATGAATACTGTTATTAAGCCTTTGACCAGAAAGCTCCAGCCAGCATTAAAACCATATTGAAAACATCATTTTTACAGAGCACATGAAGCAATCCCTCACAAGTATTGTAGACATTTCAAACTTTTATGTAATGGGCAAAGCTACACCAGCAGTTCACAAAAATCAGTGCCCATGAATATTGCCATTCTGATCACAAGAAATGTCAATGAGAACATAATTTTTATTTGCTAGACACCTCCTCGTATTACAAAGACATGCTGTGTGACACGAACTTGACAGCAATTAAAACCTTTACTCTAGAAACAAGACAGTTTTTATATAGCTTGTCAGCCCCTCTCATATATGAGATGAAGAATGATCTTTTTTTAAAAAAAATTCAGTGTATATCAGTGTTTGCATATGATGGCTCTTCCCTGCATAGAAGATATTGGAAAGGCTTATACCACCTGCAAATAGTCACTCCACCCATCACTGCTACACGATTTTCCCCTTCTTCTTTTAAAGTCCTATCAGCACCTTACTCCACCATCCCCAGTGAGCATTGCTTTTCAAACTGTAAAGCAAATTTCTGGCCTGGATGGAAGAGGCGAAGAGCCATTAGTATTTTTAACAATGTTACACAGGCAGCACAATATATATTTCTTCAGGAATGGATTTTCCTTTCCCCAGCTCAAAAGACTTGCATGCACTCCTAGCTCCACACAAACTCACAGAGAACACAATATAATATGAGAGATGAAAGCAGAATACATTGCCACTTGTGAGACTTATCATCAGTCAAACCATTTTAGCTGACCCTACCTGCCCCAGCACCCTACACACCAGGAACCAGAGTCACCTAAAGGAACCAAATTTTCTCCAGTCTCTGTGTAGTGATCATCTATCTGGGGTTTCCTGGCAATCCCAGGCTCTCACTATTTTTTAACATGCAGCGATTCTCTGGCAAAAAGGCAAACCTCAACACCAGACAGGCATAACTGGAGGGCTATATCCCCACCCTTCACGATCGATCGACCATGCCCATCAACCATCCTTGAGCTTGATGGCAGAGTGCCTGCAGAAATTCAGTAGCTCAATAGGTGGTGACAACATGGCAACTTTTTGTTGTTGTTGCAGGTTTTTACTTCCTTCAGAATCTTCCCAACTCTCACCCTCATCCATGGGTGCTCCCTTCTCCCTTCTGCAGATTATGAGTTGTATTCAACTAAGTGCTACTCAGAGATGACCCACTGAAATGAATGAACTTGAGTTAGTCATGTCTATTAACCTCAGTGGGTCTATTCTGAGTAGGATAGCATAGAATACCACCATATATCTGGATGAGAAAAGGGAGTGCTCCAGCTCTGTCCACAGCAAACTGCTTGAGGAATTGAGAAGCAACTGGGAAGGAAGAATTGAATCATTTCTGAAGATCAATGGAAAAGGCAGTGTACGAGCCCAGAAAGGGTTTAGTGACAGTGTGCAAGTGTGTGTATCAGAGTGGGTGTGGGTTACATAACCTTCAGAGTCTCGTGGGGATGTAGGGGAGATGCAAAGAGGAACTGGACTGCAAGGAGGACCAAGATCTCTGAAGCGCCACACTTGCTACATAGAAAAACGTGGGGAGTTAAAGAACAGTCAACACTGTCCCCAGAGGGGAAGGCCAGGCCAGAGTAAGGCCACAAGCCAAAAGCATATTTTCTTCTTATATCCTTGCAGGCTTTCCTTGTAGTCTCAACACCACACATAAGAAAAATAGGTCATAGCCAAAGAAACTCTTGACTGGGGAAAACTGGGAAAGTGGAAAAGAGGCAGGAGGCTGCAGAAGGTGAAGGCATTTATTTCTGAAAAATTAACGAGTCCTGTAGCTATACGCGGGAAGAAATGCCTAGGCTGGATCCGCCGCCTAGACAAGAGGGGTGTGAGCATTTGGCAGCACACAGAAGCAAAAGCCCGAAAGTATAAACTTAGAGGTCCACCGTGCCACGATAAGGTTAGGTAAGTCTTGGGGGAAAGTGGGGGCGTGAAGCTCGTGGGAAGGGGAAACAGGGACCCCGCCCATCCAGAATTTTGCTCTCCCTCAGGTGCTGCCGACGCCACCAACCCTATTCTCCAGGGGACTTCTCAACCCTTCTCCATCTCGTGCTCCCGGCGAGCCTCTAGTGGACGAAAAGAGAGGCGCAGCTGCGAACACGAGTCTCCTCCCGAGTGAAATCCCTCCGACAACAGCTGTGTAACTGAAAAAGGTAAACTAGGCGACTGGACAGTCCCATGCCTCCTCTCTGTCCCCACCACTACGGGGGGGACCCCACACACCCACTGCCGCCTTAGGACTGAAAAGACTAGGACAGCCCTCCCCGCCCCCCACGCCGCCGCTCATCTGCAACGAGCCAAGCGAAAATGTGACGAGCCTTCGCGGCTGCGATATTAAACACTCTAAAGTACAAATGCGCGGAGGGGGGGTAGCCTTCGTTCATCCATCTTCCTCAGCTTTCCATCTGTAATCTCTCTCGTTTATAGCGAGAATAACTTCCCCTTTGCTTGGCATCAATGGGGAGGAGAAGAGAAATACCTTTTGATAACTAGGTTACACTTTGATTTAGCAAGAGGGGAAACGCAGAGCATCTCTCACTGAAGGGGAAATGGAAATGGGCTGCCTTCTAATGGGGAGAAGGGGAGGGAGAAGAGGTTCCCCTTACCTGGATGCCGCCTGAGTTCTCCTCGGCGTCCTTTAAAGCAACCAAGCTGGTCGCCACACAGAGACGCACACGCGCGCGCGCGATCCGTGCCGGGCTTCGGCTTCCACAGTCCCCTCTCGCCGATGGTAAAAGCAGAAATAGAGCACAAAGCAACGGAGGAATCGTTACAATCACCAGCCCACCGGCAACGATGGGGAAGGGAGCGGGGAGGGAAACCTCATCGCTTTCCAAGCTGGCTTGTTTGTGTTGTTGTTTGCAGTTGCTTCTTTCCCCAGAATTAAAATCCTCAAAATGAAGACGACCAAAGAAGATGTGTGTGGAGGTTTCCCAATCAGCAGCTGTTTCCCTTTTGCTCGTTAATGGGCAACCCTTTAAAAAAGAAAAGAAGCCTTCCTCCCCCTTCTTCTTCTTCCACGCCAAACAGCCTTTTGGGGGGGGGGTGTATGCGTGGAATAGATAGAGATTCTCTACAGCTCCAAGGAGATGGCTTCCCTCGAAGGCTTTGGCAGCGCGCTCCGTTTGCAAAGCGGCTGCTTTACGCGGCGGAAACTTTCCGGTGCAGAAGGAAACAGCGGTGGTAGTAGCAGCATTTAGCAAGCAAACAAGCAAGCAAACCCAGGTCTTGGTGAGTAAGGGCGGGCGGGTGCTTGCGCGTGTGCACAGAAGAAAAAAACCCAGATCCTTCCCAGGGCTCGAACACGCGCCGTCGAAGTTCCGCAGAAGCAGCAAGGGCGGTTGAGTGGGAAATGCAAAATAAACCAGTGCACACACATACACCAAATCAACGACTCTTCAGTGGCTTAGAGCCTTGTAACAAGCCAGCCAAGATCCTTCCCGTCTCCTTTCTCACAACCAGTTATTTCGATGCTGCGATCTCTGCAAACCACTACGCTGGAGGCAACCAGCCGGCGTTTAACTCTTTCCCCGCCATCCTCCCCACTTCTCCAAGGAAAGGAAGGAGTCGCTGCCGCGTCTGCCCTTGTAGTTTGCATCGGAGCTCAAGGGAGTGCCGCATTTCTCCGAGTAAGCACGCAACAACTCCCCCGGCCGCGATTCATCCCTCCCCAGCGTGACCTGATTGGCTACGGCTGAGGAAAAGGATGGGGGGCTTTGCTTCCCTGGGAGGTAAAAACACGTCAGCCATTGATCCGCGTCGTCTTGTTTGACACCTCCACTTTTTTTGGAGATGCTCCTATTAGGAGATTGGTGGAAGCAGGTGGAATGCTCCGCTGGCGTAGGGGAAAGGAACACCTATGTTTATTAAGCAACTGTTTCCAGGGGTGTGCAAGTGGCAGCCCGAACTTATGAAGCACAGAGGATCGGGTTGCCTGGAAGAGGGAAAGATGTAAGAGCTGGCTTACGCTTCTTGTGGGAGATTCGTTTTTCTCCTTGCAGAAGCAGGAGAAAACGAATTCATGAATGCAATCAAACCTCGCGGGCCCTTTGATTCAGCAGCATAGGTGATTGCTAGACTGCAATCCTTTGCACACAGAGCCCGATGCTGTGCCTATTGAATAACCGTGGAACTACCGAGTAACCATGCGTGGGATCGGCTGATAAAACATTCCTTCTGGGGCTTCCTACGTTTCTTCTCTTTCAAGAACCTACTGGGCGCTCTTTAGGGTTACATTCACTTGTACATCCACTTCTTACTCAGTACTGCAAAGCTTGGAACTGTCTCCAGCAATACTATGCACGCTTACCGGGAAGTAAGTCCCCTAGAACTGAGTGAGGTTTACTTCAGTGTAACTGAGCAAGGCTAAGATTGGGCCTGTACATTCGTTTACGATTATAACCCGACCCCGTTCACTGTTGCACAGAAATAAGCTTTGTCGGCAGAACTTCCTCCCTAGTGTGCGTGCTTAGTACTGCAAGCCAGGGGGAGTTATGCCGATCGCATGTTCCATTCCAACTATACAGTCCGTTTCTTTTGTGGGGAAGGGGAGAAGTTGTGCGTGTATCTTTTCTTTAAATACGTCGAGAGCAATCTGTCATTTGCAAGGGGGAGGCCTGCTGGTGGCTGCGTCCTTTCAGGTACGTCGACGCCGCTAAGCAGGGCCGGCCTTAGGGGTGGGCGAGCCGGGCAGTTGCCTGGGTACCAAGGTGTGCTCAGTCTGGTTTTTGTTTTTGAATGCATAGACTGCAGCAAGGTAGAAGAGCAAAAGCAAGTGTCTGTCATCTTTTTCTCCCAAGGTTCTACAGGTTGCTTAGGTACTAATTGCAAAAATGATCTTCCTTCAAATAGCTGTAAAGTATGTTTCTTTTTCAGTTTCTACTTTGATGTCATTTGCACTAGGGAAAAATAAGTGGAACACAGCTTTACTTTGAGATAACATTACTAAGCATTCAGCACGTCAAATACTATAAACTTCATATAAATAACAATAAAACCACAAGTTGTAAAAGGTCAGCTGGATACCTTTTTATGTATAACTTTTATTATTTTTAAAGATGAAAATAATGGATATTCTACAATAAAGAATGCTTAGTAAAAGGAACTGCTACAACCTGTGATAACTGAGTAGGGAATACTGGAGCTCCAAGAGGAGAGTTTGCAGCAGGAACCATTTTGTGTATGTGCCAAACATAATAAAGAATATGGGCCTGCAACTCCATGAGAGTCATCATTTGAGAGCCACCCACACCACATGACAGAGACATCCTAGAACTGGAGCAGGAGTGCACTGCAAGCAGGGCAACAAATGAGAGGTAATTCACTCTGATCCCTTTTCATAGGCGTTGCTGGGGAAAAGCCTGAGACTAGCAGGGTCTGTTACACTGTTATGTTTTGCAATCCTGCACAAGCCATACGATGTAGTAACACTGCAAAGCTATAGGACTGCCTTGAGGGGAGGTAGTTGGGGCCATATGCCCCAGACCTACACAAAGCAAGGCTCCCATCTCAGTTCCTGTGACCATTGGCCCCTCCCCAACCCTGCCACACTGATCATCACTCTTAGTATTGTGTTTTCATAAAAAAGAGGAAATGGCATACTAGAGTATAAGATGACACTGAATTTCAACATGTAATTGTGATGTAATGGAACCTTTCCATGGCCATGATGAAATAAAATATTTTACATAGTTGTGTATGAAACAGAATAGGTGCTAATTTGAGGCTTAAGCTGGCTGTTAAATGTATCCTTGGGAGGCTGGAATGGAGCAGGGCCACTTATTAGCTAGGCCTGTAGCCCAACTGTAAGGAAATCTAAACTGATCACAATAAGGTAAAATCCAGAGCTTGGAAAAGTTACTTTTTTGAACTACAACTCCCATCAGCCCCAGCCAGCATGGCCACCGGATTGGGCTGTTGGGAGTTGTAGTTCAAAAAAGTAACTTTTCCAAGCTCTGGTAAAATCTCTCTCCCTCCCCCTCTTTTTTTTTTTTTTGGTCTGGGCAGTAGAGATAGAATTCTCTCCTTTTTTTACCTTTGGTTTTTAAGTGTGGTCCCTGGTGGTCATTAACTATCTGATTCCTTTTTCCTTTGCTATCTTTTCATTTTTCTGATCTCCGGTGTTTGTTTGTTGCTTTTCAAAGAATTGATATTATAATCACTATTTATTCAGAAGCCTCCATTGGTATTGATCTTTATTTTGAACTCTGTAATTATTGCCTTTATACATTCCTTTTCAAATGCACTGCAAAGCAGACAGACTAAGGCAGATAATCAAGTCAGTGTCTTCCCCCCTGCTGCTTACAATCAACACCTCATTCACCGTTACTTTATGTCTGTCCGTTACAATCAACACTTCATTGACATCAGTAAAAGGGAATACACATTTGAAGAGTAGAAAGTAGATCGATAAAAGTATCACTCACACTATTGATGATTTCAAAGTGAATTTTTTAAAAAAGAAAGAAAAAAAGAATGAATTGGAACCGAGGCATGGAGAGTTGCTACTTCAAAATTCTCTCTGCAAAGATAGAGAATATCAGAAACAATAATTAATACAATGACAAATCCGATTATTGCAGAAACTGAGCCCATCACTACTGGGCAGCAATACAGATAAGATTGGTAAGGGAGGCTTACGATTGGTCCAGGCCATGTAGCCCCAGTTACAGAGTTTGTTGTAAAGAGAGAAGAAACAGGGAAGGTTTTAAGGATGGGTTCTGTGGTAGACTAGGCAGCCTGTTCTTATAGCAGAAAGAACACCAGATCTGCCAGGGAAAGACTTCAAGGAGTGAGCGAGTGAACACCACCTGAAATTTCTAAACAAGGTATGACTGGAGAGTAACGTTCTGTGAAAATTACCCCAAGGAAAGGCTAGGAGTGGTGTGAGGCCAGGCCTAAAGGGGATAATCTTTCCTGACAGTGGAGAATGCCAGCAGCAGGTCACAACAAGAAAATCTGTGAGACTGAGTCCGAAGCAGAAACAAGCTCTGCCAGAAGGGGTTTGTAATTTGGATGATGTACTTGTGCCTCATTTTTTCTTACATGAGGATATCTATCATTCTGCTTGATCTCAAGGCAAGGAGGAGCTGCAGGTGAGAATTCTCACATGTAGTCCATGCATGCATTCATTATCGCATGTGGCCCCCAGCTTTGTACACATCTGCATGGGGCCTTATAGGGGGCAGCAGCAGGGCGTCAACATTACACCTGCACCAGGAGCTGTAAACCCTCTGGGTGGCCCTGCAAAGCTGACCAGCAAGGCTGATGCAGAAGGTACTCCTCTCCCAGGGTGCTGTTTAACCTAAGGCCAGCCCTGCCACTGTGCATATGAAGCTTCACATCCATAGAACCTGTTGCACCACGAGGTATGTTGCTTGAAGGTGAGAACTCTGGAGGGAAGGGTTGGCATGCATGTAAGCCCTGCCCCAGTATACCCACACAAGTCACCCCACGCACTCACTCTTCAACAATCTCTGTTTTAAGTGGGGATGGTCTGCAGGGGACCTTAACTTCTGTTTGCGTGAACATATTTGTTTATTACATTTATATCCTGTCCTTCTTCCCAGAAGGAGCCCAGGGTGGCAAACAACAAGCGATAAAACACTAACAACATCTTCAAAACAAAACATCTTGAAAACATTTTTTAAAATATCTTTAAAACAATTCCAGTACAGGTGCAAACTGGTATAAAACAGGGCCGGCCCCTGCAGTCCTTCCCCTGGCAAGGTAAATGTGAATGGGGCAATGAATGTGACTCTTCACTGTTGTACAGTAGGCTACATTCCAGTTCAGCAAAAGTTGCATGTTTCTACACTCCCTGGGCAAGCAAGAGGCATGATCACAGTGCAAAGACACATTCCAGCCAAACAAAAGCTCTTCAGGAGAATGCAGAGCAAAGCAAGTGAGAGGGTGTGGCTAGAGGTGAGTAGGCATGGCTTGAGGTGAGGGCATGGTTCCTGGAGAGTCCTGAGGACCAGTTAGGACACATTTGGCTTCCCCACTCCCGGGTTAGAGTGTTGGACTTGGATTGGGGAGACAGGTGCAAATCCCTCCTCATCAGGTGACTTTGGACCAGTCACTGCCTTTCAGCCTAACCTACCTCACTGGGTTCTTGTGAAGATAAAATCTGGAGGATGGCAGGAACAAACCACCTTGAGGTCTTTCCAGGAAGAGTAGCAAATAATAATACAAAGTAATAGAAGGCTCCACCCTTGCTCTTTGAACGTTGTTATTTTGGTTTACTTTTTATCTATCAAGGTATTCTAGCAATAACCAAATTTGGTTCATAGCTTTAGATTGTAAAAGAAACAACCAAAAAAATCTAAGGAGAATGCCCGCTAATCAAGGTTTAACCCTACAATGTATTTTAGAGCATATTCTCTAACAGAGTGAGTTTGAGCACATGCAAAGTGCTTTACCTTCACCATTGAGCAAGCATTTTGCAAGGGTTGATCAGAGGGTGCGCCTTCCAGGTAGCATTTCTTGAACCCTCGACACTTTTCATTCCAAATTAAACATCTTTATAGTGCAATCCTCCGCATGTTTATTGAGAAGTAAATTCCACTGAGCTCAACATCCTCCTGGGGAAGAGCAGTAGCTCAGTGGCAGAGCATCTGCCTTGCACACAGAAGGTCCCAGGTTCAGTTCCCAGCATCTCTAAGTAGGGCTGGGAGAGATTCCTGCCTGAAACTCTGAAGAGCCGCTGCCAGCCAGTGTAGACAATACTGAGCTAGATTGAACAATGGTCTGACTCGGAATAAGGCAGCTTCCTGTGTTCCTTTCTAACTGGTTTAACTCCCTAGAAAGCAAAATACTTAGGAGTGCAGCCCTTCCTTATCTCGCTGAACTCCACCATAGTTCCATGGTGAGATAGAGGAGAACGAGCGGAGGTGCTTGCCTTTCCTGCAGTGTTCTTGCAGCCATCTTGGGAAGCCAGAGCTTGGCTGTGATGACCTCAGAGCATGACAGACGTGGGTTATCTCTCCAACTTTCTATCCCTTGGCGAGCACATCCCTAACAATGCCTATAGGCAAGTGCCATCCATTCAGTAACCCCAGCAGAGGTGGCTGGTGCCCATTGGGACTGGTAGGGGGGAAGGCAGGGAGATCAAGAGTGAGTGGAGCCACAGCTAATGACAGGCAGAGCCAACTAGTTTCCCCCCCCATCTTCCTCCCTGTGGTCTTCTACAAGGGCAACACTGAGACTAAGGAAGAGGAAGCTGAAAGGCAAGGTCACCCCCTGGACTGGTTGTAAGTAAGCAAGTGGGGGCTGGCTAAGGGCAGAGTGAGATGATGATGATTTATTAGTCATTTGATACCCAAAGGTCCCCAAGCCACTTACACAATGTTAAAACAAAACTATAAAAATATAACAATAAACAAAACAATAGCAATACCACCGCCACACAGCCACAGGAACATTTGGCAGCATATTAAAAACAAAACATCAATCTATCAAATGCCTGGGAGAAAAGGTACATTTTTACCTGGCGCCGAAAAGATGTCAATGATGGCTCCAGACAGACCTCACTGGGAAGCATATTTCACTGATGGGGAGCCACAACTGAAAAGGCCCTCTCCCTTGTCACCAGGTTGATGAGGCATTGCCCATTCACCCTAATGGACCAGCTTCCACTGGCCCCCCACTGAGTTTAGACACTGACAGTGATGGGGAGGCAGGCTGGGGAGATCTGTGTCCAGACTTGGAGACGCTAGCATAGAGATCACCTGTTGTGATCTTCATGCCACCTGGGAGCGAGGAACTGTCCTGAAATGTGAGGCTGCAAGATTCCAAATAGCTTGGCTAATAGTGAGGTAGGACCAAATCCTGCTCTGTGCTTGCATATGCAGGATTACTTGGGAGTAGGAATAGGGAATAAATTAGATCAGTTTGCGTTTAAAGCCAAATATATTAAATTCACACTTTATGAGGATCAAAACACAGCCATGCTTTGAAATTCACACTTATCCAAACTTTGTGATGCAGTTCTCCAACCAAGCAATGTGTACAAAAATGCATTTATGAAGGGAAAATATGCACAAGATGAATATATTCGTGAAAAATAACATGCAGAAATGCATTATATTAGAAGAAATTGCTTGCAAAAATGTGTACATTAGTCAAAACTACATACAATGTGTTTATTAGGATAAATTCACACTAAAATGCTCATGAATATCATAAGCATTTTTTTAAAAAATTGGAAATTGCTACAGAAGTGGTGAGAACCAAATTTATGATTGGAAAAATGAGAAAGGGAGAGGACTGAAATTGACAGATCCTTCCATCAGTACTTCGGAATAAATTATACAGCAATGAGTGTCGCTGTACACTATAGCCAGCATAGATTTTTCGCATTCTGTAATGTTAAATTGAAAATACACCCCCATGCCATTCTGCTGCTTCCCATAAGCTCATTTCAAAACAAAATCTTACAGAATTTATAGTCCTGAGCTCAGAAATGCTTGCTTAACAACCCTCTAAGTTTTCATGGCATTACACAAAACAGAGAGAATAGAGAGTTCAAAGTGTAAAACAAGAGAAAAAAAATCCAGACCTCTGCTGGACTTTTTTGTCAGTGGTCTCATAATTTGTTGAAATTAATTAAAAATCAGCCATGTTCAGAGGGTACCTGTAATCCTATTAGTGACCTTGCCCCATACTCTGACTTTCATCTTCTTCAGTTTAAAAGTTAAAAAATGCATGGCTGACTTTTAATTAATTTAAGAAATTTAACATTGAAGTCTACTATAGTGGTGGGCATGGTCAGTAAGAACCAAGTGTTCCGAAAGCCAGACTCACAGCTACTTGGCTTGTCTAATCAGTGGGCCACACCCATGCTAGACCTTTATTTGACTTTAGACAGTCATGGCTTCCCCCAAAGAATCCTGGGAAGTGTAGTTTGTAAAGAGTGCTGAGAGGAGACTCCTATTCACCCGAGAGACCTCCAGTGGCCAAAGTGGTTTAATAGTCAGCCCCTCTTTTGCTGATTGTAGCTCTGTGAGGGGAATAGGGTGTCTCCTAGCAACTCTCAGCACTCTTCAGCTTCTAGGATTCTTTGGGGGAAGCCATGACTGTCTAAAGTGGAATAAAGGCCTGGTGTCGATGCAGCCAGGGACAGCTTTGGTCTAAATTTGGGTGGGAGACTACATGTGCGTGCTGTAGAATAAAAAGATGGGGGGGATCCCTGAAAAAAATTACTGTTCACAATGCTTTCCTTTTGGAAAGAAAAGGGGCTTTCTCTCTACCCAGTGCTCATCCACCAAATCTTCTCCCCTCCCCCTTCATCTCTGTCCCCCTTCTTCCTTACACCTCCCCTTCTCCCACCGTCCTGCCCTCCCTGCCCTCCCCCAGATCAGTTTCACCTATCCTAAACATGATTGTACAGGAATGAATCCCACTAAACTCAACAAACATGCCAATGATCAAACCTACCCTTCTCTCCTCCTCTTTCTTATCCCCTCCCTCTTGCCCCTTCCCTCCCCCTTCCAATCCCCTCCCACCCTCACTCCGCCGCTTCCAATCCCCTCCCCCTCCTTCCCCTCACTTCCTTCTTCCATCTCCTCTCCCCTCCCCCTTCTCCTTCCCTGTGGTTAGTTTCACCTATCCTAAGCATGATTGCAGGGGAGTAAATCCCACTGAACTCAATAAGCATGCAAATGATCAGATCTGCCTTTCCCCTCACCCTCTCTCCTCTCCTTCCCCCTCCCTCCTTCCCCCTCCCATCCTTCCCCTCTCATCTCCCCTCCTCCGCCCTTCTTCCTACCCCCTCTTTCTTCTTCCTCCTCCCCTGCCCACTCCAACCCTAACCTTCCCTCTTCCTCCTCCTCCCCAGTGGTCAGTTTCACCTATGCTAAGCATGATTGCAGAGGAGTAAATCCCATTGAACTCATTAAGCATTCAAATAATCAATCAATTCTCAGCAAACTTGCACAAAATCCCATTTCTTTCCTCCCAGATTAAAAAGCAGAGAAATTCACTAACAGGCAAAAAAAAAAATACACCTTGCAGTTTAAGAAGGTACCTATAGCCAACAGATATTTCTATCAAACTTTAAAAAGCAGGGGAATTGGGCAGCTCTAGTGAATGCACCAGGGGAGCAGAAGACCTGGCCTCTTCTTTGAGGTATTGTACTGCCCTACAAATTTGTAAAAATGCAAAGTCAATTTGGGTTGGTCTTTCACAGTCCAATCCACTTCCTGTGTAGTTTGGAAGAATTTGGTAACAATTTCTTGCTACCATACAGTTGGGTTACTTTTGAAGGAGAGGCCTGAGTAAGTATTGTATATTTATTTATGTTTAAATATGATGATAAAGCAGGCATTAGCAGCAGGGCTGGTTCTAAAGGGAGGCCAGGTTGGGCACTGGCCCAAGGGCTCCGGAGCTACAGGAGCCCCTGAGGGGCCCTCCACTCCCCTTCTGCGATCCGCACCCCCCCACGCCCCCCACTTACCTGTCAGCCAGCTTTTTAGCATTGCCCTTAATGAAGATGGCGGCCGCAGCTTCCCTAAGGTACTGAAGCCGCTGCCGCCATCTTAGTTGATGGCAGAGATGTTAGCGCTTAGCACGCAGGTGTGCCATCAACAAAGATGGCAGCGTAGGCTTCATTCCCCTTAGGGAAACCGCGTCATTAAGGGCAATGGTAAAGACAAGAGGTGGGGGGGCGCACGCACGTGTGCGCACACCCACCCATCGGGGGGCCAGGGCAAGCTGATGCCCAAGGGCCCCCACATGCCTGGAGCTGGCCCTGGTTGGAACAATGACTGCAGCAACAAAATTCTTTGATCCAAACATCTACATCATACACTGAGTCAAACCTACCTGCCAGGGAAGGAACTGAAACCAGTTTAAGGCCTGGTGGTGCAGGAGCCACTTTGAGATGTTCTGGACCATCCTGGAGGAGCCATACAAATCTGGGGCTTCATGCTTACATTATCCTGATGCTGAAGCAGTTCACATCTCACTGGAATTACACTAGGACCAGGTCCAAGACATTGCTGGAGTAAATCTATTTTGGCTCTATTGTGAGTGTTGGTGACGTATGGGATACCCAACTCCTCATCAAATGTTAAGCCAGAGGCAGCAACTCCCCCCCCAGCTGCATTCCTTCAGGGAAAAGGAGTTGGAGGGCACCCACAAAATGCAGAGAGCGGCCTATGGTGGGAAAAAGCACTCTCTTCCTCCATGGTCAGCTTGCTTGGCTTCTGTGCTGCATGCTGGAAAAAATGGCTCCATTTTTCAATGCACAGCACAGACAGCAGTCCATGGAGGAAGAAGGCAGCTGCAGCAGGATTCAGCCACACATTCCTCTTTCTTTTTGCTGAACTGTTTCCTGTGGAGCAGAAGGAAGGATGGAAGCTGGCTGGAGGAAAATAAAAAAATGGGAAAGGAGCCTGGAAGAAAAGGAGTGAAGCATGGTGGTGAGGCCAGTGGACTAGATGGGATGGCCATGTGTGTTGCAGGTTCCACACTTCTGCTGCGTAGAAGATAAGGCTGGGAAAGACTCCTGTTTGAACCCTTGGTGAACAACTGCTTTGCATGCAGAAGGTCCCAAGTTCAATCTGCGGTATCTCCAGGTACAGCTGGGACAGACTTCTTGCCTGAAACCCTAGAGAGATGCTGCCAATCCGTGCAGACAATACTGAGCTAGATGGACTAATGATCGGACTCATGCCACATCCTATGTTCTTTCCTATGTTCTGCGAGGCAGTGTCGACCAGCCTTTCCCAGCCTTTTGCTTTCCAGATGTTTTGGATTCCTATCAACACCAGCCAGCAGAACCATAATCTGTAGTCCAAGACAGTCTGGAGGGCACCAAGTTGGGGCAGGCTAGTGTAAACAGTACTGAGCTGTTTGGACCAATGGTTTGGCTACAGTATAAGGCAACTTCTTAGGATGTAAATGGTGCTTAGCTCTCCCACCAGAATCATCAAGACCTGAGAATGCTCCAAGTTGGCTCAGTCATTCTGTATTTTTGTTTCCTTTTAAGCATGCTCTTTAGGCTGCAATTGTGTGTACGCTTATTTCTGAGTAAATGTGTATAAAATTGGACTACAAGTCATCTTCTTGATGATGTGTTTTAAGAAGAGGCATGTGTCTGAAGAGGTATCCAGAAATCACAGAAACACAGTGTGACCTAATTTTCCATGAAAGAATATGGTTTGGGCAGCTTTTACTTTCTACCCTTTTGACCCACGATGCATCTTAATTTTTAACTGAGAAAATGGCCGTGATAACACATATTGTACATCTCAATTTGCACTACTTCAGTGTGCTCTACTTGGAGCTGCCTTGGAAGAGTGTTCAGAAGCTTCTGCTGGTTCAGGATGCTGCAGCCAGACTTTTGATTATAGGAAGCATGTACCCCTGTATTGCGACAGCTCCCCTACCTACCAGTCCCTTTCTGGACACGATTCAAAGTGCTGGTTATGACTTACAAAGCCCTACATGACTCAGGACCCTGTGATCTGTAAAGCCCCCTTTCCCCCATATTTATTTATTTATTTATTAAACTTGTATATCGCCCCATAGCCGAAGCTCTCTGGGCAGTTTACAATAACTAAAAACAAATACAATTTAAAATACATCTTTTAAAAACAATTTAAAACACAATTTAAAAATTTAAAACAATATAGAACACATGCTAAAATGCCTGGGAGAAGAGGAAAGTCTTGACCTGGCATCGAAAAGATAACAGTGTTGGTGCCAGGTGCACCTCGTCAGGGAGATGATTCCATAATTTGGGGGCCACCACTGAGAAGGCCCTCTCCCTTGTTGCCATTCTCCGAGCTTCCCTCGGAGTAGGCACCCAGAGGAGGGCCTTTGATCTTGAACGTAGTATACGGGTGGGTTCGTATCGGGAGAAGCGTTCCATCAGGTTTTGTGGTCCCAAGCCGTGTAAGGCTTTATAGGTCAATACCAGCACCTTGAATCAAGCTCGGAAACCACTGCAGCCAGTGCAAGTGGGCCAGAATCGGTTTTATATGTTCGGACTGTCTGGTCCTTGTTACGAGCCCACTTCGGTATTAAGATCCTTGGTTAAGGTTTCATCAACATGTGAATCACATTTGGCAAGAACTTGAGGCGAGTCTTTCTTGGTGGGTGCTCTCAGGCTTAGGAAATCCTTGCCAAGGAAGGCTCAGCCACCCCTGTTTCTAATGACTTTCCACTGGCAGACAAATACATTTTAATTTATCCCATAAGCTGACTTATAAATATGTTGAAATTAGCCTGCGCTGGTTTTTATTTATAATTATTTTAGCTGCCTTGTTTTTGTGTTTTACATTGTATGACTATTTATTGTTATTTTATCGTATTTTACTTTACTTGTACTATTATTGTGAGCTGCCTTATCATTTGGTGGAAAGGTAGGATATGTGTTTAACAGATACATAATAAAGAAACATGCATACAATTCTTCCTGCATGGCATTTGCAAATATTTTAAGCAATAGGTGTCTTGATCCATTGTCATTGAAAAGTTACACCTCAACTGCGTCCTCGTGGTTTTGCACAGGACTAATTAAACATGGAACATAATAAATTACAGCTTTTAAGATTTCAAAAGTTTCTTTCCTTCGGTGGGAAAACAGCAGGCTTTTCTATACATGTTGGCAGCAATCTTATACCCGCTTACCCAGGAGTAAGCCCTGTTGAATTCAGGGATGTTTCGGGTTGCACTGTTTATTTCATTCTATTGATTACACGTTGTCAATGAGAAAAGGAGTCCAAGATGGGTGGGAGTTTCTAAAAAAGGAAATTCTAAAAGCACAATGGCAAGCAATTCCAACAAGGAAAAAAGGGGGGAAACAGCAGAAGAAGCCAATGTGGCTTTACAAAAAGCTTAGAGATGACCTGAAAACAAAAAAGGACACATACAGGAAGTGGGAAGAAGGCCAGGCCACAAAGGAAGAGTACAGGCAAGTATCATGGAATTGCAGGGATGGTGTCAGGAAGCTGAGAATGAGCTGAGGTTAGCGAGGGATGCTAAAAGCAACAAAAAAGCTTTCTTCAGGTACATCCATAGTAAACGATAGAGAAAAGAAATGGTGGCACAGCTACTCAATGAGGAAGGCAAAATGATAACAGATGACAAAGAAAAGGCAGAAGTGCTCAATTCCTACTTTGGCTCAGTCTTCTCCCAGTAAAGGGTCTGTGACCCTCCCAGGAAACATGAAGTAGAAGGGGCAGGATTGGAGCTTGAGATTGACAAATGGGCAAGGAATACCTAATCACTTTGAATGAGTTCAAATCAGCAGGGCCCGATAAACTGCATCCTAGAGTATTGAAGGAACTGGCTGAAGAACTCCCAGAACCGCTGTCTGTTATCTTTGTGAAATCGTGGAGGACCGGTGAAGTGCCGGATGACTGGAGGAGAGCTAATGTTGTCACTATCTTCAAAAAGGGCAAAAAGAAGGAACTGGGGAACTACAGGCCAGTCAGCCTAACATCAATCCCTGGAAAAACTCTGGAGCAGATTATAAAGCAGTCTATCTGTAAGCACCTTGAAAAGAATGCAATGATTACTAGGAGCCAACATGGATTTATGAAGAACAAATCCTGCCAGCCAAACTAATCTAATTTCATTTTTTGATTGGGTAACCTCCCTTGCAGACTCTGGAAATGCTGTGGACATAATATATCTCAACTTCAGCAAAGCTTTTGACAAAGTGCCTCATGATATTATTCTGATTAGCAAGCTAGCTAAATGTGGGCTGGATGGAACAACTATCAGGTGGATCCACAGCTGGCTCCAGAATCATACTCAAAGAGTGCTTATCAATGGTTCCTTCTCAAACTGGGTGGAAGTAACGCGTGGGGTACCACAGGGCTTGGTCCTGGGCCCAGTGCTCTTCAACATTTTTATTAATGACTTGGATGAGGAGGTACAGAACATGCTTATCAAATTTGCAGATGATACAAAATTGGGGGCATAGCTAATACCATGGAAGACAGAAAGAAAATTCAAAGGGACCTTGGTAGGCTGGAGCATTGGGCTGAAAACAACAGAATGAAATTCAACAGGGATAAATGCAAAGTTCTACACTTAGGAAAAAGAAACCAAATGCACAATTATAAGATGGGGGATACTTGGCTCAGCCATACGACATGTGAGAAGGATCTTGGAATTGAATATGAGTCAACAGTGTGATACAGCTGCAAAAAAGGCAAATGCTATATTAGGCTGCATTAACAGAAGTATAGTTTCCAAATCGCGTGAAGTATTAGTTCCCCTCTATTCAGCACTGGTTAGGCCTCATCTTGAATACTGCATCCAGTTCTGGTGTCCGCACTTCAAGAAGGATGCAGACAAACTGGAACAGGTTCAGAGGAGGGCAACAAGGAGGATCAGGGGACTACAAACCAAGCCCTATGAGGAGAGACTGAAAGAACTGGGCATGTTTAGCCTTGAGAAGAGAAGACTGAGGGGAGATATGATAGCACTCTTCAAATACATGAAAGGTTGTAACACAGAGGAGGGCTGGGATCTCTTCTCAATCATCCCAGAGTGCAGGACCCAGAATAATGGGCTCAAGTTGCAGGAAGCCAGATTTTGACTGGACATCAGGAAAAACTTCCTAACTGTTAGAGCCATACGACAATGGAACCAATTACCTAGAGAGGTAGTGGGCTGTCCGACACTTGAGGCCTTCAAGAGGCAGCTGGACAGCCATCTGTCGGGAATGCTTTGATTTGGATTCCTGCATTGAGCAGGGGGTTGGACTTGATGGCCTTATAGTTCCCTTCCAACTCTACTATTCTATGATTCTATGAATGGGATACTGAATTGATGATGTATCTACCTTACTTTTGAGATCACGGGGTGCAGCTGAGAGAGTCCTTTCTTCCATTCTTTCAATCATCACACCAGTGGTCTGCACTCTGAAGCCTTCCTTTTGTAACTCTGCACCATTCATCTGTAAGATGCTCAATGATAATATCAATATATTTAACTGTTTGCATGAGATGTTTACATATTTCAAGTCTTTGCTGTACTCCCCTTCTGTAACATTCACTACCTGTTATTTTCTTCTCTTCTTCATCTCGTTTTACATTCACTTTGTTTCTTGTTTTTTTAAAAAAATATGGCTATTGAAGAAACAACAAACTATAAACTGATGTATCATAAAAGTGAAAAAAGAGAAAACATAGTCTCTTACTTTGCAGTAAAATTAAGTGTGAGCATGTTTAATGCATATTGTTATTGGATTAGCTATTTGATATGAAGAAGTCTCAAGGTTTGACAGGAGATAATTTAAAGGGGGCAGAAGGGCTGCTTAATGTTCCTTAGGTCTCAGTGGCTAAGATGCCAATCACATCTATTTTTAGGTGAATTACAGGCAAATGGACCTCAATTGAAGCCAAGGGGCCTTAATTAGTAAGGACTAATTTTTCACATTGATTTCAGTGGAACTTAAGCAGGATTAATTTGGCCTGGCTCTAACCCTATATTACTGTATATAAATAGAAGTTGTAGGATGGGTTTGACAGAAGGCTATCAGTGGATTCTAGCCACACAGCTATATGCATGGGGGGAAAGGGAAGTAGCAGTAATGCTATCAAAAGTATTTTGGAAGTTGTTCATTGCTGCCGACCAACTGGTTGCATCTCCTTTTTAACCTTTTATCATTATTATTATTCAGTCAGATGATTGGCTGCAGTGGAAATGTGCAACACATATCTAGCTGGAAATGTAGCTATTTGACTCCTCTGGGAATTGTCTACTTAGCTTTTAAAGCTGCTAGTTCTGTGAAAGCATAATGCTATAACAACAATGCATATTTGGGGGGAGGAGAATCTAGATTAAAAAAAAATCCCTTAGAACTGTTTTATTGTAACAGTATACTTTGTTGTTGATGGAGTGGAAAGTTACAATGGTTTTGGAAAACAATGAGGATTTTTTGGGGAGAGGGGGAACTTCAGAGCTAAGGAACAACATCAAGAATGTCAGAACACTTATTGATCATCATTGATTGACAGTGTCCTCCTCAAGATGTTGTCTGCAGCAGACTAAGGAGACTGACGTTAACTTTTCTGATAAGTAGGGAAACAAGCTACCCAGCAGCTACAAGCAGTGGAGGCTGGTCCATTAGGATGAGTAAGTCACTGCCCTACCAAGCTCAGTTTGCCCTCAGTCAGTCCCCACCTGCCTCCCTTATTACTTACAACCAGTCCAGGAGTAGGGATGGAAAGATATGTCAATTTAGGTTCTCCCAGTTTCTCATTTTTCCAATGTTAAATTCAGTTCTCCACATTTCCACAGCAATTTGATATATATTTTTTTAAATCCTCATGAAAATTCTCCAACATTTTAGTGCAACCTTCTCCTAATAAAAACATTTTTGTAGGCAGTTTTGACTAATGTACATATTTTTACAAGCAAGTTCTCATCATAAGATGCATTTTTTATGTTATTTTCCCGCATATATTCATTTTAATGCACATTTTCCCATAACCTATTCATTTTTAAAACATTGGTTGGCTGGCAAATTGTACTACAAAATTCGATTACGGTTCTCATGTTTTCAGAAAGTGCGAATTTGACAGATTCATCTTGAAATGTGAACTGAATCAAATTTCTCACCCGTCCCTAACCAGGGGGTAGCATTGTCTGTCACTTCCTCCTCTTCCTTAGTCTCAGTGTTACCATTGTAGAACTCAGCAGGAAGGAGACAAAATTGGAATTAGTTGACTCTGCCTGCCATTGGCTCTGGCTCCACCTAGTGTTGGTCTCATGTCTTCCACCCTACCAGTCCCGATGGACACAATTCACCACTGGTTATATGTTAACAATAGATTTGCCAGCAGATTCACTTGAAGTGAAATTTGAGGTGACATATGGATGATTCTGCTAAGCTGAAATATCTGAAGGAATTTCAAGTGCGTTTGAAGAACTTTGATAATGAAACATCCTGAGCTCAGGAGTGACACAGGAGGGTGCAAATCTCCAATGAAAACAAATGCAGCCTGTCACCACAGTCAGGTCCCAGAAAGTTGGGGGAGGGGAGATTTCTGACAGTAGTTGTCATTTGAAATGTTGCTAGTCTTCTCAAAAATGTTGGCTTCCTCCAAATTCAGATCCTCCCTCCAAGGAGGACCTCCAAAGTTGCTTTTGAATTGCACTTCATTCAAAATCCATTAACAATTTAGAAATGTGCAAAATCCCCTTAAGAAAAGCCATAATTGGTTGACTCCCCACCACCACCAAATTCCTGGCAGGCTTGAAGAGGAGCTTACAAATTTGCTTCTAAGCTTGCCTTTGGCAAAATCTCAGTGGCAAATCTGTCAGTAGACTGTTTTAGTTAAAAGGCGGGGAGTGGGGAGAGGAACTTTTGGCATGAGTCACAGAATGTTAGTTATGTCACTGTAACCATTTACAGAATCAAAGTTTAAAACGTATGAAAAGGCACACTAGCATGCTGTTCAGCATGACTGGCAGGAAGTCTTTGCAATATGCTTAACATCAATTCAAGGTACAAGCACCTTACATACCAATTTAGTTCAACTTGACCCCCTACATAATCAGCCAATAGTACTATGCTACAATTGGACTTCTACCACAGGATTAAAGCAAAAAAAGAGAGATAAAAAAAAACCCAAGTCCCAAATCCAAATTGCAGTTATTTGGTTAACAGTAGAATTTCTTTCCCATCCCACCCACAATTAGTGTGTGTTCCTCCTTCTGAAACCACATACATATACATAAGAAATTGGGATGGTCAGGTACTGCTCATCATAGCAACCATGATACAAAACTAGGTTTCCTCTTCCAACTGAGCCTCCGTCTTCTCCTGCTGCCCTCCACATAACACTGTCGGCAGCACTGCTGCCAGCCATCAACTCAATGTTTCTCACCAACTTTGCAGCAGGCAAGCCTTGGCTCCAACATAGTCAGCCTTTGGCAATTGGTAAACAAGTTGTGAGTGATGATCTTGACCTGCGATGCCAGCTGCCTTTGCTGCAAGGCACACACGACGTTGCGCCACAGAGAGCAACCAACCCAGAATCAAATAGGAGCTGCCTACTGGCATCTTGCATCATACCAAGAGCCCATTTCCCAGGCCAAATTCAAGGTGTTACTATTAGTATATAAAGTCATCAACAGCTTGGGACTAGTTTACTTGAAGGATTGACTTACCCCGCTTCTATCTGAGGAACGGGCACTTTTACAAGTGCGATGTTCATTCCACATTTGTGAGGAATTGATCTTTTAATGTGGAAGCACTTATACTCTGGAAGCCTGCCTATTAATATTAGACATGCACTTTTGTATTGTTTTCTGTGTCTGCTAAAAAACTTTTTGTTTATCCTGCCTAGATGTGTAATTTTATTATATATATTTCTTTTCAAAACTGTTGATTTTATCTATATTTTGATAATTTTATTGTGTCTATATGCTTTTATTTTACATGTTGATTTTATTGGTATTTTCTTATTATTGAAATGGAAATGGAAATGTACTGCCTTCAGTCAATCCTGACTTATGGCAACCCTATGAATAAGGTTTTTATGGTAAGCAGTATTCAGAGGGGGTTTACCATTGGCTCCCTCTGAGGCTAGTCCTCCCCAGCTGGCTAGGGCCTGCTCAGCTTGCCACAGCTGCACAAGCCAGCCCCTTCCTTGTCCACAACTGCCAGCTGGGGGGCAATTGGGCTCTTTGGGACTATGCAGCTTGCCCACAGCTGCACAGGTGGCAGGGCACGTAACCGCCGGGCCACTCACTGTGGGGTGATCTTTAGCTGGCCCTTGACACCCAAGAGACATGAATGGGGATTTGAACTCACAGACTCTGGTCTCCCAGCCAGGCTGTCTTCCCCACTGTGCTATGTATTAATTTCATTTGTTAGTTTCCTCAAACCAAATGGTCTCTATGTGACTTCCAACAAATTTAATAACATACAATATAAAACATATTAAAAAATATACTATATAGAAACTTAAAACCCAAATAAAAAGGAACAACTAAAACAGCCCACATCAAGGGCCAAAGACCTGAGTCAAAAGGAATAATATTTTATATTATATAAACTGCTTAGAGGTATTTTATTATCATTATTGTCATCATCGTCATCATCATGATCATCATGTATATCAGCCTTTCCCAACTTTTGGGTCCTCAGATGTTGTTGGACTATAACTCCCATCAGCCCCAGCCAGTATGGTCAATGGTCAGGAATGATAGGAACTGTAGTCAAGCAACATTTGGGGACTCAAAGGCTGAGAAAGGCTGATTTTTAAATAAATAAGTCTAGCATTGTTCTCTGAGAACTGCCAGCCAGGTGCCTCTAAGAGCAGGACATAAAAGGCAATGAGCATCCCCTGTCCTACAATCCCCAGAGTGGTTTAAGGATCTATTTTTTTTTTTTTATTCGATTTCTATACCGCCCACAGCCAAAAGGCTCTCAGGGCGGTGCACAACAGGGAATAAAATACAATTGAATCACAAGAAACAGAAAAAGCATACATATTAAACAAATTAAACAACCTGGTATACATTAAAAGCTAAAAATAGATTAAAACAATAGGTTAAAATGATAGATTAAAATGCCTGGGAGAATAAAAAGGTTTTAACCTGGCGCCGAAAGGATAAAAGTGTAGGCGCCAGGCGCACCTCATCAGATAAACTGTTCCATAATTCGGGGGCAACCACTGAAAAGGCCCTAGATCTTGTAACCACCCTCTGAGCTTCTCTGTGGGTCGGAACTCAGAGGAGGGCCTTTGATGTTGAACGTAGTGACCGGGTAGGTTCATATCGGGAGAGGCGTTCCACTAGGTATTGTGGTCCCGCGCCGTGTAAGGCTTTATAAGTCAAAACTAGCACTTTGAATTTGGCCCGGAAACAAATAGGTAGCCAGTGCAAACGAGCCAGAACAGGTGTTATATGTGCGGACCGCCTGGTCCTCGTCAACAGTCTAGCTGCTGCATTTTGCACTAGCTGTAGTTTCCGAACTGTCTTCAAAGGCAGCCCCACGTAGAGCGCATTGCAGTAATCCAATCTAGAGGTTACCAGAGCATGCACAACCGAAGCGAGGTCGTCGCCTTCCAGATAGGGACATAGCTGGGCTACCAACCGAAGGTGGTAGAACGCATTCCATGCCACCGAGGCCACCTGAGCCTCGAGAGACAGGTATGGATCGAAAAGGACCCCCAAGCTACGAACCTGTTCCTTCAGGGGGAGTGTAACCCCATCTAGAACAGGTTGAACATCCACCATCTGGGCAGAGAAGGCACTCACCAACAGCGTCTCAGTCTTGTCAGGATTGAGCCTCAGTTTATTAGCTCTCATCCAGTCCATTATCATGGCCAGACAACGGTTCAGCACGTCAACAGCCTCAACTGAGGAAGATGAGAAGGAGAAATAGAGTTGCGTGTCATCAGCATACTGGTGACAACGCACTCCAAAGCTCCTGATGATCTATCCATCTTCCAAGCAGGGGTGTAGTCATCAAGGGATGTAGTGGGTCACAGACCAGTTAATTTTTGGGAAGCAGGGTCCCAGCTAGGTCCCTATATATGAGCCAATCAGCATGAAATGGATGCATGTTAGCCACTGAGAAGAGATGAGTCCTTGTCCTTTCCTGTTGATTGGAGCCAATCAGGATGAAAGGAAGTGAGTCAGCAACTGAGAATACTCTTCTCAGTAGCTAACACACAGCCTTCCCTTTCATGCGGATTAGCTCCTAGGAACGTCTGTTGTAGTGGAATGTGGACTAGCAGGGAGAGCAAGGGAGATAAGGGAAAGGAGGAAAGGGGGCATAGGTGTGAGGGGGTGTGGCGGGAATGTTATGAAGGGACCCTGCACTTCTGAATTTGCCACTACACTACTGTTTCCAAGAGAATGCTGAGAAAAGTAACTCTTGAGGGGAACAGGGGCCTCCTAACAACTCTCAGCACCCTTAACAAACTACACTAACCAGGATTCTTTGGGGGAAGCCATGACTGTTTAAATGTATAGTTACTATAAACCACCCAGAGAGCTTTGGCTATGGGGCGGTATACAAATACAATAAATAAATAAATAAATAAATATAGCGCAGATTGGCCATGGTTCTTTTACAAAGGAGAGCCAGTTCAAGACATGTTGCTGCCCAAGGCAAAGATGCCCCCAGCCTGCACATACAGAAGCCAACAAGATGGAAGCTGAATCTTCCTTCAGCACTGCCAATGCGACACTGGCAATGGGTCTTCCTACACAGCAGGCTCACCTAGGGGTGCAGGGTACGCTGTGTGGCACTGACATCAGAGCTCTGTCCTCATTGCTGCTTACTCACTGCTCTGCCTGACCACTGCTTGCTGCCCTCTAAACAAGGGTGGAGAACCTTTTTAGCTCAAGGGCCATATCCCCTTCTGGGCAAACTTTCAGGGGCCACAAGCCAGTGGTCGGCGGGCCAGAGACAAAAATGAGCGGAACAATGGATGTAAATGTTGCCTTCTTACAGTAGGCTAGTTTCTACTGCAGATCTGCACCATACATTTAAAAGCATATCCAGCACACATTTAAAGCATATGACTTCACCCAAAGAATCCTGGGAACTGGTGGTTTTCCCCTCACAAAGCTACAAATTCCTAGCACCCTTAAACAATTCCTTGGGGCAAGTCAGGAGTGCTTTCTTTTCTTTTTTTTAATGCTCTTGAGAAATGAGGGCCGCTTCAGATGCCTGAAAAATGCTCCAAGTAGACACGACACGCATGGATGGTCCATAAATGCAGAGTCTGACAGAGTGAGACTAAGTGAGGTGGCCCCACACTTTTTTTGTATTGGCCTCACCCACTGCTGGTATGTGGCCCTCAGATGATTCACCATGAAGGAATGTGTCCCTCAGGCTGAAAAAGTGTTCCCCATCCCTGATGCAGAATGTTCCAAACATTCTTAGGGATGGATGCACCTGAGGAGAAGAAGCAATATCCAAGAGAATCTCTCTCAGGCTATAGTTGCCACTTCCCAGCAATGATTTGTGTAGAGCTGGACCTAAATTTCTCAGAAAACTATTGGAGAATTTTCTTTTTCAGACTTCCCTTGAACTGTTGGAGAATTGCAGGGTCTTTCTGAAAAACATTTGGTGAACCCTGTGAAGACACTTACAGTATCATTGAAGGAAGCAATGGGCTTGCCACTAGTTCTTCCGAGAGATGTGAAGGTGCAGAAAAAAAGGGGGGGATTTTTTCAGGGTTTTTTTATGGGGTGGCAAAAACATTTAGGGGAAAACTTTTTTCCTTTCTTTCAGGTCTTCACATCTCTACTCTTACCAGTTCTCCTATCTAAGCCCATTGGTTACTTCATCTACCAATATAAAGTAACTATATTGTTTCCTGCACTATTAACTGAGATGGGTTTATCAGAAGAGAATTTTCTGTGTATTTTTCTGATATTCCTTCCCTCTCCCCCACATCAGAGAAGTCTGCCAACCCAATGAATAGCCAGTAAAATCCTCCCCCTGCCTCCATTTTCAACCTGCAAATAGGGTGGAGAATTCCAGGAAGCCTAGATTGGCATATTTTCTAACTGCCAGACTCATGTGAATTGCTGCCAGGAACCAGCACCTGAAACAGGGGAAATGCCAGATCTGATATTACTACTTCTTACATGCTGCTGTATTCCAGGGATACTCAGGATGGTCCACATGGAGTGATTTATGTCTAAACCAGCCGTGAATCTAAATAGTTATATCTCTTCGAAGAGCATTCACAAAGCAATTCAGATTTATCTTGTTGTCAGTGTACTTTTGAGAGTAATATATCTTGCCAATATTTTGTATATTGGATTCAGAAAAACCACATGTAACTGGTAAAATATACACTTATATATATATATATATATATATATATATATGAAGGAATATTAAGAAACACACCACCTTAAAAAAAAAGTGGCTAGTGTCAAATATGGATACATACATAAGAACATGAGAAGAGCTTGCTGGATCAGGCCAGTGGCTCATCTAGTCAAGCATCCTGTTCTCACAGTGGCCAACCAGATGCCTTTAGGAAGCCCACAAGCAGGACCTGAATGCAAGAGCACTCTTCCCTTCTAAGGTTTTCAGCAACTGGTATTCAGAAACATACTGCCTCTGCCTGTGGAGGTAGAGCATAACCATCATGGCTAGTAGCCACTGATAGCTTTAACCTCCATGAATTTCTCTAATCCTCTACTAAAGCCATCCAAGCTTTAATGATGGCCATCACTTGTGCAAGCAAATTCCTTAGTTTAACTACGCACTGTGTGAAGTAGGACTTTCCTAGGAGCATAAGAATGAAGTATTAGCCATTTCAAGAACATTGTAACATACAAAGAGCCCTGCTGAATCAGTCCAAAGGCCCATCTGGATCAGCATTCTGTGGCCAGCCAGATTCCTATGGGAAGCCCACAAGTAGGGCTGAAAGAGTGCTAGAAATGCAGGCAGGAAGTACAGAAAAACTAGCAGAAAATGGACAACAAACAGCAAATAGCCATGGGAAGAAGTAAAGGTGCTAGGGGGAGCACCAAAATCCTACCTTCTCAATCACGGATCATCTTTTGTAGTCAACGATCAGCACGCCCATCCCACATATTTCTAAGCTTTCCTTGGAAACCATAAGAGTGAGTGATATGAGCTGTGATTCTACCTAAGCTGTTTTGTTTTGGACGTAAGCTCCATTGAAGTTAACCAGGTTTCACTTCCAAGGAAAGGCGTTGAGAACTGGGCTATTTCTCTTTTAATGAAAGCAGAGGTGGAGTACCTTGAAGAATTGCCTCTGTATACTCTATTGTTTATCCAATCCTTAATGAAGAAAACAGAAGTTACATCTCACAGGAAAGGTCAGTAAAGTAGTTCAGTTTACAATAGCAGAGAACATCTAGTTGAGTTACTACTGTATATAAGTGATACATGCCAGACCCTCAGTGGTTATGATACTCTCCAGCTCCACTTCCTCCCACACAGGGTTATGCACATGCATCGTTGCCTGCAGTGGAGGGGGCTGGAACATACCCCAAAAGGTTTTTTGTTTTGTTTTTCAGGTCACTAGCCACATGAACACACACACATTTCTTCTAGTCTAATTTTGCAGTGTTAATTTCATTTAATGCAGTCTTTTCAGACATAGCAATTGAATTGACAATCAGACCTTTCAATTCTTTCTAAAGAAATGATGCTGGTTTATAGGGCTTTTTCAACACATTTGTGGAACATGTTGCCAATTGGGATGGATCAGGAGCCATCAGTACAGGCCTTTAGAAGAGCCCCAAAGACTTGTTTGTTCTCTGCCATGTTTTATTGGGCTGCTGAACTGAATTGGTTTCAGGTATAATTAGTTATTGGACTTTGGCTTTTTACTGGAGGCAGAGGAGTTGATATTATGGCTAGTTCTATTAGTGGTGTTTTGGGGTTTTTTATGTTTTTGTTTCTATGTTATACATTTTATCAGAAGCTGCAATAGGGGAGTTTCTAACTCTTGACAGCAGACTGTTAATATTTTAAGTAAAATAAATTAAATGTTCTAAAACACATTGAAAGATCACACTTTTATGGTTATCCTGAGTCTATTATATTTTTAGTGCAATTGCGGCAACTCAGTAAACGGTAGGTGGTCTGAAGTCCCGCTTGTGCCTGCCACACCCAAGAAGGACCAAGGAGTGTGGAGATGACAATGGAGAACAAGCAAGCGAAGGTGCGTGGCTATGAGGGTGCGTGGCATGACTATCATGAAGAGACCCTGCACTTCTGAATTCACCACCACACTACTGATTATAACCAACGCATTTCCAGATTCGACTTCACTGATATCCACACAGCAATGGTAAAATGTGGAGTAATTTGGCACCAGATCAAGACTATCTAATATCTAAAATTACTGTTTTATCCCATATGATTTCTATAGCAGATTTCATATTGCTCATGCCGCATGAAAGCACAGCATGTAGTCCCACACTTCAGTTGCTCAGAATATGATACGGAGATTAAAAAACAATTATTTATAGGTAATTTTGGAACGAGTGTATCTAGGCAACTTGTATTGTGTCATAATATCTAAACTGGGCTGCTATTGCTGCTGCTTTTACATATTATATTCAAAACTTGAATTAATTTCATAAACCTTTATACCAAAAACCATAGATATTATGCTTTTCCTACTAATGACCTAAGAAAGCAGCCTTGCTGGTTCAAAGCAAAGTGCACCTCATTAACTCAGTGTTCTTGGGTAAAACCTCACTGCAAATTTTTGCTTTAGGGTTTATCTCAAATAAGGACTGAACATGATTTTTTAATTATCATCATACATCTAGTCAGCAACTAGTTTTATGGGAAGATGAAGTGGATGAAAAGTAGCGGGCTCAGTCACCCTCTCCACATTCTCAGCTGTTGTCATAGTCATTCTTCTGTATCTGGGTTGGCAAGTGGGCCTGGGGAGTAGTTCTTTTAGGAGGTCGGACTTGACTCCTGGGTTTTCAGTTGCTGATCTGCATCTCACAATATAACTTTGCAACATTTAACTTACTTACTTTCTACCACTCATGTACTTTGTGGCAAGAATTATTTCCCAACTAATATCAGTCCTGCAAAGGTCCTCACATTTCAAATTCTGTATCCTTGAAAATTCTTGGATGTGCTTCTCGCATTAATGACTCAAATCTGACAAGTTACTGTGTTCTTCTACCAAGAGATGCCATATGGTGATGCTGAGAAAATAGAGTTTTATTGTAGTTCCCTCACTGGAAGACTTAGTGTTGCTAAGACTGCTGAATGTTAAATGAGATAATATCTACGTCTGCTATGGTGCCTCTGACTTTCCATCCCATTGCCCTGACCCTCAATGTCCTGATAGGAATCCCTTGATGTGGAAACAAAGTGAACCAAGGAAGAGAATTTGAATGACAAACCATTTTAAAAATTTGCCTCCCGAAACCTCTTTCTTGTTCCACACATATTTTATATATTCTTGAAGTCACAGAGGCTTATGAAGCAATTTCTGTCAATCTTCTGTTCTCTGCCCAATCAGCTCTCTGAACCACTCAGCCAGTCATATTCCAAAAGTATAGCTATGACAAAGAGGCCCCCTTCCAGTACTGCCTGCTTTCCAGGCCCTACTAAGGAAGGTCCCTAGTCCATCTCTTGTTATGCACCACAGCCAGTATAGCAAATTAGGAGGAATCAGGATCACTTCAAGAACAGCCCCATGTGGTAGCCTTAGCCAATATCAAAATCATACATTGGTTCTGAGCATGCTCAGAGCTGTTTCTCTGAAGGTCAGATCTCCACATTGGTGACCAGTGAAGCAACGGGATTTTTTCTACTTTGAGGAGCTAGAAACAGAAAGAGAGAGTGCAAGCAAGCAACAGCAAGTCTCTTTCTATAATAAATATCTATTTTTACTTACTCATCTAGCATTTATATTTGCAAATTGAGAGGAGAAATAGTAGATGACTTGTGTATATCTTGCAACAAACTCTGTACTAACCACTTCCCTGCATCCACTCATTAAAAACTGTAGCAGCTGCTGAGGGGCTTGAGCACATTATTTATTTATTTATTTTATCATTTGATTTATATCCTGCCCTTCCTCCCAGCAGGAGCCACATCAGGTTGATCTGAGCCACTTGCAATTCCAGAGTATTTTCAGAAAGGTACGTGGAACTGCTTCCAACTAGCCCCCCCCCTTGCATTCAGAATACAGAGAAATGAAGGAAAATGCTAGTGTTATTATTTCTGTCTTGCTATTTTGTGAATTTTGTCAGTGATTTCTAAAATGAAAGTTTGGGCTCTATGCCTGTCTGGATATGACTTCACATTCTTCACCAAACCTGGAAGATATTCTTCCTAATTTCAGACATAGCAAAGGCTGATTGTATGGTGTGGTATACTCTGCACTTGACCTGACTTAATATTTTCAGGACTGAACCATACATTGCAAATATATGCTGCTGTGCTCTGGCTCAAATGAGACCTTTTCTTTTGGGGGGATACGTTAGAATACTTTGTTATTTTAGTTTAGAGAAAAAAGTGTTTTGGATAATGAAAAGTTAAACTGAAAGCTGCATGCAACTGGAACCAAGTGTTCCTCATATTTTAAATGTGTGTGTGTTTTGGTTTTCGCAATGGTTACGTAGATGTAATCAATAGATGAATTCAAAAACTTGCATCATATGGTATGACTTAATTTCTAAACAAGAGGTATGGAGTCAATCATGTCTGAAAATCATACTTGGGCCTTCTTCTATGGAAACTCTTCCACTCTCCACAGATGTGCAGATATATTTTTAGTGAGGAGACAGTGGCACTCTGCACAAGTATAATGGCATACTTTCCTAAAGTGTTCTTGTGATGAAAACGGCAAGGTTAAAAATTGCAGCCCTGCCAAGTCAAAATGTTACCAGCTGCCACTTTGTGAGACTTAGAGCTGAGACATGCAGGGAGTTCTGGGAAGAGACTCTGTGTTATGACAGTCCCAATACTTGCCATATATTTGTATAGTGGTTGTGCTGCTGTGCCAACCCATCTTAGATCAGGGCGTGTGCTGACTCAAGGGTGGAAGACCAATGCACTCATCTCTTCCTTTTCACTGTCCTACAGGTATGGCATGGGTAGCCTGTGGCCATCCAGAAGTTGTTGGGCTACAACTCCCATTAGCCCAAGCCAGCATGGCCAATGGTCAGGAATGATGGTAATTGTAGTCTTTCAAACCAGGGGTTGAGAACTTGTGATGCTGCAGTTGTTATTTGATTACAACTCCCATCAGCCTGGGTCAGGATGACTGGAATTGTAACCCAAGATAGTGCTGGCATCACATTCTGGTGCATAGCATGGAGAGATTCTAAAAGTGCATAACTCGGTCTTGAACATGCTCATTGTCTTCAATGATTGCTGTTACAATATTAGTATTCTTATTTAGATTTCTACATCACACAGCAGTCAAGCTCTCAAAGTGATACACAATTAAAATCAAACCAAACAATACAATCTATAAACAAAACCTTATGAATATAGATCATGCTGGCATTTCTCCTAGATTTAATCACCCGAAAGTTGAAATTAAATAGTGAATTTCATTAGAAAAATGTGCCCCCCTTTTTAAAGAAAGAAACCTGTCAGATTTCTTTACCTGACATCCTTTTGCACCTGTCTCTCATCCCCAAACCTTTTAGAACAGGATTCCTTCTGATTTCCTACAAGTTGGTACCACGTGTATTTCCACCCTTCATCTGCACATTTTGAAAATTGTCCTGTCCTTGTGATTCCAAGCATTCATTCTGATTTGATTAATTTGATTTCCATTTTCACTCCTGCTGCCTCTTTCTCAATTACCAGCAGCCAGAACATACGGGAGAGCAAACCTATTAACCGTCTTATAGATCTTACTTTTCATTCTCCCGGGCACTCTCATCAAAGATCACTCTGCTCCAATTGAATTTCCTAATCTGCTTGTGAATGTATTGCTACTGACCCAATCCACAAACTTGTTATGCCAAACTTTTAGATTTCAGATTCATCTTTTCTGACTTCATTGAGATAAAACCAGCTTAAATTCAATTGTTCCAGTATAAATGGCTTTCAAATCACACTTCAGGTTCCCTGTTTCCTCATAGTATCACATCAAAGGTCTTCCTATACTCCAATATTCCTTTAGGGGCAAACTATCATTCAATTACTTTTTACCATTTTCAAAATTCTACCTATTTGAGGGATTAAATTGATCTCACTGGGTGAGAAATTGGGGTGAAGCAGAGAAAGCTATCTTATCAGACTGTGCATCTAGGTCAGTATTGCATATACTGAATGACAGTGGCTCTCTGGGGGTCAGACATTCCCAGCCCTACCTAAAGATAGGCAAAGCCAGCTCTTGCTGTATTGCAGAAGGCTCGGCTTCCACTCATATGCTCCTGTGGGGAGGGACTTCACTGCTAATGTCACCAGAGCCAAACAATGAAGGTGGCTGGGTATTGAACCTGAGACTTTCCACATGCAAAACAGATGCTCTGCCACTAAGGTATGGCTCTTGGTTTGTTTTCCCCGCATTATCCAGAAGTGTGTAAAATTCCATATTGGTTTTATATTAAGAGAATAGATTACAAAAGTGATCTGCAAATAAATGTTGCAGGAAATCCACAGTCTCTAAGAAGAGTGGTCCTGTTGAGGGCTCCAGCAAGCCTGAAATAAAATTCTTGTAGTCCTGCTGTGCCCCTGGGTAGCTAAGCCTAAGCAGAGACTCATTTGGATCTTGTGGACAATGAACATAATTGTGATTGAAGAAACAGAGTTTTATTCCAGGCTTCACAGACAGCAGGCAGAAATATACATCATTGTCTACTCAGATAAAATCATAAGCCTCTATGCAATTATCCAGGTTCACTGACAGGTGGTAAAACAGTCATACAGTCATGCTGCATGATCTTATACTCATCTTATAAATCAGGTCTCAGTGGCTATGGAAGACTCCTTCAAGCATAGCCCAAACCCAGTTGTGCACCCTCCTTGGTGACCTAGCACTGCCTGCAGGCCTACAGTCCGAGTCTGGGGCTTTTTCTCCTCCTGAGAAGCTGAATGAATCCATGAATGAACCCTACTTGCCCCTGCCTTGTTGGTTTTATAGCCAACAAGTAGTGAATGAGTCACCAAACCAACAGGCTGGCCACAGCTGGTGCTAGGTCAGCTGACCTTTCTCTGTAAGATTTCAAAGGAGGAGCAGACTTGATAAACCAGTCATCTTATTCCCAGATAAGACATGTGATAGAATCTCAAGGAAGAACACCTAATCTCCTTGCCATACAATGTCTTTTCTGCAATTTCCCAATACATGTCCATGCCTCACAGGATGGGGGGGGGAGATTTCAGTGGTATGGGAAGGGGGAAAAGAAACACTTTTCTTCCCTAACACCTGTGAAAGCTTCCCATGCTGTGCTAAATGGATGAGGTGAAAGATCTATGCTTGAGATCCCAGAGAAGCTGCAGCCAATCAAAATAGACATTACTAGGCTAAGTGGACAAAATGCCTGACAGAAGTAAGGCAGCTTCCATGTTCAGTGCTAGAGGGTCCAACCATTTTATAACTATATAGCAGAGTGGTAGTGGTTCTCCACAGTGGGAAGGGCCATGTATCCTCTTGACCTTAAGTATTTCCAGAATATTTATTATGAACCTTTATGGCCTTATAATTCCCTCTCCCCACCTGACTTTTCAATACTCCATACATCCTGGAAGTTCCCTAGTCCTTATTCAGGATGTTTTTCATTTTAAAGTACAAATAAGTACACTCCTGCATAACTAACACAATCCCTGCATATGAAAAAAAATACTATCTTACTTTTGGGTCATCTTATTTCACTTCCAAACTGATAGGCATTCAAGCCTCCCTGTTGCCCAAGTTTGCTATTAGAGGGCATGGTAACATGAAAAAAATGAAATGGACTGCCCTCAAGTTGATTCCGACTTATGGTGACCCTGTGAATAGGGTTTTCATGGTAAGGGGTATTCAGAGGGAGTTTACCATTGCTTCCTCTGAGGCTGAAAGGCTCAAGGTCACCCAGTGAGCTTCATGGCTGTGTGGGGATTCAAACCCTGGTCTCCCTGGTCGTAGTCCAGCATCTTAACCACTACACCACACTGGCTCTCAGGATAACATAATGTATTAATATTTTAAACAGTGCAACCCTTGCTCAGAAATATGCACATTTGAAGATTTCACCTTTCTCTCCCCCTGCCGTCTGTCAAGTGCTTAGGTCTGAGGTTTGGCAAGTGCCAGGAGAGACTGGGCAGGTAAGCACCACAGAGAAGACCTCGATGGTGGCCTTTCTGAGCAACAAGTTGACCAGACCAAGGGAGTGCATCAGATTTAGAACCAGACAAGGATACAGAGATTGGCTGTTGGGAATCATCTGACTCTCAGAACCAGAACAATTGTAGACTGTAGTGCTAGCGTCCTCCTATCTCTATCTCAAATTGCCTGGATTTTCCTTCTCTAACCAGCATCTGTGGGGCAGCAGAATCCCAATACTTAGCTTATAGGTATCCTCCCTTAAACCCTATTGTGCTTGACACCATGCCAGGATTATAATCAGACTGAGAATTCCATTCAGATGTGCTGGAAGAATGTTAAGAACATAAGAACAGCCAGCTAGCTTGGGCCAGTGGCCCATCTAGTCCAGCATCCTGTACTCACAGTGGCTAACCAGATGCCTATGGGAAGCCTGCAAACAGGACCTGAGCACAACAGCACTCTCCCCTATTGTATGCATCAGAGCTACAAACATTTCTCACAAACAGGAATTTCTCAAGTCCTGAGTGTATACCTGCTGGAACTACTGGTGTACATTGCTCAATTTTGGCAACATATTTTCCTGAGAATCCTATGGCCAATATTGTCAGGGAGGAATAAACGCTTGGTAAAAAACAAACAAACAAACCATGCACCGTGTGATGGACTTAAGCAGTTGCATGATCCAGACATGGATTTTAAATGTCAAGCTTGCCATGAATTTATAATTAGAATTGCACCTTTCATTGAGCTTAGAATTTCAAGACTGCACATGGGGGGTGGGAGCAAGTAAATGATATCAATCAACAAGTAAATGTAGTAAATGATATCGGTCAACTTTCATCTGCCAGATTTTGTTTCTGGACTTCTGTCAAATCTACAAAGGTTTGCAAAGTAAGAAAGGGTTTTGGAATCATCAGGATAAGGAAAAGAAAAAGTACAATTGCCTTTAATTATCCACACATTGGCAATAATCAGGGGAAAGCTGGGAGGAGAACATAATCTGTTATGCCTCAAGCAGCTGCAATTCAAACTGTCTAGAATGAGTAACACTCATAAATATCTGAGTTGGCAATTTCCTTTGGCTACAAGACATGGCAGACTGAACAAGCTCAATAACAATATGTATCACTACTTCACGTAAATGTTATGGCGAGGTATCCATAGATCCATTTGTAAAGTGACATTGCTACACTTTACTGTGATCATTATGCAATAGATGACAAATGCAAGAACTGATGCTGGACAGAAGGGATTTATGCCTGTGGGTTATATACCTTTGTGCCACACCAAGCCTCTTAAAAGCCAAAGCACCGCTCACCTGTGAGATCCTGCAGGATCCCACAAGAGCCTGATACTTTCACAAGATGCCCCAAGATCTTCCCCCCTCTCTCACCAGGGCCAGACACCCAACCCCACAACAGGGTCCCGGGGCACAGCTGTGCCTGGAGTGTTGTTTAGATCAAGAAAGCCAGCAGAGCTATATTTAACATTATAAAGCAAGGATGAGGGATCTTTTTCAGGCTGAGAGTAGCATTTTCGTCGAGGCAACCTCCAGGGGCCACATGTCAGCTTTGAATGGGGCTAGAGGCAAAAGTGGATGAAGCGACAAAGGCAAACTTTACCTTTGAACTGTAGGGTAGCTTCTACACCCACTCACCCACCTGTCCCTATCCTCCATCCAGGCAACCAAGAGGCATTATCAGAGGTCAAGGATACATTTCAGACAGGACAAAAACACTCAGGGAGAGGATGAAGTAGGGCTGGTGAGGGGTGTGGCCAGGAGTGAAGAGTGTAACTGAGTAGGGTGTGTGGCCTGAAGAGAGTCCTGGAGGGTTACATTCAGCTCTCTGAGGTTTCCCACCCCTGTTGTAAAGCTTCAGTATGCTTGATCCAAAACCCTTGCTCGGTAACAGCAGATGAATAAGATTGCCATTTGCCAAGTTGAAAAATGTAACCATGGCATGTACATAACTGCTTGATAAGGCAATGATACATTCAAGGATGTTAATTCCATTCCTAAAAATAGTTGGTAGCGGTTCCACATCAAATGCCTGGCCTCTCCAACTATTATGTGAATTATATGGTTTCTTTTTATTTATTTGTGGAATGTATGTTCTGCTTTTCAACTTGTGTTCCCAAAGTTTCATTGAGTAATTAGCATCTGAATAAGGCATTTAAATTACTTTCTTTCAGCTGTATACTGCAAGCAAAAGATTGGCCATTTCCCAACATTTCCTCCAAGTTTCCTTAGCATGCTGGTTATTTGCTCATATAAAACAATATACTGAGTTGGTTCTGTAATTACATAGCTACTTTTTTGCTGTTTGGGTCAATAAGAGATTTTCAATTGTGGTTGAAGATCTGAATTCTGCAATGCTTTTTTCACAGGATAATACTTGAATGTCCCATAGCCAACCAATATAACTAGTCATATTACTTTTATTTCAGCATTATCTATATAATTGGAAAGTTATGCAAAAGGAGTTTGAGAGAACAATCCACACCCAAGATCCACTGGGATGAGCAGAGTTTGGAACAGGCAGCTCTCTGGCTGAGATGAATTTCTTCCATTTTGCTGTGGCTGGGGTAAGTCCCAAATAGGGAGCAATCTGGGGGCAGGACAAGACTGATCCCTATTTCAAAGTCCATTCAGCTGAGTTGTGTGACCTAGCAACCCAGCAGAAGTTACACTGGGAAAAAGGGTGGTGCAAATTGAACTCTACTTCAAAGGCTTGGGGAAAAGGCTTGTTTTCCCTGAGTCTTGGGACAGTTTAGCCAGCTGTAGCCCCACACCTGAACGAAATCTGGAAGAGGAATAAATTACACTGGCATGATGTACCTCAGTGTAAATTATGCTGGCTTCTCGTCATTTGGATTGCTCTGCAAAGGTGACATGCCTGGACTCAATGATCATTTGAAGTCCAGGCAAAGGCAAGACATCTGGATTTAGAGATTTTTCTTGGACCTCAAGAGTTCATCTCATAAGGACATGACGGTTTAATTGGTCTGTTTTCTTGGTCCAAACATTTAATTTTAGGAACATCTTAAGGATTTTATCCCAGATCTCCCTAATAAGTCATTTTCCATCTGGATGACCCACAGATTATGGGGAGATGTAAGTATTTATTTACATTTGAATGAGTACTTACATTTCCCCATTATATATAATCTAGGTACTAAAAATACAATAGGCAGAGCTTGGAAAAGTTACTTTTTTTGAACTACAACTCCCATCAGCCCAGTCCAGTGGCCATGCTGGCTGGGGCTGATGGGAGTTGTAGTTCAAAAAAGTAACTTTTCCAAGCTCTGACAATAGGTATTTGTTTATTTGAATTGCATTTTATACAAGCAGCACATAGCTCCTGATCAGCCCATCAAGAGAACATAACAATGACTGCCATTTGTCATTCTTCCTTCTGCTTTAGTCAGACATGCATTTAAGGTGGTACAATGCTGCAAGAGACAGTGGGTTTTTGATCCGGGTAATACTCGCATGTGAAAGAGAGAGAAATCAGAATCCTCAAAGTGCAGCTAAAATAATCTAAAAAATCTTAGGAGAAATGGATGTGTTCCTATGCACATTTCATTAAACAATAAAAACAATGGGATGCACATTTTGCATTTAGGGTGCAAAAATTGTAGTTTCAATTTTGAAAGTTTTAAAAGCTGTCTGATAAACGTTATATGAAGTAAAAGGAAAGCTATCTTTCCATTCTTAGCTTATTCCACTCATGATCAAATGGATTTCCAGTCACTTTTCCTAACAGGATTTAATTTGGGGACTGAATGTGCATAATTAAGCGTTTCCTTTTCTTCAATTGATAACATTTCCTCCCATTAGTTCTACATGCTCCCTAAATGCACATCTTCCTTTCTTGCCTATTATCACCTGTTCTACATAAGATTAATGGGAAGTGATTCATCAGAGGTGCACATTTCTGAGCTTTAATTCTTAGTGCTTCGTTGCATTATTGCATAATAATTAGATTGGTGAGCAAAGCGGGTATAATTCATATGAAGAGTAGTGTTGAAGTATCATGTCCAAACGATTCCAGATGTACTTGACAAATATTTTTTCAAGTATTTAAAGAATATGAAACATTTGGAGACAAGGGAAAACTAGTATATCAATGACCAAATGTATGTAAACATAAGAGCACAGTAGTAATCTTGGCACTAAAATTTTAAACAAAAGCATTGTTGATGTGCTGTTGCACTGTTCCTGTGCAGTTCTGGGCAGGGGTGACTTGTATAGAAGAATTTCCAGATAAATTGTGCTTGCAGGTTTGGAAGGAACTAGTCATCTAGTCAAACTTTGTTCCCAAAGGGAGGGCTATGCTGAATCCCTCTCCCTAGCCACCTATCTATTGTCCAACCCCCCTGGCAGAGCTGGCACCAGAAGGCAGCCAGGTTGGGCCCTGGCCAAGAGCCTCTGAAGGGCCCCTCCATAGGGTGAGAGGATAATGCTCCTGTTCCGTGATCCGCAACAGTGTTGACTCCTGACCCTGCCGCAGATCGCAGAGAGGGAGCTCCCAGCCCCCCAATACAGACTGCATGGATTCACAACACCTGTCCACCCATCCCACCTACCTCTCCCATTGCTGTGAATGCTGTGCTCGCTGTGCGTGCATAGCTGCCATTAACCAAGATGGTAGGTGGAGTGTGAATGCGGGTGCCATTAGCCTGGACAGGCTGGTGCACAAGGGCCCAGTCATGCCTGGCACCGGCCCTGTCCTCTGGACTGACCTTGCGGTGGCCCATGGGAATGCAATATTTCCCAGGAAGTACTGAGGATCTAAGGGGCTGACACCCCTACCACCATCTCTTGGTTGATGGCAGGTATGTTCACCCACATAGCATAGCGTGCATTCACACCATCAACCAAGATGGCGGGGGGAGCGGAAGCCCCCACTGCCATTTTGGTTGATGGCAGCCATGCACACATGGTGCATAGGGCATTCTCATGAAGTGATGGAGAGGTAGGTGGAGTGTGAATGCGGGTGCCATTAGCCTGGACAGGCTGGTGCACAAGGGCCCAGTCATGCCTGGCACCGGCCCTGTCCTCTGGACTGACCTTGCGGTGGCCCATGGGAATGCAATATTTCCCAGGAAGTACTGAGGATCTTGCCACCGAGCACACTGCAATCCAGAATACCAAGCTGGACTGCTGGAGAAGGGAGGATGATAAATCTCCCTTCTTTCCTGCTTGAGAGGCTACCTCAGGCAGAATATACTTAGGGAAACCAGTAGCAGCTCCCACAGCTATTCCTCCGCAGGTCCCACAGCTATTCCTCCTCAGCCCCACAGTCTGTCATCCACCCCCTGAACTAGCCTGCTGTCCTCAGGTGCAGTGGGGGATGCTAGCCTGTTGCCAGCATTGAAGTGAGATTCAACTGACCACTCCAGTCAGCTTCTGTACACGGAATGAGGTGGGCATCTTCTCTTTTGCCTTTCAGCAAAGTGTCTTGAGATGGGCCCTGTGCAGGCACCCAAATTGCAGCGTATATCAACATTAAAATACACTAACAACAACATTATCATCATATATTGGGAACCTTTATGAATGTGGAGATGATGGATGTCAAAAGTCTTGCAAGGTGAAAAAATGTTTGTGAAGAATGGAAATCAAGTTGTATTTAGTTCACATTGGATCAGCTGGACTTCTAAGAACAAAAGTTATCACTGATTTGCAAAATGTTGGCTTTAGCACTGCTTATAAGATCAAGCTGAATCCTGAAACCATATTTGGGATTGTATGACTTCAAAATTACTGTCTATATCTGTATTTTTGTCCCGTAATTCAATAGATATATTCGATTTCTATTGTATGTTTGCAAATCAATACCATATTCATGAGAATAGACTAGATTCAGCTTTTGTGTAGTATTGGACTAATCTTTAGTAAGCATGGTAAACTAACTTTTATCAGTTTTCCTTCCAAGTTCAAAAATTTTCTCCAATCATAACAACTTCTTTCTTCACTTCAATAAAGAAGCTGGAATGAGTGTGCCATGGGATGAGCTCAGGTACCCGCATGTTGCCATTAACATGAAGAAGGAAACTTTCTTAGGCATCAGAATGCACTTGGAACTCTGGATTGGCATATTGCATATAGCATAATGTGCCATTAAAATCATTTTGATGATAGCATGACCTTGAGGCTTCAGACAGCAATGGGATTATGATGTCCTCCACAAAAAAAGGTACTGTACATCAAGTACATAACTGAAACACAATGATATCTCATTTGACTATGCATCTCTTTCACAAAAGATCTTTTACACTGTAGATTGTGTCTGTATTTGTGTGTGTGGCAGTGGCAGTGGTGTTGATAGCGTCAAACAGGAATCAGATGTCACACAGGCATTCATGCTGACAATCATATGGTTTAGGGTAAGGGAACCTCATTATCTTCCCATGAGATTATCAGTACCAGACTCATTAAAGAATATTAATCAATGTCACTAACAGTAATCATTTCTGAGATACAAGTAACTCTCTTAGTAGGGTGCACTACCCCTAAAAAGATTCCTTTTTTAAAATAGTAGTAATTAGCATAACAACAATCAATAAGTGGGATTTAAAAAAACAATTTTAGAAACGGCATGTGTTATGCGATGCCTTGTCAAGCACAGCCTTGATAAACTTGTGACTGTGTCATAAGTTTGAGGCTTGTCCACATATTATAGGTTTTAGCAGAATATTCCCCATTGTTTCTCATTTTCTAATTGCTGCTATATGATAGAGCCTGTGCATATAGAAAATAAAAGGAATTCTGAGTGACCAGAAGTTTGGAATTGATTGACAAGTTGTATTTCACTGATCTATATTTCCTAGCTTTTGGGTTCACTTTGGAAGCTAGCTTCAGTCTTCCACAGAGAGGATTTTAGAACAGCTGCAACTGGGAAGCAGTATTTCTCTTTCCCCAGCTCTATAGCAGAGACAGGAATTATGCTCTTTGTAATTCTCTCTCTATTTGTCTCTGTGTAAAAGGTGGTCTTATTTTTAAGCATTTAAAGTGCAACCTGTCTGCATGCAAGTCAGCACCAGCTGAACTCCTTGATATACTGCCATGCCTATGGACAATGAGATCTTTGATCTAGGTAATTATATTTCTGTTCTGATCAGAGCATTTGATCATTTATTGCATGTGCTGTTAAGATTTATTTATTATGATTATTATTATTTTTAAAACTTATATACAGCCCGACTAGCAATAGCTCTCTGGGCGGTGAACATAAATACAATAAAATACAATAAAATACAAAAACATCACAATCTAAAATCAAATTTCACAATCTAAAAAACTGGATAAGCTAAAATCAGATTACAAACATTACAATCATTAACAAAGAATTAAAATGCCTCGGAGAAGAGAAAGGTTTTAACTTGGCGCCGAAAGGATGATAGTGTCGGCGCCAAGCGCACCTCCTCGGGAAGACTATTCCATAGTTTGGGGGCCACTACTGATATATTTCTGTATTTTAAGTACCTTGTGATCTTTTGATGAAGGATAGAACTTATTTAAATAAATAAATGGAGCCCAAGACATCTGCTTGCAGCTGAGAAATGCAGTTTGGCTGAGGTAATTTAAGCAAATTAAACAAAATGGCATCTTTTGAATATTAGAATATGGGGTATATCAGATGCTATTTTAGTGCTTGCATTCCTATCACTAAGAAAACTGCCAGTTCAGAAAGAGAGAGGACAATAGTTCAATAGCTACTTGAGCATCTCAAGGTTCAGAATTTCACAACCTCTGTCCAAAAGGACATCTTGTTTTAGTTCTTAGTGATGAAGCAATGACTGAGCAAGCCATAACTGGCTAAGTCTCCAAGAAATAATGCAGATATAAATGAGTAGCAAGGAGGCCACTGCACACTGTTATATGTGTCTTTGTGTGTTATACTTTATATGTGAACTTGTGTGTGTGCACACTTCAGAAATGACCCTTAAACACACTTGTAAGAGGGGGGAATCTTTTACATGGGTTGATTGTGCGCTGCCCTAGGCATCTGTCCAAGGGGAGCTCACCCTCCAGGAATTCACACCCACATGAAATCTGAATGCCAGAGCATCCATTTATTAAAAGAAGGTGGAAAGGGGATTTCAATCACACTTTAAACCATTTAAATGGTTGTGAAGGACCACCAGAGACCACCCCACTGTTCCCTTGGGTTCTCTCCTGCATGGATGCAGTTTCAGGTCCTGTGTCAGCAGGGCTTGCTGGGAGATAAGCCAATCAGGAACAGCTGGGGAGAGACCCATATCACAGAAGAGAAAGGGGAAAAAGGGGGGATAGGACATGACTGGAGACTAAATTCCCTTGTGCAATTAACCCAATGCCCTAATACATTCACAATCTTAAAGAGGAAAGAACTTCCCAGAAGAGAAAGAAAATGCAGGATACTGAGGAACTGAAAGAAAAGAAGGTGGAAGCATATCCATTTGCCATGAAACTCTGGAAGATAGAAAAGAAATTAAAGATTTACCAGAGTGGGCCAGGAATTCTGTGCCTAAGATTTTGGGGCGATTTTCAGCTCTTAGACTCAGGAGCTCTGCTGCATAGTTGCTCTGAGCTGGAATCGCAACTAGACAATATAATTCTTTACCCTGCATCTTTTGATCTGGTGCGCTGTGATGTTCCTTGCAAGGTGATTATGACATGTGCATGTGAAGAATCTGGCAGAGCGAGAGAGCGAGAGAGAGAGAGAGAGAGAGAGAGAGAGACACGAAGTGGACCAAAGTTTGCCTTCTTTCCTATAAGTTTAGTCTCATAAGAATGAATGGAAGGGATAGAGGGGTGGGGTTTATTCTGCACTAGTCAGTTTCATTTTAGCAGTGGGGTGGGGTTTACTCCATACTAATCAGCTCAAATCTCCTTTCAGGCTGAGATTACTATCGTGCCTCAGGTGAGGTGTTTATAGGCCGATCCCTGGTTTCCCAGGACCGGGACATTTTTGGAAAGAAAAATTATTGTCTTACCCAAGGGCTTGATGGCATTATAGGTGGATTCTGACTTTGGCAAGAGGAAATCCCACTTTCTGAGGAGTTGATTGCATTTACATGCTAGGAGTTTGATGCTGTCAACCCTTTGTTTAGCCAGTACTGTACCATTGCAACATACCAAAGTGTAGAGATAGGCAGCCTGGCCTTGAGACTCACGTCAGTATGTAAGGAGAGAATTTCCCAGCATGACCCATTGGTCTCATCAACTTCCTAGTTCAGTATATGAAACCAAAGAATAGGCTGCCACCATCTGCCATGTTACAACATGGTCAAATTAGTGCTGTGCCATACATTTTCATTCAAAAACTATCAATGGAGAGATAAAGTTTTTGGTGAAATTCTCACTGGTGGCATATAGAATGTGCTTACCTTACTTTTGAGGTGGCTGAGGGGTGTTCTTTCTTTCGTTCTGCAAATCTTCTCACCAGTGGTCTTCACTCTGCACTGCAACTAAATCCCAGGGGAGGACATCATAAAGTAACTCCTCCTATGGGGATTTTTTTTCAGATCAGGAAGCATGGGCAGCCAAGGGGGGCTGCAGGGTGCTAGAGAAATGTTTAATGGGTAGAAAAACACATATACACCACCGTCAACCACTTTGCAATGATAATATAAGCTCAAAACCCCCACAACCACTGAAGTTATAAAGAAATTTAAATTCCCCAAGCATAAGACAGAAAAAAGCCTTTATCGCAGGGGAAGAGAACTTTGGAAAAATTGGAGAACAGATTTTGACACTGCACTAGGGCTAATAGTCTTTATTCTCAAACCAATTACATAATTTGAGCTACTGCTGAAATTGTATGCAGAGGGAGGGGCGGTGGAAATGGAACATATGTCTTTCCATATTTCTGGACTCCAACTCCCATCACCCCTGGCCAGTGTAGCCAATGGACAGGGGTGAGTTGTAGTTCAACAACATTTGGCAAGTCACAGGGTCCCCACCCCTGTCCAAAACCTAATAGATTCAACAATCAACCCAACCACATCATCTTACTGTAGGGGTCAACAAGAAATTCTTATAAAAAACTATCAAAGATACTCTTCCTGGATCTCTCACTTACATCCAGTGCTTACAGCACTAGCACTTCAGAAATGCCTCTAAGGAAAGTTACACCTATATTTTATGCTGAGCAGTTTATTTATCACCATCAGATTTGTTCTGTCAATGACAGAGTGGCCTAGGGAAGACACCAGAGAAAGAAGTAACTTTACCACTCATTTGTACAGCAATCATCTGAAACTCATGGATGCATGAAGATCAACAAAACCAAACTTCAACTCAGCCAAGTAGAGAATATCTTATTCATTTGTTTGTTCATTCATATCACTCCTGTAGTGTTTTTCCATGCTCAAAGCAGCACACATAGAAACAAAACATTTAAATCACATTAAAGTAATCATTTGAACAATCATTTGAATACTAAGCAGTCAGTCATAAAAGCCAGGGAATAATTAGCCAAATGCTATTGAAATACACAAGTCCTTTGAGGGTAGAAAAGGCAGATGAGCAACTCCTGACCTCATACAGGAGAATATTCCACAGTTTGCCATCTATTCACCCCCAACTCACCTCTGTCTATTTATGACTTATATTTTAAGAATCACCTAGTACTTGAGCAAAGGCCTTACTGATGAATGATGGGAGAGAGTGGCCTTTTAAAGTTCATGGTTAGGACAATATGGTTGATTATATTTTAAGAAATATTTTATTACATTTTATTTAATATTTATTTTATTTATTTAGAGCATATTTTATTTTATTTATTTAGAGCATATGGAACTCTAGGTATGAGAACAATGGATAGTGCACTTAATATGTGCAGTCTCCCCGAGGAAGTACGCCTGGCGCCGACTCTGCTCTCCTTCCGGCGCCAGGTCAAAACCTTCCTATTCTCTGAAGCATTTTAAGTTACACTGATTTAATTTTAAAAATGTTTATTGTGTTGGATTGTTGCTTGTATTTTAGTATTGTTTTGTTATTCATTGTATTTTTATGCTATTTTATGTTCACCGCCCAGAGAGCTATTGCTAGTCGGGCGGTATATAAATTTAATAAATAAATAAATAAATAAATAAATAAATGAATAAGAGTCACAGCAGATCAGTGTGCATTCTATGATTTTAAAAAAAATCATAGATCAACACTAAGGTCAACAAAAATAAAAAACTGGATTCTGTGGTTATGAAAAATCAGCAATTTTGCATGGTTTCACATAGGCAGGTGTTAGGCATAAACAGCCAGCCTTATGCTCACTTGGAAAAGAACCAGAATCTTTGAGTGCCCCTATCAAATGTCCAAATCACTCAAGATGGGGGGGGGGTTCAATCATGTAAAAGGACAGTTGAAAGGGTCCAGTCTATTCCATTATCTGCTCTTCCCATCCTTTCTTGTTGCTTACATTCCAGCTTTTGCATTGCTAAGGTAGTGTACATAAAGTTTATACAGTATATGACGTCAGATATGGGCCAGTTAAAGTTGCAGGTAGCCAATCAGCTGAAGAAGGACACTGGCAAAACCTTATGTAAAGTTAATTGTGTTGTTCCTATGCAGGGGATCAGCCCATGCTGGCTGGGGCTGAGTGGAGTTGTAGTTCAAAACATCTGGAAGACACCAGGCTGCTGAAGGCTGATTTGTGTTAAGGAACTTACATTTCAACCCCACCCCCCACCAACCCTATCCCTACAAGTGGAGACTTGCTAAAACTTATTTGGGGTTGTTTCTCTGCTCGTTTCTTACAGACATAATTGCCATTAGAATTTTGAGTGCAGCTAATGAGATCATTTCTGCTTTTGGAAAATACTAGAAAATTTCAGCATATGTTGGCCAGTAAACCATCACACTGTTTTTGATATAATTTTTTTTAAAAATGCTTCTTTTAAGGAAACCTTTTGAAAAGGTTTAAAAGCTATTTTTGAGGAGACACACGTAAACAGTTCTGGGCAGTTAAAAGACAATTAAATAAATTAACTGAGGATAAGGCTATCAATGGCTGCTAGCCAGTATGGTTATGTTTCACCTTCCACTGTCAGTGGCAGAATGCCTCTGAATATCAGTTGCTGGGTATTAAAAGTAGAGAGACCCATCTAATCCAGCATCCTGGTCTCACTCACAGGGCTGGTTCACACGGCGACTTACTGTGAGATTCATGCTACTTGCATCCCCATTTAATTTGCATGATTGACATGACATTGCAGGCAATCAGCAGCTATCACACAATTTTCCTGTATCAAACAATCAAATTTTAATGCAAAAAGGAAAAACTGTCTCAGGTTTGCTGCGTGTCTCCGTGTAGGTGCTCTGCCTCGATTTATTTTGGTGGGTGGGCTCCCCTATGCTCCAGCTCCAGCTCCCTCTCTCTCTGTTGCCTGCAAAAGCTGCCTTTCACTCACTCCCCCCTCTATTTAATTTCATACAATTTTGTGTCAATTGCACCCCATGTTGAGGCTTTCAATTGACAAGAAACAATGAAACTGACAAAAAACCCACTCCGCTTCTCCATTCGCAATATTGGTACTCCAGATGGAGTAAACATGTGAAATTAGGGGTGTGGCCACAAGGAAACAGCGATACCAAACTTTTCCAGAGGAATGCCTACTTGTGTCAAAGGAAAACAGCGGATTTGTAGATAGGAAGTGTGAACCTTGCAAATCTATCGCGATGGCAAAAGCTGCATCTTTACTGCGAAGATTAGCTCCTGTGAGAATGAGCCCATAGTGGCGAGCCTGACGCCTATGGAAAGCTGAACAGCAGGACATGAATATAACAGTACTCTGCCCTCTTGTGTTCCTCTGCAAGTGGTGTTCTTCAGAGGCTTATTGCCTCTGATACCGGAGTTAATACTCGGCCATTGTGACTAGTAGCCACTTATATTGCATAAATTCTAGGGAACTTTTTTTTTATTTCACCATAAACTATGCAGTGGCAGAAGCAGTATAATGCAAAGCAGTTAGAGCCAAGGAAAGGTATTGTATTCCTTGATTTTATAAGGAGCCCAAGTGTGTAGAAGGTGGATGAACAGAAGAAGCTGTGGAAAAATTCTAGCATTCTTCCATGTACACTAAAAACACACAATTGTCCTATTTTAAAAAAATCACACACAAGTCAGCTTGGGAATAATATTATGTCATCTCCAATATTGCTAACACAAAATCACCAGGTTGGGAGAAAAAGAAAGCATTGTCAAGCAGTTCGATACTTAATGACTGGAAATGATGGTAAATAACAGGGCAATCTATTATACTTCATTTTGAATGCAGACTTGTACATCTATGAAATGAAAACAGCTTAATGGCATAAAAGAACCCACTGACCTACCCAGAAATCACTTGTTCCAATTTTTTCTCTCTATATGCATCTTGAGGAAATTACCACCATATGACTGCAGAAAAAACGTCTTACCCACGACCACCAACAGATGGGTACTGAGGGTATAAATATACAGGGGCCCATATCTAATAGGGACCCCAGACAGTTGACTTTCATTTTCAAAAATATAAGTCTCTAGCACTCTTAGAAAGAGAGGTATGAAGCAAATGTGAGCTCCCCCAACCCTGTGATTTTTGAGAGATGAACCACCCTAGCTGCTCCCGCCTTTCAGTGTTTTCAGCCAATGAGTGAAGTCACAGCTATGATTGATAAGTGAGTTGTTCAGACATCAGGAATCCCTGAGGTCCTAAAGAGCTGCTGTTTCCCCCTCCTCTGGACATTTCTTTCTGGTTTGTGGCTTCTGTATCCTTGTATCCTTGTAATCCATGTTTGAGATCAGGTCCTCTCTGTTAGTTATTTTCTGAAGATTCTCCTATGCAGTATGTGTGGGTGGATGTTAAAGAGTCCCCATGGAATACACATCTGCTCAAAAGTAAGTCTTTGTCTGTTTAATGGGGCTTAAGTGGATGCAGGATTTCTTGTGAGGAAGGAACAGGAAAGGGTTCATGGTGAGAGTAAGCTCACTCAAATATAATCTAAACACACAATAATTATGCCAGATTGGTTGAAGCCTGAAGGTGTATTAATTGAGGGGAGAGGAAGAGAACAAAACATGTCCCTTTACAAAGATTCATTGCTTTAGTTAAGGAAGCAAAAGTGGTGCTTCAGTTGTATTGCAGACATCAAGTGCCCTTTGTTGTTGTTATATGCCTACAAGTCAATTACAACTTATGGTGACCCTATGAATCAGCAACCTCCAATAGCATCTGTTATAAACCACTCTGTTCAGATCTTGTAAGTTCAGGTCTGTGGCTTCCTTTATGGAATCAATCCATCTCTTCTTTGGACTTCCTCTTTTTCTACTCCCTTCTGTTTGTCCCAGCATTATTGTCTTTTCTAGTGAATCATGTCTTCTCATTATGTGTCCAAAGTAGGATAACCTCAGTTTCATCATTTTAGCTTTTAGAGATAGTTCTGGTTTAATTTGTGCTAACACCCAATTATTTGTCTTTTTCGCAGTCCATGGTATCCGCAAAGCTTTTCTCCAACACCACATTTGAAATGAGTTGATTTTTCTCTTATCCGCTCTTTTCACTGTCCAACTATCACATCCATACGTAGAGATCAGGAATACCATGGTCTGAATGATCCTGACTTTAGTATTCAGTGATACATCTTTGCATTTGAGGACCTTTTCTAGTTCTCTTATAGATGCCCTCGCCAGTCCTAGCCTTCTTCTGATTTCTTGACTATTGTCTCCATTTTGGTTAATGACTGTGCCAAAGTATTGATAATCCTTGACAAATTCAATGTCCTCATTGTCGACTTTAAAGTTAATAAAACTCCTGTTGTCATTATCTTAGTCTTCTTGACATTCAGCTGTAGTCCTGCTTTTGTGCTTTTCTCTAACTTTCATCGGCATTTGTCCCCTTCAACAGTCACAACATCCATTTGAGTAGGTTCAGATGAGAGTTGGTAACTGGTCTATGCCTGGAAGCGAGCAAAACAAAGCAAAACACTAGACACTCCTTTAAACAGCTGTCTCCTTCTGCTTGCCTATACACATACACACACAGCATAGTGGCCACTCTTTTCTTTCAAGCTACATCTGCTTATTTGAAAAATATTGATCACCCCCCCCACACACACTAGCAATGGGCTCTGTTTCTGCAATAATCGGATTTGCCATTGGATTAATTATTATTTCTGATATTATGTCTCTGTTTGCAGAGATAATTTTGAAATAGCAACTCTCCACACCTAGTTTCCAATTCATTCTTCTTCTTTTTTCAGATTTTTTTAAAAAATTGCTTTAAAATCATTGATAGTGTGAGTGATACTTTTACTGATCTGCTTCTAGGTCAGCTCCTCAAATGTGTATTCCCTTTCACTGATGTCAATGAAGTGTGGATTGTAACTGACAGACAGCAGCAGGGAGGGGGAAAGAGGCGTTGATTGTAAGCAGCAGGGGGGAAAACACTGACTTGATTATCTGCCTTAATCTGTCTGCTCTGCAGTGCACTTGAAAAAGAATGTAAACAGGCAATCATTACAGAGTTCAGAATAAAGACCAATAACAGTGGAGACTCATGAATAAATAGTGATTATAATATCAATAATTCTCTACAAAGCAATAAATAAATAAATCTGAAGAGTTTGGAAAAATGAAAAGATATTGGAGGAAAAAGAAATCAGATTGTTAATGACCACCAGGTGTCACACTTAAAAACCAAAGATAAAAAAGGTGAGGAATCCATTCCTATCACACACATACAGAGCAATTCATTTGGGTTCCTTCTCCACTCCCTGTTCCTCCAATAGTCAGCAAATGTCCACAAGGGCCTAGGGCCACCCCCACCACTGCCATCCTCCCCCCTTCCCTCTCTCCCTCTCCAACAGCCAGCAAAAGGCCCATCAGGACCAAAGCATACCCCTCCATGCCACTCTGTGGTTTTTTCCCTTGCAGCTACATACACCCACCCATCTATTCTGCGCAATCAAATACTGATCTGAAGTTACACAGAAATTTTTGCTGTTGCTTTCAAAGGCTGGCTTGCAGAGAAAAAATGATGCTTCCTGCTGCTTTAGCCTGCTGCTTGCAAAAGTGAAGGAACAGTAATGCAAACTCAGAGAGGAGCCAATGCAGATTTCAAATGTATGCATCTGATTGGCTCAGATTGAAATGCTTTGGGGAGGCTCTTCTTAGTCCTGCCCTAATGCTATGGAACTCCCAATGCATTTCTTATGGACTACTCCTGATTGGTTTGCTTTTTAACTATTTAAATCTTGAATTTATCCCAGCATGAGCATCTGAATAGAATTGCTGTAAATCTTAAATCACTTTTGAGTCTCTCCATCTGAAATACCATACCTGTGCTTGCACTGAATGGAGCATTGCCAGCCTAAGATCAGCAGTAAAAGACGTACATTCATTTACAACTCATGAAACGTGAGTTCTTTGCATAGTTTAGGGCTGGAACTTGGCATTGAAGGTTCTCATGCCTTTAACAGCTATGTGGCAGGCAGATATTAAAGAGGGCAAGCTTTTTATAGTATGGAATTATGGGGAAAGCGTCACCTGTTGATATTCTGTCTATTTTATTATTTATTTATTTATTAGATTTATATCCCACCCTTTCTCCCAGTAGGATATCTTATTGTTTGTATGTAACCCCTGCCCCTCCCACCTGCAAAAGAGGCTACAAATTTGCATTTGACATAAAGTGTATGCCAATTTGTGTCTTTGGTAGGGATGGGTGAAAAATTGAATTTGGTTCGCATTTGAAACCAAATTTATCAAATATGCACTTTCTGAAACAATAAACAAAACAAAGCCATCCTTCAAAATTTTCACTTATTTGAATTTTGTAATGAAGTTTGCCAACCAATGTTTACAAAATGCACCTGTTAGGGAAAAGTGTGCATAAAAATGGATATATGAGGGAAAATAACATATAAAATGCATTATATAACGAGAAATTGCTTGCAAAAATGTGTAATTAGCCAAAATTGCCTACAAAATATGCTTATTAGGAGAAATTAGCACTAAAGTGCTGGAGAATTTTCATGAGGATTAAAAAAACCCTCTCAAATTGCTCCAAAAATGTTGGGAACTGAATTTAAGATTGGAAAAATGAGAAACAGAGAACCAAAATTGACAGATCTTTCCATCCCTAGTCTTTGGGGAATGCAACAGAGGGCCTAATCTACAGTACATACAGTATATTGGGCCAAGAAGATGCTGTTCACACCTCTGGTCTTGCCCTGTGGATAGGTAAGAAGGGGCAAAAATAGCTTGTAAGGTGCCAGTGTACAGCTCCTGGTGTTTAAGTGAAACACTACAGGGAGAGAAGCAAGAAAGCTGTTTAAGAATACAGTGTGAAAGAGGCTTTCAAAAGATTCCCCCCCGTTGTTTTTCTTTTCTGCTTTACTATACAATTTACTATACTATAAACTAGGAATGCCTTTAGTCAGTTAAGGTTCATTTGCTAGCTGTGATCTTGTCTGGACAAGGTAGATCTCACTAGTGATCCATGCCCTGTTTACATCATGACTAGCCTATTGCAGTGCCTTCTACATACAGCTGCCTTTGAAGATGCTTCAAAGCTTCAGCTGGTGCAGAACGCAGCAGCCCTGGTAGCGCTGCCTGCCTGTCAGATTCTGCGCCCAATTTAAAATCCAGTTGGTGATAGAATTAGGCAATGGTATTAGGAGCAGTAGAAATTTGGAGTGCTTTTGTAAACAAATGTCAGCATTTTTAAAATGGAAAAGCAGGGTACACATATTTAAAATAAATACTATAGTATTTCTTCTGCATCTTCTGAGATTCTCCTCTTGGCATTTGTGTGTGTGTTTTGTGGAAAGCCATAGTCTCATAGTCTTTGAAAGGAGGTCACTTGCTTTTTTCTGGGTCACGGCCTAAGCGATAGTACAACAGTTCTAGACATTGAGAGGCAGCTAATTATACAGCCATGAGAATGGCTGTATACTATAGTCAGCATGAAGTTTTTGCATTTCGCAATGTTAAATTGAAAATCCCCCACATGCCATTCTGATGCTTCCCATAAGCTCATTTCAAAACTTATAGTCCTGAACTCAGAAATGCTTGCTTAACACTCCTCTAAATTTTCATGGTGATACACAGAACAGAATCAAGAGTTCAAAGTGTAAAAAGAGAGAGAGAAAAACCAGCCCCCCTTTGGACCTTTTTGCCAGAGTTCTCATAAACTGTTAAAATTAATTAAAAATCAGTCATATTCACAGAGTACCTGTAATCCTCTTACTGACCTTGCCCCATACTCTGACCTTCATCTTCTGCAGTTTAAAAGTTTAAAAAGGCCTGGCTGATCTTTAATTAATTTAAGACATTTTTCATTGAACTCAGTGATAACGTCAGGCATGCTCAGTAAGAACCAACAGTCAGTGTTCTAAAAGCCAGACTCACAGTGCAAGACTTGCCTAATCAGGGGGCCACATCCACACCAGACTTTGATTTCACATGAGACAGTCATGGCTTCCCCCAGAAAATCCTGGGAAATGTAGTTTGTGAAGGGTGCTGAGAGGAGACTCTTATTCCCCTGACAGAGCTCCAGTAGCCAGAGTGGTTTAACAGAAAGCTGGTCTGATTGAAGCTCTATGAGGGGAACAGGGCATCTCCTAGCAACACTCAACACCTTTCACTAACTACACTTCCCAGGATTCTTTGGAAGAAGCCATGACTGTGTAAAGTGAAATAAAGGTCTGATATGGATGTGGACAAGGACAGCTTTGGTTTAAATTTGGGTGGGAGACTACTTGTGCCTGGTCTAGAATAAAAAGGTGGGGGAAATCCTAAAAAAGAATGATACTGTTCACAATGTTTTCCTTTTGGAAAGGAAAGGCTCTTCTGCCCAGTGCCCACCCACCCAATCTCCTCCCCTCCCTCTTCCTCTCTCCCCCTACTATTCCTGTCCTCCTCCCCCCTCTGCCACTCCCCCAGGTCAGTTTTACCTATCCTAAGCATGATTGCACAGGAGTAAATCTCACTGAACTCAAAAAGGATACAAATGATCAAACCTGCCCTTCACTCCTCTTATGCCCTCCCTCTTGCCCCTTCCCCTCCCATCCTTCCCCTCCCATCTCCCCTCCTCCTCCCTTCTTCCTCCCCCTCTTCCTTCTTCCTCCTCCCCTGCCCACTCCAGCCCTCCCTCCCTCCCTCCTCCTCCTGCTCCTGCTCCTCCCCCATGGTCAGTTTCACCTATCCTAAGCATGATTGCAGGGGAGTAAATCCCATTGAACTCAGTAAGCATGCAAATAATCAAACCTGCCCTCCCCTCCTCCCTCCCATCACCTCCCTTCCCCCCTTCCTTCCCCCTTCCCCCCTCCAATCCCTCCTTCCCCCTCCTTCCCCTCCCCCTCCTTCCCCCTCCTCTCCTTCTGCTCCCCTCTACCGCCTTCCTCCTTCTCTCTCCTCCCCTTCCCCATGGTCAGTTTTACCTATCCTAACCATGATTGTATGGGAGTAAATCCCACTGAACTCAATAAGCATGCAAATGACCAGACCTGGCTTTCTCCTCCTTCCCCTCTCCTCTCCCTTTTCTCCCTCCCCTCTTCCTTTTTCCTCCTCCCCTGCCCACTCCAGACCTCCCTCCCTATGATCATTTTTACCTATCCTAAGCATGACTGAAGAGCCATTGTGGTGTAGTGGTTAAGGTGTTGGACTACAACCTGGGAGACCAGGGTTCGAATCCCCACACAGCCATGAAGCTCACTAGGTGACCTTGGGCCAGTCACTGCCTCTTAGTCTCAGAGGAAGGCAATGGTACACCCCCTCTGAATACCACTTACCATGAAAACCCTATTCATAGGGTTGCTATAAGTCGGAATCGACTTGAAGGCCATCCACTTCCACTTCTTAAGCATGATTGCATGGGATTAAATCCCACTGAACTCAATAAACATGCAAATGATCAAACCTGCCCTCCTTCTCCCCCTCCTGCCTGCTCCCATCCCTGTCCTGTCTGCTGCCATCCCCTGGGGTCAGTTTCACCTATCCTAAGCATGATTGCATGGGAGTAAATCCCACTGAACTCAATAAACATGCAAATTATCAAACCTGCCCTCCTCCCCCTCCTTATCCCCTGTGGTCAGTTTCACCTATCCTAAGCATGATTGCAGGGAGGTAAATCCCACTGAAATCAATAAGCATGCAAATGATGAATCCATTCTCAGCAAACTTGCACAGGATCCCATTTCTTATCTCCTGGATTAAAAAGCAGAGAAATTCATTAATAGGCAAAAAACTTGTGGTTTAAGAATGTACCTATAGTCAACAAATATTTCTATCAAACTTTAAAAAGCAGGGAAATTGAGCAGTTATAGTGAATGCACCAGGGGAGCAGGAGACGTGACCTCCTCTCTGAGATATTGTACTGTCCTACAAATTTGTAAATCACCATATGCTCAGAGGCACATGTTACAAAATTCTTCCAAGCTACACAGGAAGTGGATTGGACTGTGAAAGAACAACCCAAATGGTGTTTGCATTATGACAAATTTGTAGGGCAGTACGATGTCTCAGAGAGGAGGTCAGGTCTCCGGCTCCCCTGGTGCATTCACAACAGCTGCCCAATTTCCCTGCTTTTTAAAATTTGATAGAAATATCTGTTGGCTGTATGTACGTTCTTAAACCGCAAGTTTTTTGAGCTATTAGTGAATATTAATTTAATAGCCAGTATCGATACAATACTAAGTGATATAGACTTGCAACACAATTTTTTCCAATGGAAGCTGTACACATTCTTATCTGCAAGTTATCAAGTTATTAATTACCAAAAATAAGAGATCAGGTGCACTATACATATATGTAAACACTTGCACTGGTTGCCAATAATCTTCCAGGCCCAATTCAAGGTGCCGATGATGACATTTAAAGCCCTAAATGACTTGGGCCTCCAGTAACAGAAAGAACCCCCTTTCCCATACCAATGTCTTAAGATCTGCTGGGGATGAATTTTTTTGATGGTCTCTGGGCCCATTGAGATTCATGGTGTGGAGGCCTTCCTGTGGCAGTTCTATGCCTATGAGAATGGGCTCCCCTCAGAGTCACATCATGCTGCAACACTATTTTCCTTTAATTGGCAGGTAAAGTTGCACCTTTTTGGTCTGGGCTTTTAGGAAGGGATAAGGTGCATTAAGTAGTGAGAACGAGGGTGGTTTTGATTTTGGTTGTTTTGATGCTGTGTGATCTTATTGTACTGTGATTTTATAATGAACAATATCGTCATGATTGTAGTGTTTTAGTTTATTATTGTGAATCTTGTTTTACTGTGTGTATGCATTTTGGTCCTGGGACCTTCTGGGTGGATTATAAATGCTTTCAGTAAATAAACAAACTAGCTCATTACTTTCCCTTGTTCGTGCCCAGGCTTCTGCTTCCTATAGAAGCAAAGGATAATCTATAAGCATTGTCAATTCCAGACTTCTCCCTCAAGGCATGGGCATTTGATGCAAGGGAGATGTCTGCTAGTGGAAGATGAGGGAAGGCATTTTACTCAATTGTCCCTCCCCACTGCAGCCCCAGCATCTCCACCACCAATGAAGCCTGAAGACTTGGAGGGTATTCCAGAACTGGGTGGAAAGTGGCAGGTTTTTTTTTTTAATGTATTGCCACATGGTACCACTAGTGATTTTTGGAGTTTGGTACATATTGCAGCAAAGTGCATAATTAGCCTGCTAAGACTGATTGTTGAAAGAATAAAGAAACGTAAGGTTTACTACTACCGGTGAATAAAGCCTCTAGGAGAACAGGCATTCATGTGGCCATCATATTCATGAAGCTAGCAGTGACACACACTATCTATTTAACAAGATGAAGGGGGAAGGAAGTAAAGCCTGAGAAAAACAGCCTGCATATCAACAAGTGGTTATTTGTAAAGAAGGATTCAGCAGGAAAATAACAGATTGCTTTTCTGTCGATTGCCCCCTACTGGTTCAGACCACTTGTTACAAGCATTAATGCCTTACTCTCAACAGTAACACTTGAATCTGGGGTTCTAGCTGTCACTCAAAGTATTCAAGGCTGTGTTAGTGAACCAGTGGTGTCATGGCAAATTCAGAAGTGCGGGGTCCCTTCGCGATAGTCATGCCAAACCCCCACACAACCACACCTCCTTATGATATTATATAATAAAATGAGCTTTCAATCTCTTACTTTGGAGTACTTTCTCCTAGTGATGCATTGCAATGATCAGTGCAGAGAGCCTCCCCTTCAGCCCAAGTTGTCCCCTCCCCTCCCTCATTTTCCACTTTCCCTTGCTTGTTCGATCTCTCTCATTGTCCCTCCACTCCTCAGTCCTTCCTGTGTGCACCTTTTCCTGCAGCCACAGTCATCCCTAGGAGCCAATCAGCATGAGAAGGGTGTTAGATACTGAGAATTGTCTTCTCAGTGGCCGACTTGTCTTCTTTCACTCTGACTGGCTCCAAACAGCAGAAAAGGATGCTGGAGACATAGGGACTCTCCTCCCCAAAACGTAAGGGGTCTCAGACTCCCTGAGACCATAGATAACTACTTCCCTGATAGCTGGCTTCTTTGTCTTGAAGGCAGCAAATATTTTTGGTCTGTATCATTTTTAGTATCTTAAATACATCATTTTGCCCCTGAAATGGAAGGCAGATGAAAGGTACAAGGTAAATTACCAAATATCCAAATAATAGCATTACCACAAGGTGAGGCCAGTTTGGTTAACTGCACTGTTGTTATTAAAGCTTCAGCAAATACCAGCACTTATAATCATCTTGTAAAGTGAGCAATTTCTATCTGTGGAACTTTCAAAGGTAGCATTTTCCTCCATCTCTCAGAAATGGCTACCATTGCCTCTCACCCTGTTCTGCCATTCAGTAACTTTTCAACGTTCAGTAACTTTTTGGTCTACTACAATTATCCTTTAAGCGGTAGCAGAGATATAGCTACTCTAGCATGAAGGTTAGAGTAAAAAGGACAAGGAGCTGGCCTCTTAACTGTTGTATTCTCTCCCTCTTTTTGGCAAAGTGCAAGTTTGCAGTTACCCTATCTGCTGACTTTTTGATCAAGGTTTTCTCACCTCAGATGAGAAATGTCATAATTTATGTATTGTCACACTGTTCACATTATGCACTTAGCATATATTGTGAAGCTGGGGTTCCATTTAGAAGATGTGATGTCTGTTTTCTCTCGATTCCAAAGGTCAGTACAAGGTTATGATCAGAGAATGAACCAGTGACTTCCCTTCATTACATTATGGTTTCAAGTAGGAAAAATGATGATATATTTATTCCTCTCTAGTCTGAATTTAATTAGCATGATACATAGAATATATGCTCTTTTAAAGTTATTTTTATGGGCAGCTGTCAGACTGAGCTGAGAAACCTGCAGAATAACCCTATACATACATTTCAGTTGCAGAGGTGCAAATAGTGGTGCAATAGAGGTGCAAATCAGTGTGCTTTAAAAATATTTTGAAAGTCCTGTTGATTCCAGTGGAAGAAGCTGAGGCTGCTGTCCTAGGGGCCATCGGATGCATCAGATCTTCCACTCCAAGGTGGGGGAGAGAGCTACGACCTCAGAGAGAGAGATCTCATGTTGGATCCCCCACTCCACTACCGCAGAAGTGTTCACAATCCGGGCTCTATTGATGCCGATGTCAGTCCCTGGCAGGACCAAAAAAAGGCCACGTTAACAGTTTAAAGGTGTGTCAGGGGAGGACCAGGAAAAGGCTTGGATCCAATGGGGGGGAAAACCCTTTTTAAAATAAAAGAGAGAGGAAGAAACTGCAAGAGTACTGCTTCGCCCTCACATCTGCCCTGCTGCCCAGTTAAGGCAGTTGAACCACCTTTCCAATCCCTCTGCCCGCAATGCCTTAGGGTTGCATAGTTACTGTACAGTCCTATGCCAATGTACTCAGAAATAGATTTCACTGAGTTCAATGTGACTTACTCCCAAGTAAGTATGTTTAGGATTGCAGTCTTAAGCACATGCTTCAAATCAGGGATGGGCCTCCAGATGTTGCTGGACTACGACCCCCACCATCCCTGATGATGGGCCATGCTGGCTGGGGCTGATGGGAATTGAAGTCCAACAATGGGTTCTCCCATTCCAGCTTTAAATTTCTCCAGCTGAAATCACTGGGGACTTGCATGTACTTTACTGTGGCTAGATCAAGTCCTTTATTTGTACATTTTGTAGGGACATCTCAGCACTAGCCTAGCAGAATCCTGACAAATAACACTATAAGGGAACAAGAGAGAGAACAAGAAAAAAGAAACAAAAAAGGCAGCTCTTTTTTGTCAGTTGAATTGGCTCTTGCTTAATCCTCCCATTCCTTCTAAGCAGAGTTCGATTAATGGGGATGGGGAAGGCAAAGGGGCTCTAAATAAAATCCAGAAGCCTTCCCATTTCCTATTCAAATTGTGCATTGTAGCCTTCTGAAAACAGTACCTAAGGAGCCATCACCAAAGTTAGGACTCTCCACTTTGCCTTCTGCTATTTGAGCCTGGCTTCTGTCTCACCTGACACCCAAAGGGCCTTTGGGATGCTGGCATTTTTCAGCTTAAAAATACTAGGGCCCAGCACAATGATAGCAAAATGAAAGATGATTCCCAGGTTGCAGATTTGGAAGGAAGTTGAAGGGTGAAGACGTACAAAATAATAAAGGATACACAGTGGGTTCTTCTTGGCTTAGCCACTGAAAATAGAGATTTGCATGGTGCTTGTTCAGGTCTTTGACTTGCCTTTTCCTGCCTGCTGCTATCTTTTCCTCCTCTACTTGCTGGGAAAACAAAATGTCTTATATACAGGTGCCTGTTGGGAGAATATGCACTCAGGGCCAGGGCCAGAGGGCAGCTAGGTTGGGCCCTGGGCAAGGGGTCCTGGAGCCCAAAGGGGCCCCAAAGGGCACCTTCTTAGGGTGGGAGGGTGGTGTTCCTGTTTCATGATCCATGGCAGTGTTGGGTCCTGCACCCCAACCCTGCTGTGGACTGCAGAGAGGGAGCTCCCAGGCACCCCCCAATACATAAACAGTGGGCATCAATAAGCCTGCACACATGCTCCACCTATCTTTCCCATCAGTGTGAATGACGTGTGCTGTGTGTGCACATCAAGATGGCAGCAGGGGCTTCCTTAAGGGGCTGATGGGTGGTGGCAGACATATGCACAACATGCCCATGCCATTCACACAACATGAGAAGCAGGTGGGGCACATGGATGGGCTTATTAGTCCCACACTGCCTGTATTTGGGGGAGGTGTTGGGCTACAGCACTGCGGGCCCGGGGCAGGATGGTACCTAAGGGCCCAGCCATGCCTGGTGCCAGCCCTGTATGTACTATTTCCCCTCTTTGCCTTTGGAGCCCATTGTGGTGAGAATATCAAGCTTTCCATGCCTCTCATTTCTGGAGGGAGAATGATCAGATCACTTTTGCACAGGGTTCCAATGTAAAGGCTGAAGTGACACAGCCTAGGATGGGAAAATCTGTCCATTTCAGTTTCTCATGTCCCCCAGTTTTAAGTTCAGTTTTCCACATTTCCACATCAGTTTACAATTATTATTATTATTTTTCAAAAACAAAAAATGTCCTCATGAAAATTTATCAGCATTTTAATGCAAATTTCTCCTAATATACACATTTTTGTATGCAATTTTGCCTGACATACACATTTTTGCAAAGTCATTTTCCTTAACGCAATGCATTGTTGTACATCATTTTCACTAATATACGCCTTTTAATGCATACCTCAGTATACACATTTTTGCACACATTACTTGGCAGGAGAACTGCATTGCAAAATCCGGAGAAGTGCAAACGTCAAAGGATGGCTATGTTTTGGTTTGCATAGTATTTTCAAAAGTGTGAATTAGACAGAGTTGCCTTTAAATGTGAACTGAATCAACTTTATCCCCCATCCCTAATGCAGCGGCTTCTCATCTCAGACGCTCAGCTGTAGGGCACTTTTTATTAAATTTCTCAAGTAGGCTGGCAGCAGGTGAGTGGGCGGAGAGAAGCAAGACTGATGGCCCAACCAGCATTCAATTCACTTGCCTGCACAGCTGTCTTTTCAATTGGAAAGCTGGGAGGAATCCAGGCTCACACAGCATGGCTCAAGAATGCAATGTCCTGCTTTTAATACTATGGCCATCATCACCACAAGTGTCTCTGAATTCCATACTATTTGAAATTATCTTTCAGGTGTTTATGCTTAACTCTATACTGCAATGCCTCTAAACTCTGTTGTCTCTTGTTGACGGTTCGGTTAATGATGGTGAAAAGCTAAGCCAAGGAAGAGGTGGCTTAGAGATTTATACTTTTTACTGGAAATTGAACTATTCTCTAAATGTACAGAATTGATGTCAAAAACTGAGGGCTTTTGCTGCTCAGGTAAAACATTTCAGAAAATGTACGCTTTCTCTCTCTGTCTCTCTGGTAAGTTTTACTTGGTTATTATCTGTTCCTTCACTACTAACTAAACCTGAACTGAGGTGTGTGATTATTATTCTGGGATCCATCCCTTATCTATGGGGGAGAGTGAATGTCTGCCCTCCCTTCTCAACCACCTGCCACACCTGCCCCATCTCTAGTGTCCCAAGACATTCATGCTGGTGTTTGAATGGGGGTGTACATGTATAAAATCCAAAAACCATAGCCCCAGACTGTGTGAACACTACTCCAATCAATAAACAAATAATTTGACTGTGCAGACATTACACCCCTGTGTGGACATCTGGTAACACTGGAGATCAAGCATGCTGGGGTACCTTGAGTACTGGATACATCTTGGGTCAGGTTATCATAGAATTGTAGAGTTGGAAGCGGCCTATAAGGCCAGCAGGTCCAACCCCCTGCTCAATGCAGAAATCCAAATGAAAACATATCTGACAGGTGGCTGTCCAGCTGCCTCTTGAAGGCCTCCAGTGTTGGAGAGCCCACCACCTCCCTAGGTAATTGGTTCCACTGTTGTACTGCTCTAACAGTTAGGAAGTTTTTTCTGATGTTCAGTCGAAATTTGGCTTCCTATAACTTGAGCCCATTATTCCATGTCCTGCACTCTGGGATGATTGAGAAGAGATTGTGGCTCTCCTCTGTGCAACAACCTTTCAAGTACTTCAAGAGTGCTGTTATATCTCCCCTTAGTCTGTTCTTCTCAAAGATAAATGTGCACAGTTCTTTCAGTCTCTCCTCACAGGGCTCTGTTTCCAGTCTCCTGATCATCCTTGTTGCCCTCCTCTGAACCTGTTCCAGTTTGTCTGCATCCTTCTTAAAGGGCGGTGTCCAGAACTGGATGCAGTACTCAAGATAAGGCCTAACAAGTGCTGAATAGAGAGGTGCTAGTACTTCACATGTTTTGGAAACTATACTTCTGTTAATGAAGCCTAAAATAGCATTTGCCTTTTTTGTAGCCACATTGCACGGTTGCACACATTTAGCTTATGATCAACAATTCCAAGAGCTTTCTCAAATGCAGTATTGCTGAGCCAACTACCCCATCTTACAACTGTGCACTTGGTTTCTTTTTCCTAACTGTAGAACTTTGCACGTATCCCTGTTAAATTCCATTCTGTTGTTTTCAACCCAGTGCTCCAGCCTATCACTTTGCATCATTGGCAAACTTGAGAAGCCTTCCCTGCATTCCCTTCTTCTTTGTCCCTCTGTTCCTTATTTTTTAATCAGTTGAGGAAAGTTAAATTAGATAAATTGGGTAAGATCTATATACAAATTCAGTTGACTGTGAGCATTCTTTGCTAATAGTTTTAATGTTGAGCTTTAAGTTACAGTATTGCTATAATGTAATATTGTATGAATAAAAATAGGCATTTATTTAAACATTTGGGATCAATGGGGGGAAATGGCAGTCATCCTCTGAATTCAATATAGCTGAGCTGCCGCTGTGGCAGAGCAAAGCAACGTATTCAAACTATCCAAGCATCATGTACTGAAAAATGCAATGTAAAGGACACAGTCAGGAAAGGACACAGCTAGTGAGGAGATCAAAAAGTCTGCTAAATGTCACAAGCAGAGACTTTGTTTCACTTTGTATATCATGTTGCTCAATGAGATTAACCCAACTGTTACTTGATTTAAACCCTTCCAAATGTCAGCAATAATAATAATTTAAAAAGAACCACCTCATAGGATAGCACTAATGCTGGCTTAACAGATGGAATTAGAACAAAATCTTAGTTAATGCTTTAATTGGCCTGAGATACATTGTCTGTTGCAAAGAAGGCAATCTAGATACTTTGTTGCTTATTTCATGGCTTATGTTAATGTCAGATTCCAACATGATATTTGTTCCAACAAAGGAAACATAAAAAGATAAAAATATATTTAAAAATAGTATAAAATGCATCATGCAGTGGCTCCCAACACAGGCAATCACAGCAAACTGTATTATTTCACAGTCTTTATATATGACAGTCTAGTCTACATAGGTTTTTCCCTCCATCCTTGCATTTTCTTTAAAAAAAGGTTATGGTTGTTGCAGATCTAATTTTTAATGTAGGGGTGGATGAATCTGTCAGTTTTGGCTCCCAGATTTTCATTTTTTCCAGTTGTCAGTTCAGTTTGCCACATTTTCACACCCATTTGTGATATTTTCTTAAAATTCCTCATGAAAATTCATCAGTATATTAATACACATTTCTCCTAATATACACAGTCTTGTATGCAATTTTGCCTAATGTCTATATTTTTTGCAAGCAGTCTCCTTTAATATAATACATTTTTGTGTGTTATCTTCACAGATATACGCATTTTTATGCACACTGTTCCCTAATACACACATTTTTCTACACTTGTTTGGGGGGCTGGAGAACTGCATTGCAAAATTCAGAGAAGTTTGAATTCGTAAAGATAGTTATATTGGGGTTTGTGTATTGTTTTGGGAAGTGCAAATTAGGTAGGTTTGCATTAAAATGTGAGATAAATCAAATTTTCTCCCTGTCACTAACCTCATGTTAAATGCAAATGCATGTGGCAGAACCTTGATAGCTATTTTTTTAAAAAGAAAAGAAAAGAAAAACAGTTTCAGGAGGCAATTTGGAGCACTAATTTAATTTACTTTATTTTAAACAATCATAGACCATGTCTTATCACAATGATGTCAAGGTTGGTTAGAAAAGTTTTTTTAAAAAAAACAACAGCAAGAGAATACAACAAGCAGCAGATAAATTGCAATTGAGAGTTTAAACTTTTTAAAATATTGAAAACACCTGAGTAAATAAAACCATTTTTGCCTGCTGCCTAAAAGACAAGAGGGTTGACACCAGGTGTACCTCTTTGTGGACGGAATTCCTTGGAACTTAGATGGAGTGCTGCTACTGAAAAAACACTCTCCCTTGATGATGGAGATGGTATTTGGAGAAGAGCATTATTGTACAGGAAGGCTGATATGGAAGGAGGTTCTCATTCTAGTACTTGGGTTTCAAGCCAACACATTGGCTTTAACAGGTAAGTGCCAGCACTTTGAATTGGACCCAGAAGCAGATAGGCAGCTAGGGAAAGTCCTTTAAAACTAGTGATGTGAGAGAGCAGTACCAGTCAAAACTGAGGATGCTACATTCTGGATGAACTGGCCATTTCAAACCATGTTCAAAGGTAGCCCTGTTTATAACACATTGTAGTAATCCAGATTAGATGTTACTAGAGTATGGATAATCATGGCCAGGATGCCTCTGTGTAGGAGAGAATTCATAGCTATGTTGGCAAAAGGTGAAGAGCTCCCACTTCTCCACAAAAACTGCTTCTCCTAAAAATTGCTTTTCCTTAAAAACAACAAACATCCATTGGGGGTTGTGAATACTATGAAATTAGGTTAGAGTGCTAGATTTTATTCACTAACAGGCAAAAAAACCTTGTGGTTTAAGAATATACCTACAGCCAACAGATATTTCTATCAAAATTTTAAAAGCAGGGAAATTGGGCAGCTGTTGTGAATGCACCAGGGGAGCAGGAGACCTGACCTCTGAGAAACTGGACTGCCCTACAAATTTGTCAAAATGCAAAGCCAATTTGAGTTGGTCTTTCACAGTCCAATCCACAGGAAGTGAATTGGACAATGTCCCCTGCATATATTTATTTATTTATTTATTTATTTATTTATTTATTTATTTATTTATTTATTTATTAGATTTATTAGTCACCCATCTGGCTGGTCGTCCAGCCACTATGGGTGACTTACAGAATAAAAACATACAGATACATTAAAACATTAAAATCTCAACAATATAAAAAACCTAACCCACCCCAAAAGCCTGTCTGAAGAGCCAGGTCTTCAAGGCCCGGCGGAAGCTCATCATAGCTGGGGCGTGACGGAGATCGTTTGGTAGGGAATCATAGAGTGGGAGCCACAATGGAAAAAGTCCTCTCCCTAGTCCTCACCAGTCTAGCTGTTTTAACTGGTGGGTTAGAGAGGAGGCCTTTTGAGGCTGATCTTATTGCGTGGCATCCTTGATGAGGCTGGAGGCGCTCTTTCAGATAAACTGGGCCGAGACCATATAGGGTTTTAAAGGTCAAAACCAACACCTTGAATTGGGCCCATAAAATAACTGGCAACCAGTGCAACTCCTTCAGCACTGGAGTGATGTGATCTCGCAGGCAGCTGCCTTTGATCAGGCGAGCCGCCACATTCTGTACCAGTTGCAGCTTCCAGACCATTTCCAAGGGTAACCCCACGTGGAGCACATTACAGTAGTCTAGGCGAGAGGAGACAAGGGCATGTACCACCTATGGGAGCATATGGTTCATGGAGCATATCCGTATCAGATGGAGTTGATACAGTGCTGCTGGGCTCACAGCCAAGACCTGAGCCTCCATGGACAGCTGGGAGATGAGAATGACCCAAAGGCTGCAGACCTGGTCTTTCAGGGGCTATTGTACCCCATTGAGGACCAGGTCTACATCCCCCAACCCTCCCTGGTCTCACACGAACAGTACCTCGGTTTGGTCGGGGTTCACCCTCAGCTTATTCCTTCCCATCCAACCACTCACCGACTCCAGGCACTTGGACAGGGTTTCTACAGCCAACCTCGGTGAGGACTTGAATGAGAGGTGGAGCTGCGTGTCATCCGCATACTGGTGACACTGCAGCCCAAATCCTCTGATGATAGCCCACAGCGGCTTTATAAAGATGTCGAACAGCATCGGGGAGAGGATAGAACCCTCTGGCACCCCACAAGTGAGAGGCCCAGGATCCGAAACCTCGTCCCCCAATGCCACTCTCTGGTACCTACGAGAGAGGAAGGAACGGAACCACTGCAATACAGTGCCCCTTATACCTAACCTCTCCAGATGGTCCAGAAGGATACCATGGTCAATGGTATCAAAAGCTGCTTAGAGATCAAGGAGGACAAGGAAGGTGCATTCGCCCCTATCCAGCGCCCTCCTCATATCATCCACCAAGGCGACCAAGGCCGTTTCAGTCCCACGTCCAGGCCTGAAGCCTGATTGAAATGGATCCAGATAATCCACTTCCTTCAAGTGTGCTTGCAGCTGCTGTGCCACCACCCGCTCAACCGCCTTGCCTAAGATTGGCAGATTTGAGACTGGGCGAAAGTCGTTCAAATCTTGGGGATCCAAGGAGGGCTTCTTTAGAATCGGTTTTATTACTGCCTCCTTGAGGGTGATGGTATTACTCCCTCTTCCAGGGACGTATTTACCACCGCCTTGATCCCCTTGCCCAGTCTCCTTGCAGCTCATAATGAGCCACGACGGGCAAGGATCGAGTAAGCAAGTGGTTGGCTTTAAGGTTGAAAGTACCTTGTCCACTTTGTCAGAAGGAAGAAGCCGAAACCGATCCCACACCACCAGAGCACCACTGGCCACCTCTGGCTCGCTCACTGTGTCCACAGTGCACAGAATAGCACTCTTAGTCCAATCTATTTTATCCACAAAGTGCTTTGCAAACGCATCACAGGAGGCCTTAACATGTTCCATTGGTTCCGGGGCAACTGGACCGACCAGGCTCCGGACCACTTGGAACAGCCTCCTGGGACAATTCTGTGTGGACGCAATAGAGGCAGCATAGAAATCCTTCTTTGCTGCCCTTATCACCACACGGTAGGCTGCTGCAGCTGCTCTAACCCATGTCCAATCGTCCTCAGAGCAAGATTTCCGCCACCGGCGCTCTAGCCATCTGACCTCCCGCCTCAGAGTTCGCAACCATGGAGAATACCATGGTGCTATCTGAGCTCTATTCAGGGGGAGAGGGCATTTTGGAGCTACCTGGTCTACTGCCCCGGTGATTGCAGCATTCCACCCCTCCACCAGGGTCCCAACCGAGTGGCCGTGTGCCTGTTCCAGAGAATCCCCAAGCACATTCAGGAATCCATCTGGATCCATCAGACGCCTGGTGCGGACCATCCTAATGGGTCCTCTACCTCCGCGGAGGGTTTTTTGGCACCGAAAAGCCCACCCTCATCAAATAGTGATCTGACTATGACAAGGGAGTGATGGATGTACCCCCAATTTTCACATCACTTCCCTCCTCTCCCGAGACAAACACAAGGTCGAGGGCATGACCAGCTACATGGGTGGGCCCCGTTGGAATGAGGTGCAGCTCCCAGGAAGCCATGGTTTCCATGAAGTCCCGAGGTGCCCCTGTGAGGATGGCTTCCGAATGTACACTGAAGTCCCCCAATACCAACAAGTTTGGGGACTGCACACGGACATCCGAGACCACCTCCAGCCCCTCGGCCAGGGAGTCTGTCATGCAGCGGGGTGGACGGTACATGAGCAGAATCCCTAGATTGCCCTGTGGGCCTAATCTCCAGTACATGCAATCAGCAACCTTGGTCTCATGGAGAGGAGGCCTGGTGAGAACCAGGGACCTTTGGTAAATGACCACCACTCCCGACTACCGGCCCTCGGCTGCTGTGCATACAGGAACCCAGCTGGACACATGGCTGCAAGGATAGGAGCAGTGGCCTCATCCAGCCAGGTTTCCGTAGTATTTATTTATTTATTTATTTAATTTGATTTCTATACCTCCCGTAGCAAGCTCTACACCAGATCTGCGCCCCCATCCAATATAATATCGTGGATGAGCGAAAAAGAGTTTCTCCGTCAATCCTGGGCTCAGCAGGATATGCAGCACAGGTGAAAGCAGATGGCAACAACAGCATAGCTGTATGTAATACCCTGTGCAAATATTTTCTGTGACTCTCAGCCTCTAAGATATTTTGCTGTCCTTCCCCCCCAAAATTTTGCTTTACATGAATTTCCTTTGGAAGTTTTGTATGAGCAGGAAACCTCAACATTTTACAATAGGCAAAATTCAGTGGCAACTTTAACTTTCCATTAGGTTTTGCTAGTAACATTTTTGGAAATTTTGGAAGTTTTGCATGAAAGAAAAGTAAAACTGAGCATGAGGAGTTTTTGTAGGAAGATGTAACATGATATACATACTCTGCCTCCCCCCAAATTTTGTCATTCTTACTTTGGCTTACCTCAAAACTCCAAAGGAAGAACTTCCAATTCCACCTCAAATTACATTTGAAAATATCCATTGACAACTTATGAATGTGTAGCAGTTCCCTGGAAACTGATCTAGTCTCAATGACATTGTTACCTTGCCTAAAAATTCCTCAGATGCTTCACCTAAAAAGGCATCACCAAATTTGCTTAAGGTGCAAATTTAGTGATATACACTCCTATTTTTAATAACCTATTAGGTTGTTGGACAGGGCTAGTAAGGGGCTTGATCCAACCCCACATTTGATTCAGCTAACTGAATCCAGTGTTACCACTGTTCCCTCTATTCATGGTCAAGTAAAATAGAATATTCCGGGATATATTCTGCAACATGCTCTCTAAAATATAGTTGCACTCAAGCTGTAAATATAACCTTCAGGGTGTATATGAATTGTATAGTGCGTAATAAATTGTTTCCACAAATTACAGCCATAAATATGCTAAGGGCCCATTTTTCTCTTTATTGACAGAACAGCCTTATTTCTTTCTGTGGAAAGGTAGATCTGTAGATGTGCTTCAGTTGCTTATTTTGAGCACTTCTGCCAGTCTCTGATGCAGATGTTAGTGCTTTAATACCACCAAAATCACTTTTGAATAGGACATCTATCCCATTAATGAATAATCAGGCAATAAGGTCTCTGTGAAGTCAGGAGCAGTGATGGGTGAATTCCCTTTGATTTCCATTTGCCTTTTGCAATGTTTCCTAGTTAGACCTCAACAGAAGCTCTTGAGTATGTACATACGTACATATGTACGTGCACGTGTGCACACACACGTGCGCGCACACACACTTACTTACTTACTTTTCCAGACACTCAAAGGAGAGGGAACAGCATCATGGTGATAGGTTCCAACTTTAGGCTGGGCAAGTGAAAAAGAGACATTGTTTTTGCACCTGTAACAGTTGTGTGGAAGAGGAAATTCCCACTCCTACAAAACTATTAAAGGTTCAAAAACCTTGTCCTCTTTTTTCACCTGACTATCCTACTTAACTCTGAACTATGCATGCAAATTACAATATATGTAGAAAGCCACCATGTATAGAATTGTACATGTGGGGCTTTCTACATATATTCTTATTTATTATTTTATTATTTGATTTATATCCCACCCTTCCTCCCAGTAGGAGCCCAGGGTGGCAAACAAAAGCACTAAAAACACTTTAAAACATCATAAAAACAGACTTTAAAATATATTAAAACAAAAGATCTTTAAAAACATCTTTTTTAAAAAAAAAAGGAATAAAAGGTTTAAAAACATTAAAAAGCAATTCCAGCACAGAAGCAGGCTGGGATAAGGTCTCCACTTAAAAGGCTTGCTGAAAGAGGAAGGTCTTCAGTAGGGTCCAAAAAGATAACAGAAATGGCACCTGTCTAATATTTAAGGGGAAGGAAGTCTAAAGGGTAGGTGCTACTATGCTAAATGTCCATTTCCTATGTTGTGCAGAATGGACCTCCTGATAAGATGGTATCTGCAGGAGGCCCTCACCTGCAGAGCGCAGTGATTGACTGGGTATATAAGGGGTAAGATGGTCTTTCAGGTGTCCTGGTCCCAAGCTGTATAGGGCTGTGTACACCAAAACTGGTAACAGCTGTCTTACTGTTTTACCAAAGCTGGTAAAAGGCAGTCCTAGCCACTGAGGTGACTCTCGTGACAAAGATTAATCAAGGAGCACCCCCAGACTACAGACCTGCTCTTTCAGAGGGAGTATGACCCCATCCAAAGGTATGTTGGTCATGGCAGAGCCTGCAATCATGATGCTGTCCCCCATCTACTACCTTTTCCTACACAGAAAGAAAGTCTGCAAAGGGCTAAGGAAAGATAACAAAAAAGCAAAGGGATTCAATCACTCATATTCTGTTTTTATCCCATTTGTCTTCCATGGAACCCATGGACTAGGCATGGGGGAGAAATTCAATTCAGTTTGCATTTAAAGGCGAACTTGCTAAATTCACACATTCTGAGACAATACACAAACCGAAACATAGCCATCCTTTGAAATTTGCACCTTTCTGAATTTTACAATGCAGTTCTCCAAATTCAAGTAATGTGTACAAATGCTCATACTATGATAAAGTATAACTATGCATAAAAATGCATATATTGGTGAGAATAATATACAAAAATGCATTTTATTAGGGAAAATTGCTTTGCAAAATGTGTACATTTTGAGAAATGCACACTAAAATGCTGATGAACTGTCATGAGGACTTTTTAAAAAAGCACAAATTGATGTGAAAATTGGAGAATCTGAAATGGACAGATTTGCCTATCCCTACTATGGACTCAGGTGCCCCAGAAAACTAAATTTCCCAGTGCTCCTTCTACCCGGGACACTGCTGTAGCAGTATTATAGGTACTGGAAAGAGGGAGGGAATGGTTCACAAGAGAGAAATTGCTGCTGCTGCATCCCTACCCTGACACCAGGTAAGCTTGGGGGGAAAGGATGGGAAAGGAAGTGTTTGGGACATGCATTTGCCGAGATAACATCTAGCTGATCCTAAATCTCCATTCCTTGCCAGTGCTTTAAATAGCTGTTACAATTCACACTCATCCATAACTCACTTGACTTCCCATCCTTAACAAGAAAAAGTTTGGAATTATCTGAACCTATACAAGTTGTAAGCCTCCTTCTTTAACAACAGTCAACTCCCCTCCCCCCAGTATATTCCCCATCATCATCTGGGATTTTTGAGAGATAATGACTTGGGCTTGGATGACTGTGAACATGTCTCCATTTGCCCAGTCTGTTCTCACAGCAATAATGATCAACTTGCCTGCTCCATTTTCTGCATCCTCTGTGACCAATCGAGCAGCAGCCTTCCAAACAAAGAAGGATACAAGTGGCTCTCAAACAAAAGGCTGGTGGTAGTGGAAATGATTCACATGATTTGCTGCTATGTGAATGCACAGACTCGTCCAAAACCCTTTAGCGAGCTTGATTGAAAATTGCAGAAATGGGGGAAACCCATCATTGAAAAATATTTGCAGCCACTAAAGCTACATAATAGCCATAATTTGTTTTAAAGTGCTCCCTACACACCTGCCAAGTCACTTGGAGTACTTCACCAGGTAGTAAAATATCAAAATAAACAGAACGGCACTTGGACTTATCTTGGGAGACTTACAGCTTTTGCAAGTCTCTCTCCTGCGTCTCTCCACATGAGTTATGAATCGCGTACCGTAGATAAACTCAATTAACTCAGTGCTATCAATGCAATGTTGTCGACTAGACTTATTAAAGGTGAGACCTCTGTCTCTCTGTCAACTGAGTAATGGGACCAACCAGTTCAGTCCTGTGCTTTTATCAATGCTGTGGCTGTACATTTAGGTTTGCAACAGAATAATAGGCTTTCACTGCCCCCCCCTTTTTAAAGTAGGGTTATATAAATCCCTCCTCCCAGAAATAGTGGACCTCCTCATGTACCCAGCAACTGCTGCCTGAGGCAGCCACCAGCTGGCTGATAGATCTTTTATACCACTGCACAGAACCCCCAACAACCAGCTGTTCATCGGGATTTGCAGAGCATAGCACAAGTTGCTTTCAAAGCCCTGATGATCAGCTGATGTTTGGGGCTTCTGTGCAGTGCTATGCAAGCCCTATTGATCACTTGATGTTGGGGCTTCCAGAGTGTCATGCAAAAATGGGTCACCTGATATCATTGTGACATCAGATAATTGACAGGTGGATGGCCCCAGCCTCTTGTTAAACTTAGCCGATGAAGGTAAGATAGAAAAGGATCTGGTCAGCAGGCTGGATCCGGTTTCTTGTCCCTGCCTTAAGGCCAGCCCTATTCTCTCACCCACATTAATAAATGTTTTGTCTAAGGTGGTGTCTGCTGCAAGATGTGCATCCATCATTTCAAACCAGTGTTTTTTCCTTTAAAATGATTGTCTTTAGACATATGCTCACTCCTGCAATTATGATTGACTAATCACTTAAAATTCATAAATCAACTAGCATGTCTTTAGTTAAGGGACAGCCCTAGTATGTTTCTGTTTTCAAATGTATGTCATTTCCTGTTTGAAAGCTGCATTCTGTCTTTTCTTATGGAAATTCATATATGTGCTTGCCATTTTTACATTTTGAAAGGAGCAGTCTCCTTTTTGTAGATTCTGTCAGGTACAGTCCTTACTTACATGGGTTCCAGAGCATGTCCAAGGGGCTTTCTCCTTCTGTTTCTAAAACAACTGTCTACTTTTGAAACTAAGGCAGACTTTCAGAAGTGGTTTGTGATATAAAATGGGCGGGAAGGTCTGTCTATGGTTCAATAACAATCAAACAAGAGTCAAAATCCACAGACATATATGATATCTTGAGCTTTCCTAGTAACTCTGTGGATCTCTGCACCAGTATCCCATTGTTCCAATTGTTTATCATCATATTTCATTTTTGAACAAGTCTAAGCCAGTGGTTGGAAACCTCAGACCCCTCTCCCCACCACCCCCTCACCAGCCCTGTTCCACACCTTCCTTGAGTACTTTTCACTGGCTGGACTGTGTCCTTAAATGTGCCTTTTGCTTCCCTGGATTTAGGATAGAAAGATGTGTGTACGTCTGTGTAGAAACCTCTGGCTTTTGGGGGCTGGACTCTAGCCTACCATACATAGTCTGCTCCATTGCTCCTCCCACTTTCTCCTCTGGCCCTGCACACCACTGGCATGTGCCCCCTGGCAGGTTATTCATGTGGAACATAGCCCTTGGGCTACAAAAGCTTCTCCACTCTTGGTCTAAGTCAAATTGAGGGAGATGAGTACTCTCAAATGTGCCCATCCAGCGACCTGTAGAGGCGAGGGCTTCAAAGAGAGAAAAACTTTGCCCCATATGCAGGAGACAGAATCTGCCCTATGTTGTATTGCAGCAGAAGGACAAAGACTGTTACTCCTTTGCATCTTCAATAGCTCTTTGGAGCTGAGCCTAAATATTTTTTGTTTATAACAGTCAAATAAAAATTTATTGGGTCTTTCCACCAATAAGAGCTCTTGATGGTGGGATTCTTATTTGCACATATTAACATACTCCAGTGAGAATGCTCCTATCCTTGCGGCCATGTGTCTGGCTGGGTTCCTGTACGCACAGCAGCCGAGGGCCGGTAGTCGGGGAGTGGGAGTGGTGGTCATTTACTGAAGGTCCCTGGTTCTCACTACGCCTCCTCTCCATGAGACCAAGGTTGCTGATTGCATGTACTGGAGGTTGGGCCCACAGGGCAATCTAGGGATTCTGCTCATGTACCGTCCACCCCGCTGCATGACAGACTCCCTGGCCGAGGGGCTGGAGGTGGTCTCGGATGTCCGTGTGCAGTCCCCAAACTTGTTGGTATTGGGGGACTTCAATGTACATTCGGAGGCCATCCTCACAGGGGCACCTCGGGACTTCATGGAAACCATGGCTTCCTGGGAGCTGCACCTCATTCCAATGGGGTCCACCCATGTAGCTGGTCATGCCCTCGACCTTGTGTTTGTCTCGGGGGAGGAGGGAAGTGATGTGAAAATTGGGGGTACATCCATCACTCCCTTGTCATAGTCAGATCACTATTTGATGAGGGTGGGCTTTTCGGTGCCAGAAAACCCTCCGCGGAGGTAGAGGACCCATTAGGATGGTCCGCACCAGGCGTCTGATGGATCTGTAATGTGCTCTACATGGGGTTACCCTTGGAAATGGTCTGGAAGCTGCAACTGGTACAGAATGTGGCAGCTCACCTGATCAAAGGCAGCTGCCTGCGAGATCACATCACTCCAGTGCTGAAGGAGTTGTACTGGTTGCCGGTTATTTTCCGGGCCCAATTCAAGGTGTTGGTTTTGACCTTTAAAACCCTATATGGGCTCGGCCCAGTTTATCTGAAAGAGCGCCTCCAGCCTCATCAAGGATGCTACGCATCCAAATCAGCCTCAAAAGGCCTCCTCTCTATCCCAATAGTTAAAACAGCTAGACTGGTGAGGACTAGGGAGAGGGCTTTTTCTATTGTGGCTCCCACTCTGTGGAATTCCCTCCCAAATGATCTCTGTCATACTCTCGGTATGATGAGCTTCCGCCGGGCCTTGAAGACCTGGCTCTTCAGACAGGCTTTTGGGGTGGGTTAGGTTTTTTATATTGTTGAGATTTTAATGTTTTAATGTATTTGTATGCTTTTATTCTGTATGTCACCCAGAACGGCTGGGCAACCAGCTAGATGGGTGTCTAATAAATAAATAAATAAATAAATAAATAAATAAATAAATAAATAAATAAATAAATGTGCTTGAAAAAATGTCAAGAAGAATGGTTAAAACCAGTACATTGATTTTGTTGTTACTTGTACAATGCAACAGATATGCAAAGAGGCTTCCTGCAGTCAACACCCCTGCCCTGAAAATAGGGGTCCTGACCTTAAGTACTTACTGGCTGAATTGCCTGATTATACGTGTATGGAACAAGGTCTTGTCAATGTAGGAACTCCCATACCAAGTGAAGATTTTAAAACCTTTTAAAAATCTATTTCCCCCCTAACTGTTTGGTCTGCTTTGTTGCAATGCTACTCCCTACAGTGTATTTTAAGGCTATTTTTAATATATCCATGTAACCAAATACTCCTCATCTATAGATTTAGTAGTCTTATTTCATTGGGATTGTCAACGTAATTTTCATTTTTGGAAACTGGCAATATATTTCAGGCAATGCATTTTAGCATGCGGGGTGTGTGTGTGCTGTTACCAACATGTGATCTAGTAGTTTGCTCAGCTTTACAGAAACATCTGAAAGTTCAGCAGGTAATCAGAACCTCTTGAGTCTGCAAAATTGGAATCGCAATCCCATGGAAATAGGTTCCTTCATGAGATTTTTGTTAGCTAGGCTATAAATAAAGTTCAACGCAGGTTATCTTTCCCAGGGGAGAAAAATTGCCTGAAATTGTGGGTCTGGTGTTGCAAGGGCACCAGTACATACTGCATTCTAAACTAGTGCAGAAAAGATGAAGGGGAAAGAGTGCAAAGACAAACCCAATTCGATGAATGTAGAGCCAGGGGGAGTCTCCAACACAGAGATTCCTTTCATTGATCCTTGGTGATGAGTAACAGCCAATCAGTGCTCTTGCGGTTAGATGTGCTCAGCTTGGATTCTTGACTAGTGCCCAACAGCTTTTCAAGACATTTAACACTCAAAAGATAGTCAAAGAATACTGAAACTACATAGGAATTGATGGAGCTGCCTTATACTGGCTCAGTACTGTAAACACTGTCTGGCAGCCTCTCTCCAAGATGTGGGTCTCCCCCAGCCCTACCCGGAGATGCCAGGCCTACTTGGGCCATTATGCATTCAAAGCATATGCTCTACTGTTGAGCTATGGCCCTTTCTCGACAGATTTGTATGGAAATTTTTAGACTTACAAATGTATTGTGGCATAGCTTTGGATCACTAGAGCTGATTTCATCAGATACATTGTGGTATCCTAAATACACATATTATTGTTGTTGTTGTTGTTGTTAAGCTTCTAAACAGTGGGCCAAAAGGCTGTGTAACAGAAGGAGTAGCAGAAGCCATGCCACATTTCTATTCATAATTTTTTTATACATGATAAAATCCAAACAGATGACAAATAGGCAATAAATCTGGAATTAACCCTCAAGGGCTAATTTATTATAATACTATAGAAAATGCATTTTAATTGCTTGAAATATTCAACAAAAGAATATCTTCAGATGCCCCCCTCCCAAATCTGGAATATGGAGTTAAGAATTAAATTTTGAATGTACAATAAAAAAAGCTTAGTTATTTATTTCAAATATATTTAACCCTCTCTTTAAACCTTAAGAAGCCTACCAGAACAGCTTCCATAGAAACCAGTAAAATGCAGTAAATGCAACATTTACCACTAAAACATGGACTCCTGCTGGGAGGAAGGATGAGAAGGAAATTAATAAATAAATAAATAAATAAATAAACCATGAAAACAAAGTGAATAATCGACATCAAAAAGCCAGCTTAAAAAGCCAGCTTTAAAACCAAGATTGAAAATGTCTGGGCAAATAAAAAGGGTTTTGCCTTGTACCAAAAAGCTTGGCCCTAGGCAAACTTCTCCAGGGACAGCATTCCAAAAGTCCTTTGCTCCAGTCACCCACCTCATCACTTACAATGGAGGAAACTGAAACAGGGCCTGCTAAATTCAGGATAACCACCACCACCACAAACAATTCCATTGGCTTGAATTCAGACTTCACTCCCACTGGTGGAAGATGCCTTTTGCCAATTCTCCCCTTTTCTCTGCATCCCCTTGAGCTATGCAGAAAACCACTCCAGAGACTTGGGGGATCTTTTGGAACTATGTAGGAGGTGATGCAGCCAAAGGAGGGGAATCATCAAATGTTTTCTTCCTGCTCCCTTTTCCACTAACAGAATCCTTCCACTGGTACAAAAGCATTCCATGGACTAAAGAAAAATGAGACCTGGATCAAACCTATTATTATTATTATTATTATTATTATTATTATTATTATTATTATTATTATTATTATTATTATTATTATTATTATTATTCAGAACATTTCATTATGAATTTTGCTCCAGATATGGCTTGGTTTTGTTTTATTTTGTGTAAAGTCTTTCCTCTGCTCTTGCTTTCCTCCACTCTTGTCAGATGGTTGATGCCTTTTGGCTTGATGCCTCAAAATTTCCAAAATTATCAAGGCATAACCCACCAGAAATGTATTACCTTTTGTGTTGTGGTGCTTAATTCACTGACTCATACCTGAGTCAGAGCCATTGATTTCCTAAGTTTTCAGCCCTACCCCTGTTGATGGATACTAGCAAAAAGAAAGGAAATCATTTCTGTATCGGCCTCAGAATCAATCGGCTTCAAGCCCAAGCAATTAACTCCCTGAAACACTGTCAAATCTGCTTGTAGGATCATTGGAATCTTACTGTGCAAAATGAAGACACTGTCATAGTATGAAATGGATGACACTGATTTGAAATTCATTGAGAAAGGAAAGTAAAGGGCAAAGCTGAGAGTGACAGGAGGAGAATTGTCAAGTGCTTTTAGCTTTTGGTGCCCTCATTATATGCAATCACAAAGCCATCGTGGTCTACTCTCCTAGGTGGCAAAATGGGCAATATAGAGAGCTTGGGTATGTTCCTTGGCTATCCTGTCATACAAAGTCTCATGTTTAGACTCTTCTGCTTTTCAGTGCCCCCTTGTCTCCATTTTTAGCCACAGCTTTCTCAAGAAAGATCAAATAGATACTACATGGTGAGTTGTATGAAATGGCACCTAAGGGTTCCATGCAGTTTCATTGATGCAGTGTTGCTCCTCTCTGAGTTGATGTCATTAGCTCCGTTCATGCAACAGAGCAGGGGATATGAATACATAGACAAAAGTATAATGTCCATCACTCATCTATCCAGAGCTGTGAACGCAGCCGACATGCAAAGACATTCTCTATGTTATTGAGGACCCTACATATTGCAGGATACCAGGTTGAAAATACCGCTTGCCCACTCTGCTGGCTAGGACACACTTTAGCCACAGTCCAGGGCTAAGGTCCATAGCTGAAGTGGCTCAAATGGGGGCAATGTTTCCTGCTCTGGTAAGGCTTTCTGTCACTTCCCTGCTTGGTGGCATGAAAATAAATGGCAAGGCCAGCAGCATTCCATCCATTGCTATGGTGACAAAGATGCCGGAGGAGGAACTTAGCTTTTGTCTTAGACTTTAAAGAAATCTCTGACTGTTGTGTGGCTGGAATACAGCTTACTCTTCAAAGATGAGTTCCATTTACTAATAGGCAAAAAAACCCTTGCAGTTTAAGAACATACCTAGAGCCAACTGATATTTCTATCAAACTTTACAAAGCAGGGAAATTGGACAGCTATAGTGAATACACCAGGGGAGCAGGAGATCCGACCTCCTGTTTGAGATATTGTACTGCCCTACACATTTGTCAAAATGCAAAGCCAATTTGGGTTGGTCTTTCACAGTCCAATCCACTTCCTGTGTAGCTTGGCAGAATTTGGTAACAAGTACCTCTGAGCATTCACTATAGCTGCCCAATCTCCCTGCTTTTTAAAATTTGATAGAAATATCTGTTGGCCATAGGTACATTCTTAAACTGCAAGGGTTTGATGCCTATTAGTAAATTTCTCTGCTTTTTAATCTGAGAGGTAAGAAATTGGATCCTGTGCAAGTTTGCTGGGAATAGATTGATTTTCCAGCTTATTGACTTCTGTGGGATTTATTCCACCGCAATCATGCTTAGGATAGGTGAAACTGACCATGGAAAAGAAGGAGGGAGGGAGGAGGAGGGAGGGCAGATGGAGGGCAGGGGGACTGGGGAGAGAGGGGAGCAGCTGGAAGGGGGAGGGGAGGAGGAAGGCAGGTTTGATAATTTGCATGCTTATTAAATTCAGTGGGATTTACTCCCACGCAATCATGCTTAGGATAGGTGAAACTGACCATGGGGGAGGAGGAGGGAGGGAGGGAGGGAGGGCTGGAGTGGGGAGGGGAGGAGGGAGAGGGGGAGGAGGAAGGGAGAATGAGGGGAGAGGAGAAGGAAGGGGTAGGGGTAGGGAGGGGGAGAGGGAGGGGGAAGACAGGTTTGATCATCTACATGCTTATTGAGTTCACTGGGATTTGTTCCTGTGCAATCAGGATAAGTAAATATGACCACAGGGAAGGAGGTGTGAGAGGAGAAGGTGAGGGGAGAGGGGAAAGCAAGGGGAAAGGAGGAGGGGGAGGGAAGGGGAACAGGAAGGAGGGGGAGAGGGGGAGGGGCAGGAGTGAGGAGATAGGAGGAAAGAAGAGGGGAGGGCAGGTTTGATAATCTGCATGCTTATTAAGTTAAGTGAAATTTACTTCTGTGCAATTATACTTATTATTTATTTATTTAATTTGTATCCTGCCCTTCCTCCTTAGGATAGATGAAACTGACCTGGAGGAGAGGAGGAAAGGGGGAGGGAGGGGAGGGGATTGAATGGGTGAGCACTGGCAGAGGGAAAGCCCCTTTCTTTTCAAAAAGGAAAACACTGTTAACAGTATCATTTTTGGGGTTTCCCCCCAGCCTTTTTATTCTACATCTGACACATGCAGTCTCCCACCCAAATTTAAACCAAACCTGTCCCTGACCACATCCACACCAGACCTTTATTCCACTTTAAATCATCATCATCATCATCATCATCAACAAGAAGAAGAAGAAGAAGAAGAAGAAGAAGAAGAAGAACAAGAAGAACAAGAACAAGAAGAACAAGAAGAAGAAGAACAAGAAGAACAAGAAGAAGAACAACAAGAACAACAAGAAGAACAACAAGAACAAGAAGAACAACAAGAACAAGAAGAACAAGAACAAGAAGAACAAGAACAAGAAGAACAAGAACAAGAACAAGAACAAGAACAACAAGAACAAGAACAACAAGAACAAGAACAAGAACAACAAGAACAAGAATAAGAACAAGAAGAACAAGAACAACAAGAACAAGAACAAGAAGAACAACAAGAACAACAAGAACAACAAGAACAACAAGAACAACAACAACAAGAACAAGAACAACAAGAACAACAAGAACAACAAGAACAACAAGAAGAAGAAGAACAAGAAGAAGAAGAAGAAGAAGAACAAGAACAAGAACAAGAACAAGAACAAGAACAACAAGAAGAACAACAAGAAGAACAAGAACAACAACAATAAATATGGCCAAAAGGCCCTCAAGGCAGCTTACAAGAAAAACACAAATATGGAAATACATCAATAAAACAATACAATTTACAAACATTAAATAACAAATAACATTATTTAAAAAACAGAAATTACAACTTTCAGTGAAAATACAGGGTGGTGCATGCAACTGGAGTCATGGCTTCCCTGAAAGAATCCTGAAAAGTATAGCTTGGGAAGGATGCTGAGAGTTGTTAGGAGATCATTATTCCCCTCACAGAGCTCCAATTTCCAGAATTCTCTGGGAAGAGGGCCTGACAGGTAAACCACTCTGGCCACTGAAGCACTCTCAGGGGAATAGGAGTCTCCTAGCAACTCTCAGTACTCTTCACAAATTACACTTCCCAGGATTTTGGGGGGAAAGCCATGACTGTTTAAAGTGGAATAAAGTTGTGTGGCACCCTGATTAGCCAAGTCAAACACCTGTTAGTCTGAAAAATTCAATTTTTCAGACTTTCAGCCCAGTACTAATTGGTCTTGGGTTCATTCCCATGTTAACAGTGCAGTCTCCGGGTTAACAGTGCAATCTTACACGTACATTTTTGACAAAATAAGCTCCACTGATTTCAGTGGTACTTCCTCCCAGGCAAGCGTGTATAAAAAAGCAGCCTTAATGACTCAGTAACCTCTTAGTGACTTGTGGTTTGGGATAATACTTTAGGGTGGAGAACTTTAGGCATCTCTATCTGGTCCTCAAAGCCCGCGCCTGGCCACACCCGCTCCCCAGTCACACCCTCTTTCCCCAGGTTTTGCCTGGCTGGAATGTGTTCTTATATTCCAATAATGACTCGTCTGCCTGGATGGAGGATAGAGAGGGGTGTGTGAATGCGTGTAGAAAGGTAATATTCACATTAGTTACTCTGCCCATTTCTATTTTTGGTCCCACCCATCACTAGGGATGGGAAATGGACATGGACTGCCTTCAAGTTGATCCCAGCTTATGGCGACCCTATGAATAGGGTTTTCATGGTAAGCGGTATTCAGAGGTGGTTTTACCATTGCCTTCTCTGAGGCTGAGAGGCAGTGACTGGCCCAAGGTCACCCAGTAAGCTTCATGGCTGCATTGGGTGGATCTGTCAATGTTGGTCCTCTCAGTTTCTCATTTTTCCTATCTTAAATTCAGTTCTCCACATTTCTTTTTTTTTTTTTACAATAATTTTTATTCAAATTTTCATAAAACATAGAAAACAAAATCATAAAACATTCAAAGACAAAAAACAAAACAAAACAAAAATGATTAAACAAAAAAATAAAATAAAATAAAATGTTGACTTCCCATTTGTCACATATCAAATCAGTTATAGGTCTGCAATATGTAACAATCCTGTCTCTTAAATCATATTATAAAATCACTTTCCTCCAGTAGTTATCTTAATTAATCATCAAATCTCATAAACATTACTTTATTCTTTCCACAAAAAGTCAAAGAGAGGTTTCAATTCTTTAAGAAATATATCTATCAATTTTTCTCCAAATAAACATGTCAATTAATCCATCTCGTTAATAATTATAATAATCTTATTGTCATAACCATAGTCCAAATAAACATTTCGATTAATCCATCTCATCAGAATCTGTTAGGTCCAATAATTTCAATAGCCATTATTCCATTATCCCTATTAGTTCCATCTTCCATCTTCAATAGTCCTGTTAAGTCCAGTAATTTCAGTGTCCAATCTTCCATTATCAGTATTCCATAATAATCTTGCGGTTGTAGCCATAGTCATATAATAAGAGTCTGATGGGAATTTCCTCTATCCCAAATATTTTCTTGCCATCCATTCTGAATAAGTTGCTGAAATACTGTTGTAAAGTCATATCTGTGTTCTTCTTTTTTACAAAATGCACTGGCTCATCTCTTAAGAGTTTTTCCATTGTCACATGGCTGCAGTTAATTCCATAGATTTTCTCTATATCAAGCTCCATCACATCATTCCAGTCCAGAAGATTATCCAAGCCATTGATAACTTTATCTGTAATATCTTCATTAATTTCTTCAGAGATAACGTTAAATTCCAAACAGTAGATTTTATTTCTAAAATCCATAAACTCCAGATCTTTTTCCAATTCCACATTTGTTCCAATCTCCAGGGCTTGTATCTTCCCTTTATTTTTTCTTTTCTCATCTCTGATCTCATTCTCCTCTCTCACAGGGTCCCCTATTTCTTTAAGCTCCTGCGTCATTTTGCTCAGTTCAATTTTCAGCTCCTTACTACCCTGTCGCAGGGTTTGTTTCGTTATCTCAATCTCATCCATTATTTTCTGAAACATAATTACTTCCAGATTCTCAGCCACTTTCTTGATTGCCATTTTTAAAACCACGAAAACAAAGCAAAACAAAAATAAAGAAGAACCACTTCTTATTTCAGCAACAATTGGGTTAATATTCCAGGCTTGATGACATCACAGTATAAACAGAGCAACCTGCCTTATCTCTCTTGTGCAAGAATGCAAAACAAATTTAGTTCCCAGCATCAAAACAGTTAGTGGCGTCGTGAAGAAGCAGATTCGTCAAAATAAAATAGACCAAAAAAAGAATAGTCCCAGACAATATAATATTCCTCGGAATAGAAATCAGGAATAGAAATCCCTCTTCTGTTTATTATCTTTAGAATGCACTTCCAGGACAGCTTTTTGCAACAGAAACAGAGATAAGCTGTTAATTTCGTGAATAACAGAGAAGAGCTATATCTCACCCAGAAGTTGTCCAAAGCCGATCAATCTGACAAATCTCCTTTTGCTGCAACAATTTAAACCAAGTAAAAAAAATAATAGAAAGAAGGGTGCTTGCCTGTTAGTCCGTTCTCTCTTTGAAGAAAAGATAAACGTATCGCTTAAGCAGATAGAGCTTGTTAGAAAGTCCGTCCGGCATTGTTGGCTGGACCTTATCTCATAAATTAATGAAATCCAGTCCTCCCAACAAAAACAGGCTTTGAGGTTGATCTCTATGTTTCTCCCTGCCCGGGAGAAATTTCATCAGTCAAAAAAAAAAATGTTCTGACTGATTTATATCTGAATAAGGTTCTTTTGAGGCGGGAGCCCGTCCCAAAAGCAGGCACAAGCGAAGTCACCCTTCCCGGAAGTCAGTTCTCCACATTTCTGCAGCAATTCGCAAATTTGTTTTTTTAAAAATCCTCATGAACATTCTTCAGCATTCAAATGCATAATAAACACATTTTTGTATGGAGTTTTCTCTGATGTACATATTTTTACAAGCAATTTCTCCTAATATAATCCATTTTGTATATTATTTTCACTAATGTATTCATTTGTATGGACACTTTCCCATTATATACGCATTTTTGTAAACATTGTTTGATTGGAGGACTGCATCACAAAATTTGGGTAAGTGCGAATTTTGAAGGACAGCTACATTTCAGTTCTCATATTGGTTTGGAAAGTGCAAATTGGATAGATTCAGCTTTAAACAAGAATTGAATTTCTCCTCTGTCCCCACCCAACACTGGCATGTGACATCTGGAAGGTTACCTCGAAGGAAATGTGGCTCTCAGGCTGAAAAAGTGTTCCCTGCCCTTGCTCTAGGATTATTGAAGACATAGGCCAGAGGTGGGGAAGCGTTGACCTTCCAGATGTTGCTGAACTAATTCATCCCTGGTCATTGGGAGTTGTAATTTAGCAACATCTGGAGGGCCAGTGGTTCCCCACCCTGACATAGGCCTATGTCAAAGCTTCCAGTTCTCTCCTCTAACTCCATACAAGCTCTGTTTCACAGTTTTGGATGAATGTGGGAATGGGGAGCAGGATCCCATCCCGTTTCTCTGACCACAAATTCATCTCCCCAAAACATGAACTGAGCTAACAAAATCAGCACCCAAAACATGGAATAAAAGGGAGCGGGATGCTGAAATATTGACAGAAAAGATATTCTTCAAAGTATGCTGCAACAATTAAAAACTATAGCATACAAGTTATTTTGAATGAGTCATAGACATTCAACTGCAGCAGTCTTAGTCAGTTCCGCATCTGCTCTTCTCAGTATAAAATAATTCCCAGAAACTCACATGACACAACTCCTGTGTTATAATTTTCCCAACTGCTGTGGGGCCATGTGAAAGCTAGATACAATTGGGAAAACAAGGCTGTGGAGAGGGAAGAAAATAGGTTTGTTTTTAACTCTTCCTAGGTTGAGTAAGAATCTCTGGTCCTACAGTGAGACCCCTTTTGTTAATATTCTGTCTGTCAGATCCAGCAGGCAAACAAGTTATATTGCTGTCTTGCGAGTCAGCTTGGATACTTGAAGAAAGTCTGAGTGGCACTAGTTATTAACTCTCTCTCTCTCTCTCTCTCTCTCTCTCTCTGTCAGTTAGCTGAGTGGCAATTGTGTATCTCCCATCTTTTCTGTAAATACATTTGGTTTTGGCTGCACACTGGGATTCTTACCTAAAATCTTTTGATCAAAACAAGCAGAGCAAGAATCAGGCACACATTTCTAGGTTATGTTATTTGAGCATCTCATAACAGCCACGTTCTAACTAAAATTCTTTAATTATTCCACTTATTTTCTGTTGGGGGTCACTCACATCTACATGTACATCAGGGTGGGGAATTGGATCTGGCTGATGGAACAGATCCTTATCTCCCTCTCACACTATGGGGCCACCCACCTGTCAATCACTTAATGTCACAATGACATCAGGAGCAGCATTCAACTAAATTCTTGCACTAGTGCACAATTTCCCACTCTCCTTCCCCCACATGCGGACCATGCCATCCCCAAATCTGCTCTGGGGGGTTGGGAGAACTCCCAGAACAGATTTAGGGGGTGTGCAGGAAAGGAGAGGGGGAGAACATTGTGTTCTGAAAGTCTGAAAAATTGAACACCCGAATAAATCCTTGCACTGATGGAAAGTTCACGTTAGATCTATGCTGAAAGCAACTCCTGGTGACCCATTTTTTCCATGTGTGGATTTGAACCCTGGTCTCCCAGGTTCTACTCTAACACTCTAACCACTACCCCACAGTCGTTGTTGCTCTTCTAGCAAATATTAAGACCACTCAACATCCCACCTCCAGCCATGGTAATCTATAGAAAAGCTGTATAAACCTGGGGTGGAGTGGGGAAGCCTGATCATGACTTGTTGATGGTGTTGTTACCAGAAACTTATTTTTGTACTAGCTTACAGCACAGTAAATTAATCATGTTTTCCTAGCAGGATATAAAGGATTAAAGAAAAAATGGGAGCACCTTTTTCTGCACCTTTCTGTTATAGCACAACACCCAACAACAAGAAAAAGGATTCTGTTGACTCTTTCACACAGTCCTATTGAATTACTGAAGTGGTGAGAACAAAACCTATTTCTGTTTGTGCTATGCTTCACACATTTGCTGTAGAGAACTGTAGTATGACCTCATGCTACAAAAAAAGGCAGGATATGAGGTCATCAACAGACTACCCACAGCTAACTAATGAATTTTTGTGATGAAGCATAGGGAAGGAGGCAATAATATTTGCATACTGTGTGTCTATTGGTTGTTCTTCGGGATGCCACCAAAATCAGCCCTAAATGTAATTTGGCAGAAGATTTGATGGTTTGTTTGGGCCGAACTTGCAAAAGAATTTCAACTGGGCTGTTGCCAGCCACCAGTCTGCATGCTCACGGCATCATCAGTAGACACAAGGGGGTATGGGCTTCTGTACAGAGTGAGATGCTGCTGGTGTTGCTCAGACCCTTTGTACTGCCCTGGGGAAGTCATCTGAGCTGGTTAGCTGAGAGAGTGCCCTATACTTGATGGATCCTACTCAGAAGCTGTGGATGCTCAGTTTACATGTGTAGGGCCGTACGGTGTCACAGGAACTGTAGCAGGCTTTACCTTGCACCACATGGATTAGGTCTTTCCCACCATCTTGGGGAAGGGATTTTATCACTGTAATTCACTAGGGCCTGGATGCCTCTGGACACACCCAACAAAATCTGTTTCTCAGGCTTTTGTCCCAAGACTCAGGCTTTCAAGCTCCTTCTGTGGGCTTCTTGGAAGATCTCCAGGCTGTCAGACAACCTGGCTGCACCCTTGATAGCTACTTTTCAAGTTACCAAACTTTGATCCCCCCCATGCTTCAATGAAGCATGGGATAAAGGAGTCCCTGCTGGAAAAAAAGCTTTAAATACATGTGCACCAAATTTCATGTTGGGCAAATATGGATGAATTGTAGTAACGGCAGTGGGAACTCAGGAGCCGCAGTGGGAACTCAGGAGCCACAGCGGTCCTTGAGCTATCCTGGTGAAGACTATGTGTAGCCCAGCCTATTCCCAGACAGCCAATCACAGTGCTGCAAGCTTATGCCAACAGGGGTGGTACCAGCAGCTTGTAGCCAGTTTGACCCAGCCTGTGTTGCTGAGCAGTTGAGCTCTGCTGCTGTAAGCAGCAACTAGGATAGTTAGGTTGTACGCAGGTCCAGGAACGTGTGTGTGTGTGTGTGTGTGTGTGCAAAAGAGAGAGAGAAGGGGATGGGATGAGTGTGCATGTATGTGAGAGAATGGAATACAGTGGTGTGTGGGTGTGTGTACACCCTGGAGGTATAACAAACATTTGATGTGGTTGCTATTTCCCCCTCATAACACTGATATAATGAGGGAACAATAAAGGCAGGTGCAGATCTCAAAAATTTGATTTGGACTTGCACTGATTTACTTCTTAGCAGCACATCTTGTTTTCTATTACTCAGTCAGCATGGAGGAGAAGCATACCAGCTTGCATTCTGCTGTTATGCACAGGGGGAGTCCCTGCAGTAGAAAGCAAGCCCAGCCTGCTCACTTTCTATGGTGGCTGCAGAATAGGGGGGATTTCTCAGATGGGAAGGCTTTCCCCTTAAAGAACAGCCTTTAAAGGGGAAGGGCGACAGGAGGAAAACCTCCTCAGACACAGGGCCCGATTTCTTTCTAGAGGGGGTTTGAATGGGTGGGATGTGTGCATGTATGAGAAAGAGGAGTGTATCTGTGCATAGGTGCATGTGAAAGACGGTGGAGTGTGGATGAGGACGAGTTGGATCACTACCTTTAGCTATCTGCTTTGCACATAGTTCTTTGCCATGTGTCACAGACACATATTTCCCATCTGTGATTCTGCCACAGATTATCCTGTGTCTACACTCACATTTTTGAGTTTTGTACTTTTTGGTTCTTCCCTTGTGACTGAGAGTCTAGATCAAGGGATGGGGAACATGGGTTTCAACAAAATATTGCTGAAGTAATGCTCCCCATCCCTGACCATTGGCCAAGCTAGCTGGGGCTGATGAAAGTTGGAGGGCACCACATTCCCCTTTCCTGCTCTGCATGGGCCTAGCATGGTGTGTGTCAGATGTATATTTTAAAATTAATGCCAAATATATGTTTATTATTTATTTGCAGCATGTATACCCCATTCTTTAGCCAAAACGGCTGTCAAAGTCGCTTACAAAAATCAGTTCAAAGACAGTCTCTGCTCTCAGGCTCACTATCTATCTATCTATCTATCTATCTATCTATCTATCTATCTATCTATCTATCTATCTATCTATCTATCTATCTATCTATCTATCTATCTATCTATCTATCTATCTATCCCCAAACACACACCCATAAGACACGAGGAAAAACAAATGGGAAGGAGGAGGAAAAAGCACACTCAAATACAAGTTCTTAATGTTACAGTTCCTAAAGTTGTGCCTTTTGTTTCTTACTACTCTGTTAGCCACTGTGGGAACATAAATCTATACTGAATGTACAGTATATGATATAAATTATGTATGTATGTATGAAGGTAAATAAATAAATAAATCTTGGGGACGGTATGTAGGCATATGCATAGCTGTACACCTTGAATGTATAGAGCATATATATATATAATTTTTCTTTTTTTACAATAAACAATAAAAAGTTGCCAGTTGTAAAAACAGAGTAGAGTACTTTCTGCTGGGATGCACCTCAGTACTAGATTTTTCTGTCTTTCAGGAGCTGGCGACTTTGAAAGGTTGCAGTGATACCTTAAAACCCATCTGTGTTCTACCTCCACTGGAGCAATATGACCTGCACCAGCACTTGGAGCTTCCAGGAGGCTAGGCAAGAGGACTTACCATCACTGCCCTCCCCAGCTTTTCCCTTTTGCTTCTGTTAGTCAACCAGTCTGATAAGGGGACACCTCCCATCTGAATTGTATTTAAAGCCAGGCTGCTGAGGCTCCTGGGAGTGCACCAGCAGTTGGAACTTATCTTTTGTAAACGGACTTCTCTCCCCTACCCCAATGTTTTATGTTTCGATATTTTCAATGTTTGTTTTAAGCAGCTTTGGCCGCATATAAAAATCAATCAGTCAATATCAGTTGCTGGAAATCACAGGTGGGTTGAACTTTGTTGTGCTCAGATGCTCCTTGCAGGCTTCCCATGGACATCTGGTTGACCACTGTGAGAAGAGAGTGCTGGACTAGATGGGCTGTTGGCCAGATCCATCAGGGCTCTTCTTATGTGACATCGCCAAGTCTTGCCTCATGACATAATCAGAATCTGCTCATGAAAATCAGGGTTTGGAGTGTTTCCCCCTCTTCTTGTCCTCTCAGACTGCACCTCCCTGAACTCGGTGCTTCCAAGCCCTGTTGAACAGATAATCCTGTCACTGTATCTTAGAACACCATCAACCTTCAGCATAGCTTCTTCTACTAAGTCTGTATCTAAGATGACACCAAAAAGCTGATGAGGACCCAGCAGGTTTTTATATTATTAGGTTAGGATCAGAGTTTCCCCCATACTTTAAAATGGAATCCTACCTAAAAAAAAAAAAAAAGAAGACCCAGGTGGGCTGATAGATATTCTATTTTTTTCTTTCATTCGTCTGAGATGCGCATTTCTTGGGGATGCAGCCAAGACGGATTCTGTCATCCCAAATACCCCCTTTTTCCTTAACCACCCAGCAAGAATAGCTTAGGGTAATGAAAATTCTTGGAATCAAGTTGTGGGGCAATTCAGGATTCCAGTTATAAATATCCAGTGCACTTTGCCACATGACCTCTGTTTAACCCATTATAATCACAAAATTATTCTATGGCAGAGTTATTCAGATGACTGCGCTTTTGACTGTAGCATTAAGAAAGGCACTTGCCACAGATTCAAACAGGAAATAATTTTTTCCGTGGAGAAAAGAGTGTGCTTAAAAGAATTGTGCAGAGAAAAAAATGTATTTCAGATTTTAATGGATTTCATTAAGCATGAAATTAATTTTCTCCTCTCCTTTTCTTTCCAAAAATGTAATGTTTTCCCCTCCTTCCCACAAAGCTAACAGTTGCAGTTATGCTCGTCTTCCCTATACTTATTCTCTGAGAGTTTCTATTATAAACAATATTCAGTAAAATGTCATATATTGAAACTGGACTCAGTATTGAATACCTCACTTAAAATTAACCTTATGACTTGACTGGGGTTTCTCCGATCCCTGACACCAGACTAACAGGGAGGCAGATGGACCCTTGGGTGACAAGGGAGCCCAAGGTGTGCTAAAGCAGGAGAAGATGACTGCAGAGAAGCTGAATGAATTCTTTGCATCTGGAGGATATAGGGCAGATCTCTATGCCTGAGCTAACATTTGCAGGAAGGGAGTCTGAGGAACTGAAGCAAATAGTGGTGATGAGAGATAAAGTTTTAGGCTTAATAGACAGAATAAAAACTGACAAATTGGCATCCCCCCAAGAGTTCTCATAGAACTCAAATATAAAATTGCTGATCTTCTAACAAAAATATGTAATTTGTCCCTCAGATCCACTTCCATACCTGATGACCAGAAAATGGCAAATGTAATGCCAATCTTAAAAATGAATCCAGGGTGGATTCCAGAAATGACAGGGCAGTTAGCTTAACATCTGTCCTGGGAAAACTGTTAGAAAGTATTGTTAAAGATAAAATAACCAAGCATATGGAAGAACAAGTCTTGCTGAAGCAGAACCAGCATGGCTTCTGCAAGGGTACATCCTGTCTCACTAATCTATTAGAGTTCTTTGAGAGTGTCAACAAGCATATAGATAGCAGCTCTTCAGTGAACATAGTGTTCTTGTACTTTCAAAAAGCTTTCCACAAGGTACCTCACCAAGACTCCTGAGTAAGCTTAGCAGTCATGGAATAACGTCCTCTTATGGATCAGGAACTAGCTATGAAACAGAAAACAGAGTGGGAAAAATGGATAGTTCTCCCAATGGAGGGATGTAGATTCCCCCAAGGACGGGTAATCGGACCTGTCCTTTTAACTTGTCCATAAAGTATCTAGAGTTGGGGTGAGCAGTGAGGTGGTCAAGTTTGCTGATGATACTAAATTGTTCAGGGTAGTTAAAACAAAAAGGGATTGCAAAGAGCAACAAAAGGACCTCTCCAGACTGGTGGTAAAATGGCAAATGCAGTTCAATGTAAACAAATATAAACATGCATATTGGAGCAAAAACACTTAATTTAACATATACACTCATGGGGTCTGAACCGGTGGTGACTGACCAGGAATGAGACCTTGGGTTTGTAGTGGATAGCTCAATGAAGATGTCAACCTAGTGCGACAGCTGTGAAAAAGGGAGATTCCACACTAGGGATCATTATGAATGGTACTGAAAATAAAACTGTCAATATCATAATGCCATTATATAAATCTATGGTGCAGCTGCATTTGGAGTACTGTGTTGCCTCATCTCAAAATGGATATTGTAGAGCTGGAAAAGGGCCAGCAAAGGGCAACCAAAATGATCAGTGGAGTGGAGCAACTCCCCTATGAGGAAAGGTTGCAGCATTTGGGGCTTTTTAGTTTATAGAAAAAGCAAATAAGATGTGACATGACAGAAGTGCACAAAAAGATACATGGCATGTGGAAAGTGGACAGAGGAAAGTTTGTCTCCCTTTCTCAAAACACCAGTGATGGAGAAAAAATGGATTTTTTCTATAATTCATACATATATATATATATAATAAAATTAAGCAAAAGGCCACAGGCCTTGGGATTATAGGAAAAGCAAATTTAGCTTCCAGTATATAGCAGGTAGGCCTGAGTATATGTTTAATTTATGATTGATGATGCATTGTTAATGAGCAAGGATGCATGCTTAGCAGGGAAAAGCAACTTTCCGGGGAAGCTGGTTAAAATGGTAAAAATGAAGATTTTAGTGAAGATTATAGAGAATTCATACATCTTTTTGTTTATGTTTTGCTTTATATGAAAAAATATTTTAAGAGAATATATTCAGAAGATTAAAATATCCTAGAAGCTTGGGAAGGAAAAATCAGTTAACTGGCAAAGGGTCAGAATCACCTGATTTGTGACTACCCTTAATGAGAATTCTGTTCCAAACAAAGGGCGTGCAGTCCTTTTCTTGGACTGTGATCTTGGAAAAGCTAGGTTTCTGATATCGCATACTAAAGAGCCTGCATCCCTCTGTGTTTTATGGAGAAGTGACTGGCTCAGATTTACCTTTTTTCCTTTTCTGTGTTCCCTAATCATTATTTATTTTATATTCTTAATGTGGCTTTTGGTTATAACATGGTGATTTAAAATAATATTTCTTTATAGCAAGGTAGCAAGAGGAATTCTCCCATGGAATTTCCAGTCACTCTGGCTGCTTTCACACATGGGGCTAATAGCGCTAGTTTAACGGATTAAAAAGGTAGCGCTTCGTTCCGGATTTCAAAAATCCCTTTCACACTGCAGTACCTGTTATACCGGCATTTTGCGCAACAGTCTTTCACACTGGTGTATTTCCCCCGCAACTTTTCGAGGCTCTATTAGCCCCATGTGTGAAAGCAGCCACACTATAATGAACAGAGAGCAGAGTTTTTTTTCTCCCCCCCCCTTCATTTGGCCTCAGGCGACACAGGATGAGCAGGTCTTCACCTACCTTTGGTTTGAGGCCTGTTCTTTCGGTGCGTGGGGGGGTTGAAAGAGGTGTGATTGCAATCAGCTGAGAGGTGCAGCAGCGCAGCAGCAGAGGAGGTGGTAAGGGCGGGAACGCACTGCATGCTGGGATGGCTGTTTGTAAGGGTGGGAACACACTGCATGCTGGGATGGCTGTTGTAAGGGCGGGAATGCACTGCATGCTGGGATGCCTGTCACATGAGCAGCGGCAGCTAGCGCAAAACTCCCGCGATCTTCCGTGTCCCCGGCCTTGCTATCGGAATTTTTCAGGTATCATTTATTGCAGAATTTAGTGCTAAACTTCCACTACATTCCACCAGAATTCCGGAGCTACCAGTTATGTCATGTGAAAGCTCAAATTTTATGTGCAAATTAATAGGAAATAAATCATCAGAATAACGGAATAAAGTGCAGTGTGAAAGCACCCTCTATGTGAACCAAAAATTGGCCCTGCATCATGGTATTGTCTAGAGGAACATACCGTTGTGTCCTAGAGATAGCATTGTGTCCTGTGGATGTTCCTTCCCAGCTTGGCTGATCAGAAAGCCATGATGGGAATGGAATGCATAGTACAAAATCATCAGTAATGTATGACAGTTGAATAGTGGAAAATCAGCAAAAGGGACAGGTTGACATCAATGAACACAATGGGAGATGGGAGGTATGAATATACATGTATTCATTTTAATAAAGTTATCTGGTTGGTTGGAAATATTTCAAGAGGGAAGAAACTGTTATGTTACATAGAAAAGAATTTGGAGAATTGGTTAAATCATGTTCACATGTTGTAATGGTATCCTATAAAACATGTGTGCACACTATATTTCTTTGCAGTTCCTTCTAGGTTTATGGGGGGACTGACCTTGCATATGCTTGTTTTTTTAAATAAAGGCCTATCATTTTGCTCCAAGCCTGTGTCTTCAATTTAATTCAAGGACCCCCAGCAAAGATCCCACAGGAGAATAATTACAATTTCTCCATCACTAGAACTCATGGACATCCAATGAACCTGAATAAAGCCACTGAAGAGGTATCCAATATAAAAACAGAATAAAACACACAAATGCAAGCTCTAAAAACAATACAATCGATTCAACAAACTGTAAAAATAAAATCATCCTTACAAACTCTGAAAACAACAAAATAATTACAATTTCATCAGATATAAAACAGATATTCCTTAAATGACCAGGTTACAGCTCAGGCAAAGCCTTACTGAACAAAAATGTCTTCAGTAGGCACCTAAACATCATCACACAAGGCACTGCCTGATTTTAAAGGGTAATTGATTCTAGAGAGCTGGAGCTGCAACAATGGAAAAATTAACACAGGAGTTAAGATTCGGTTGGGGACAAGTAAACAAAGACTTTAAAAAAAAATCTGGCAACATTTTATTTTATATATAAATTATATAAATAATACTCACATGGTTCCTGTAAGATATGATATTATTTGGAATGTTTAATGGCCCTTGAACTGTAGAACTGCCTAACTGTCAGTTATAAGATATATATTTTTAAATCTTGGACCTTTAATGAATCTCTGCAAACAATATATATATAAAAAAAGACTTAATTTCTGACAAGTGCTTATTAAACCTCAATGATTATGTTTATAATGTTCTTTCTTTCTGGTCAATTTAGCTTCATACTATCTACATTGCCTGGAAGGACTCTCCAGGGTTTTGGGTAGGAAAATTTCCCAGTCCTACCTGGAGATACCAAGGCCTACAGGGAACCTTCTGCATGAAAAACAAGTGATTTACCCACTCAACTATGGCTCTTTCTTGAATGAAAAGATTCACACGGGGGCTCTTGATGATATTGCAACTTTGTGCTACAAAGATGTTTGCAAGTAAACAGCTGGCATCAAATGGAACAAATAATAATCTACTAGGGATGGAAGGTTCTGACAGTTTTAGTTCTGTCAGTTTCTCATTTTTCCAGTCTTAAATCTGGTTAAAATTTTCATGAAAATTCTTCAGCACTTCAGTGAAAATTTCTCTAAAATTTTTGTATCCTTTTTTGACTAATGTACATATTTTTGCAAGCAATTTCTCCTAATAAAATGTATGTTTTGTTATTTTCACTCATATTCATTTGTAAGCACATTTCCCCTTAATACTGTATATAAACATTGTCGGGTTGCAGAACTGCATCACAAAATTCAGATAAGTGTGAATTTCAAAGGATGGCTTTGTTTCAGTACTCATATTGTTTCAGAAAATACGAATGTGATAAATTCAGTTTTAAATGTGAACTGCATTGATATTTCTTTCCCATTCTCAATAACTACTGTACTTTCCAGAATTTGGGATTTAGTAGCTCCTTCATTTGTTGAAGTGCTTGTTCTCTTCTTGGAAGAATTGTTCTGCGGTTTTGATTTTACCTTCACGGGGAGTGTTTTTGATGAAACAATGGAATAAAGAACATTTCAAATAAGTAAATAAACCTTTTAGGGACTCTTTTAAAACCTTTTTAAAACAACAACAACACACAATCACAACTGAAAGAATGTTTTGAGCAAAAACGCAACCGGCAGCTTGCAAGATACATACAAGAAATGAGTTGTTTAATGCACAGTCACTAACTGAAAAATTAACAGAATCTCATTGACATTGAAGAACAAATGAGCACAGAAGCTATCTAGGCAGCTTTTCTTTACACAAAGTGTAATTAAATTAGAATGAAGAGTGATTTTTAATAGTTTTTTTTTCTTAAGGCACAAGTCCAAATCAGCAAAACAATGAGTCTATGCATGGGGGTTCATAGTGACACTTGCTGCTACAAAGATGCTTTCAAGCAAGCTGCCGATATTGAATGGAACAAATGCAATTATGTACTCTACCTTCCCAAATTTGAATTGCTTGGGGAGTGCAAATAGTACACTGCTGCAACTGAGGGCTAGGGAAGGGGATATGGGATTTGTGATCTGGGTGAGACATAAACATCACTGATATAAAGCTGTCTCTCTCCCCTCCCCAGATGCCCTGCTATAGGGAAGTGGCAAGGGGTTGGGGGAGAAATATATTTTGAGTTAGATCCTCTGTTCACTGAAAGACACTGTGTATGGGGGCCCAGAGAAGAAGACTTGCTGTCTTAATTGCTTCCTCCGCTCAGATTTTTCAGCACCTTGCACAATTGCAGTGCCTCTTAGGAGACAGAGAATTCAAGAACCAAGAAGACTGGGCTGATGTTCATGGTTAAGGCTTTTCATGAAGAAGCAGGGCCTCACTGGGAGAGGACCCATGCATCTAAAATGTGGAAAGTAGCAAAAACAGATGTCAAAAAAGTATGCTGAGGCTGGTTCTGAAAAGGCTGTACAGAGAAAAGGTGAGTGTGGAATAGGGATGGAAAGATCTGTCATTTTCTCTCAGTTTCTCATTTTTTCAAACTTCAGTTTGGTTATACATGTTTCTCCAGCAATTTTTGATTTTTTTTAAAAAAATCCCAATGATAATTTTTCACCACTTTAGTACAAATTTCTCCTAATAAACACAATTTTGTAGGTAGTTCTGACTCATGTGCACATTTTTTCAAGCCATTTCCCATCATACAATGCAGTTTTGCATGTTATTTTCACTCATATATTCATTTTTATGTACACTTCCCCCAACCTATGCATTTTTGTAAACATTAGTTGGCAAACTGCATTGCACAATTCGAAGAAATGTGAATTTTGAAGGATGGCTGTGTTTTGGTTGTCATAGTGTGAATTTGATAGATTTGACATGAAATGCAGACTGAACAGAAATTTGACATGAAATGCAGACTGAACAGAAATTCTCTCCCATCCCTAGTGCGGAGAGAAGTGTGTAGGTAAAGGGGCTGGAGGGTTGAAGAACCTGGGAAAGGGTTGTAGAATCAGGAAGAGGAAAAGAATGAAATGGAAGCCCTTTTCTATATGCATGAGAAGGTACAGTTTGAAGCAAGAGTGAAGTTGCACTTCTCACCCCACCCCTGATGTGTTCCCATGCCAGCTCATCCACCATGGTCTGTGCACCGAGTGCAGTTGTCTGCAAAGGAATCACCACAGAGAAAGATTCACACTGTTTGCTGTGACATGTTTAATATGGCATGTAATGTTGATCGGAGTACTGATAAGTTCCAAGGGCACCACAGCTTTTGAGGAGAGGAGACAGCACAGTAGACTAAACATCCATTTGTAAGATTTGTTGTAAAACAAATATTTGGAAGGAGGCATTTCTAGAAAGCAGAACATACTAGATCCCCAGATCTCCAAGGAGTATCAGCTTCAGCCAACTCAGAGTGCGCTCTCTCTCTCTCTCGCTCTCTCTCTCTCTCGCTCTCGCTCTCTCTCGCTCTCTCTCGCTCTCGCTCTCTCTCGCTCTCTCTCTCTCTCTCGCTCTCTCTCTCTCTCTCTCTCACTCTGTGCTTTGAAACTGCCAACTACTGTTTCTCACACACCACCTGCCAATCACTCATCTCAGATTCCATCCCTGCAAGTGAATCCCCCATTCAGGAAACCATCCACAGCCATTAAACATTACCTTGTCAAATCTTGGAATCTAATCAGGCATCACTTAAAAGCAAAGCCACAGTGACTCGCCCATTTACACTTATCAGTCAACAAACTCACAGCAGTGGGGAGTCCCACATTCAGAACCAATCTAAGCTATGACAGATTAACATTTTAAGCCTGTAGTTTATTTATTTTAGGCATGGGCAATTCATTCTAAGCCTTGACTGAATTTATTTATTTATTTATTATATTTCTATACTGCCCCATAGCTGAAGCTGTCTGGGCGGTTCACAACATATAACATCCAATATACAATTTAAAAACATATATTAAACTTAAAATAATTATACCAAAAATACCTAAACATAATTAAACATATAAACAACTACAAAACTCAGTACTAAAATATTAAATGTAAAATGCATTAAATCGATTGAATATTAAGATGTTAAGATGTAAATATTAAATTGCTAAAATATTTAAAATTATAGGTGTTAAAATGCCTGGGAGAACAGGAAGGTTTTTACCTGGTGCCGAAAAGATAACAATGTTGGCGCCAGGCGTACCTCATCAGGGAGATAATTCCATAATTCGGGGGCCACCACAGAGAAAGCCCGTTTTCTCGTTGTCACCTTCCGGACTTCTCACTGTGTAGGCCCCTGAAGGAGGGCCTTTGATGTTGAACGCAGTGTATGGGTAGGTTCATATCGGGAGAGGCGTTCCATCAGGTATTGTGGTCCCAAGCCATGTAAGGCTTTATAAGTCAAAACCAGCACCTTGAATTGAGCTCGGAAGCATATAGGCAGCCAGTGCAAGCGGGCCAGAATCGGTGTTATATGCTCGAATCTCCAAGTCCCCGTTAACAGTCTGGCCGCTGCATTTTGCACAAGCTGCAGCTTCTGAACCGTCTTCAAAGGCAGCCCCACGTAGAGTGCATTGCAGCAGTCCAATTTAGAGGTTACCAGTGCATGGACAACCGAAGCAAGGTTTTCCCTGTCCAGATAGGAACGTAGTTGGGCCACCAACCGAAGTTGATAGAATGCATTCCGTGCCACCGAGGCTACCTGTGCCTCTAGTGACAGGGATGGTTCTAAAAGAACTCCCAAACTACGAACCTGCTCCTTCAGGGGGAGTGCAACCCCATCCAGGACAGGATGAACATCTACCATCTGGTCAGGAGAACCACCCACTAACAGCATCTCAGTCTTATCTGGATTGAGCCTCAATTTATTCGCTCTCATCCAGTCCATTACCGCAGCCAGGCACCGGTTCAGCACATTGACAGACTCACCTGAAGAAGATGAACAGGAGAAGTAGAGCTGCGTGTCATCAGCATACTGGTGGCAACGCACTCCAAAACTCCTGATGACCGCACCCAGTGGCTTCATGTAGATGTTAAAAAGCATGGGGAATAGTACTGACCCCTGTGGAACTCCATATTGGAGGGCCCAGGGTGCCGAGCAAAACTCCCCAAGCACTACCTTCTGGAGGTGACCCGCCAAGTAGGAGTAGAACCACTGCCACGCAGTACCTCCAATCAGCGAGTCTCCCCAGAAGGATACCATGGTCGATGGTATCAAAAGCCGCTGAGAGATCAAGGAGAATCAACAGAGTTACACTCCCCCTGTCTTTATCCCGACAAAGGTCATCATACAGGGCGACCAAGGCCGTCTCCATGCCAAAACCGGGTCTGAAACCCGATTGAAATGGATCTAGATAATCGGTCTCATCCAAGAGTGAATGGACTTTCATGGATGGGCAGAGCAATACATTGGCCATGCCGGAGAGGGTTTGGATGTGGCAAAGATGTCCCTCTGCTCAAGTCTGTCTGGCTGTGCTGGGTGTCACTGGAAGAGAGGCTCCACTGCCATGGAGATCCTCATTCCATCTGCTGGAAGCATGGATGGGTGGACACTATCATCATCAGTATCCTTCCCAGTAGCAGGCAGCATAAAGCCCCCAAATATTCCATTTCTAGAGGTGGGGAAAGGAAGGGGCAGAGCTGTGGTGGTCAAGGAGCCACTGGATCCTAAGCTGGCCAAATGATCTTCACATGTCATGGGGATTGATGGGGGCTGGTTTGCTCAACAGCCCTGGAGCTGATTTGTTTAATTGGCTTTAGGATTGCTTGATTTGAAACCAATTTAGCATTAAAAGGACACCTGACTGTTTATGCCATTCAAGAAAGCAGGGGCCTTGAAGGTGCCCATCAACACTTAGCCCCTTCATACCAGACTGAGCAGGCACACGGGTCAACTGGTAATGGTCTTTCCCTTTATGCTGAGATGCATTGCTTTTCTATTTAAATTATAGTAACTCTTTCTAAACTTGCATATATGCAAGTGATATACAAATCTATTCACTGTTTAGTTTTAAACTATTAATTTTTTTATTGGCATTTTCCAGCAAGGCAAGTAATGGCTTCCTGTGCAAAAAGAAAAAAATATGTTTGTTCAAGAGCATCTGAACATTTGGTACTGGGCTAAGATTTCAAATAATATCATTTGTTATGCTTTCTTTCTAGAAGAACTAAAGAGGTGAAATTCTATTGTGCAAATGTTGTGCCAGGATGGCCCACCACATTTGCAGTGTGACAAGCATTTGGAGGGCTTTAACACCCAAAAAAGAACCAGTCCCATGAATGGTGACCAAATCTGATTTGTAAAACTTTGGAACTCAAAGGAATCCAATAGATAATTACACCTTTCACCAGCCAAGCATCTTGTTCATGTACTGTAGCTGGCTGCTGTATTTCGATGGATATGAGAAAAGACACATATTCTCTCTGCAATGTTTTCAGTAGCAGAATGGGCTCCCTTGGTTAAAGAAAAGTCCTTTATTTTTATCTTTATAGGTGAGAATAAGAAAACAATTTTGTACCAGCTTTATCAGCCTTAAGAAATCAAAATTGAATGATTTCCCCCTGGCTTTTCCATGGCCTTAATTTTTGGCAGATTGGCTGCAGGTTGGTCTCAATGCATGATAAGCCTGAATACTCTCTCCCAACATCTATCTGATGTTCTGCTTGAGACATTGATTATTAAATCATGGAACTGTCTGCCTGCTTAGAGTGAACAAAGTGCATCTCCACGGACTGCACAACATTTAAGAGCATGATTGGGAGTCTGAATTTACCTTCCCTTATCCCAGGTGTCATTTATGCAGTCTGCTTTCTCTTTCCACCAAGGGTTTCTGATACACTAACAGGGTGCAAAACCAAAATTAGGCAGGCACTTCTGCTGCTTTTTAAAATAAAGCTACAATGCGCACTGGATTGTTGAGGAGGTGTGTGTCCTACTTTGAAGAGGACTGTACTCTACTGGAAGGCCTGTTCAAGGACAATCCTCTATTTGAAGGCTCTCTCTATTTGGAGGCCTGTCTGGCTCTTTGAAGAACCATGAGAAAGGAGAACAGGAACCTTGAAGTTTCCCATTGGAACTTTGCACCTAAATAGAAGACTGAGCAGGCACACAGGCAGTGGTGGCTAGCTCATTAGGGCAAGCGGGTCCTTGCCCCACCAACCACAGTCTGCCCTCAGCCAGCTCCTGCTTGCCTGCCTTCATATTAACAACCAGTCCAGGGGGGTTACTCTGCCTACCATTGGCTCTGTCTCCACCTACTGTTGGGCTCCCTGCCTTCTGCTCCACCAATCCCAGTGGGCACCAGCCATCACTGCACACAGGTCACCTGGTCACAGTCTTCCCCGTATGGTGTGGCGCATTGCATTTCAATATAAATTATAGTAATTCTTTCTAATTTTGCATCCATACATATATCTTAGCATATGCACATTTTATGCCAATCTGCATAATCTTTGTTGATGTGTTTCCTCTTTTGGTGGAATTTTATTTATTTATTAAATTTATATACCACCCTTAATCAAGAGACCCCAGCATGGTTTACAGCATAAGATATAGATATCGGTATTCTGTAGATATAGATGGCAATACTTAAAATATCTATACCATCCAAAGTTAATTATAACAAGAAATATATAATAAAACAAAAACTTAGATACAACTGTAAAACATGGATACATATATAACAGCAACCTAAGAAATTAGGGAGGGGAAAATCAGGACAGGGATCATGAAATACAACAATAATGTACAAGTACATAATCAATTCTCTATGCAAAAGCAGTGCTTAATTTTTCGCTCCAGACCTCACAGAAAATGAGAGACCCTCCCAGCTCTCACCTTGGAGATCTCCACTTCTCTGCCTCTCACAGAGAGTCCTCCCTCCCTCTAGCTGCCACTTTCATGTGGGTGAAGTCCTTGTCCCCCAATGGCATCCCAGAAGGGAAGACACCACAGGGGCAATCCCCTTGTGGTTTCCCTCCATTTTTATTGGCACATCACTGGGCAGCCCAGTTACCCATAGCATGACAAGCTTCTCTTTCCCCATCATAATCAATACTGTCCCATGAATCAAAATCAACAGCAAATTAGTGTAACAAACAATAACAGTCTTAGAGGGTAGCTTCAGCCATAAAAGAGTGAGGAGCAAGAAGTTTGAAGCTCATCTCCCTTTTTCTTTCCTTGATAACTTGGCTGCCAACACCTCTGTTGTTGCTGCTGAGTGATGAGTCTCACATCTCTCACACAGATCTACTGGGGCCCCTTGGCCCACTAACAGATCGCTATCACCATCTATGCACAGGTAGCCCCCTTGTCTGTAATGCTGAATGTGCTGTGAAGGAGTTGCTACTGGTAAACTTCAGGTAATCCAGAACGTACCAGCATGACACAGGACACTTATTATTATATTTATTCTGGCATAGCAACATTGACCATTGTTTCCAGTGCAACTGAAAACCCTATAAATCAGAGACAGCTAATGAGGTGGTCTCCACAGCTGTTGTTTGACATCAGCTTACATCAGCCCCTGCCAGCCATGGTCAGGCATTATAGAAGTTGGAGTGCAATGACATCTGGAAGGCACTCCATTGGCTACCTCAGCCCTAAATGGCATCGATTTTGGATATTTGAGGAAATCCTTTCTCTGCATCTTCCTTTCTGGTTACTACGATCTGCCATGACAACTCTGTTTCCTTTACTTCTTTTACAGAAGTTAGATCTATTTGGGCACTAGGCCAAGGTTTTTCAGCAATGATGCCTACAGTCCAGAACTCCCTGCCTTCTTCCCCATTATGGCAATGGCAGCTGTCCTACAAGGACCAAACACTGTCACTTTTTATGTAGCACATCAGAATGACAGAGAAGGAGGGGGAAGGAAGGTAAAAACCCACAACATCCTCATGCTTCTTCCTGGTCTGCCCTCACCAGTACGGCTATTGCTGTCTCTCTATGCTTGAAGGAAAAGGTGGGAAGGGTGCTTCAGGGCCTGATGGGCTAATCCAGAGAATGTTTCTTCATTGTCTGCTCTCCCCCACCCCAAAATACCCTTGGACTGGTTCAGGAAAAGAATGGAGTTGTCTCCAGGGTGGTGTTTTTTTTTTAATGGGGGAAAAACGTCCATACATTTCCAGAGGCAATCCAGAGAAGAATGCAGAGGATTTTGCCCATCTCTACTTGGAACGACTTTCTGTCATGATGTAGCACTATTCTGAGGGAGCTTCTGGGGGTAAAATGGCAACTGCCAGGTACAAGGACTGTTACTTTTTCCTCAGAAGCTCTCTTGGACTGACAGGATTGCATAATGTACCAACATTCCAAGGGACATTGTGGGAGGACAAAATGGCATTGAGGCAGGGAAAAGGAGGAGGGAAAGGGTTTATAAAGCATCACCAAAACAGGTTTTTCCTCCTTTCCCCTGAAACTTTTAGCCCTGGAAATTTGATGTGTTTCAGAGTTCTGCACTAGCCAAATGCTGAGCCAAAAGATCATGAAGTTGAACTTTCGCTTCAGCTTTATATTTAATTTAATAAGGGTGTTCCTGCTTTCTTATGTGACATGTTGGGAAATTGTGATACATCCTTCCCTGGGAGACCACCTATCCGTTTTTTCAACCAGCATTTTGCGAGCAACAGATTAAAAGTATAGATGTGCGTACATGAAGTGTACATGATTACATTTGAAATGGTATCCCCTGATATACATGTGTTGCAGTGCGGTGCAGCTCTCTGCCTCAGGTACATATGGGGATGGCCTCCAGGACTCGCTGTTCAGCCTCTCTGCAGGCCACTCTCCATTCCCCAGGCAACGCTTTCTCCAGTCCTCATCTGCACTTGCCTCAGGTGCATTTGCCTGTCTGGAATGTGTGATGCCTCTTTTTTGGCTGGATTAAGGATGAAGTGGTGTGTGTGTGTGTGTAGAAACCTCTGATCCATGGCTAGAATGTAGGCTAGTGTACAACAGTAAAAGTTACATGCATTGCTCCACTCACTTTTGCTTCTGGCCACACCTACCACTTGCATATGGCCCTTCAATGTTACCCATGGGGAAATGCAGCCCTCATGGCTCAAAAAAGATTTCTCACCCCGACTGTAAAGGGTCAGGACAGGAAAAAACAGGCTACAAAAATCCTGGCACTGGTGGGCTTGCATCCAAGGAAAATATGGGTGTTAAGCTAAGTTCCTAGCCTTTCCTAATCTTCCAAAGAAGGACAGATTGCTGATTTTGTCTGTGAAATACTTGGACTAGTATCGTATACTTTTTATAAATAGCTGCTTTTTTAAGATGCAAAGCTTGTTTATCAGATTGATTGCAAAATGCCAGCTTGCTGACCAGAAGGTTTTTAGAGACTCTGAATAACATAATGGAAGTCCTTAAGGGTCTCTAAAATGTAGGACTATTTATTACAAAGGCACTAAGCATGATAATAAAGCACTGAGCATGATTTCCTCCAAAAATCTAGGTTATAAATAACAAGTCTAGTCATTGCATCAACACACAAACAGCTTCTCTCTCTCACCCACGATCTTGAGTTGTTTTGCATGGAAACTGGTCCTCTATTTAATAAGACCAGATGGGTTGTATATTTCCCCAATAAAAAGTAGATTCTGATTTTTAAAAAATGTTAGAATGAGCCACTCTAAGCAGTACATACTGCCATAATTGCAGTCTGAGCAACTCTGAGGATCTGGGTGGGCCATAACAGCGAGGTCAGCTTCAGAAATGGAGGGCAGGTATATGATACCTGATAAGCCCTGCTTAAAACAAGGCCTACTCCTGACAATATGTATATATGCATTTATTTATTTCTTGTGTTATTTCTCCACTACTTTTCAGGTGGATTTAACAAAGCAAGTTATATAAACATATAATATTTATGAGAGAACCAACAAAAAAGACAATTGTTTTGAGAAGTTGTCTCTGCTTCTTATCTGGTCACCTCAGGGCAAGATGGTTCTTCAGAAGTCCCTGTGGGGGCAGTAAAATGGAGAGACCACATAACAACAAAACTGTTAAGCAAATAGATGGCATACAATCATTTTAAAATGCCAGGGCAAATGAAATGTCTTAACCTGGAGCTATGAAATGGTAGTGTCAGCACCAGTTGAACCTCCTCTAGGAAAGTATTCCAAAGTTGGGGTGCTACCACATAAAAGAACTTTTCCCTTGTACATCTGTAGCATACTTCACTAACTAACTAATAGTGCTTGAAGAAGTTGTCAGTTGAACATTTTAAAGCATGGGGAGGCTGGCTTGGGAGAAGGTCCTTCTTCAGGTATTTGGATCCTAAGCCTCTTAAGCCTTTAAATATAAATACTAGCACCTTGAATTAGGATCAGAAGTAAATAGGTAGCCAATGCAGTTCTTTCAGAATTGTTGTAATATGGCTTCACCTAATTAGACCAGTTAGAATTCTAGCAGCCTTACTGGAAGCTGTTGTCTTCAATGGCAGCCCCATATGTATAATGCATTCAAGTAGTCAAACCAGGGGGTTGCCAGAGCTTGGATCATGAAGCCAGGCTATGTTAAACTATAGCATTTCTTATCAATGTATCTTTTGCCACTTTTGACCATTGGTGCTGCATGAATCATAATTGCCGCAGGACTTAATATATAGAAAATCTCAGTCTGTCCTGACAAAGCAGCCATCTCAAAGCATGCTGGTATCCAGTTCTGTGCTGGCTGATTAAAACCTCTCATTTCAGAAATGTAAGTCCTTCTGTTAGCCAAGGTGAGGAAAAACAGGCCACATTCCAGAGCCACATAGTCAAAAATGATCCTACTGGAAAAGCCGTCTGAGGAAGGAAGCGTTAGGTTACTTCTGCTTTGTAATTTTGGGAAGATGCAGAAGTGCATCCAATTCCTGAAATCCATGCACTCCTAACCCTTTCTGGGCCTTCAGCAACCGTGGAATCAGCACGGGTTATGAAGTCTTCCTGGATGATTCCACTATATCAGTGTTTCCCAGCTAGTGGGCCACCAGATGTTGTTGGACCACAATTCCCATCTTTCCTGACCATTGGCAATGCTGGCTGAGGCTGATGGGAGTTGTGGTCCAACAACATCTGGTGGCCTTCTAGTTGGGAAAGGCTGCACTATATCATGCCAATGTGAAGTTTTTCCATACATCTTTCCCTTGTATACTTCCTCACTGATGCTTGCAGGAAACTCTGGAGTTAGATGCTGGCTTTCCAACCTCCTTATAGCTAGATATATGATGGCCCAGGGGAAATCCACCCCCAATTTAGAAAAAAACTGTTATTTTTCATTCTTTGCATTTTCCCTGCCCCAAATTTTTTTTTTAAAAAAAAGGGGAAAAAGAGATTTCCCCAAAATCTTTCCATTTTTTTCTTGGCCCTCACATCTGTACCTATGACTTGCCATTTCACACCCACTTCCATTTTTGTAAACATCCAGAAAATCATTGTTATAATCTGTCACCACCTCAGATTCATTTTCCTTTAGCCATCTAGGCTTGTGAAGATAATATTTCAGTTTCTGGTATAAACTCTCAAACTAGCTCTTAGGGTTTTTTTTAAAAAAACCCACAAAGATTGTACGACAGATTATTTAAGTGTGGTTGGGAATAAAGAGTTCAAATCCAAAGGCACTTAATGCAATGTATAAAATGATGCCATATAAAAAAATAGTTTTTTTCATTAGAAAATTAGGATCATGAAGTACTCAAACATAAAAACTGGAGTTTGAAAGCTTTCTAAAAAGCTTTAGTGGTAAGATGGTAAGAAATATTACTTGTGTTGTTGCTTATAATTATTTATTTAATTCTATTTAATTCCATTTATCGATCATTTCCCATAAAATAGCTTGAAGTGATTTAACAATAAAAACATAAACAATAAAGGCAATTACAACAATTTCATATATAAAACAATTAAAACAAATTCTTATAAAAATTAAAACAAGTTCATATAGAAAAACAATTTCAAATCCAATACAGATTGGGATAAAAATATTTTTAAAACTGACCACTAGCCAAAACGGTGTTTGTGCCTTTAAAATGAAAGTTAGAATAAAAAGATAATATTGATTATCATGGCCAATACAGGTTAATCACAAAGCTATAGCACTTAGCCCACTTAAGTTCAACCAGTTCCCCTCCCCACATCCATTTCCATATTATCAACCAAACTCTGACACTTATCCATCCCCCCCATTTTCACGGCCCCCGTTGGGCAACTCCAAGTACTTCTAGTAAACTGATCTCTCTCTCTCTCTCTCTCCATCCAGGTTCCCCCCCCTATATGTTTCTTACGTGCAGCATTGTATCTTCTGAGGAAGAATCAGGCAAAAGCAGTAGCTGCCATCAAACAAACCCTTCCCCTCATTGCAGAGCTCAAGCATCAATGCATATTCCTGTATCTCTGGTCAAATTTCCTCTATGCCTTCCAGTATCTAGATCTGTAGTGCTTAAGCCTTTCATTTTAAGTAGGTCGTATTTCATTTGATTTTTTAAAAAAAACATATAAATATATCCGAATAGAATATATAAGGCATTTGGGCTTTCAATTTTCTTTTCATGTCCTTTTCAGGAATATACATGACTTGCTGATTGTTAGATGCCAATTACTTTTCTTTTCTTTTGCTTGTTTGCTTTCATTAACACATGTTCAGGAAAAAAACCTGAAAAATATGAGCCCTAGGCTTTTGCTCTTGTTAATCTGGCCCTCTGCAACCAGTCTAATGCACTCAGCCTAACAGCTTTCATTAGCTCAGGAAATGACCTTAGAAAATCTAATCAGGTTTTAGCTGTCACAGACAGTTACAGAGGAAATCTGACTTTTTTTATTGAGTTTTCACATTTATAGGAAGGTATTCTTCACAGAAACATTTTAATCTGCTGGGCTAGGAACCAGAGAGTGAGGCCTGGAGGGCCACATTTGGCCCCGGGCTTGAGGTTCCCCACCCCTGCTCTAAAACATGGAGCTCCTGAATCAGCATGCTTTTTCCAAATCATAAGAGTTGTGCTAGGAGTTTCAGTTTTAAAACTGTATTTGTTTTCATGGCATTTATGATGAAGTAGATAGACTTTGAAGAGGAAAATGTCATTTCAGATTCCTCCTCAGCCATGAACAGTAGCGTAGTGGCAAATTCAGAAGTGCAAGGACCCTTCATGATAGTCACACCACACCCTCTCACAGCCTTGCCTGCTTTTCCACTTACCCTCATGTCCCTTGCTCTAGGAGCCAATCAGGATGAAAGGGGAGACAGTGTGTTAGCTACTGAGAAAAATCTTCTCAGTGGCTGACTCATCTGATTGGCTCCAATCAGCACAAAAGGACAAGGACTCTTCTCAGTGGCTAACATGCTCCCTTTTCATGTTGATTGGCTAATACATAGGAAACTGGCAGGGACCCTGCTCCCAAAAAAGTAATGTGTCTGGAACCCACCACAAGCCCGGACCACTATGCCACTGGCCATGAAGCTTGCTAGATGACTTTGTACTAATCACTCTTTCTGTGGTGAACACTGAACTCCAAATACTTTGCTTCTCTTGACCAGAAATATTTTCCCCACCCCACCCTGCCACATCGATTTTTAGTTTTTAATTACTTGTTTGTAATTGAATATCATGGCAGCTTATGGCCAAGAAAATAAAAACTAACTGGTTGACTGATTTGTCCATTTTCAGTCACAATAACTGACAAAGTAGGTGGGTGGTTATTAAATCCAAATTATGCTGAATGAAAAATTTGGAATAATTCAGGAACAAAAGTAAACAAATAAGCAGTTTAACAAGTAGAATGAATTATGAATAGCAGGAAGAGTGAAATTGCAAGTAAGAGTGGTTTATTTAAGTTGCAACATTGGTCTTGGTCTTAGAGGAGAGCATTGATATAGTGAGCATAACGGAGACCTGATGGAATGGAGAAAACCAGTGCGATACGGTTATCCCTGGATATAAACTATATCGGAAGGACAGGGAAGGACGTATTGGTGGCGGAGTTGCTTTATACATGAAAGAAGGCATTGAATCCAGCAAGCTCGAAACCCCAAAAGAGGCGGACTCCTCCACAGAACTGGCAGTGACCGACCAGGAGAGAGACCTCGGGTTGTAGTGGACAGCACGATGAAAATGTCAACCCAGTGTGCGGCAGCTGTGAAAAAGGCAAATTCCATGCTAGGGATAATTAGGAAAGGTATTGAAAATAAAACAGCCGATATCATAATGCCGTTGTATAAATCTATGGTGCGGCCTCATTTGGAATACTGTGTACAGTTCTGGTCGCCTCATCTCAAAAAGGATATTATAGAGTTGGAAAAGGTTCAGAAGAGGGCAACCAGAATGATCAAGGGGATGGAGCGACTCCCTTATGAGGAAAGGTTGCAGCATTTGGGGCTTTTTAGTTTAGAGAAAAGGCGGGTCAGAGGAGACATGATAGAAGTGTATAAAATTATGCATGGCATTGAGAAAGTGGATAGAGAAAAGTTTTTCTCCCTCTCTCATAATACTAGAACTCGTGGACATTCAAAGAAGCTGAATGTTGGAAGATTCAGGACAGACAAAAGGAAGTACTTCTTTACTCAGTGCATAGTTAAACTATGGAGTTTGCTCCCACAAGACGCAGTAATGGCCACCAGCTCGGATGGCTTTAAAAGAAGATTAGACAAATTCATGGAGGACAGGGCTATCAATGCCTACTAGCCATGATGGCTGTGCTCTGCCACCCTAGTCAGAGGCAGTATGTTTCTGAAAACCAGTTGCTGCAAGCCTCAGGAGGGGAGAGCGTTCTTGCACTCAGGTCCTGCTTGCGGGCTTCCCCCAGGCACCTGGTTGGCCACTGTGAGAACAGGATGCTGGACTAGATGGTCCACTGGCCTGATCCAGCAGGCTCTTCTTATGTTCTTATGTTCTTAACATTGATTTGATAGTTCTTTAATGTGCAGGCTACCACTTGTGTTGGTTTCAAACCACTACATTTTTGTCTGAACGCACATTATTTAATATGACCATTGTCAGTCACAAATCTCAGTTCACATTTATGAGAGTAGATGTGCACTTTTAATGGCTAAGGCTCAATGAATTTGGCTTAGTGGTGGTGGGATTAGGATGATGTGGTAACTTTCTGCATTACCCAACCAAGTGTGCTCAGGAGAAACACATATATGAAAACTTTAGCTAGATAGGAAAAAAGATTCCAGAGGGATTCAAATTCAGGATGAAGTCGAAAGGGGGTACTCTTTGCACAACAGCTTTAATCAGCAGTGAAAGGTACTCCTCTTTTGGTGATTGGTGGAGCTGTAAAAAGGAGTGAAAATGTTGACCCATAAAGAGTGAGGCCACAAAGAATTTCCCTTGATCTGAATTAGCTTTATGACATGTCAACACAAAGCCAAATTTGATGTCATCAGTTCATGATTCTTGATTGGCTGGCTTTACAACCCAAAAAGAAGCCCCCACTCTTTAAAGCAGCTGATGGTAAGGCAGCCAGCAGCTCCTGAAAGAAGTGAACAAGGACGAAAGGTTTCAGGGAACACCATACCTGCCCCTCCTCCCTTAATACATTCCATTCAGCACATCTCTGTTCAAAATGTTCACCCTCCCATACAGCCTTTGTGTGCTCTCTTTCTCTGATGTTCTGTCTTAGCAGGCAGTATTTTCCCCTCTTGACTCACTGGGGTAAGATTCATCCAGTTACATCAGGGAAATTATGTTTTTGTACATCACAAGACTAATAATTTAATTGGGGCAAAAAATAAAATAAAGCAACATAGATAAAAGTATTCCTCATCACTGACGAGGAATACATACATAAAAATAATATTGAAAAGTTTGTGCTACACAGGGTGTTCTTCCTCAATTAACTGGCTAGCTGTATGATAGTGAATCAATATAGGCAGATTTTAGAAACTTGGTGATTTTATTTGTAATTTCTAATCCAGGCATTTCATTTTTAGCTTGTTTGCAAAGGCATTGATAAGAAGTTGGGAAACGTTGCTAACTAGAGGCTAGACTGCTGAGATCTAAAGTATTGCATGGTGAATTAGAGCAGTCCAGGTTTCATGGACCTACCTTGCCATCTTTGCTTTAAGTGTTCTAATTTGCTTTAAGTGTTCTAATCTGATGTAGAAAGGCCATCTGAAAGAGCTTACTTTAATTGCCAACAGCACTGTTTCTCAGTGAAGGTGAAACTGATCAGAACAGTAAAAAAATCTGTTCACATCTGGAAAGCTATTTCAGGTGTTAGCTGGAGCTGTGGTTTACTGTACCCAAATCCAAACCCAGAGGGTGTGGAGAAAACTGTAGGCATAAGGTACCTGAAATAGAACATTTAGTGCCTTTTAAACAGGGCAGAGACAGAAGCTTTTCCTGCTTGTACCGGGTCTGGCTAATCCACAGGATTCACACTGGATACCAAACTTGGAGGCTTCCTATGCCATGATCTTATCTTGGATGAGAATGCAGACCTGGTGTGTATTACGGAGACCTGGCTGGATGAGGCCTCAGTTCCCATACTTGAGGCCATGTGTCCAGGAGGTTTCCAATACGCACAGCAGCCGAGGATTCGTAGGCGGGGAGGGGGAGTGGCAGTTATCTATCGAGAGTCCTTGGTGTTCACCAGACCCCCTCTCCACGGGACCAAGTTTGTTGATTGTATGTACTGGAGGTTGGGACCAAAGGGCAGTTTAGGAATTCTGCTCGTGTACCGCCCACCCCGCTGCACGGCAGACTCCCTGACCGAGGTGCTCGAGGTGGTCTCGGGTGTGCGGCTGCTCTCCCCCAACTTATTGGTTTTGGGGGACTTCAACGTGCACGCTGAGACCACTCTCACTGGAGCCCCTCGGGATTTCATTGAAACCATGGCTTCTTGGGAACTGCACCTAAGTAATATAGGTCCCACCCATGTAGCCAGTCATACGATTGACCTTGTATTTGTCTCGGGAGAGGAGGGAAGTGTTCTGAAAATGGGGGATGTTTCTTCTAACCCCGTGTCATGGTCAGATCACTATTTGGTGAATATGGACTGCGGAGGGTATGCGGTGAATATGCCGCATACCCTCCGCAGGGGACAAGGACCTATTAGGATGGTTCGCCCCAGACACCTGATGGAGCCTGAAGGATTCCTGAATGCGCTGGGTGATTTGGAGCTGACCGAAAGCCGCCCGGTCAAAACCCTGGTGATGGAGTGGAATAGGGAAATCACTAGGGCAATAGACCGGGTGGCTCCGAAACGTCCTCTCCCCCTGAATAGAAATCAGACTGCACCCTGGTATACACCACGGTTGCGGGGTCTGAGACAGGAGGTGAGACGACTAGAACGCTGCTGGCGGAAATCTTGCACTGAAGACGATCGAACACTGGTTAGAGCGGCAATAGCGGCCTACCAGCGAGCTACAAAGGCAGCAAAGAGGCGATTCTTTGCTGCCTCTATTGCGTTGGCAGAGTGTTGTCCCAGGAGGTTGTTCCAGGTGGTCCGAAGCCTGGTCGGTCCAGTTGCTCAGGAACCTATGGAACATTCCAAAGCCTCCTGCGACGCATTTGCTAAACACTTTGCTGATAAAATCGAGCGCCTGAAGAGCATGCTTCCGTGCGCCGTGGTTACAGATAGTGGGCCAGAGTCGGCCAGTTGCATTCCAGTCTGCTGGGATCGGTTTTAGCCTCTTCTCTCTGAGGAAGTGGACAAGGTGTTCTCTACTGTGAAGCCAACCACTTGTTTGCTTGATCCTTGCCCTTCGTGGCTCATTATGAGTTGCAAAGAGAGACTGGGCGAAGGGATCAAGGCAGTGGTAAATGCGTCCTTAGAAGAAGGTGCAATGCCATCAGCCCTCAAGGAGGCAGTAATAAAGCCCATCTTAAAAAAGTCCTCCTTGGATCCCCAAGAATTGAACAACTTTTGTCCAGTCTCTAATCTACCATTCTTGGGCAAGGTGATTGAGCGAGTGGTGGCCAAACAGTTACAGACACACTTGGAGGAAGCAGATTATTTAGATCCTTTCCAATCAGGCTTCAGGACTGGACACGGAACTGAAACAGCCTTGGTCACTCTGGTGGATGATATGAGGAGGGCATTGGATAGGGGAGAACATACATTCCTTATCTTCCTCTATCTCTCAGCGGCTTTCGATACCGTTGACCACGGTATCCTGTTAAACCGCCTGGAGGGATTGGGAATAGGGGGCACTGTTTTGCGGTGGTTCCGTTCCTATCTCTCCGGCAGGTATCAACGGGTAGCGTTGGGGGAGGAGGTTTCAGACCCTTGGCCTCTCAATTGTGGAGTGCCACAGGGTTCTATCCTCTCCCCCATGCTATTCAACATCTATATGAAACCGCTGGGAGCTATCATCAGGAGTTTTGGGCTGCAGTGTCACCAATATGCGGATGACACTCAGCTCTATCTCTCATTTAAGTCCTCACCAGAGGTGGCTGTGAATACCTTGTCCAAGTGCCTGGAGTCTGTAAGTGGATGGATGGGAGAGAACAGGCTGAAGCTGAACCCTGACAAGACCGAGGTATTGCTTGTGGGTGATAAGAGGAGGTTGGGAGATTTAGACTTGGTACTTAATGGGGTGAGATTACCCCTGAAAGACCAGGTATGTAGCCTAGGGGGTCATTTATTTATGAAATAAATACATAAAAATAAATAAATCCTTGACTCCCAGCTGTCCATGGAGGCTCAGGTTTCGGCAGTGAGCCGGGCAGCTTGGTATCAATTACATCTGATACAAAGGCTGCGACCCTACCTTCCTATACATCTGCTCCCACGAGTGATACATGCCCTGGTCTCCTCTCGCTTAGACTACTGTAATGCGCTCTACGTGGGGTTACCCTTGAAAACGGTCCAGAAATTGCAGCTGGTACAAAATGTGGCGGCACGCTTGATAAAGCAGAGCCATCGCTGGGATCATATCACCCAGTGTTGATTGATCTACACTGGTTACCAGTTGTTTACCAGGCCCAATTCAAGGTGTTGGTATTAACCTTTAAAACCCTATACGGTTTCGGCCCAGTTTATCTGAAGGACCGCCTCCAGTATCACCAATTATGCTGCCTAACGAGATCAGCCTCACAAGACCTTCTCTCAGTCCCACCGGTGAAAACAGCTAGGCTGGTGCGGACTAGAGAGAGGGCATTCTTGATTGTGGCCCCCACCCTCTGGAACTCGCTTCCTCTCGACCTCTGACATGCCCCCTCCCTGATGGGTTTTCGCCGAGCCTTAAAGACCTGGCTATTCAGGCAGGCCTATGGGATTTCTGAGGGGGATTAGTTTTTATGGTATTTTAACTGAAGATGGTCTTAATTGAATTGATGGTGATGTTGTGTCTTGCTGATTTATGTATTATTTATATTGTATTGAATTGTTGTATCGTATGGTTGTACGTCGCCCAGAGTGTCCGTTAACTCAGACAGATGGGCGACTAATAAATAAAATTTTATTATTATTATTACAGCAATTATTATGTGGGATTATAAATCATGCGGAGAAGCTCCATGAGTGGAGGTGGTTCCCCACTGCAGATGTTTGCTCTCCAACTCATGGATGCCTGCAAACTGAGTTAAGATGACATACTGGAGAGGGTAGTGCTTGGCATCCCTCATTACATTTACTTACACAAGAGTACAAAGCATGCCTGATTGGACTCAAACTAGCTTCCAATCTCAAGCCGAGGCATCACTCATAGGCGAGAAAGCAGCATCAACAGAGGCTTGCAAAAAATGTTCACAAAATGGCCACCAAAACAAATGTACTAGCCTGCTGGAACCTGGCAGAGGAGGCTTGATGAGTCCTGTCACTCTTCTGGCAGTCTGCTTGCTTTCAACACTTATGGCAGCAGAACAAAGCTCTCCGTGGCTACTCCACCAGCTCCATTCCTCACTGACATGGAATTCCATGCACTCTCTGGCATGCAGTTCCTTGTCACCAGTGGCTGCCAGGCTAGGGCTTAAATACAAGGCAGCTTTAACGCCACATATCTGCTACTCCTAGTGACAGAACTGGCTTGTCTGGAGTCCTAATTCTGTTCAAGTTTTCCGTGGTAAAATCTTATCAGCTAATATACTCTGGGTATAAGAGCCCATGATAATGCTTAAGCCAGAGATGGGAAATCTGTGCCCCCCTAGATGTTCCTGGACTATGACATCCATCAGCTCTGACCATTGGCCATGATCTCCAGCTCATATAAGCCCTAGAGAGCGTGGCCAATCATTGGGACTGATGGGCGTTGTAGTTCAACAACGTCTGGAGGGTCCCCATCCCTGGCATAGGCAGTATTAAGAAAAATCCCAAAACTCTCATTTGTGAATTAACATTGTATTCTGTGTGGCTCCCTTGATTGCAAGTACAATGCTTTTGCTAACCTGAGGTTAGTTTTTAGTTGAGATTATTACTCTTATTAAGTTGTTTTCTCTTCACCTGAGCACAGTTAAGTCTCTGGTGACAGTACAGCCTGAGCTTCTGTGCCATTTATTAATTATGACCCTACAGTCCCAGCTACCATTTTGATGGTGGCACTCGGTGACCACTTCCAATTTGTGTTTCAAGGCTCACTGTGTTTGCATTATAGGATGTTGAGCTGGATCCACCGCCTGTCAAAAATAAATATGGAATCAACTCTTATTATGATAGATTTTAAAACCAGGCAGTTGAGAAGCCATTGAGCCAATGCTTCTGACATTGTAATGCAGTATATTTCGAGCAAGACCTTGAACGTTTGAAAGCAACTGACCGTACATCTGACAGAGAGTTCACTATGACTTTACAAAATAATAGGTATTCATCTGTGGCTAAGCTACCTATTGTTAGATATAGCCTCTCCATCAAAGAGCTGGCTTATATCCATGGTGATGGATAAAATGTTAAGGGACGTTCCAAGCAACTTTTTAGCTGACATTGTTTCCAGAAAGATTCTTTTGGAACTCCAGGGAAAGTTCTAATTTTATTTTCCTTTTTATACAAAATGTTTATAACTTGCTTTTCTGTCCATGAGGGTCTAAACCGTGATTTATGAGCAATATATTAAAAAATAGGTACAAAACGTTAAATGTGTTAAACAGCAACAAAGGCATAAACCAGAACATAACTCCACAGCAGAAGCAACAATAAAGCACAATGATCAAGGCCAATAATGAATTATCCGTTGCCACAAATACCCTTGGAAACAATGTTTGAAAAACTTTTCAGATTTGAGCAAACTTGAGCCTTGCAGCTGCTTCCTCCATGGTTGTTCCCACACCAGTGCAGGCATTCATCCGTACTTTTGCCCATGTCTTTCTGATGCATTTTCAAGGCACATAAACAATTTCTGGTCCTTTGTGAGGTTTTTCACTGTGTAAAAACTCCAGGAATGCAGCAGTTCTTTACACTTATTACTTGATAACACTCATACTCTGAATAGTTAGAACGGGTGATGGTGAAAGTACCCTTAATTTCTCTAGCTAGGGTAGGGGTGTTTCTGAAAGCATTTTTAAGGTTTCTGGCCCCTACATATGCTTAATCCTCTAGCTTGGGAAGGCTTTCTTCTTGTCCTCCTATGTTGTGATCTTGTTGTCTGATGTTTTTTTTTTACTGTTTATTAATTATTATTATTATTATTTGATTTATATCCCGCCCTTCCTCCTAGCAGGAGCCCAGGGCAGCAAACAAAAGCACCAAAAACATCAAAACACCATAAAAACAAACTTTAAAACACATTAAAACATAACATCTTCAAAACATTACTTAAAAAAAGCTATCAAAATATCTAAGATTAAAAACATTTTTAAAAAAGAAAGCTTAAGAACATATTAAAAAGCAATTCCAACACAGACACAGACTGGGATAAGGTCTCAACTTAAAAGGCTAGTTGAAAGAGGAAGGTCTTCAATAGGCGCCAAAAAGATAACAGAGAGGGTGCCTGTCTAAGGGGAGGGAGTTCCACATATTAAAAAACAAATAAACATAACCAAGTCATGTGTCTGGATAGGCTTGTTGAAATAAAAGAAAACCAAAGCAAGTAATTTTCCCGTAAAGGATAATTGAAAGCATTTCTCCAACTCTACTTCATTGCACTTTACTGTATATTTTGTTGCATTAATATACAGTTTGTTGCTTTGTGGCACCTACAGGCCAAAAAAGTGATAAATAAGTATAACAGCAACCACAACTGTAAATAAATAAATGGATATGTAAATAAACAACAGCAGCAACCACCATGTAAATGAAATCATTGACCCATCTACCTCAGCACTGTTTATACCAACTGGCAGTGGCAGGGTGTTTTCCCAGCCCTATCTGGAGATGCCAGGGGTGGAACCTGCAAACCATATGCACTACTGCCATGCTACACCATTTTCCAATTTAAGCTGTACCAAATGGATGGAAGTCTTTATATCCACACCAATGTCACAATAACTGCTGAGACAGTGGCAACCATCCTGGGGAAAGATACATGTAAACTGCAGTCTTACACTACTCGGAACAGCATGGGATGGAATTACTGGGTGGCAGGACATGGGTGGGTGAGAGGGATGCACTTTACTTTACTGTAACATATGAATCAGGCCACAGAAATATTTGGCAGAGCAGCAAATGCCCAGTGGGTGATTTGGAGCAGTGTAATAGACATGCACACCGGCAACACTAAAATAAAAACCCTTCCGGAAGATTCTCTGCTCTTACTAATGAAAGAACAAAAATCTCCAGTTTTGTAGAGATAATCCTAGCCAAGTGATGGAATAAAGGTTTTTCCAGAAGCTTCTGTAGATAATTCTACTCACCAGAGCTTTAGAAGGGCCACTTGAACTCTGAAACATTCTCAGTTGAATGCTGCTAATTCTCTTCTAGTGCCTAAATGCAATAAAATGGGAAGGTCTCCTGAAAGGAGAGTGTGTGTAGCAGGAGGGGATGGGGTTTGGGCAGCTTGTCATGCTAAGCATTTCACTTCCTTAAGACTTTGTGAGCTAGGATCAGAGGATCTCAAGCACCTTCTCCTTGCTGAGACTTAATATAATTTATCTTTTGGGAGTGCACAGTTATATTATAATCAAAGACAAATTATTAAAATGGACAGGATCATCTCTGCTATTTGTTTTATAGGCATTCCACATGACATGCACCCCAGCTTTCCTCAGCTAGAAATACTTAAAGCTGCAACAAGCAATCCTCCTTACTTATACTGAGAATATAGCCTTTAGTTACAATTCACCTCTGAGGCTGCTGTATGGCAAACTCATATTCATTTTCAGTTCTATGACCCTACTGAATGAAGATTGCACAGTAATAGCCCCAGATGGAATGAGCCCTTCGTGAAAACATAAAGATCACATTAAAACAAAAAACAAAAAAATCAGGGACGTGTACAAGAAGGTCCATTTTATCTGAAATATTCAGTTAGCCATATTCATCGTAAGTCCTTTGTAAATCAGGTAATCTCATTTACATCTTAGCTTTCCTTCAAGGACCTCAGGGAGATGTAAATGGGAGTAATTTCATTATACTCTCACAGTAGCCTTGTAAGGGAGGTTAGGCTGAAACAGGTGGTTTGCTGAAGGCTAACCAGCGGGTATGGGATTTGAACCTAGCTCTCCTCAGTCCAGGGCTAGATCCAGGCTTCAGAGGGCCTCCTCCTACATCAGGCCCTCCTGCAAGTAGGATTCCTCTAATATTCCTCTGCTTGACACTCGCCAGCTGCCATTGTAATTCCCCACAATGCTTCTGCAAAATTGAATGGGTGGCAGGTATAAATGCTTGAGGGGTTCAATCTTTCTGAATTCCAGTACAAATCGACCTGATCTGCATCTCCCGGACTAATGTGACGATCACAATATAGTTGTTCAGATTTTGGATTTATGATGCTGGTCTCACCTCAAACGACATACCAAAATGCATATAAGAATGCATAATTTAGAATAAAATATATTTAGAAATGCCTATTTCTAATGAGAAAATGCAATGAAAAATGTGTATTTAAACACAAATATTCATGTGGATTAAAAATGCAAGTTAATGTGGAAATGGAATGGACTATGGAATGGGTTAATAAGCAATATGGCTATGCTCTGCTTCCACAGTCGGAGGCAGCATGCTACTGAATACCAGTTGTCGGTTATGACAGGAGGGGAGAGTGCTTTTGTGCGTGGGTCTTGCTTGTAGGCTTTCTGGTTAGCCAGTGTGAGAACAGGATGCTGGACTAGATGGGTCAGTGGCCTGATCCAGCAGGCTCTTCTTAAGTTCTTATGACTAAACACATGTGAAAGTGATCCAGACCAGAAATAAGTCTGAACCATCAATCCCTAGTGATAGGCCCTGCTGAAGTGTGGCCCTAGGATGCTGTGTGGTGACACTGAGGCAGCCTCAGTCCAAGTACAACATGCTAACCACTATGCCACATTCTCTCTCTCTCTCTCTCTCTCTCTCTCTCTCTCTCTCTTGCTGATCATGCAGAAACTTAGGATACTATCTTCCCAGGTCTGCAATCCTAAGTAAACTTACTAGGAATTAATCCGTCAAACTTCCAAGCAAGCATGGTGTAGCATTGGGCTATTAAGTGAGCACACCCTCATACCAGCACAACAAAGGCCTTGCTGGATCAGACCAATGTCCATCTAGTCTTTAATACAATTACTAACAACACACTGCCAAATCCCCCTGGAAGTTTGGGAGCAGGGCTTCCAATTATTTCTTCAGTGCATCTCAGAGGTGTATTGCCTTTAAAATGGAAGCTCTATTTAGCTACTGTGACCAATAGTCCCTAACAGAGCACTCTCATGTACCCTGATTGTTTTTGTTTTGTGGGGGGTGGGATGGAGAGGAGGCTGGAGTATGACCTGTTACCAAGATCCAATGAAGCAGCTATACATAGAATCTATAACTCATTTACTTTTCAATATCGTTGCCTAGAGGAATTTAATAACTAGAGAGCATCAGTTGTGGATTGTAGTCTAGGGTTGCAAACCAAAAATAAATTTGAGCCATATTTGCACACATAGCCAGGCTTTAATTTTTTTTCAAAGCTATCAACTTCCATAACTTCATGTTGAGCTGCCATTCCAAAAACTACAAAGTCTTTTTGCCACTCTCAGGCTTAGTTGAGGCACAATGCTAAAACATCTATGAGAACTGGGCTCATATGCTCCCTCCTCCATTTTCCTTCTACACATTTTCTCCACTTTATTGTTTGCAGAAAACCATAGTTTACAGTTTTGTCTCAACTAGGCAAACTAAGGTTCAGGCAAACCATTGTTTGCATGCAAATCAGAACTAGAAATCATGATTTGATAGTGTTCCTGGATTGGACTGTGCATGCCTATCCATACAATATGTATTCATCAAATGTAATGTGGACTGGGAACCATATGATTGCTATTATGCTCATTAGTATCAGCAAAGTATAACTATCCCATTTCTGGACTGAAGGGTCAATGCATACCTACAATGAACATGTTCATTACCAGCTCCCATATACTATGGCTATAAGCATTATGACTAGCAACTTAAATAAAACTCAGATCAGCAAATTGGCTTTTTTTGATGCTTTAACACTAGAGATTTTCCAGCTAAATCATTCTTTTCCCTTCAATTCATAAATTATTTCACCATCAGTTTTACCATACATAAAACAGAGCTCTAGCCATCTTGAAGCTGTATTTATGACACAGCTCAAAATGTTTGTTTAGTGCAATAAGTCAAAATTCATTATCTTTCAACTTGATTTTCAAACGTTTGAAGAGAAGTATATAAAATACGTTTCTGCACATAACTGTTGCTTTCTTATATATTTATATGAAACAGTAAAGCTTCTGATGCATTAAACAAAGAGAGAGTTGCTGACATTTTTAGTTTGAGGTAATACAGTAATTTGTTCCTGTAAATAAAGTTATACATTTCTATCTTTTTTCCTTATGGGGGCATAAAAGTCTGTTGATGAACTTCAGTCGAAATGTATTACTGACTATCATTACGAAGAATAAAGGCTGGAGAGAACGAACAACTAGGGATGGCAGCACTGCATGCCTTCTCCATTTGTTCACATTTTGAATACCTTATTTAACAAGGTTCACAATATGACAGCTGGGCTTTTTTGCCACTTCATTCTCCCTGAGTTGACGGGTGATGTCTTGTCCAGAGAGTGTGTCTGAGAATATTCTAGGAGGTTTGAGGAAAAGGAATAAATGCTGAATTTATTTATTTATTTCTAAAGATGATTTATGTGCCGCTAAGCCATACAGAAAACATTTAAGCAGTGTACAAACACAGTATACATAAGGGGGAAAATAAAATAAAAATGGTAATGTCATAAGGAACTGGTCAATCCAATGGCAACAGGTGACATTTTGCCAGCTTTACAAGTAAAGATTCACTGATAGATGAAAAATCCCTTGTGGTTTAAGGACATACCAATAGCCAGCAGATACTTCTATCAAACTTGTAAAAGCAAAGAAAATGGGCAGCTATAGTGAATCCACCAGGGGAGCAGGAGACCTGACCTCCTCTCTGAGATATTGTACTGCCTTACAAATTTGTAAAAATGAAAACACAATTTGGGTTGGACTTTCACAGTCCAATCCACTTCTTGTGTAGCTTGAAAGAATTTAGTAATATGTGCCTCTGAGCATATAGTGAGTGGGAAAAGCTAGGTTTGATCATTTGCATGCTTATTGAGTTCAAGGGGATTTATTCTCATGCAATCATGCTTAGGATAGGTGAAACTGACCACAGGGGAGGAGGAGAAGGGCTGGAGTGAGGAGGAGAAGAGGAGGAGAGGAGAGGGGGAGGAGGGGGAGAGGAGAGGGGGAGGAGGGAGGGAGGAGATAGAAGTATAGGGGAGGTGAAGGAGGGGAGAGGAAGCAAAGGGAAGGGATAGGCAGCAGGAGGAGGGGAGGGCAGGTTTGATTATTTGCATGCTTATTGAGTTCAGTGGGATTTATTTCTGTCCTTATAGTTCAGGACTATAAGTTTTTGTTTTGAAATGAGCTTATGGGAAGCTGTGGAATGGCATGGGGGATATTTTCAATTTAACATGGTGGAATGCCAAAAATCCATGCTGGCTATAGTATACAGCCAGTCTCGGCTGCATAATAAAGCATTTGGACTATTTGTTTCATCTGCTGAATGGATAGTTGAGTAGATAGTCTATGACAGGCACACACCACACACCAATGCCCCAGGCAGTGACCTGGATTGCCTACCCCCATATTTGGCTTGAATGGAGGACATTGCCCGCATCAGGCACATCTTAAACCAACATCCCAGGCAGTGACCTGGATTGTCTGCCTCTAAAGTTAGCCTGGTGGGAGGCCATTGCTCCCTTGTATTGCACCTACATGAAGAGATTACTGTTCCGGCACACCCATATTTCTAGCTAGCGAACTGTGCTGATTATTGTTATGAATGATTAGACTGGCCTATGTAATCACTATGTATGTCAAAGCCACAAATCCCTTTGGTTAGGAACAGAAAGAAGGCACTGCTTGAGTTGTATTCATAGGGTTGATAAGTGGTGAGAACAATGCTCTTGTGGTTTTAAACAGCAGATGAAATTTTCAAAGCCTGATGGTAAATATTACCACCTGTAAACATGTGCACATTGAATCACTGTTAAAGCATAGCTACAAAGGATGATTGAAAAGCTGGCAATCCAGTATGTTAGTAACATTACTGCACTGAGATTAAAAAAAAGGAACCACAGCACATATTTCTTGAAATACTTTGTGTTTTTGCAACCTTGAATCTATGCAAAGAAGGTCCTTAAAATGTGACAGACAGCCATAGAGTCATAGAATCATAGAATAGTAGGGTTGGAAGGGGCCTGTAAGGCCATCGAGTCCAACCCCCTGCTCAATGCTGGAATCCAAATCAAAGCATTCCCGACAGATGGCTGTCCAGCTGCCTCTTGAATGCCTCCAGTGTCGGAGAGCCCACTACCTCTCTAGGTGATTGGTTCCATTGTCGTATGGCTCTAACAGTTAGGAAGTTTTTCCTGATGTCCAGTCGAAATCTGGCTTCCTGAAACTTGAGCCCATTATTCTGTGTCCTGCACTCTGGGATGATGGAGAAGAGATCCCAGCCCTCCTCTATGTGACAACCTTTCATGTACTTGAAGAATGCTATCGTATCTCCCCTCAGTCTTCTCTTCTCCAGGCTAAACATGCCCAGTTCTTTCAGTCTCTCCTCATAGGGCTTTGTTTCCAGTCCCCTGATCATCTTTGTTGCCCTCCTCTGAACGCGTTCCAGCCTTCTCCCTATTATTGAATTATTTTTACGCTCTCTCTCTCTCTCTCTCTTCATAGATGAAACTGGATATTAATTATTTTTAGGAACATCTGAACATTTTTGAGGATATCTAAACAGTTTCAGTAAGACTAGCAGCACAGGATGGCGATGATAGTTTTGATGCTCTTCACACTAACAAAAATATGTATTTATTGAAAGTCTTACACCCTACGTTTTCCACTCCAAAATGGGCATGCTCAAGGCAGCTCACACAACTAAAATGAACAAAAAAATGAGAGATTAAGAATAATCACTGGCAAATCAATAATAAAAGACAGAAAATCAATACACAAAACACAGCAGATAAACAAAAAAATGAATGACACCACTAAGTAGCTGTTAAGTAGACATTTTGTTGGGAAAATGAGGTCTATGGCTGAACATCAGTAAATGAGAATAACAAAGCAAGCTCCTAGCATGAAGTTCCTAGTTTGGGTGCGGCAATAGAAAAGGCCCTCTCACATAATCCTTTCTGCCACTTCTCAGAAGATGGTGGGATATGAAGAAAGACTCATCAGATGACCTTAGCAGACACACAGATTCATATGGGGTAGACCAGGAATAGAGAACCTTAGGCAGGCTACTCTGTCCAACACTCAGGAATCTTGCCAGGCCACACCCCTGTCCAGTCCTGCTCCCCACCCTCATTAAGTGCTTTTGGCTGGTTGGAATGTGTCTTTGAACTGTGACGATGCCTCTTGATTGCCTGGAAGAGAGATGTGGGTGTAGAAACATCTGACTTTTGACTACTGGAATGCACATCACATCTGTTGTGCCACTCATTGTTACCTCTGGCCAACACACTTTTGCTTTTGGCCCCACTGACCATGGACATGTAGCTCCTGGAAGGTTCCCCATGAGGGAATGTGGCCCTTGGGGTGATTTTGTTGCATGACAGAGCAATTCACCAAAATGCCAAGAGTAATGCTCACTATAATGGGTAGAGTTTGTTGCAACAGGCATATGTTGCTTTTATCAGATACATGATCCATCTCAACTATAATAATAATAATAATAATAATAATAATAATAACCCAGATGGCTCAGCAGGTGTCTGGATGAGCACAATGTAATAGACAGGGTTATGTATGTGAGGGCATTGGTTTCCTGTGTGGAAGGCTGCTCCCATTAATAGATGTTTCTTGCTAGATCAAACGTACGTCTGCCTTCTCTGATATTGTCACTGTGTGTGTGCAAGCAAAGCCTGTGTTCATTTATCAGACAGAGATGTGGACAAAAATGTCCAAATGACTGTACATCTTTAAATATAGACAAGAAGTGCGGAAGACAATTGCCACCTGCTTCCTTTTATTTGTTCTAGCGAGCGTCTTACATAGCACCTTTTATCCCAATTTAGCAACCTGATATAGTATACAAGAAACATTCCACCCAACTACTGCAATGCAACAGCTGGTTAATGGTGCAGATCAGCATTCAAGAATACCTATGGGCATGCCAAAATAAAAAGTTACAGGCTTCCTGGCTGTGAGAAAGTTGAACAAAGCATTCAGTAAAATATATCTATCATTAAATACTAAATGTTTTCCCCAAAGGTTGTTTGTATGTATTTTAACTGTATGAGTTACTGGAAAAATTCTGGACATCAAGGGCATATAGCCTATTTACATTTACTCAGAAGTAAATATTATTGCGTTTAACAGGCCTTATTTCCAGGTAAATGTAGTCTTAAATCAGCCTAATCCTGATGACTCAAAACAGGCTTCTTCAACTTGGTGCCCTCCAGATGTTTTGGACTGGAACTCTCATCAGCCTCAGTTGATGGCAACTGGCCAGTGATGATGATGGAAGCTGCAGTCCCACAATATCTGGAGGACCACAAAACACTCAGAGAAGCATGTATAGGGTTCAGGGTGGTTTCCCGTCTGGAAAGTTTCAGAAAAGTGACTAATACTATGCCCTGGTCAGGTCATGGGGTGGGCCTTCCTCCCGCCCTTTGATCTGTTGGTAATCTATCACAGATTAAGCCACCAGAAACAGAACGTTCACATCACCCAACATCAGCTCCTACACTGTACTTTCCAAAAGAGGCAGTTCATACATTCCACTGCAAGGCATTTAGTGCTAAATAGGCAAAATGATGGCAGATCAGTCAAGCGATGCTCATGTATGTGTAAACTGGTCCTCACTGCATCCTTAACTATTTTTGGTTTCAGTGGTGATCATCACATCTGTTTCCCCCCACCGCCCCAGGTTACTTGAATAAAAGGAAGTCATCAATCCATGTCGAGCAAATCGAGGCAAGGGGAGAAACTCCACATGCAACAACCACCAAGCATCAGAGATGGCAGCTTATTCTGACATGGAAAGACCCTTCCGTCAACTTTTCTCCCTCCATTTGCTTCCAGTGTGTTTTTTCTGTTCAATTCACTTGGCTTCTGGTTCACTTAGCTCTGACATATGACTGAACAAAATTGCCAAGGGCACATAGTTGATGGATGACACAGATGATGACAGACTTATTTTCATTCCCATTCTAAATTCTTGTAAATAGGACATTTTTCCTTCCTACGTTCTGGGTATGGTCTGTATTCATTTAAACAAGAAAAGAGTTGACTTTGTGTGACTGTGGAGCAGGACATTTTGGGACTCTAAGACTATGCATTCATTAGGACCCTGATTTGATTATAACCCAAAGTTTGACAGGCAAAAATAGCAACTCCTGTGCATTTGTGACATGTGCAGCCTAGACATTCAGGCCTGATCCTGGACATGTTTACTCTGAAATAAGCCCCATCGAGTTCCCAATAAGTTTCCCCCCAGTTAAGTATACATATTATTAAAATCCTAACAATGCAATTCTATACATGTCTGTTCAGAAGTGAGCCTCACCAAGTTCAATGAGACCTATCAAAATGTGTATAGGATTGTAACCTTATTCTCATACCAAGAATCACTACTTGAAAGTTTAGCAGTTTAATAACCTCATAAGATCTGATTCTATTTCCAGAATAGTTAAAAAAGAACCACATGTTGAAAGAGTTGACTATCAAGATGGGCAAGGTGGGTTCAGATAAGCCACCTCCCTGCACTGAATGAATGAACATATGAAGAGGTTGCAGGTCCACGCAAGGTAGCCCTGCCCCATGCTGCCACCATGCCCACACTTACCCTGTCATCTACATATTTAGCCAGTGTGAGCATGGGCTCTACACATGTACATCGGTATGTGCATCAAGATCCTCCACATGATGAAGGGGACTTGGACTGGGATTCATGTGGAAAAGCTCTACATACAAACTTAGGTAGAGCCCTTTCACATGCTGCTTAAATGGAAGGTGTGCACATCAGCAGCAGGGGTAGAGATAGCCAATGAGGCCTCACCACCCCCTTATGCCTTCTTTTAGTGCATGCTTTGGGAGAATCTGCCCCCTTCCTTTACCGAAGAATGGAGAGAACAAATGTGTGGGAATTTAGTGTCCATTTGTGCTCGAGTAAAGATGTATCCACTTACACTCGCAGACTGAGATTTAATTCTTTATAGGAGAAGTGGGCACCTTTTCCCCTCCAGATGTGGCAGAACTGCAACTCCCAATAGCAACCATGGCCATTAAAAGAAATACGTTTTTGTTTTAATATGGTTTTTAAAGATGTTTTGTTGTAATATATTTTAAAGTGTGTTTTTATAATGTTTTATAGTGTTTTTAGTGTTTTAGTGTTTTTGTTTGCCACTCTGGGCTCCTACTGGGAGGAAGAGCGGGATATAAATAAAATAAATAAATAAATACAAGTTCAGCAACACCTGGAACGCCAAAGGTTCCCCATACCTACTTTAGAGAGAAAAACTAAATTAATTTTTGTTTAAAAAGTCATCCTCAGCATCACTCCAAAAGGCAAAATGTGGAACAGGATTTTACCAAGAACAAGAACCAGAAAAAAGAGACTGGCCTTAATGAATAGGAACAGCTGGAGCATATGTAGTGCAAGTTTCTGAGCGAGACTGCTCCACCTTATACACATTAAAGATTAGAGCTTTGGTTGATTAATCATTGAGAAAACAAATTTAATTAGAGGATCTGGGAATTGAGGTCACACTTTTTTTTAGCGACTATATTGAGGTTGATGCTGCAAAGGAAGCAAAAAAGGAGATTCAAAATGGTGTCTAATAAAGAATAGAATTACTAAATAGTCCTCTCTAAAAGTAATCCATATTGCAACTGTAGTAATATGCTAGTTTATTTAAATGTAATTTATTCTAACCTATTCATTGGTCTAATGGCTGATTATTAAGGAAATGCAATTCTTAAAATCAGTGGAGAACCCTACTAAGAATGTAACTTTTTTAGACAAAGGTGCCAAGGACTGCTGCTGAGATTAATGACAACTGAATCAGGTTGTACCAGGCTGCCCCTTTCACACAGACAAACCCAGCCCTTAACAGAGACCTGAAGGGAATGATGGCTCCTTGAGAAATGTATAGCCATTAAACCCATGTTTGCAAATGGGTAGTTACACCCCATATGGCATTCCAAAATTAGAACATGCCGTTTAGAAAACAAAATTAAACACATGAAGTAAGAAGTATTTGGGTGCTTACTGCTATATTATATAGAGATGTGAAGGCCCAAAAAAATCCAGGAAAATTTAGGGAAAAAATGTTTCCCCCCTGAATTTTTCTGGTTTTTCCCCAGGCCTTCACATCTCTAATATTATATCCTCTGGATAGCTGAATTTATCTGTAACAGAGTACGAATGTAGCAACAATGGAAAGTGCCCCTCATTAAGACACACGCTGTTTGACAGATTTGCCCATTCCTACAAAACTCTTGGACTTAGAGGTGGTTGCCATGCTCTATAGAACAGGAGGATCAAAATGGGGGAAATTAATTTTTTGCTGGGCTACCTTCTGTAGTGGTATGGATGTGCAGCTATGGAGTTATGAAGGGCTCTTCATGAGGCAGAATGAGAAGCCATCACTCAGGCTCCTTTTAAATTGTATATCTGAACTTGCACATCAAATATATTCATTACCAGTGCTGACAAATTCTGCATTTCATTCACTTTAACCAGGCAACGATTTCACAAGAAGCACTTAAGACATCAAAGTTGTATTGACAGGAGCTCAGAAGACAGGAAACTTGCATATATTGATAATAGGTCAAAATGACACAATCTCCATTTTATCTATAATCCAGAGTAATTGTAAAGGTTAGATCCCCACATCTGTTTTTGAACAATGCTATACAGGTTTCCCATAGAGGAATCAGTGCATATATTACAGATACTACAGGAAGCCCACATTGAAAATTGATTCGCATCCTGAATCACCCAAGGCAAAATGGGAGCCTATGCTTCATCTTAATTTCCAACTAGAGTTACCATATGGCCCAGACAGCAGAGCCATGCATACTAGCTCAGAACACTGCTATAGACTCAGGGCTCCTACTGGGAGGAAGGGCAGGAGAATGAATGAATGAATGAATGTCAGAGGCAACCCAGGATCTGAGCCAGGTAGTCAGCACCAAAAAACACACTAGAGTCCAGGAGTCTCCAATGACAGCCTGGGTGAAAAGGACTGGCCCAAAGCCTGAATACTTCACTGATAGGAAAATGCCTCAGGCTTTTACATGGGACCACAACACAGAGAAATGAAGGTCCTGGTTCTAACCCTGGGAGCTCCTGATGTATAGAATTGTATGTAATTAATTTATACTCAGAGTAGACACATTGAAATGAATGGACCTAAGGTAATCTTGTTCATTAATTTCAATGGGTCTACTCCAGGTAGGACTAACACTGAATACAACCCACTGGCAGCAGAGAGAAGTGTGCAGACATAAACCCTCAGCCACCAGAGTCTGAAATTACGTTTGATTTCAGTCTAAGGCCTGTGAGAGGATATCTCTTTTGTGGTATGTGCTAGGTGCAAAATACAAAGCAACTGGTAGAAAATGCCCATAAAAGCATAAGCCCTGCTGGAACAGGCCAAAATCCCATTTAGTCCAGCATCCTGTTCTCACAGTGGCCAACTGGATGCCTACAGGAAGCCCACAAGCAGGACATGAGTGCAAATTAATGTGCTGGACTTCTATCTGTAGCACAGCATGCAAATCAGGCTATCCAGATTTTAGGAACACTGCTTCAAGCTAAAAAAAAAAAAAAGACTGGATCATTCAAAAATCTCTGGTGTGTGGAGAGGTTTGTCAGGGTTTGGAAAAAAATGCAAGTATTATTCACAAACTGAAAATGTCCTCTCCATTTTGACATGGTCTAGAATGTGGACAAAAAGCCTCTTAGTTTTACCTCTTGAAGATTTCTGAAGCTGAGTCATTAACAACTTGGTAGTCTCCAGAGAAAAATGAAAGATGGGAGAGCTTTTTCATAATGATTTCAAAGTCAGAGAAATGCTTAATCCTCTCATTCAGTCAATATCATATATTTCTAATAATAATAAAATAATCTGCATCCATCACCTTGGAACAGATTATCCTGAGTGGAAAACTACCTTCTCCAAAATCGATGTTATTAAAAAATAAACTTTTCATCTTCCTCCATATGGCAATAGAGGCACTTTGATCTGAGGGATGATTCTTCTTTCAAAGAACAGCTTTCAAATACTAAGGGCCAAAATACCAAGAGAGAAGTCCAGTTCTGAAGGCATATGTAGATATATGCAAGGTTAAAAGGTTTAGTGGCTATACCTCTTCTCAAAGATGTATTCTGTGTTCTTATCTATAGATGAGACCTGTTGGGAATAATGTCCCAACTGGAGTAATCAACTCATCCACTCTGTCTGTGGATCAAACAGAACCCTTTGATTTAAGAAATAGTATGCAGTATAAAGTTTAGCGTCTTTATCTGGTCTAGATAGTTGCAATGAACAAGGCCTTCAGACTTGTGCCGAATTCTCACTGAGGTAGGAACTCTTTGGGTTGTATGCATAGAATAATAGAGTTGGAAGGGGCTTATAAGGCCTTGCAAGACCAACCCCTACCATAGGCATAGTCATCCAGAGTCTTGGGTTTTTTTAGACCCCTTACTTTTTTGGAAGCAGGGTCCCTACTGGGTCCCTATGTATCCAGCATCCTATGAGCCAAACAGCATGAAAGGGGAGTGTGTTAGTCATTGAGAGGAGTCTTCTAACTCTTGTCCTTTCTTGATGATATGAGCCAATTTGAGTGAAAAGAGGTGAGCCAGCCAATCAGAAGACTTTTTAAAGTAGCGAACACCCCCCTCTTTTATGCTTATTGGCTCTTAGGAATGTTGGTTGTTGTGGGAGAAGGCATTAACAAGGAACTCATTCTCAACCCAGCAGCAAAAGGGGAGGGGCATGGCAGTGACTATCATGAAGGGACCCTGCACTTCTGAATTTGTCACTACACTACTGTCCCCTGCTCAGTGCAGGAATTCAATGTTGTGTTAAGACACATGTTCCATCAGCTCAAGGATTTCTTCTTGCATAATGGAATGATCTCTCCCCTCTCACCCCAAAATCTGTTTTGGGTTTCCCCCCAACCATCCAAAGCCAATTTGGGGATGGCACGGGGAACATGCCGGAAGAGGAGGAGGGTGACATCCCATTGCACTAGCGGTAATTCTTGCACTAGGTCTATAATTTATTTGAATACTGCTGCATACTTGGGGTATATCATTTCAGATTACAGGTGGAGGTTCTCATGATGAACTGCTTCTCTTAGGAAAATAGGATGTAGAGAAGATGGCTTGGTTAGACACCAAACATTCTATCATGTAAGCCCCCATTGAAGTGGTTCAGTCTTGCTTGCCTTGAGCCTGCAACAGCCAAGGCCACCTCTGCTTGCCCCCAAGGCCTAGTCACATGCTTGTGGCACAGGAGGTAGGCAGGTGACAGCAGTCATGGGAGGTCACAGGGCCCCCAGGAGAGCACCTTTCCCTGCAGGGGATGGGGCTGAGCATACCAGGCCTAGTCCTGAGGGGGAAATGATGTCATTCACTTCTAAACAGAAAGGATTTTCTTGCTGTGGGTTCTTGGTCAGGTAGAACCCATCAGGGATAGATGAATCTGTCAGTTTTGGGTTCTTTTAGTTCCCTAGACTTTTGCCAGAGGATGAGTTGCCTGAGGTTGGGTCAGGGCCCAGAATGATAACCCTCCCCTTACAAAGCCCACATGTATTCATCCTGAATGCACAAAGAAGGCTTGAGGCATTTGTTTTCTGGAAACAGAATATGTTTTGAACCACTTCTGCCAGCCTTAGAACATCTGCCCCCTTCACCATTCCAACTTGGGCCATGCAAGTGAACATTAACGGAAAGCAAACTTTGTCTAGTCTACAGTAGGCAAAATAGCAAACCCATGATAGGTTAATCACCTCCCAGCTTGCTCCCATTACTGGGTAATTGCTGGAAGTGATAAGAGACATTACTCATCACATGATAACTAATGACAGCAGTTTTACACAATCAGGTCATCAAATTACAGCCGTTATCGAATGAACAACATGGTGTGTGAACTTATTAAATGTGTCTCATTCAATTTTACTCAAAGGAAATTTGAAAACAAAGGCATTCAAAACCTTGAACTTTTAAATTCCATAGTCATAAAGGGTAACAAAACATTTCTGTTTGAAACACAAGTCTGAAAAGGATCATATGGTTTAAGATCTCATAACATGTTAACACCCATATTTTTTCTAGATGCTGCATCTGCCACTACTCATAAAGCACATATAAAGAGGCCATTTTACTCATATATTTACAGGTAAATAGGGATGGGGGAGAAATTTGATTCAGTTCGCATTTAAAGATGAATCTATCAAATTCATACTTTCTAAAACAATATGAGACCTGAAACTCAGTCATCCTTTGAAATGCGCACATATCTGAATTTTGCATTGCAGTTCTCCAACCAAAGAATTTTAACAAAAAGGCATACATTAGGAGAAAGTGTGTGCATGATTAGTGAAAATAACATAGAAAAATGTATCATATTAAGAGAAATTGTTCACAAACATGTGTACGTTAGGTAAAACTGCATATAAAAATGTGTGTTTGTGTGTTAGGAGAAATTTGCATTTAAATGCTGAAGAATTTTCATGCGGATTTTTAAAAAACCACAAATTGCTGCAGAACTGTGGAGAATTGAATTTAAGATTGGAAAATGAGAAACAGAGAGCGCTGAAATCCTTGCATCCCCACATGTAAATATGGCTATTCATCATCATGGTTATATTTTTCCTTCAGGATCAGAGCTACTCTATATATGAATGCCAGTTGTTGGGGAACAAGGGGAGAAAGCTATTGCCATCATGTCCCACTTGTGAACTTTCTATGGGCATCTACTTGGCCACAGTGGAAAACAGGATGCTGGACTTTGGTCTGGTTCAGCAGGGCATTTTTTCAGAGCTTGGAAAAGTTACTTTTTTGAACTACAACTCCCATCAGCCCAATCCAGTGGCCATGCTGGCTGGGGCTGATGGGAGTTGTAGTTCAAAAAAAGTAACTTTTCCAAGCTTTGCATTTTTTATATTGTTATATGTGATAATGGATTACAAACCTTGTGCGTGTGTGTGCTTGTGGGAAACAGTAAAATCCACAGACTTTGGGAAGGGTGGGAAACCTCAGGCCTGGGACCCAAATATGAGAAAGAAAAGAAGAGTTGTATAATTTCTCTTCTGCCTTTTGACCAAGGTACAAAAAGGGAATTTCCAGCAGGCTTAAAGTAACATAATACACACTTGTTTTATCTTCAAAATGAGAAACTGATGCAGAAGTAGTGTGGAAAAAAATGAGAAATGGAAACTGAAATAAAACTAGCTATACATTCACACCACCAATCAAACACTGCATTAGGGGATCAAGTTGCCATGGATATAAAACATGCCCAGCATTATAAGGATTGTTCTAAACTCCTGCAATGTTTTGGTGCTGCCGTGATGGTGGTAGGCAGGGACCATATGGGAGAGAGAGAACAGGCCTTTGTAATCCCAATAGGTCTTGCTGTCCCCTAATAACAGTGTACAATTCATAAGCTTTCCAGTAAATAAATATCATATTAAATTTATTTTATGCTCAGTTCTACATTTATGCTCAGTTCTACATGTACAATCATAATATTAGCACAGACTAAACACCATAAGTATATGGCAGCCGGTATTACAGCAGCACAAAAGCACTGGAAGAATTAAAAAGTTGAAGGGGGAGAGAAATAGTGGGAACCTAAAAGTAGAGAAGAGTGGGCACCAGGTGAGCCTACCTGGGGGGAGGGACATTCCAAAGGTGGAGTGCCACTATGGGGAATCTCCCCTCCCATCTCAAATGGTGCAGTCACTTGGAGGAGGCCCTCTGAAAATTAGCTAAAACAGATTAATAAATCATCAGTGTCATCATTTCTATAGCACATTTCCAGCATCTAAAGCCCTTCATGTACATCCTCAGAAATCCTATTAAGAGCTCTGCTGGATCAGACCAAAAGCCCATCTAATCTGGAATCCTGTTCCAGTGGCCAAACAGATGCTATGGCATGCCCGCAAGCAGGGCATGAGAGCAATATCCTTCTCCCCACAAGTGATCTTTGCAACACTCCTGTAAATTAGGCCAGTAATTATTCCCCTACAGCAAACAGGGGAATATTTCCTATCTCTATGTATGGATGTGAAAGTTGGACAGTGAAAAAACCAGATAAGAGAAAAATCAACTCATTTGAAATGTGGTGTTGGAAGAGAGCTTTGCACATACCATGGACTGCAAAAAAGACAAATAATTGGATGTTAGAACAAGTTAAACCAGAACTATCACTAGAAGCTAAAATGATGAAACTGAGGTTATCATACTTTGCACACATAATGAGAAGAGAAGACATGATTCACTAGAAAAGACAATAATGCTGGGAAAAACAGAAGGGAGTAGAAAAAGAGGAAGGCCAAACAAGAGATGGGTTGATTTCATAAAGGAAGCCACAGACCTGAACTTACAAGATCTGAACAGGGTGGATCGTGACAGATGCTCTTGGACGTCGCTGATTCATAGGGTCGCCATAAGTCGCAGTCAACTTGGAGGCACATAACAACAAACAGCAAACAAGTGGTGGAAGTGTAAAAAGAATGGCTTGCCTAAGGCCACTTAGTGAGTTCATTCTGAAACAGGGAAGACAGGAAGCTGCCTTCCATGGAGTCAGGATATTAGTCCACCTAGCTCAACATTGTCTACTCTTACACTGACTGGTAAAGGTTTCAGTCAGAAGTTTTTCCCCAGCCCAACCTGGTGATACCAGAGACTGAACCTGGGACATTTTGAATGCAAAGCACATGCTCTGTCACTGTACTATGACCCTTACCCAGCTCATGGCCTAAGCAAAATCAGCACAGCAGTTTTCAATGTTCTACCAACTTTAAGCACATTTTCATCTAACTATACATTGTGAATTCTTGCCCACCAAGTCCTAAATAATCTATATGCTCCTGTCCTGCTCTAGAAAATGAACCTGTACCTAGACAATCTGCTTTCCAGGCAGGGATATGAAGCTTTTTAATGACAAGTTGGAACTTCCAGAGTATCTCTTTAGTCAGTCCCTCTCATCATTTTCACAGCAGCAGTTGCCATTCTTCTAGACTTCAAAACCAGGAGCTCCAGCCTTTGGGGAAATCTCTTATATTGTTTCAAAACCAGCCCAAGCAATCAGTTCCTGCAGTTTGGCACACTGTTATCTTGATTAACCCCTTGTAGAATTCGCTGAACACTCTGTACAGAAAGAGAAACTGATAGCCACCTGGCCCCAAGTTAACAGACATCCAAAACAGAGCAATGATAAAACTATTCTTCACCGTAATCCTTTGGGGGATGTTACTGCCATCGATTCCTTAAGATTTGCCACTAAAGCAAATGAGAAGTCTTCAGTCGAGGAACCTGCTTGTAAATTCGAATAAAACCAGTCCCACCACAGCCCTCCAAATCTGCTTTGTCTTTCTATCCTCCCTGCCAAGAGTACAATGCTCCTCCTCTCCCTAATTCTGTTGTTGCTCAGTCCTACCTTCTCCTTGGCTTCTCTTTTATTTATCATTTCATTTCCAAATTTATAAACAGCTCTGCATTCAAGGAATATCTGAGTGGTGTACAGGGGATAATATATAAAACATAAAACCCATCATAAAAATAGACTAATTTGGGAAGACTTGGGAGAAAAGGAAGGCTTTCAACAAATGTGAAAATGTGAGGGCCAGATGGAGAAGGCTAGAGGGGCACTCCTGCCATAGAATGTGTGTAGACTATGGTGCAGAATGCCAGTGCATCAGGGCAACATTGTAGTCTGGCAATATTGCACCTTCTTGCACCCTTTTTCCCCAGTGGAGGCTGGCCCATTAGGGTGAATGTGGCACTGTCCCACCAACCTCACTCTGTCCCTATCCAGCTATCACCTGCCTTTCTTCTTACACACACAACTAGCCCAGGGGCTGGCCCTGGCTGTCAGCTTCCTCCTCTTCCTTAGTCACAGTGTTTCCCTTGTAGAACTCAGCAGGGAGGAGGATGAGGACAAAACTAGAATAAGTTGCCTCCACTTGTCATGGGCTCTGGCTCCACCTACTGTTGGCCTCCATGCCTTTCATCCTACCTGTTTCAAAAGGCACCAGCCCCCAACTATTTATTTCCTGAGCTGTTTTGCACTGGATAACTAAAGCATATGAAGATCTCAGGTAGTCATGTTCCCTCCATTTTATTCTGCTCTACTTGCTATACAAGTGGATACTGCCAGGTACATAATTTGAGAACCCTTAGAATACTCCCTTCTACAGTGATCTGCTTCCATTGTAAACCATGAATTTTACAATCAAAATATATATAATCTTAATTTACAAATATTATATGAATGCTATATAATCTTAATCTCTAACAATAGCACACAAAAATTATTCATGTCATACAGACACCCAAAATGGCAAATACAATGAATGCTTTGCCAACCATTTCCTCATTGTTTATAGGGCATCACATTTCTCAGACCCAGGACTGTCTATGGGTTGATTTGGACAAAACATTTGCATACCATAGCATGGTGATTTTTACAACTGTCAAGTGGTGGGGATCTACAACACATAGTTTGTCAGAAGAGTTTTTAGCAGACTGCTCTGTCTGGTGGTTGTGGAAAAAGTGTTTGATATCTCAGCCAACCCCTATTATTCCATTTCTTTATCATCCACTACTTTATTACAGAATAAACTGTCAGATATTGCATGTTGGGAGGGAAAGGGGTTTTACAAGTTATGTGACTTATTCATGAATAGAGTTTCATTTACTCTAAAATTTAGGATAAACTATACTCACGCCAATGTACTTGGTATCAGTTACTTCAGGTTCAGCACTTCATAACAATATCTTCTGTGGAGGAGGAGAAGGGACAGAAATAATTGACTTCATTTGAAAAGTATTTGGTGGAAACATCGTTCACTGATAAGGGTTCTCTATCATCTTTATTATACAGCCACAAGAGTGGCTGTATACTATAGTAAGCATGGATTCTTTGCATTCTGCAATGTTAAATTGAAAATACCCCTTTGCCATTCTGATGCTTCCCATAAGCTCATTTCAAAACAAAACCATACGCAACTTATAGTTCTGAACTCAGAAACGCTTGCTTAACAACCCTCTAAATTTTCATAGTGATACACAAAACAGTCAGAGAGAATCCAGAGTTCAAAGTGTAAAAAGAGAGGAAAAAACCCCTAGACCCCTTTTGGACTTTTTTCTGTCAGAGATCTCATAATTTATTGAAATTAATTAAAAATCAGCCATGTTCAGAGAGTACCTGTAATCCTGTTACTGAATTTGTCCCATACTCTGACCATCTTCTGCAGTTAAAAAGTTAAAAAAAAATGCTTGGCTAAGTTTTAATTAATTTAAGATAGTTTACATTGAACTCAGTGATAAGGCCGTGCATGCTCAATAAGAACCAACTGTCAGTGTTCCAAATGCCAGACTCACAGCTGCTTGGCCTGGGTAATCAGGGGGGCGCACCCACACCAGACCTCTATTTCGCTTTAGACAGTCATGGCTTCTCCCAAAGAAACCTGGGAAGTGTAGTTTGTGAAGGGTGCTGAGAGGAGACTCTTATTCCCCTGACAGAGCTCCAGTGGTCAGAATGGTTCAACAGTCAGCCACTCTGACTGAAGCTGTGTGAGGGGAACAGGACTTCTCCTAGCAACTCTCAGCACCCTTCACTAACTACTCTTCCCAGGATTCTTTGGAAGAAGCCATCCCCCTCCCTGCCCCTCCCCCAGGTCAGTTTCACCTATCCTAAGCATGATTTCACAAGAGTAAATCCCACTGAACTCAAAAAGCATGCAAATAATCAAACCTGCCCTCCCCTCCTCCTCCTCCCTCCCATCACCTCCCTTTTGCCCCTTCCCGCCCCTTCCTTCACCCCTCCCCTTCCAATCCTCTCCTACCACCTCCCCCTCCTTCTGCTCCCCTCTCCCGCTTTCTCCTTCTTTCTCCTCTCTCCTCCCCCTTCCCCTCCCCCATGGTCAGTTTTACCTATTCTAGCCATGATTGCATGGGAGTAAATCCCACTGAACTCAATAAACATGCAAATGATCAGACTTGCTTTTCCCTTCCTTCCCTTCTCCTTTCTCTTCCTCCTCCCTTCTTCTTTCCCTCCCCTGTTCCTTTTTCCTCCTCCTCTGCCTACTACAGCCCTCCCTCCCCATGGTCAGTTTCACCTATCCTAAGCATGATTGCAGGGGAATAAATCCCATGGAACTCAATAAGTATGCAAATGATGGATCCATTTTAAGCAAATTTGCACAGGATCCCATTTCTTACCCCCTGGATTAAAAAGCAGAGAAATTCACTAATAGGCAAAAATCCTTGCAGTTTAAGAACGTACCTATAGCCAACAGATATTTCTATCAAACTTTAAAAAGCAGGGATATTGGGCAGCTATAGTGAATGCACCTGGGGAGCTCCTCTCTGAGATATTGTACTGCTCTACAAATTTGTCAAAATGCAAACACAATTTGGGTTGGTCTTTCACAGTCCAATCCACTTCCTGTGTAGCTTGGAAAAATTTGGGAACATGTGCCTCTGAGCACATGGTGAGTGGTGGCAACACCTGCAATCAGCCCAAATAACAGAAACAAGACATGTGCTATGCTGGTCTTGTTTTAGCAGGGAGGAAACAACAATATTAAAGCAGTTGATATCGTTCAGAGAGTCACTTTAAATATGTTTGATTTACTTTGCAATTTTAGTGAAGTTTCCTGTAGTAAATCATTCTCTTTTGCTTCTGTTTCTGTGAATATGTGAAGTACAGCAACACTTTGCAACTTTAAAAAAAGCTCCAAAACCAATTGTAAAATAATGCCACTGACTGTTCTGCAGAATAGTTTCCAATGGGCATGAGGAGTGTCTCAGTTTGCACAAGATACAACAGTGGGAGGTGAAATATATTCTAGCAAATTTCTAGGTGTGCTCTGTGTTTTTAATTGACCATGCCCACCTTTCCATTAGTGGAGTGGTTTAAGCATAGCAGGATGAATAAATGCATCTTGGACAGGCCAAGTTTGTTTTTTCCAGCAGCTAAAGTCATTGCTGAAGTAGCAACATATTGTAATCAGTCTGCTGAGAGGCGACTCCTGGTCTACTGAGAGAGCTCCAGTGGTCAAACTGGTTTAACAGTCAGCCACACTGATTGAAGGTCTGTGAGGGGAACAGGGCATCTCCTAGCAACTCTCAGCACCCTTCACTAACTACACTTCCCAAGATTCTTTGAGAGAAGCCATGGCTGTCCAAAGTGAATTAAAGGCCTGGTGTGGATGTGGCTGGGGAAAGCACTGGTTTAAATTTGGGTGGGAGGCTACATGTGCCTGCTGTAGAATAAAAAGGTGGGGGAAATGCTGAAAAGCCATGATACTGTTCACAATGTTTTCCTTTAACTTTAAAAAGCAGGGAAATTGGGCAGCTATAGTGAATGCACCAGGGGAGCAGGAGACCTGACCTCCTCTCTGAGATATTGGAATGCCCTACAAAGTGTCAGGCATAGGTGGGCAACACAGCCATTTCCAGACAGGACAGTAGGAGTTAAGGGAAGAGTGAAGCCGTTAATTAACAGCACTTGGCAGAAACGCCCAAGGTCAGGCTGCAGCTGTAACGGATCAAAGAAGCAGCAATAAAAGGCTTGAGTGAGCACACAGAGGTGCGGGGGTAATAGGAATGTATTGTAGTTGGTTGGAGAGAGAGCGAGCGAAGGAGCACGGCGTGACAAACCTATTGAAACAAGTAAAGTTTCTCTTCCTGAACGTCTTGGCTGGTGGTCTATTATTTCATCCTGCAGCAGGCATAACAAAGCACGCTAAAACACTACTGGACTTCTGGTTCTGCTGGTTAATTGAAGCTGTACACTCTACAAAGGGTTATAGGCCCAGCTCCACACCAGTAACAACCAGTGTGAAACCAGTAAAGAAAGCTTGCGCTACGCCGGACAACCAAAGGAAGCTGAGCCGGAGAGCTGGTGAGCTGTGGGAGAGCGGCAAAGCAGCAGCAGAGGATTGTGTTGCCAGGAAACCAAAGTGATAAGGAAGTCTGCGAGAATGGCTGGAGTAACTTTGGCTGGCATTCCACTGGAACATCTCTCGGAATGAAATTACTCATGCTGGCGGCTGCGGATGCAAGCCTATCTAAACAGAGAGGATTTATGGAAAGTAATTGACCAACAACCCCCCTCCGATCCACCACCTGCAGAATGGCTACGCTGTGACGAAAGAGCGAAGTCATTAATAATCTTGGCTGTCGGAGACTCACAATTATTACATCTAAGAGGTAAAAATACTGCTAAAGAAATGTGGACTGCTTTAAAAGACAATTATGTTCAAGCAACAGCTAGCAATAGAATAAGTCTTGAGAGACAACTATACAGAATGCAGCTAACAGAAGAAGTGACAATGTCAGAACACTTAATGAACATTGCAAGCCTGTTTGCAGAATTACAGGAAAGGGGTGTGGAACATTCGGAAACACAACAAATATATATCACTCTTTCAACACTCAATGACTCTTGGAATCCTGTCATCAGCGCACTTGAAGCGATGCCCGATTCTGGACTTTCAGTTCGATATGTTGCTGACAAACTGAAACAAGAATGGGAGAGAAGAAAAGAAACAAAACAAAGGCAAGAGGGACGGATCGAAAGGAGTGAAAGAAAAGAAAAGACTGAGATAAAGGCTTTTGGGACTAAAGCATGTTACAACTGCAGCTCCTTGCATCATTTAAGGCGGGACTGTGACTTACTGAGAAGGAGGAGGGACGGAAGAAAATCCTCACACGTGCAGTTGGTGAGTGCAAAGACAAAGAATGAAAAAGACATTGTAAACAGAGACAATAGTATGTGGGTCTTGGACTCAGGTTCCACCCATTCACTCATAAAAGATAAAAGTTTATTTAAAACAATGGTGCCAGCTGATGAAGACGTGAGTTTAGCTGATGGTACTAAACAAAGGGTGATGGGTAAGGGTACTGTACAGATATGTGCTTTACAAACAATAATGACAAATGTTTATTTGTGCCTAATGTAACTCAAAACATTCTGTCAGTTTCAAAACTATTGCAAATGGGTTATAGTGTGTTATTCAGTAACAAGAAATGTGAGATAATGAAAAAGGGAAAGGTGTGCCTAAAGGGATATTGTAAAGAATCCATGTTCTATGTAAATGCAAACCCTACAGCACAGGCCTCACTAGTAACACATAAGAAAACCCATGATAAATGTATCCATGAATGGCACCGAAGGCTGGGGCATGTAAATTATGAGACTGTGAAAAAGGCAGCTCAATTCAGTGCTGATGTACAACTAAAAGACTGCAAGCAATACATGCAATGTGAAGTATGTCAGCAAACAAAGGACACTGTAGCTCCAGTTAACAAAGTAGCAGAAAGAAATACTGATAAACCTTATCAGACTATACATGTTGATTTAGCAGGACCTTTTCCCAAAACTCAAGGTGGTGCTAAATATTTTCTCGTGATTGTTGATGATTATTCAAGATATTGTCATGTAAATTTACTAAAAACAAAAGATGAGGCTGCAGAGAAGTTAAAACGTTTTCTGACCAGAGTGGAAGTACAGCATGGCACACAGGTGCAACAGATTAGATCTGACCAGGGCGGGGAGTTCACAGGAAAGTCCCTGGAACAATATTTTGAAAAGAAAGGAATAAACCATGCTGTAACTGCCCCGTTTTCTCCGCATCAGAATGGGACAGCGGAAAGGAAAAACAAAACATTGCAGGATGCAATGAGAGCAATGTTAAAGGATTCAGGCCTTGCTCACACTTTCTGGGGGGAAAGTTTAATGTATGCTACATATATTCAAAATAGAGTACTGCATAGAACTATTGCCATGTCACCATATGAAATGTTGTATAAAAGAAAGCCCAGATTGCAACACATACTGAGATTTGGTTCACCATGCTGGGTGCATGTTCCCAAGGGAAAGAGAAAGGGAAAATTGGCTCCCAGAGCGAAAAAGGGATATGTGTTGGGGTTTCAACATGTGAATTACTGTGTGTGGGTTCCACAGGATGGTAGTGTAACACTCAGCAGGAGTGTTAGAACACAAGAACAAGACTCAGAGAACCACAAAACATATGTAAATCTAGATTGCAGTGACACAAATGGCATAAATGCAACAGAGCCTGCTCAACAAATAAAACAGGAAAGGGAAGAAACAAAAAAGGAGATAGAGACAAGCAGCTCTGATTCCAGTAGCAGTGCATCAAACACAGATACAGAAACGGAACAGGAACAAGAAACAGAAATATTAAGGAGGTCAACACGACAAAACATAGGGAAACCGCCAGAACGTTTCCAGGTATCAGCCATACAGGGTGAGACAAACAATGAGGAAAACAAACAGTGCAAAGTTATAACAGACAGTGATACCCTGTTCATAAATAGCATAAGGGCACGAATGGAAAAGTATGCTCAAGAAGGTGACAGTGACTGTGCATATATGTGTTAAATGTGTTCATACTCAAAGAATGTAGAAAATTGCTTAACATGCCTGAAGACTGTACAAATGTAAAAATGTAAAGCAATGTAACTATGAAAAATGTATACTTGTACACGCAATGGAATGTAACTCACGATGTCTGTCTGGAAGTTGGGGGCTGTCAGGCGTAGGTGGGCAACACAGCCATTTCCAGACAGGACAGTAGGTGTTAAGGGAAGAGTGAAGCCGTTAATTAACAGCACTTGGCAGAAACGCCCAAGGTCAGGCTGCAGCTGTAACGGATCAAAGAAGCAGCAATAAAAGGCTTGAGTGAGCACACAGAGGTGCGGGGGTAATAGGAATGTATTGTAGTTGGTTGGAGAGAGAGAGCGAAGGAGCACGGCGTGACAAACCTATTGAAACAAGTAAAGTTTCTCTTCCTGAACATCTTGGCTGGTGGTCTATTATTTCATCCTGCAGCAGGCATAACAAAGCACGCTAAAACGCTACTGGACTTCTGGTTCTGCTGGTTAATTGAAGCTGTACACTCTACACAAAGTTGTCAAAATGCAAACACAATTTGGGTTGGTCTTTCACAGTCCAATCCACTTGCTGTGTAGCTTGGACGAATTTGGTAACATGTGCCTCTGAGCATATGGTGAGTGGTGGCAACACCTGCAATCAGCCCAAAGAATAGAAAGGAGACATGTGCTGTGCTGATCTTGTTTTCGCAGGGAGGAAGCAACATTATTCAGACAGTTGATATAGTTCAGATGGTCACTTTGAATATGTATGATTTCCTTTGCAATTTTAGTGAAGCTTCCTATAGGAAATCATTTTCTTTTGTTTCTATTTCTGCAAATATGTGAAGTACAGCAACACTTTGCAAAATTTACACTAAAAAAACTCCAAACATAATTGTGGAATAATGGCACTGACTTCTGCAGAATAGTCTGCAACGGACCTCAGGAGTGTCTTAGTTTGCACAAGGTAAAACAGTGGGAGGTGAAATATATTCTAGCAAAATTCTAGGTGTGCTGTATGTTTTTAATTGACCATGCCCACCTTGCCTTAAATGAAGTGGTTTAAACATAGCAGGCTGAAAACATGCATTCTCTTTTTCCCAACAGCTAAGAGTCATTGCTGAAGTAGCAACATATTGTTATCAGTCTGATTTTACATCAAACTGCAGTTTCAGATTCAACTGTTAATGCACCCAAAATAGAAATAGAGCATAACCTTTATTTTGAAACACAAAAGGCTGCCTTTACCATCATATGACATTGACCAATAAAAAGGCTTTGAAATTAATAAACATAAATTTACCCAGATTTCTAGGATGAATGATGAGAGAGAAATAATTTTCTAGGTTAGATTCTCTACAGGAACAGTAGTAACACAGAAAAGACGCAAAGTAAGAAGAACACCAACAAACATACAAAAATGTAATTCTCTATCTTTGGAGATGGCAGGTGTTGTCACCACTCACCATATGCTCAGAGGCACATGTTCCCAAATTCTTGCAAGCTACACAGCAAGTGGATTGGACTGTGACAGACCAACTCAAATTGTGTTTGCAGTTTGACAACTTAGTAGGGCAGTTTAATATCTCAGAGAGGAGGTCAGGTCTCTGCTCCCCTGGTGCATTCACTATAGCTGCCCAATTTCCCTGCATTTTAAAGTTTGATAAAAATACCTGTGGGCTATAGGTACATTCTTAAGCTGTACTTTTTTGCTTATTAGTGAATATAAAGTATTATTAGATCTACCTACTGGGGATCTAGATAGTCTACAATCACAATGGGAAGAAGATATTGGTATGGAGAGTGATTCTGTAAAATAGAAAAATTTATCAGATAAATTCCCATATCATTCAATATCAGCAAAACTACGTGAAAGTGCATATAAGATTATTCATAGGTGGTACAACAACAACACTTTATTCGCTTTTAGCCATGGGCCATAGCATACATGTTTCCATAAAATAAATAAAATAGAGATAAACCATACAATGTAGTACACAATTTTGTTGGCTTCCCTATGAGATAAAATGATTTAAAATTCAATGCAATTAGGTTTTGCAATATTGAATTCTAATATGCTTTGCAGCAAGAGCAAAATTGGCTACAGCCATAGTGATTACTCCATAGTTATCTGACAACAAGTCGGCTATTAAAACATCAGAGGAAAGCCCAGCTCTAGAGTTAATAAAGGGAGATAAAAACTTGTGTCTGGGAGCATTATATAGAGGACATTTTAAGATATAGTGGGCTAGATCCTCGGTCTCCTTATTACCACAAATACAGTAACGTTCAATTCTTGGAATCCCATTATATCTACCCTCCAAAAAAGCTGTTTTCATAGTCTGGAATCTGATTTCAGTGTAAACTTTCCATATCTTCGGGTTAGTGAGTATAGTAAAATAAGAGGCAATTACGTGATTTGATTTAAAAGATGGAAACCACTCGAGAAAGGAGATGTCACTATATAGAGCCTATCTTGGACCTCATGGAAATTAAAGATCCAGTTTCTCAAGTCCTTTGGAGAAAGGGTTAGAAGATTACTGGGGGAGAGGTTATAAAAATTAATTAGCGTTAGTGTGGTGTGGGCCCAGCCTCCAGATTGTATTTGTTCTTGCCAGCAAGATTTTACAATTGAAAATTCATCAAGATGGATAATTTTCCTCCAAAACCTTAATATCGCGCAATCTATTTTTGCTGCCAATGTGGAGAGTCCCGTCTCGGCTCTTACATGAGCAGAAGGTGTTCCTTGGGGAAGGCCCAGAATCTGTTTTAAAAATAAATTTTGGATGGGTTCTAAAGTTGGCTTAAGAGCATAACCCCAAATTTCTGCCCCGTATAACAATTTAGGAAGGGCTTTAGCGATAAAGATTTTTATCATCGGGGGGATTAACTGTCCACCTCGGGTGAAGAAAAACTTTTTTAATTGGCCTGTTATTCTGGCACTAGCTAATTTGATAACCTCTGCCTGGGGTTTCCATGAAAGGTTATTATTAAGTATTATGCCAAGGTATTTGAAAGATTGGACCTGCTCTATAGGGATGCCATTGAGGGACCATTTGTTTTTGGACTTCCTGTTCTTCCCGCAAATCATAATTTTAGATTTTAGGTGGTTTATCTGTAGGCTGTTATTCCGGCAGTATTCCTCTAGGCAAGCTAGCATTCTATTTAAACCGATCTTATTTAGGGAGAATAGAGCCAGATCGTCTGCGTATAGCAACACAGATTTTTTTTATTGCCAATTGATGGAGGGAAGAACTTCAATGAAGATAGCGTTGGAATTATATCATTGATGAAATAATTGAAAAGAAAAGGTGCCAAAATGCATCCTTGTTTCACTCCTCTCAAGGATGGAATTTCACGTGATAGAGCTCCGTTTCTACCCAAACGTACTCTTAAATAATTAGAGTGATGAAGGGACCTAATTAACCAAACCAATTGTTTGTCTATATTCGATTGTCCCAATTTATGCCACAGCAACTCTCTATCCACTGAGTCGAATGCCGCGGCGAAATCTATGAACGCTATATAAAGGGATGAATATTTTCCTTTGAGGGCTTTAGATATTAGGTGCTGTAGAATATAGACTTGATCTATTGTGGACCTATCTTTTCTGAATCCCGCCTGCTCCTGGTGGATGATCGAGAACTTGGTGTCCCACTCTACCAGTTTATTCAGAAGAAGACGTCCATATAATTTAGCTGTAACGTCAAGGAGGCTAATGGGCCTATAGTTTCGGGGGTCTGATGGATCCCCCTTTTTATAAATGGGTACTATAATACTAGTGCACCAGCCCCGGGGGAAGTTTCCTGTATTATTAATGTATGTAAATAAATTTGCTAACAGAGGGATCCACCAAGAGGATTCCGTTAGAAAAATCTCAGGCGGTAACATGTCTTCCCCAGGGGCTTTATTTAGGTGGAGAGTTGAAATTAAATCCCTTATCTCGGTATAGGTGACTGGTGGTCATGGCGGCAAGTCCAGGCTCGCATCTGGAGGGCGGGGCTGGGTTAGTGTTATAGGGGCAAAAAGGGCGCTAAAATATGACACCCACATCTCAGGAAGAATCGGGGGAATAGGGACTGGATCACTCTGAGTAAAACCTCCCTGGACCAATTTCCAAAATTGCTGGTCTTTTTTACGTAATAAGGCTTGGCCTAGATCCCTCCAATTGTTTGCAAAGAAGAGTTGTTTTTTCTTTTTTAGAAGGCATTTATAAGCCCTCTTTAATAGTAAAACTTGATGGATAGAATCCTCTGAAGGACATCGACGCATAATTTTAATTTGGGTTGTCAAATCACTTTTCTTTGCACGACATTCCCCATCAAACCACGAATTCAGACCTCTTGAGGGTTTGGGAGGGATAGAGGTTGACACTACATGTTTAATAGCTGAAACTGTGCGATCGTAAATTTCCAGGATATCTTCAGGAGTAACAGTGGCCTGATGGCGAAGATCTAAAAGTGTTTTTGATTGAAGGAGTTGGTTTGCTAGCATTTCTATATCTGGTGTCCATTTAAGATGTCGAGGCCCATGTATACTATCTAAAATTGGGTTGAAAGATTGTGGCCTATGTAGGGATCCGGGGATCGTTAGACATAAACAGATTGGGAGATGGTCACTATCTGCTCGACTTAAAACTGCCAGATCATTTACGAAAGGCACTAGGGAGGGGGATCCTAGAAAGTAATCGACAACACTTACGCCTCTAGCTGAGGTGAAAGTGTAGCTGCCATGGGACGAATCTAGATATGTCCCATTGAAGCAGATTAAGTGTTGTCTAAGCAGCAATTGGAATAATGATTTCCCATTTTGGTTTATGGAATTGTCCCTTGATAATCGTGGGAGGACTGATTGGTCATCAAGGGAGATCCCCGCCAGGGCCCCCAGGAGCGGGTAACTCTGACCCAGTCTTGCGTTAAAATCCCCACAAATTAAAAACAAATGGGATGGATAATTAATTGAGAGATTAACCAAATAATTTTCCAGAGTACTCCAACTTGATAAGGCAATTTGGGGAGGTGCCGGGGGAAAATAAACATTTAAACATATGATAGAAAAACATGAAGGAAACGTGATTATTAGAGCTAAACAAAATTCCGGAGGGGATTCGGAGGGGAAAGTTACCACCACGTCCAATGAAGTAGCAATTAATATCGCTAGGCCCCCACTTCTGCGGCCCCTTGTTGCATTCCTTGTTGCAGGTTTGGTCCAACTTTTAAAGCCTTGCAGAAGGGAAATGTCGGGTTCTCTAATCCAAGTTTCTTGGAAGCTTAGAATGTCGAAAGATTGAAGAAAATGGAGAAATTCGGGGTCACTTGCTTTGTTGTACCAGCCTGCTATATTCCATGAAAGGAAAGATGAATTGGGGAAAGCAGGCTTGAGGGGTTTCTTATTGGGAACATTGTAGATGAACTCGTCTTGAGAAACAAAGTTTTGACAAGGTAGGGCTGGAGTAAATTGCTGGTACGATATACTTGGTTGGCTCTGTCAAATCACTGGGTCGCTTGACTGAATAATTTCTATTGACTCTGGAATTAATACACAGACATTTGATAGAAAGGGGCCTTGTAAAGGGCTTGTATTGGAAAGGGTAGAAATTGGCTTTGTTGGCGTTCCTAATTCATCTGGATCTAAATAACGTCTTTGGAGCCATGTGAGCTCTGGTGGATTCGGGTCCCTTTCTGGATGCTGCTGAAGACTATTTGTATTTGTCCTTTCAATGTGGTTTGGTGGCTTGGGAGAAATAGCTTCTTCCATCTGAAGTGGCATAACTTTATTTCTTTTCCGATTTTTTAAGAGGGTTGCAAGCTTGTCCATTCTTGATAGAATTTCTAATTGTTCTGATGATGGAAGGTCCTCAAATGACTTAATTAACTGCAACTCCTCCCATAAAAAATGATTATCTTGAAAGGTTCCAAAGGGTGCTGGATCTAGAATCGATAGAGTCTCCTTTGACGGCTTATCTGAAGTCCTATTTACCAGTCTTCGTATGTCCGTGGATTTAGCTTACGGGGAAGGTTGAGGCTTACTTGATTGGCTTGGCTTCAAAGGGGCTAGAAAGCACGGGGGAGCTTTGTTGATGAAATGTCTTGAGAATGATACTCCGATCTCCTCAAAGATCAGTCTATTTTCAAGAATATTCCTTACTGAAAAAGGATTTGAGAAAGAGACCAGAGTCCTTGGGCATCCTTGCTGGGTTGGGAGAGTTTTGATGCTTTTAATAGTATCTATACGTGATTGAATTGGCAGCCGAGAATCTAAAAATTGCTTTAGATATCTTTTCCTTGCTGGATAGTCATGATGGTCATTAAATTTCGGGTGGTTTATTATAACCACCGTACTTTGACTCAGTACTAGATTCCAGTGGACTCCGGTTGAGCATTTCTTCGCCCCTTCAGCGATTGGCTGTCCATCTCTTTGAGTTGTAGCGTACTGGGTGGAATTCAGTGCAGGTGTTGAACTCGTGAGGGGGGAAGACCCATTGCTGTCTTCAATAAGTATGACGGGATCTGTTCCAGTTGTAACTATAGGGATCTTGATTTCTTTGCCCACATTTGAATGAGAACTTGGGGGCTTGGGTAATCCTGTCGCTTTTGCCTCATTTGAAGATTCAAGCAGTCTAAATAGCGGTTTAAAGTCCATTTTTTTGTATTTGCAAAATCTTTGATTTTTTTTATTTTTTGATTTTTTCCCCTGTTTGCTGGCCTGTTTCTTACTCCCTCTCTTGGGGTTGGCCGGTTTCTTGCCTTTTAGCTTTTTGTCTTGGCAGGAGTGGGCAGTTTATTGCTCTGTCTTGAGTTGAAATAGCCCACACCCTCAACTAGGGTTGTGAGGAGGTTATTGCACTCAGAAATAAAGGACTTGATTAAATCCAGTTCTTTCAAAATCAAGAGTGTCCATCCTGATAGTGGGGGATTAGTTGTGGCAGGAGTCAAATTTATAGTGGTATTCAAATTTGGGGAGTGTAATACTTCAAAGAAGTTTTCAGATTGAATCTCAGCCTTAAGGTCCTCTTGCTGAGAGATCGCGGTTTCAGCAGCCTCTATTTCTCTTGCTAGATTTGAAGGAGCAGAGGCATCTAGAATGTCATTGAAGTTGTAATTAATGTTTTTATAATTTAGAGACCAATCTAGGACCTGGGGGATTTGTGTTGGAAATTGAGGCTCCACTGGGACCAAGGCTTCTGGAGAGTCAGATTTCAGAGGAAAGAAATGTGTAATTTTGGCTTGGCAGCGATTTAAAGGGGCCATTTCTGCTTCTGGCACCAAGCCAAGGTCTTTGTATCTTTTCCTCGTGTAAACCATTCTCAAAATCCCAAATGCTATGGAGATGAATGTTCTACTGGGTTGAACTTGAACACTTAAAAAGGGATTTCTTAAACTTGGTACAATAAAATCAGTTCTTATCTCTTGCAGCAGTTAGAGAGTTTCTTACTTGCTTGCTTGCTTGCTTGCTCTTTGATCTTAAAACGCTATGTAGAACTTTTCTTCGCTCTCACGGGAGGCTTGACGACTTGTTATCATTAAAGACTCCGGAGCTTTTTAGATATAGAGCTTTATGACTTTTATGGGTTTAACAGTTCAATTAAAAAATATTTAAAAGTAGCTTAAACTAAGGATTTGGAGAATGCTGCATTAGAGAGAAAAGAAGGGTTACTTGCCTCGTCGGCCATCTTATCTCCTTCCATCATCATAGGTGGTATCTAACTCCATTAATCAATAAATTTATTTCAGTCCGTGACCAGAAAAGAGATTACAACAATACAAATATAACAAGTGTAACAAGAGAAACGTTAAAAAGGCAACAGTAAAATGTGAATTAAAATTTAAGTCAAAATCATCTGGTTAAAATGAGTTGGCTGTAGTTAGTTATTCATTACAAGGGGCTCATAAATGCCTTCCTACGAGCCATGGCAGCTACACAAAAGGAGGCTACTTTCACGGTAATCTGGGGATCCAGGTCCGCCAATAAGCGCTGTAAGGAAACCGCCTCAGAGCCCCAGGAGGGATTGAGCAAGATTGGGTAGATAAATTTATGGCGGAGGTCCAAATATACAGGGCAATTTAACAATACATGTTGAATGGATTCCACCTCCTCGGCTCCACGGGGCAGGTCCATTCATAATGGGGGACACCCTTATACCTGCCCTCCAAGAGTGCTGAGGGAAGGGTGTCAAGTTTTGCTAAGGTAAATGCTCTCCTATATTTAGAATTGAGCAATCTTGAGATGTAGTCAGCGGGGACAAAAGGTTTAGTATTAATGTAGCATTGTGAAAATGCAGCTGCCAGGCTCAAGTTATTCTGGAATTCAATATCTTTGAGGCGTTGGGTAATAGTTGTTTTGGCCCTCGTGTAACCTAAGGCCCCAATCGCTGGGAGCGAGAAACCAAGAGTTTCCAATTTTTTTGACAGTGCCTGCTTCCATTGGGACTAGAAGTCATCTGCCAAAGTTAATGGAGCCAGACCCATAGGCATTAATATCAGCTTCAGCCAATAGCTGAATCTGTACATCCAGGCTTGGGTCTCAATTGAAAGAACTCCCAGTTCTAAGCGTAAGGCCACATTGGGGACACAGCTCGGAACTCCCACCATGGCCCTCAAAAATTTAGATTGGACAGCTTCCAGTTGCGAGTAATTTCCCCCGCTGCAAACCTGTGTCCCATAGAGTAATTGGGCTAGGGCCTTGGCATTGAATACCTGTACAGGTACAGGAACATATAAACCACCATGTGTATAAAAAAAGGAGAGCAGAGCCTTGACTGTTTTCTGGGCAGTCTCGGCAGATCTGGTCAGATGTGCCTTCCAGGAGCCTGAAGAGTGGAATAATATTCCAAGATAGCTAAAAATGTTGACTTGCTCAATAGGATGATTGTCAATTTGCCAGCAGTGTTTATGCAAGGACCTTGCATTTGGCATAGTTAATTTTAAGAAGTTCTTCAGAACAAAATGAACCAAGCTCTCTTAATAGTTGATGCAGTCCAACAGGCGCTTGTGATAGAAGAATGATATCGTCAGCATACAATAAGGAAGCCACATGTCTCCTTGCCAGATTAGGGGGGGTGGGAATTTGTTGCCAACAGGCGTTTGACCAATGAATTCATAAAGAAGTTAAATAGGGAGGGCGCAAGGGTACACCCCTGTTTCACTCCATTAAAGGTTGGAATCGGTGCGGACAGATGTCCTGCCTGATTACATCTAACTCATATATGGGTCTTCTCAGGCAAGCAACGGATTAAACAAAGCAGGCGTCTATCGATATTTGTTTTCATTAGTTTCTGCCAAAGTCTCTCACAGGGTATTAAATCAAAAGCCGATTTAAGATCTATAAAGACTGTATAAAGTGCTCCCCCTTTGCGGGCAGAATATTTTTCAGCCAAGTGCTGGACCACAAGGCCCTGGTCCACCGTGAAGCGACCTGCCTTAAAGCCCGCTTGTTCGTCGGTCAAAATGTTTTCATTTTCCATCCAGGAGCTTAGCCTCTCAAGTAGATGACTGGCATATTTTTGCTAATAATACTAAGGAGACTAATTGGTCTATAATTTGCTGGATCCACTCTTTTACCCTTCTTATAAATGGAGACAACAATAGCCATCTGCCAGTTGTCGGGAATACAAATTGATTGGTCTATGGCTGTAAACAGGGCCGCCAGGATAGGTGCCCACCAGTCCAGATGTTCTTTAAGGAATTCTGGGGGGATGTTATCGATGCCTGGTGCTTTGCCCGTCTTAAGTTTGTTAATTAATGCAGTTATCTCGCAGATGGAAACTGGATCTAACTCCATTAGTTTTTCACAGAATCAATAACACTGCTACACCGATGTGTTGGAGGGGGTGTGGAGAGCTTGGAAATTATTTTCATATGTGATGGACATTACTTCTGTTCAGGCATTTTGGACAAAAGTGTTTCATGAGATTGGGTTGATTACAGGGCAGGGCATTATGTCTGATTCTGTTATATCTCTCTTGTCTATTTTCAAAGGAGATGATTTATCACTGCACTCTAAGGATTTAATAGTTATTTTACTAGTAGAAGCAAGAATTGTAATTGCTCATCATTGGGAAAAGATTAACTACAGTTTAATACATTTATGGTGTTTTCAGGTATGAAACATAGCTTAGATGGAAAAGTTAACACAACAAAGGTTGTCAAGGCAGGATCCAAATAAAAAAGACCATTTTCATATTAAATGGTTTATGTTCATAAACAATGCAACAGTGGGTGAGTATAATTTCTATCAGCCATCAACTCATGCCTCTTTATGGATAGTCTTTGGGTAGTCATTGTGGCTAAATGTGTCTACCATGTCTAAGTGTCTATTACATTCTATGTTTTAAATATTATGCTTTTTAAATCTTATATTAATTTCAGTAACTCTTCTCCCTCTCCTCCTCTTCCTCCTCCTTCTCCCTCTCCTCCTTCTCGTCCATCTTCTCTTGAAACATTTTTATTTTTGTCTTGGTTTTTCTTTTCTTTTCTTAATTTATATATGTATATATGCTTTGATTGTATAACTTACAGTATATGTTAGTACATTGTAATAGGTGTCTAAATTTCTTTGAAGATTTTGGTTGTACACCTAAGAAACTGACTTATAAAAAGACAGAAATAACTCAAGAAATGCAGTGGACAAATTTTGAGTACCTTATTGAGCTTTATTGCATATACATACATACATACATACATACATACATAAACAAAAAATTGACTTCTTCAGATGCTACAATGCTATCAATGTTCTCCCCCCCCCCGTTGTGTGTTTCTACTATACTGATATTTGTATATCAAAAAATAAATAAAATATTCTTGGGGGGGAAGAATGGCTGGTGAAACCATAAACAAGCATGTTTAAACTGTTTTCCTCTCCCTGCTTCTTTATTAGTCTCATTGAAACTTAATCAGCTTCTCTGGAAATAGGGCCTGCCCAATATATTTTGCTGCCTGAGGCAAAGGAGAAGATGGCCTATCCTCCCCATTCCACATAAAAAGCTGACTGGACTACTCTTACTTCAGCACTGGCAATGGGATAGCACCCCTATTGCATCTGAGCCAGCAAGCTACTTTAGGAAGCCCAGGACAGGCTGTGCGGTTAGATTAGAGAATGGCCAAGAGAATCAGGAGGAACAGTTGGGGGGTTACTGCCAATGGTATAGTCATCCAGAGTCTCACAGGGTCTTAGACCCTTTACTTTTTTGGGAGCAGGGCCCCATCAGGGTCTCTTCAGCATCCTACAAGGTAATCTTCATGAGAGTGTGTTAGCCACTGAGAAGAGCCTTCTAACATGCTCCTTTGTCCTTCCCTGCTGATTCGAGCCAACAGTGTTAAGGGTGAGTCAGTCACTAAGAAGACTCTTCTCAGTAGTTAACCCCCTCCTTTCATGCTGATTGGCTCCCAGGGAGATCTGTTATTGTGGGAGAAGGCATTAACCAGAATTTCATTCTCAACTCAGCAGGAAAAAAAAGGATAGGAGGGAAATGGCTGTGACTATCATGAAGGGACCCTGCACTTCTGAATTTGCCACTATACTACTGGTTACTGCTAGTACCCCACAGCATCTGCTGCCTAAAGCTGTCACCTTATACTGCCTAATGGTAGGGCTGGCCCTGTCAAGCATTTCCTCAGACGTTTTTGGTCAAGCAGAAACCTCAGAACTTACCTTGTATTTCTCTTCGGAAAAATGCAGTGGTTGACAGTTGCATTCAGATTCGAAAGGGTGATTAAAATAGTCATGTTTAGAAAGACAATACCATGAATCGCTAGTGGGGGGAAAATTGGACTAGCCTGAGAAGAATGGAAGGTGCTATCTGCTTGTGAATGAAAAGGCAAAGTGTGTCCTCCAGTGTGGGGTGTGTGGGCTCTCTTCCACTGCTGTACCTGCCCTGAGAAATTGTGCTAATAAAAATGTTTATTGGTTTATTATTTTATTTTATTTTTATTTAAAAAAGCTTCTGCCCATGGAGGAACATGTACAATTGTCCTGAAGTTTATCTTCAAAGAAATCTGATGGCAGCTCTTGCCACAAGATTAGCACATGTTTTTGGTTAGGTTAGGTTTACTGAAGTTATGAATCACTTCCACAACAAAGAGTCCCAAAGCTGTTTACAAGAAGACTAAATACAATAATAAAAATCCATAAACATAGTAAGAGGGAGAAAAATCCAATCACTGGTGTTGTCCAAACATAAAGAAAAAAAAGTCTTTGCCTGGCACCAAAACAATGACAAAGCTGATGACAGGAGCATTTCATAGACAGGAAGTTACTACTATCACCCTCCCTCAGAGGTGGCATACAAAGAAATGCCTCAGATATCCAGAAATATTCATATGGAAAAACGTGGCCCTTTAGGTATTGGGATCCCAAGCTATATAAGGCTCTAAGGGTTAACAGCAGCACAAGAATACAAGGCCCATTCAAATAAATAGTTTATGTACAAGTAGCACATGACATTCTCACACATGCGTTTCAAAAGGGTTTGCACAGGAGAATGGACTACATTCATAGGTGGTATTAAATGTTACTCCTATTCAGAGTAAACCCACTGAAGTTAATAGATATGACTAACTTAAATTCATTAATTTCAGTGGGTCTGCTCAGAGTAGGACTTAGGTGAACACAACCTTTAGTGTGGAACTGAAGGTAGCTGTTGATAATTAGGAGCTAATGATGGATCTAGTCAGGAAACTATGGCTAAAGTCTCATAAAAAACAGAAGAGATGGTAACGTATGTCTTCACTGTCTCAGTTCAGACTGCAGTAAGGAGTCCCATGATGAACTGCTCCATCCTACAAGGAAGTGTCTTGCTTACAGAAACCTAAGTGTCAGGGATAAACCATGGTAGAACCCTTCTTCTGACACCTATTTTTCTAAATAGAGGGAATACTTTGAATAGAAAAGAATTCTACCATGTGACTTTTCTCCTGGAATCTGAAGTGGTACATTTCATACAGGTTTATCACATTTTCTGTAATTTGTAAAATTAGGCCTATGAATTAGTCCCTTCCGGGCTTTGCCATGAGCAACAGTCTGAAGCAAGCCAAGAATCAGGAGTCCAGTTATTATTTTTCAGGAGTGGTCATATCGCTGCCTCTTTCAAGGTGCCTGGAACCACTCCCTCCCGCAATGATGCATTGACCACACTCTGGATCCACTCAGTCAGACTCCCTCGGCAAGCTTTAATAAGCCAAGAAGGGCAAGGGTCAAGAGGACACGTTGCTGGCTGCATCAATGCAAGCACCTTGTCTACGTCATCAGGCTGCTTCAACTGAAACCGTTCCCAAATACTCAAGGTCATAGGATACACCAGGGCAACCAGGAGCACAGGAGAAAGCCAGAGAGTGTTCCATCAAGCAACTAGAAACACAGAGGCACACCAAACCTCAGGCCTTGTTGCTCAAGTCAGGAATCGGTGAGACAGGAAGTCTGCTTATACTCCATCCTGAGAAGGAACCAGTGGCCAGCCTGGGGGGGTAGAGCCATCCCAGAGCTGGAACATTCTTTCAAGAGAGGCTGTAACTTCTCAGCCCTCCACATGGGCCAGAGGTCAGCCATTCTTGATATGCTGCAGTTATACAGCTTACTTGAGCGGGAAGAGGTCAGCAGTTCTTGACAGTTCCATGAAACATGATTTAAAACATTCAATAGAAAGACTATACCTAGAATACTTATGAAATGAATTTGGGCTAGCTTGAGAAGAGGTGAAGAAAGGGAGGTAATCAATGGATCAAGTGCCATCTGCTTGTAAATGGAAAGACAAGATACATCTAGAAATAGATGCATTGCTTCCAAGAGTCATTGTAGAAAGAATGAGCCCAGAACAGACAAATCTTTTGACAGCAAGAAGCCACTTTAAAAGAAATACAGGAGGAAAAATGCAAGGAACACTGATGATACAGACTGCATCTACAGTTCAAGAAATTTGTTGGGGTCCCAAGAAGCAACACCCCAATGCAGGGATGGGGAATCAGTGGCCCTCCAGATGTTGTTGGACTACAACTCCCATCATCCCTGACAATTAGCCATTTTAGCTGTGGCTGATGGTAATTGGAGTCCAACAGCATCTGGACTCTAAGGCATTTCAGTATTTATCCCATATTATGAAGAAGAACCTCTTGCTTTGGTGCTTTGTCAGATGTGCTAAGTCACTATGAAATAATAATAATAATAATAATAATAATAATAATAATAATAATAAATTTAATTTCTTTGTCGCCTATCTGGCCAATGGCCACTCTAGGCGACTTACAAAATTGTTAAAATACAATTAATACAATACAGTAATACAATATAAAAAACAACACATCTGCAGCAACAATATTAAAACTGGGCAGGAGGCATTTCAGTTATAACAATTAACCCTCCCTGGATACCCTGAAGGCCTGCTGAAAGAGCCAGGTCTTTAAGGCTTTCCGAAACACATTTAGGGAAGAGGCGTGCCAGAGGTCCTGTGGGAGGGAGTTCCAGAGAGTGGGGGCCGCCACTGAGAATGCCCTCTCTCTTGTACCCACCAATCTGGCTGTTTTTGTTGGCGGGATTGAGAGAAGGCCCTGTGTGGCCGATCTTGTCGGGCGGCATAATTGGTGGCGTTGAAGGCACTCCATGAGATAAACTGGGCCGGAACCGTGTAGGGATTTAAAGGTCAATACCAACACCTTGAATTGGGCTCGGAAAACAACTGGTAGCCAGTGTAGGTCGAACAACACTGGTGTGATGTGATCTCGGCGGCGACTATTCGTAAGTAGTCGAGCCGCCGCATTTTGTATCAGTTGTAATTTCCGGACCGTTTTCAAGGATAACCCCACGTAGAGCGCATTACAGTAGTCCAAACGAGAGGTGACCAGGGCGTGTACCACTAGTGGGAGCTGATGAACAGGGAGGTAGGGTTGCAGCCTTCGTATGAGGTGTAGTTGGTACCAGGCTGCCCGGCTCACTGCCGAAATCTGAGCCTCCATGGACAGCCTGGAATCAAGCACAACCCCAAGGTTGCGGACCTGGTCCTTTAGGGGTAGACTCACCCCGTTGAACTTCAGGTCGATGTCGCCGAACCTTCTCCTGTCCCCCACAAGTAGTACCTCGGTCTTATCAGGGTTCAACTTCAGCTTGTTCCTTCCCATCCATCCACTCACGGATTCCAGGCACTTGGACAAGGTCTCCACAGCCAACTCTGGTGAAGATTTAAACGATAGATGGAGCTGAGTGTCATCCGCATATTGATGACACTGCAGCCCAAATCTCCTGATGATTGCCCCCAGTGGCTTCATATAGATGTTAAATAGCATGGGAGAGAGGATAGAGCCCTGTGGCACACCACAATTGAGAGGCCAAGGGTCTGATACCTCCTCCCCCAACGCTACCTGTTGGTACCTATCGGAGAGAAAGGAATGGAACCACTGTAATACAGTGCCTCACAGTGAAATATTTCACTGGTCCAACTGAGAGCCTTTTGGCTTCCTGTGAAATTCCCCAGACATTTTATCTGAGGAAAGAATCCAAGGTTTTCCTCCTGCTGGGAGGAAGGGCGGGATATAAATCAAATAATAAATAAATAAATAAATAAATATGTTTTCTTCAAATTTCAGGTTGGGTGGAATTTCGGGGGGCACTTGATCCACCAGTTGCTATGCCTCCAAAGTGATGATATCAAAGGGCCAAACTATATGTTATATTAAATGTGTAGTTTCCCCTTGTATGTCTGTTTTTTCCTCCTTTTAAATGAGCAGTCATGTAGGGCCTATGTTAGGATTGGGTCGACAGGAGGGCACAGAGAGAAGGGAGGTGAACTCTTGGCCCCCGTGCCCTGGTCTCAACAAAAATCCCCTTCCCCAAAAGCAAATTTTACCACAGGCAATATTTAGTGGGAAACTCCACTATATATGACTTCCTCAAGTCACATTAGCTTAATCTGGAAGGAATATTTTTCCTTAGGTGAGATCATGTAATAAAAACTCCATGTTTTAAAAGTTACCTGGACATTGCAGCAGCAGTTGCTGATGCATGAATTTCATATTCTGGGAATGCACAATTGATTTGGGAAAAGTGACAAAATATATTATCCAAATTCAGACAATGCAAGGATATTCCTCTCATTATCTGCAGCAAAGGAAAGGAAGTCTTCATCTCACCAAACTTTTGCCATTTTCCACTAGTCAAAGGCAGATTTACTTGTAAAAACCAATTTATCATTCCATGATCAGTCAGTGGGATTTCTGGCAGTATGTACATTTCTACCTCTTGATCTACATGCAGTGTTTGCAACGGATGCTGTGTGCAAGCTGCATATTTATACTTCAATAAAGAAAGGGGATTTTGGCCTGTTGGGTAATATACATAGTGTCTTGTGAATGACTTATGTATTCCAGATGATACAAGTCACAGCACAGATAGAGAACCAAAGGAATGTCTGTCTGTCTGTCTGTCAGAGTCTTGTGGCACCTTAGGCTGCTTTCAGGCATAGGGTTTATTACATTAGTTTTACTGATTATAATGGCAGGCCTTCTGTCCCGCTTTCCAACATTCCTTTCAAACTGCAGTACCTATTGCTTTATGGAACTGTGGCCTTTTGACCAATATACTCCGATGTTGTGCTAAATTTCATTCATACCAGGGGGCGTGGTGTCACACAACAACAAATGCCATTGGACACGTTGCTACTCTCCCCCTTTCTGCACATGAGAACTTCTGTTCCCTGATGATTTCCCCATGAAAATGGCAGGAAAGAAATGTGTGCTTGTATACCTCCCCAAATTTAATCACTTTACTCCCACAATTTTCTGGGTTAATGGGGTTGCAAATGGATTTTTTCTGGAAGCAATTAACATGGAAATGAGTGCTCAACTTCCAGTATATTCCACTAGATTTCCAGAAGTGGCTTTTGCATCGTGTGAAAGATCAAATAAAATGTGGAAATTATCAGGTAAGGAAACATCAGCAAAGTGGAATAAACTATCTTAAACACAAGTTTATTATAGCACAAGTTTCCATGGACTCGAGTCCACTTCATCAGATGTATGAAGTGTAATGCCACAAATCTCTGAATGGTTTTGATGCAATAGACTAACATAGCTACCCCTCTGGAAATTGTTAGCATGTTCAGAGATGGTCAAAAATGAGGCAAAACAGTTGAAATGCTAAGAAATTGGAGAGAACATAAAATGTATTAGCTTGTCTGTGAAACATAAGAAGAGAAGCATACTACAGCATGGTGGTTAAATCCCACTTATCTGCATTATACTGAGTCAGACCATTGGTCCATCCAGTTCATTACTGTCTATACTGATGCGCAGCAGCTCTCCAGGGTTTCAGACAGAGGATTTCCCCAGTTCTATTGGAGACACTACAGATTGAACCTGCGACCTGTTGCGTGCAAAGCATGCCCTCTACCACAGAGCTATGGCCCTTCCACAATATTTATTTACATTGCACAGTTAATGTGCACTGCAGATTGCAATCATTAGGACGGAAGGGGAGCCACAATGCACTGAGGACAAAGCTAAAGGGGTTCTATGTATGAAAAGGACACTGGGGACCAGAGCACAGAGTAGCTTTTCCCAGCCTTTAGGTCCCCAAATGTTGCTCCCATCAGCATGGTCAATGGTCAGAAATTATGGGAACTGTAGTCCAACAACATCTAGGGACCTAAAAATTGGGAAAGACTGCCACAGAGTATTGCCAGCACCTGGATCCAGTTCCTAGCAGCACCATGAACTCCCAGCTGTATTTTATTTCATTGATTTGCAAAAAAACCCCTATACTGTCAACATTAAGAAATGGTGATGAACAGCATAAAATCAACAATAAAATTATATTCATAGAACAAGTACAGAATACAGAACAAATCAGTAGATCAGCTTAATCTACTGGGTTAATTGGCTAAGGCTGTAGCTCAGTGGTAGAGCATCTGCCTTGCATGCAGGAGATCCCAGGTTCAGTCCCTGGCATCTCCAGGTAGGGCTGGGAGAGACCCTTATGTGAAATCCTGGAGAGCTGCTGCCAGTCAGCGTAGACAACACTGAGCTAGATGGGCCATTGCCTGACTCAGTATAAGGCAGCTTCCTATGTTAATATATCAACATAGCTGGATCACCCCTCAGGGAAAGTCTGGGTGAGCAGATGAGTTTTAAGCAGCCACCTAAATGCCAGGACTGTAGGTGCCTGTGCGATGTTCATCGGAAGTGCATTCTAAAGCTGCTGAAGACACACCTCTTTACCTTGGCCTTTGACTCTTGAGACATGTTTTTTTCTGGATGCACCCTATTTCAGTGACAATTTGTTTTAACTATTTTTTAAATATTGCATCTTAAATTGTTCTAACCCATCCTGTGACATGGTGGTGAAGGGCAGGTAATAAAGATGATGATGATAGGTAGGTGCCACTACACTAAAGTGCTTGGCCAAGATTAACATCAAGAGCATACAGCATTACCAAGAGTGTCACTCCCTGCACACTACCCTGTTGCACAACATTGGAAATGGCCATGCATGCCCTACATGGGAATTCTTCTGCCCTGGCCCTTGTTACACCTGCCTAATGTTATGTAGTGTTTTGTGGCTATTAAAACACAGTGACAAAGTCTGCACATGTGTGAAGGTTGAAGCATACATTGCATTTGCCATAGAGATGCTCATCCCGTAACAAGGAATCCAGTCTCGGCTGTAATATGTAGAATGACTGACTATAGGACCTATCATCACATTATATGTCTCACTGTCCATGCTCCATTTCATTGGCAGTTGTGGGCAGAGGGGCAGAGATCCATAATATGATGGTGGTGAGGAAATCTACATATGGCTGGGATGAGGAAGCACACTTAGGAGCATTCCCATGTGGAATGTAACATGCATTCTGGCCCTTTTTTGGATTAACAAGCAAACCCATTTCAAAAAGATTCTCACCTGAAAGAAGCCTATTCTAGAAGAAGTCATTTTTATTTGGATGGAAAAGGTCATCTGTCATCATCCTTTCATTAGAATTGACTATGGATTGATCTCAGCACACAGGCGGCACATTTATGAGAGACTGACTATTGCTGCACAGTTTTTATGGGAGGTACTGGGACTATAACACTGTTCCTATTACCTTCATCTGGTTTCTCAAAACTGTGTAACAATTCATTTCTGACCTGTCAAGTCCCCTCTTCTACACCAGTACAGGTAGGAACTCTCTTTGTAGAGCGACACTGCAGATCTATGCAGTCAAACAGCAACTTCAAAGAAATTGTCTCAATCCCCTGTGGCTACTTTGTGGAAAAAAAAGAAATACTGTATCTGCAGTGCACACACTTATGCCTGTATTCATTCACTGATAAAGCAAAAGCAGGGGACAGACTAGCATAGGCTTTGGGCTTAGCTACCGCATACATTTCACTGCCTGCACCAATCGAGAAAGAAATCCTCCTCATGCCCCACCTCTAGCTAAGCAGCATTTATCATAATCATTATATATACGTATATTTTTATTTCAACTTCATATGAGGGACAGAGACAGAATTTCACCTAACATTCAAGCACCAAGTACTTTCAGATGCCTGCCAGTGGAAAACTGACAGAAGCAGCACTGGAAAAGTAGAGAGAGCATAGGAGAGAGATTTATTTATTTATTCCATTTACGATTTGCTTCCTATGAAACATCTTGAAGTAATTTAACACTAAAACGACAACAGTAAACACACAAACATGTACACAATCCATATATAAAACAATTAAAAGCAATTTCACATATTAAAAACAATTTCAAATCCAATACAGATACAGAGTGGGATAAAGATCTCTACCTGAAAGGCTTGTTGAAAAAAGGAATGTCTTCAATACAAGCAGTAAAGACAACAGGGACCCTTTTGCCCGATATATAATGGGAGGGAGTGTAGGTGCCATCGTACTAAAGGCCTGATTCCTACATCATAAAGAGCAGAACACCTAATGCAGAGCACAGTGACTGGTTGGGTATATAAGGGCTGAGACAATATTTTAGGGAACCTGGCCCCACACTGTATAGGACTTTGTACACCAATACCAGCAGACTTAACTTAGCCCAGTAGCTAATTGGCAGCCAGTGAATTCCAACCCTGTGATGATAGATGGGGTAAGTATGGAGGTGGGGAAAGGTTTATGGTGGGGAGGAGGAGGGCTAGTTACATTAAGCATACCTGGAGGTGACTGACTAGATCCATGTCAGTCTGGCTGGAGGCCCAGTCATGGCACTGAAACTGCCTTGACTGCCTTGGTTGATTTGTTGTGTGTGAGAGATGGGGAGAGTGCAGCCCTGATCCTTCTTCTTGGTCTCTCAGGGGCTTTTGATACTATTGGCCACAGTAGCCTTTGGGAATGGCTCAGGGAGGTGGGGGTTGGGAGGCACTGTAAGTCAGTGGTTCTGCTCCTACCTCCAGGGTATTTCTAGAAAGGAATTATGGGAGGCTTCTGTTCGACATCACAGGAGTTTTCCTGTGGTGCCTGAAGGGTTCCATCTTGTCCCTCATGCTATTTAACATCTATATGAAGCTGCTCGGAGCAGTCATCAGGAGTTTTGGAGTGAGGTATCACTCCAAATGTGGATGACACTTAGCTCTACCTCTCTGTGGTATCTGAATCAGGAGAGGCAGCTGAGGCGCTAGACAGGTGTCTGGAGGTGGTGAGGGGCTGGATGTGGGCCAGCAACCTGAAACTGAACCCTGAAAAGACAGAGGTGTTACGTGTTTTAAGTTCTCAAGTACAAGATATGGGAAGACAGCCTGTTCTGGATGGAGTTGCACTCCTTTGGAAGGAGCAGGGTCATAGCTTGGGGGTCCTTCTGGATCCAACATTGGCACTGGAGGCTCAGGTGGCCTCAGTGGCAAGGATTGCATAGTTCCAGCTTTGGCTGGTTTGCTAGCTATGGCCCCTTTCGGACAGAGATGACTTAGCAACAGTACTCCATGCTGTGGTAACTTTTTGCAATGCACTCTATGTGGGGCTGCCCTTGAAGAAGATTCAGAAACTTTAACCAGTTCAAAATGCAGCAGCCAGATTACTCGCTGAGGATCCTTTTAGAATTTATATAACCCCTCTTCCACAACAGTTGCATTGGTTGCCAATTCATTTCCAAGCTCAATTCAAGGTGCTCACTTTAGTGTTTAAAGCCCCAAATGACTTAGGCCCCAAATACCTGAAAGACCACCTCCTTCCCTGCAGACTGTATTGTGTGTTAAGATCATTAGAAGGGGTCTTCTTGGTAGTTCCACCATCCTCAAAACTTTGGAGGATGGTGGCCTGAGAGAGGAGCCCCTGAATTGTGGAATTCTGCCCCTACAGAGGTGCAACTGGCTCCTTTGCTATCCAGTTTTCGGCAAATGCTAAAGACACATCTCTTTATCCTGGCCTTTGGCACCTGAGATGTATGTTTTCAGGACTCTCCCTGTTCCTGTGAATGTAATGTGTTTTAATTGTTTTTAATACTGTATTTTAAATTTCTGTAACCTGCCCTGGGACCTACAGGTGAAGAGCGGCAGTGATGATGATGATAATAACAAATAATAGCCATTAAGGTCACCTAGACCTCTAGTGATAGAGATGGATGCCAACAGAATGCTGTCCTAGGGAAACTCCTGGAAATGTCCATTAAGGGTTCCTAACTATGACAGAATGTATATCTACAGAGCAAACTGATTTAAATCTAACACTTGACAACATTACTTTATCCGTGCTTTCCTTTTTTTCTATCATTTCCCCAAATGTTTTGTCATCTATTTAAACTCTCCTGCATGTTTTCACCTTGCTAAGTGTATAGATTGTAGATAATTCTAGGATTTTAAAAAGGTTCAGTTTAAAGAGAAGTTATGATTCATACACACCCTGTTTCCCCAACCATAGCAGGAAAAACTTTTCACAGACTTGCACATGCATGCTCACTAGGGATGGGATGATCTGTCAATTTCATTTCTCTCCAATTCTCATTTTTGTAATCTTAAATTTGGTTTTCTGCACATCTGCAGCAATTTCTTTCAAAAAAACACCTCATTTTACTGCCAATTCCTCCTAAGAATACATTTTTGTAAATAGTTTTGCCTAATGAACATGTTTGCAGGCAATTTATCCTAATATAATGCACTTTTGTGTGTTATTTTCACCAATATATTCATTCTGAGCACACTTTCCCCTAACATAGACATTTTTGTGAACACTGCTTGGTTGAAAAACTTCATTGCAAAATTCGGATAGGTGCGAATTTCAAAGGATGGCTGTGCGTTGGTTCTCATATTGTTTTGGAAAGTGCAAAATTGATACATTTGGCTTTAAATGTAAACTAAAATGAATCCCCCCCATCTCTAGTGCTCACTCACAGCTTAGGCTTCATGCATCCACACTTTGCAGTCATCTTTCAGACCTAGTCATATTCCCCTATAAGTTGGAGACATCACCAAGTTGAGGACAGATGGTTCTAGCACTGGCATCTCAGAATGTCAAGCAATTATGGTGGTGGCGGTGGTGGTGGTGATGGTAAATCCCCCCAATTCCAAGTATCAGTGAAGACATTACATTGGTACAATGGGCTGCAGAGTTACAAAAAGAAGCCATATCTCCATTCTGTAATCATCAGCACAGACATTTGTAGCACAGTGATGCCTTTCTGGAATCTAAGTGCTGTGCTATGCCACCACTCACCATATGAGGCACATGTTACCAAATTCGTCCAAGCTACACAGGAAGTGGATTGGACTGTGAAAGACCAACCCAAATTGTGTTTGCAGTTTTTACTAATTTGTAGGTCAGTCCAATATCTCAGAGAGGAGGTCAGGTCTCCTGCTCCTCTAGTGCATTCACTATAGCTGCCCAATTTCCTTGCTTTCTAAAATTGACATAAATATCTGTTGGCTATAGGTACGTTCTTAAACCACAAGGGTTGTTTTTTTTTGCCGATTAGTGAATTTCTCTGCTTTTTAATCTGAGAGGTAAGAAATGGGATCCTGTCCAAGTTTGCTGAGAATGGATTGATCATTTGCGTGTTTATTGAGTTCAGTGGGATTTACCCCCCTGCAATCATGCTTAGGATAGATGAAACTGATCATAGGGGATGGGGAGGGGGGAAAGGAAGGGCAGGAGTAGGGGAGGAGTAGGGAGGGGAAGAAGGGCAGATGGGAAGAGCGGGATCAGGAAGCAGGAAGAAGGGGAGAGGAGGAGGAGGGCAGGTCTGATCATTTGCATGCTTATTAAGCTAAATGAGATTTACTCCCATGCAATCATGGTTAGGATAGATAAAACTGACCATGGGGGAGGGGAAAGGGAGTGGAGAGTAGAGAGGAGGAAGAGGGGCAAAAGGGAGGTGATGGGAGGGAGGAGGGGAGGGCAGGTCTGATCATTTGCATGCTTATTGAGTTCAAAGGGATTTACTCCTATAGAATCATATTTGGGATAGGTGAAACTGACCTGGGGAAGGGGCAGGGAAGAGCGATGGGAGGCACTGGGCAGAGGGAAGCCCCTTTCCTTTCCAAAGAGCATCATTGTTTTTCAGTGTTTCCCCCACATTTTTATTTTACAGTAGGCACATGTAGCCTTCCACCCAAATTTAAACCAAAGCTGTCCCAGGCCACATCCACACCAGACCTTTATTTTACTTTACACAGTCATGGCTCTCCCAAAAAATTCTGGGAAGTGTAGTTAGTGAATGGTGCTTAGTGTTGCTAGGAGACACCCTGTTCCCCTCACAGAGCTTCAGTCGGAGAGGCTTACTGTTAAACTACTCTGGCCACTGGAGCTCTGTCTGGGGAATAGGAGTCTCCTCTCAGCACCCTTCACAAATGACATTTCCCAGGATTCTTTGGGGGAAGCCATGCCTGTCTAAAGTCAAATAAATGCCTGGCATGGGTGTGGCCCCCTGATTAGCTAAGCCAAGCAGCTGTGAGTCTGCCTTTTAGAACACAGATAGCTGATTGTTACTGAGCATGCCCGTGGTTATCATCGACTCCAGTGCTAAATTTCTTAAATTAATTAAAAATTGGCCAAGCATTTAAAAACTTTTAAACTGCAGAGGATGAAGGTCAGAGTTTGGGGGAAAACAGTGATAGGATTACAGGTACTCTGTGAACATGGCTGATTTTTAATTAATTTCAACAGATTATGAGAACTCTGACAGAAAAAAATCCAAAAGGGGTCTGGTTTTTCTCTCTCTCTTTTTACACTTTGAACTCTCCATTCTCTCTGACTGTTTTGTGTATCGCCACAAAAATTTAAAGAGTTGTTAAACAAGCATTTCTGAATTCAGGACTATGGGTTTTGTAAGGTTTTGTTTTGAAATGAGCCTATGGGAAGCATCAGAATGACATGGGGGTATTTTCAATTTAACATTGCAGAAAGCAAAAAATCCATGCTGACTACCGTATACAACCACTCTCGTGGCTGTATAATACATTTTCTTTTATTATATCTGTGCATCTTAGTAGAGGCTTTTTTTTGGATGGATGGCAGCTCAATTAAAAAATGCAACCATCAACCACCTTTGGGAGTGTTTTGTAGGTTGCTCTTGGCAAAAATGATACACTTGGCAGGATGTGAAAGACAAACAACATTGCTTATTATCTCCTTTTCTGCAGCTTGTGTTCTTCCCTTTCTGCCATCCTCCTCCCCCTGCCCCCCAGCAACTCTCTCCCCATCAGTATTTCAAAAAGCATGACCCCAAGAGACACACTACAGAAATTCTGAAGGGAGAAATTTCCAAACAGAAGCAAAGCAATGATGTAACTAATAGGATAAAAAAGGAATTATCAGTTTTACTATCATTAGTGACAGAATGAGAAATAATTTATAGTTGGTGACGTTTTCTGAAAATTTGAAACTGTGTTCTTATCTAGCATGGGGAGTCTCCACAGAAGAAACATGGGGATGTTTCTCCATTTAGAATGCAACATTCTGGAGCTGGTGTATTTCCCATTATTTTCCATAGCTAATCTTTTTTAAAGGAGGTGGTGGTTTATAATGCAAATATAATTACCATATATGTAAGCAGAAACTGTTTATTAAAGAAGTGCCAATATTTGATCCTGTGGATCAATAACCAGTGCTTTTTTTGTGATGGTGCTCACCAGTATGCAGTACCAAGCACCTCTTTTTTTGGCTGTCCATGGCAACCATTTTGTGCTGACACCCACAGCACCTTTATCAATGTGCCAGTACTGGAACCTCATTTTTTTTTTTTACCAAAAAAAGCATTGTCTATAGCCAAGCATTGATATCATCAAGGCATTAATAAACACGCTATGTTTATCTATCCTACTATTTAGTTTTTTCCTCGTTAGCCATAGAAGAGAGTGGATACGTTCCTTATGACTTTTCAGAATATAACTACATTGCAGATTAGTCATGAGTTAGAAATCATTATTTAGAAAGAACACAGTGAAATTATGCTTATGTCAGAAGCTGCAAAAGTCTTGCCACTACAAACCCTAGGGATCCCTAGGTTTGTCTAGTCCCTGCCAGTGAAAATAGCATTCTCCAAAAACCAGAGCCATGCAACAGATCTAAAAATAAACAAAGACTATCTCCAGGTGTTTTTTTTCACCCCACTGAGAACTTTACCTTGTGCTTAGAATCACAGTGGCTATTTGTTTGTAGCCCTGTCACCTGTTCTTGGACTATGAATTAATGAAATGGGTTTTAATTGTTAGATTAAATCTTCCTGAATTTGCATATGCATCAAGCAAGGGAAGATGCATTTCCACTTCTGTGTGAGTAAAAAAGGAAATGGCTTTCAAATAGCACCATCTGCCATTTTTTATAGGTACTCAAGAAAGAATTAATCATCCAGCAAAATCCCATGCATGTCCAGTACATCCAATAGGATTTACTCCCTAGCAAGCAAGCATTTTTTAGGATTAGGATTACAGTTTAAAATTTTCAAAGGCAGAGGGTGGAGGGAGCATGCTAATGGCGAAAGGAGAGAGAGGCAATGATTTTAAACTAAGTAAATGCAATGACATTTGTTTCATTTTTAAAAATGGCTACCCCTTACACTATAAAGCAGGCAATCCAACATTATTTTCCCAATGCCCACAGATGTTGGATTCCAAGTCCCATCAGCCCCAGTCAGGATGGCCAATGGTCAGGGATGATGGGAGTTGTAGTCTAGGAACTTCTGCTGGAGGCCACCCCATTGGCTGCCTCTGCTATAAACATATATCACTTTTATCTCAGTTTAAACGTTATGACTTCACCCTGCAGAATCACCAAAATGGTGGTTTGATCAGGACGCTGAGAATGCTTTGCTAGAGATCTCTATCCTTTCACCACACTATCATTCCCAGGATTCCGTTTAGAGTGAGTAAACCTGTTTGTATCTATAACTTAGATAGGCAGTGTGGTGTGTCATTGGTGCTGTCCAGTTTGAAGGAGTCCTGGGCAAGGTGTCCTCCACCACCACCCTGATTTGTTGGCCTCCCCACCACACTACTAATTGTTCCTCTAGCCCACAACCCTAGCCTACATATGTAGTACTGGAATTGTTTTTAGATGTTTTAATTGTTTTATCATTTGAGTGTGTGCCTCCCTGGGCTCCTCTGGAAGAAGGATGGGATATAGATTTAAAAAACAATAAATAACAACAACCCAAGCAACTGGTGTGATTGCTTTAGCCACCAACCATCAATGATCATGAAAGAAACATCTTCTGTTAACCATCACAAGGTAGAAGGCATTGTCAAGCTGAACAGGCATCTATAGCTGGTTTTAACACATCAACTGGCACTCACTGTCCATTGGCAAACAATGAAAAAAGGCAAAACTAGTTCTGTCTTTCATCAGTCACAAACTCAATACCAGGAGTGTAGTCATCCAGGGTGTCGAGGGGGTCTTACACCCTTATTATTTTTTTGGGAGCAGGGTCCCTGCAAAGTCCCTATTTCTCCAACATCTGAGGAGCCAATCAGTATGAAAAGGAAATGTGTTAGTCACCAAGAAGAGTTTTCTAACATGCTTCCGTGTCCTTTCCTGTTGATTGGAGCCAATCAGAGTGAAAGGAGGTGAGTTAGCTGCTGAGAAGACTCTTCCAGTAGCTAACACTCTCCTCTTTTATGCTTATTGGCTCCTAGGGATGTCTGTTGTTATGGGAGAAGTCATTAACAAGGATCTCATTTTCAACCTTGCGGCATAAAATGGCAGTAGCGTCAGCAGCGGCAGGGAAGGGTATGTGGCTGTGACTAACATGAAGGGACCCTGCATTCCTCAATTTACCACTGCACTACTGCCCAATGCTATCTGTGTTACATCATGCAAAGCAATAATATTAATAAAAATGCAAAAGTACTTACTTGGCCCACCAAATTTTAAAAACACTGACTACAGATACCTTTTAAATTATTTTTGTACAGTAGAATCCTCAAGTACAAATTGGATCCATGTGTGGCCTTATTTTATTTTTTAAAGTACCTGGGAATGCTTTGGAAAATAGAATGTAATATTATGACTGCCCTTGGGTGCTATCTGAATAGAGAGGCATTTTATGTGTCTTTTTATGGACAAAATATATTAACTCTGATAGCCAATAAAAATGTATACATTTGCCATAGCAGCTGCCAAATGGCACCCTCTTCAAGAAAGAAAACACACCTGTCTGTATTCAGTTGCATGCTAGCAGCCAAAATTATATTTTAAGGTGTTGAAAGTCAGTCATTTAAAATATGGGTTCTGCTGTTCCAAAGACAGAGATGTTTACTGTTGTATGTTCATTTCACAAGTAATTCTGCACCATTACAGATAACTGGTAAGATAATACATACCCCAACCATGTTCCTTAGTTGAGGTAAGCTTGCTGCTATGTGACTGCTGTGGGCTCCTACTTGAAGGAAGGGGAGGATATAAATAAATAATAAATGTGTCAAAGCAGGATGCTGGTGTTCATGAATTTACTGGACTGCACTGAACTCAAACTGCAATAGAATTCAAATGAAAATTCATTCTGTATCACATATCCTCATAGGTTAGGCTGACAGCATATCTTTCCTACAACTTCAGCTGGTTTACATGCAATCTGCTGGGAAGAAATCTCTAACAAAATTCTCAGCATCCTCATTAAACTACACATCTTAGGATTCTTTGTAGGAAGCCATGATGTACATTTATAGTCTAGCTCAGCCTTTCCCAACCAGTGTGCCTCCAGATGTTGTTGGACCACAACTCCCATCAGCCTCAGCTAGAATTGCCAATGGTCAGAAAAGATGGGAATTGTGGTCCAACAACATCTGGAGGCACACTGGTTGGGAAAGGCTGGTCTAGCTAGATCAGGAATTGGGCATCTGTGGACCTCTAAATGTGTAGGGCTACAATTCCCATAATCTCTAACCATAGGCCATTCTGGTGGGAGCTGATGGAGCACAACAACATTGGGAGTACCACAGTGGCTCCCCTCCTGAGATAGATGCTGAGAATGAGTTTGATCCAAACTCACCTGCAAAGCTAAGTAGGATGTTCAGATTTCCAATTCAAGGCCAACACCTGCTCATCACACTAGAATGGCTTCCATTGATTGTTATTTATTTAAATGACACCACTGCTCCAGTGAAGTAGAATGGATATGGATTGGATTAAGACCAGAAGAAGGTTCCCCCCCATCACTAACAGAACAAACAGCCTCAGCAGCTCATTCATTTCCAAGACAAATGCATTTAAACCACTGGGCATATGGCTGCTGCATTCTAAGTTTGATGGTGGATGCAAAAGATGGTCTGTACAGATGTACATCAAGAATTAGGATGTTAGCAGATATGCTAACCTTGACTTCCTAGCAGGCTGTTTGCCAAAGAAAGTTAAGAACCAAACCAAATTTTGTGAACTTTGTTGGAACAGGCAAATATTGCATGTTCACTTTAAGGGATATTTGGGAAAATATCCCATGTACCTGTTTACCATGATATTACTTCCTAATGGGTGGGATTAGTTACCTGACTTCCTCCTCTTTTTGTCCTGGAGATTCTTTGAATATTCATTATTGATTTCTTTGCCTCTGGGGAGGCCGCATGGCAATTGCTCTCTGCTGAGAGCATCACTCTAAAGACTAAGATGGACTAAGACTTCTATTTTCTTTCATCTAAGCTAAAGCCTATGTTTCTGAACATATGAAAAGGTCGTGAGTAAATGTTCTTTATCTTTTACCTAAGAAGATTGTGTCTGTTGTTATTTGTGCCTGGGAAAGGTGGGACTGGTTTTATCTCACTCTGCTGCTTGCATTTTTATATCTCTGCTAAGAAATAGGACCACCAAACTTAGTTCCTATTTCACCTTATATTTTTAAAATACCAAACAAACTTTGGGTGGGAAAGGTTGATACTAGCAGTATTTATGCAGACACAACTCCTGTAAGAATTCAGTGAACCCTTCACAGTCAACCCTTCATTCTCTATCCATATCTTTATTTTTGAAACAGGAAAGCTGGAGTGCAGGCAAGGTATACAAGGCAAAATGATAAATTACCATAGACAAAGAGTCTTCTTTATGGGATGTGTGCTCAGTAACATTTCCCTCCCCTCCTATACTTCTAAGTAGAAAGTAAGTAATCCAAAATGCCAATATGTGTACAGAACTATCTAACTGCCCCGAGACGCCATCTCCCCCCCAGCTCATTTAGAGAAGTGTTCCTGGCAGGGATTCCTTGGCATTTTGGTGCTTATATATATTCCCTTGGAAGTGGTTGCAAGATGTGCTGTGCTCTGAGGCTTTAATGGTTTACAATAACGTAAACTCATTGTTTGCGAGGGAGTAAATCCTGACAAGAATGTGGACTGAAAGAAAAACCACACCCATTGGCCATTGAGAAGAATGGTGCAATCCACCTCCTGTTAAAAATCAATGGCAATTCTCCCATAAGACTTTAATGGAGATGGATTGCACCCAATACTTGCTTTCATGTTTCACAGACACATTTCCCACCTTTCCAAAGGAAACCTGAACAGGACATTCAAGAGATTCACTACCTATCAGATATTTCTTCAATTTATTTTAAAGATATGCCCAGATATAACAACATCAATACATTGTCAGTGGGGTGTGTGTGTGTATATAGATTCTCACTGCATTTTAGATCAGTACTTGGAATCCCCATGTACAATTAGAGTGAGTAAATATATTTATTATTTCTTTCCCTGAATTTTTCATGTATCATACTAAAATTATTCGTACAGATAAGAAAACAAAGTTAACCAACCAGCTGAATATAGTTCCCCTCCCCTAGGGACTTGAACAGAGCTAACTAAATGAGCCTTTGAAATTATGGATTCAAGATGCAGGTAGGCATACAGACATTACAGATAGTGATGCAAATACTGATCTGACATGTGTGTTCATTCGTTGATGCAAGTGAAAACTTGCATGTGTGAATGTGCCATCACAGGTTTAGTACCACAGACAGAATGTGATACATGTGTGAATCGGCCTTAAGACTTAACAAAGAACTCGCTATACAGGTGCAGTGGTTGTCTACTATATGTCAGTTATTAGTTAATTGTATAATCACTTTCCTGGCAATTTGGCATTCTATGTTTTCTTATAAAAATAACAAAACACTCATGAATGCCATCCCAATGGTAAGACCACTATGAAACAGAAGTACGCAGCCAAGGCTAGCTCACACATTTTATTTCATTCAAATAGCTGCACTAAGCTTGTTAATGTGTATGTCAGAACCCACACGTGTGTCCACACATGACCCCTAAAATACATTCCCTATAGAGATGAGATATTTTGCATGGAAACCATTGCACACCGCACTGTAAAGCCAGGTATGCAGTTTCACACAAAGGTTCTTTGGATGCCCAAGTAAAACACATGTTTGTTATAAACAGAGACCAAAAGGATTTTTAATCACAAATTAATCAATGTGGTACAGCATATACATAAAATCATTGGTGCAATTAATCTTATATCCCAACACATTCATATATGCATAAAGAAAGAAGAGTACCTAACCTGCAAGATGAAATAAAAGCACTGGAGTATAACAATTTTGTTATGGGACACTCAAGAAGATAAAGATTGCAAAGCTTACCTATCCCAACTCTGCTAGAGCATTCCTGTAGCTTTGCATATGTGAATACGTGATGAAGCCAACACCAGAGGTTAGGATCGGGAATTGTATGACATAAAGTGATTTTAGTTCTTTAAGGTTTATCTGGGTGGTCACATTAGAATTCTTACCCAAGCTTCTTGGTCTGATATCCAGCGCTGTAGTAAATAAGTTGCTTGAGATCTCTGTGTAGGTGTATGAAGAAGCACTGGAGCTAAGAGAGTTAACTAACAAGCATAAAATCTACTCTTGAAGTCTATAGGTGTGTAGCAGAGCTTGGAAAAGTTACTTTTTTGAACTACAACTCCCATCAGCCCAATCCAGTGGCCATGCTGGCTGGGGCTGATGGGAGTTGTAGTTCAAAAAAGTAACTTTTCCAAGCTCTGTGTGTATGTATAAAGAAAGGAGCATAAAATGATATATGTGAGAGAGTATCTCCTATATCCTTCTAGAAAATGTCAAAGTTCAAAAGCTTATAAAATCCTATGCAAAGTCAGTACCTGAGATGCCAACCTGCTTACAGTGATCTATCTATATGTAGTTCCAGTTCATCGCAAACGTGTGGTAAACACTATTGTTTTGTTAACTAGTTTAATTAACACCTAAGCAATAGCTATATTTGACTGAAGAGATGCTCCTTTCAGGGCTAGAAAGAACTTTTAGTTATCCTTTGTGTGCTGGAAAGTTTATCAATTTGTTTCCTCTTTGCAACTTCCTATGAAACTATCAATATGCTGGTCACGTAGCAAGCAGTAGAGAGAGAGAGGGTCAGAGAGGGGGTAATATTCCCATCATGCTGCTACAAGGGTATCTGTAAGTTTTGGGCTTTTCTTTAATTCATCTCAGTGAACCAAAGTCTGACAGCCTACGTTGCAACGAACCCTGGGATAACTGTCCCTTTTTGTAAATTCTTGAGCTGTTTGTAACTTTCCAGCTATGCTTAGCTTGCAGGAGTCAAAAACAGACATCCTGACTCTCACAGTCATAAACCAAAAAGTCCTGAGTTTCAATATCACCAGAGGAAAGACGCTTCTAGCAGCCAATGGAACCATCTGGGTGAGGGTCATGAGATCCTTTGACCTCAAAGGAATAAAGGGACCGATCACCCCAAAACAGGAATTTGAGGTAATATTTCTCAGGAGACAAGAGTCTTATCAGTAAACACATCTGGTAGAGTCAGACCCTAATCTTACACTGCGAAATCTGTTGGAATGTATGAGGTTCAACTCCAAAGTGGTGGGTTGAAGCTGGATGGGGTTAAAAAGGGTAGCTAGGGAGGAGACCTCTTGGTTGCTAGGCTATACATGTCCTTTGATCCTTGCCGTCTCTTCCCTTCCTGCTAGACTGATATGCAAAGGATGTTGATCCCAGTTCCTTCCCTCCTTCCCAGTTCCTTCTTCTCTCTCGAGAGGGGAGCAGACATCTTTCCTTTGTCTCTCCCTCTCAACCATCATGAGAGCTGCACTGGGACCAGTGCAGACTGCTCCAACATAACTAGTTAGCTAGATATAGAACTCTTTCCTATCAAGCATGTACTTCCAGAAGAAAGTAGTTATTTCTTATTTTGAAGCTTAAAGTCTCCGTTAGAGTAATTTGCAGGGAAGGTAGAACCTCAGCAAAGATTCAAACACACACACACAAGCTTGCTCAAAACTCTGCGCTCTGCTACGCAACTCAATAGAATTCCGAGAAAATCTTCCATTGTTCTTCACTTGTCACATCAGCACTCTCCCTCCCAATGTACATGCTACTCAATGTAATTCCAAATTACATTTAAGATCAGGATTTTTATGGGTGAAACACCACAGTATGGCACCAATGAACCTCTGACATCATCACTTCCTAAGATCATCTCATCATTCAGCTAGAGACGCTGGGTAGGAAAAAGTTTGAGAATGCTATGCTTGGCCATTTAATATTAGATGTGAGAGGACTTGGCTCTCACCAATCATATAAGTCTGATCCTGACCTTGCACTTTAATGCTCTCCAAGGAAAGGTATATTCTTTAATCTCTCTTTTCTTCTCTTTCTCTGTCTGTGGTGCGAGTCTTCGGTTTGAACGTGTGTATAAGACACCTCCATACTTTCATAGCTGTAGTGTGTGTTTGTATTAGTCAGGATGCTGCCTATGTTTTAACTGTAACTTGACCCCTATATTTTTCCTGTTTCCTCTTCTAATAAACCATGCTTTATTTTACTTTTGTGTGCTTTATTGTTTTGAGAGTGGGTAAACATACAAAGAGCAATGTGTGGGTTTAACTCCAGGAAAAGGTTCTGCTGCACTCTTGGGTTGTGTTTGGGTCTCTAAGTGGGTGTACACACATTTAGGAATTTTGTACACGTCTAACTATGCCCCACTGCTTATGCCCACTCCTTAGTCCAGTTATGAACCAAAGTGAAGCTTCACCATGGGCATCCATTATTACAAGTTCTGCTAGTGTCAGGGCTGAAGAAAACATTTCAGTGTATGCGTGGCTGTGGCTAAAAACAACAGATTCATGTCTAATCTCCATCTCTGTAATCCTCGAGATATTGTTGGACTCCAACTCCCATCAGCTCCAGTAAGCATGACCAATAGGTGGAAATAATGGGCATTGCGGTCTAACAACAAATGGAAAGTCTCAGGTTCCCTATTCTGGCTATAATGGTTAGGAAACTTATCTCATGCTGCGAGGTCAGAACATTCTGGCTTTCTCCATACCTCATCCACATCATTGGCTGCTAAGTGAGGAAAATATAGAACATTGGTGTGTTCCAAAACAAGGAACATCAGAGCCAGAGTTGTGTAGTGTTAGAGTGTTGGACTAGGACTTGGGAGCCAAGAGTTCAAATCCACACTCAGCCATTAAGCTCATTGGGTGACCTTGGGCCAGTCCCAGTCCCTTAGCCAGACCTACCTCACAGGGCTGTTGTGAGCATAAAATGGAGAAGACACCACTTTGAGATCCTTGGAGGAAAGGTGGAATATAAATGTAAACAAACAAACAAGGAACATCATAAGGTAAGTTCTTCTAGATGTTATAGGCAGAGAGGAGGGGGGATGATAGATGCTTACGGTAATATAAACTACAGAGAAGTATGTATCAGCCAAGAAATTTGAACACATCTGTTCCGTGCTATTATTATCATCTCTTTTCAGTATGCAAAGACAATGTCACCCTGACCTCTAAAGAGTCTGCAGAAAATTCAAAAATACCACCATAAACTCTGTGAAACACATCCCCTCTGGATGAAACTAACGCGCATTAATCTCAGTCTTTTGTATATACAACAGATGGTGTAGAATGATGTACCCAGGAGATAGAAACCATACCTGTAAATTTTTTATTAATATTTTCATCAAAGTTTGCCACCTCCCTAACCTGCTTGTTTATTAGTTCACCCATCTCTGAACAATACCATTTCCTCCAACATCCATATTAAGCACTTGCTGTCACTATTGAAGATGTTGGGTCTGAAGCTTATTCAGACTCAAGTATGCCTTCTTTCATACCCATGGAGACCACAACCAATGATTGTGAATGGATGCTAATGATCAGCAAAATGTTTCCTGCTCAAAAGGGAGCTTGAATTTATTATAATTGTACCAATCACTTTAACAACACTTTTCACTGAAAAGACCTACTTAATGTAATTATTCTTATCTCATATAAACCTTGCCACCGCCCAGTCACAGACATTAAGCTAAGAGCCTGGGATTTCCCTAAATGAAAATGACTCACTTCCTCGGTGACTTCCACTTAGAGAAGAATAGTTTATCCTTTATGTGAAGACAAACCTGAATTTGCTAGTGAATGCATATTCATGAGGAGGCTGCAGCCAATCATGCCTCCTGGATGGACATATTTGTTGCATTAACAATTTCCATTTTTGGGTGACTACTTAAAAACATCCCTCACACACAACCAAACCAAACAAAAAATAATTGGTCTGGAGCTGCAATTTGAACCTGAGATCCAAACCCACCATTAATTCCTCTGCACCAACCAGGCATTCTAAATTTGCACTTCAATCCTTCCTCTTCAATCTTGAACCCATCTGGAGGGCTGAAATCAAGTGAAGTGGCAGAACACTCACTTTTCTCTAGCCACCAAATTTTCAGCAGCATGAGTGCATCATTGCCTGCAGCAACTTTGGGTGTCAGACAAGCGCTTATCATGGCCAACCAACAAATAAGACAAATGCAAATGATAAAATACAAAATCACAGTCTCATGAAAACCATTGATAAAAAAAGGACAAGCTAAGAACTAACAATCATAGCAGACATGACAATATGCAGATATGTTGCCAATTGATTGGTAATGAGTTGATTGGTCCTCTCAAGGAATATCTTCAGAAGAATCTCTAGAACAGGGTCACCAAACTTCTGGGATTAGAGGGCACATTTCAGATTTTGAGAAAGTGCTAGGGGCACCAGTCACAAAATGGCTGCCATGGGGGTGTGGCAGAACACAGATTTAGAGAGTATTGATGGTGAACCTCCCTCTTTAGGATGCACACTTTAATATGGTAAGGGGGTTTGAGAGTGTTGAAGAAGCTGATAGCAATGCCATCATCAGTCTAGACCAAGAAGTTAGACACCTAGCTGGGGCACCCAAGACGGAATGGTCAAAGCTGAGACACCAGACTAAGATGCATCCAAACTCAGAGGAAGGCAATGGTAAACCACTTCTGAATACCTCTTACCATGAAAACCCTATGAACAGAGTATCCAAAATGCAACATAAGATAGTGCTGGAAGATGAGACCCCCAGGTCTGAAGGCACTCACTGAGCTACTGGGGAAGAACAATGGACAAGTACAAGTAGTGGTGTGAGTAATGATGCAGTTGGGTCAAAGCAGAAAGGAAGCCCAGAGGCTGATGTGCACAAATGCGAAAGAAGAGTCCGGAGTTGTACGATGCACACAATAGGAACATGGAATGTGAGAAGCATGAACCAGGGAAAGTTAGAAATTGTCAAGCAAGAAATGGAACGTATCAACATGACAATACTTGTCGTGAGTGAATCAAAATGGATGGGAATGGGACATTTTCAATCAGGCAACTATAAAATATTTTATGCAGGAAATGAGAAATCAAGAAGAAACAGGGTTGCTTTAATAGTGAGTAGTGATGTAGCAAAAGCAATTAAGAGCTACAATGCAAGGTCTGAGTGAGTGATATTAATGAGATTAAACGGGAAACCTATTAACATAACCACCATCCAAGTCTAAGCTCCGACGTCAAACGCAGAAGAAGAAGAATTGGAGAGATTTTAAGCAGACGTACAGGAAACAATTGATCACACACCAAAACAAGATATGATGATAATCATGGGGGATTGGTATGCAAAAGTAAGGAACAGAGAAGAACTTGGAATTGTGGGGAAATGGGGCTTAGGAGACAGAAATGAAGCAGGAGAAAGACTTATTGAATTCTGTGAAGGCAATAATTTGTTTCTTGCAAACACATTTTTTGAGCAGCTGAAAAAACAACTGTAAATGTGGACATCACCAGATGGTCAATATAGAAATCAAATTGATCATATAATTGGCAACAGAAGATAGAGAACTTCCATACTTACTAAAAAAACAAGACCAGGAGCAGACAGTGGTACAGATCATGAACTGGTCGTATTGAAAATCAGAGTAAAGCTAAAGAAGAACAACAAAGCAATCATAATGCCAAAATACAATTTAAATAACATCTCAGAAGAATATAAAGATCAAATAAGGAACAGGTTTGAGGCTTTAAACTTCGTTGACAGAGACCCAGAAAAACTATGGACTGAAGTCAGAGACACGATCAGGGAAGAAGGCAAAAAGACAGTAACTCTAGTTAAAACGAGAGAAAGACCTCAATGGATGACTGAAGAAACTCTTGAATTTATTTATTTATTTATTATCATTATTTTTACCCCGCCCTTTTTCCAAAACTGGAACTCACGGCGGCTTCCAGATAAAAGAACACATATAATTAAAAACAGGCTCATATAGGGAGATATGGTCTGACAGATAGCCTGGACCTAAGCCATATAGGGCTTTATAGGTCATCACCAGCACTTTGAATTGTGTCCGGAAACAGAGTGGCAACCAGTGGAGCTTTTGTAACAGGGGAGTTGTATGGTCCCTGTAACCAGCCCCAGTTAACATTCTGGCTGCAGCACATTGCACCAACTGAAGTTTCCGAACAGTCTTCAGAGGCAGCCCCACGTAGAGCGCGTTACAGTAATCTAAACGGGATGTAATTAAGGCATGTGTCACCGTGGCCAGATCAAATGGTTCAAGGAACGGGCGCAGTTGGAGCACTAATCTTAATTGTGCAAAAGCACAATTGGTTAAAGAGAAGGAAAGCAAAAGCAAAAGCAAAAGGAGATAGAAACATGGTCAGAACCCTCAATGCAACAATATAGCGACTCGTACACAGGGACAAAGACAACTATTACAATAGTTATTGTATAGAAATAGAAGAGGACAGCAAAAAGGGAAGAACAAGAGGCCTATTCCAAAAGATTAGAGAAATGAAAGGGAAATTTAAACCACGAGTAGGGATGTTGAATAATCAACAGGGGAACACACTGACTGACCAAGATAAAATAAAAGGAAGATGGAAGCAATACACTGAAGAACTCTATAAAAGAGATGCCAGGATGACAGATTCATTCATGGAGGAACCATATGATGAAGAACCAGAAATTTTAGAATGTGAGGTAAAAGCTGCTCTTAAAATACTTGGAAGAAACAAATCACCAGGAACAGACGGCATACCAATAGAGTTGCTACAAGCTACTGAGATTGAATCTGTCCAAATCCTGACAAAAATTTCTCAAGAAATATGGAAAACTAAACAATGGCCCACAGACTGGAAGCATTCAATATATATCCCAATTCCAAAGAAAGGGGATCCCAAGGAATACAGTAATTATTGAACTATTGCCTTAATATCCCATGCAAGTAAAGTAATGCTCAAGATTCTACAACAAAGGCTCTTACCATATATGGAGCGAGAAATGTCAGACATCCAAGCTGGATTTAGAAAGGGAAGAGGCACCAGAGATCATATCGCAAGCATACGTTGGATAATGGAACGGAGCAAGGAATTTCAGAAGAAAATCACCCTGTGCTTTATAGATTACAGCAAAGCCTTTGATTGTGTAGATCATGAAAAACTATGGAATGCTTTAAAAGAAATGGGGGTGCCTCAGCATTTGATTGTCCTGATGCCCAAACTATACTCTGCACAAGCGGCTACTGTAAGGACAGAATATGGAAAAACTGATTGGTTCCCAATAGAAAAGGGTGTGAGATGGGGGTGTACTTTATCACCCTACTTCTTTAATCTATACTCAAAACATATCATATGGAAAGCGGGATTGGACCAAGATGAAGGTGTGAAAATTGGAGGGAGAAATATGAATAGTTTAAGATATGTAGACGATAACATACTCTTAGCAGAAACCGGTAATGATTTGAAAAGAATGCTGATGAAAGTTAAAGAGGAAAGCACAAAAGCAGGACTACAGCTGAACGTCAAAAAGACTAAAGTAATGACAACAGAAGATTTATGTAACTTTACAGTTGACAATGAGGACACTGAACATTGGCACAGTCATTAACCAAAATGGAGATAATAGTCAAGAAATCAGAAGAAGGCAACGACTGTGGAGGGCAGCTATGAGAGAACTAGAAAACGTCCTCAAATGCAAAGATGTATCACTGAACACTAAAGTAAGGATCATTCAGACCATGGTATTTCCGATCTCTATGCATGGATGTGAAAGTTGGACAGTGAAAAAAGCAGATAAGAGAAAAATCAACTCATTTGAAATGTGTTGGAGGAGAGCTTTGCGCATACCATGGACTGCGAAAAAGACAAATAATTGGGTGTTAGAACAAATTAAACCACAACTGTCACTAGAAGCTAAAATGATGAAACTGAGATTATCATGCTTTGGACACATCATGAGAAGACCTGATTTACTAGAAAAGACAATAATGCTGGGAAAAACAGAAGGGAGTAGAAAAAGAGGAAGGCCAAACAAGAGACGGATTGATTCCATAAAGGAAGCCACAGACCTGAACTTACAAGATCTGAACAGGGTGATTCATGACAGATGCTCTTGGAGGTCCCCGATTCATAAGGTCGCCATAAGTTGTAATCAACTTGAAGGCACATAACAACAACGATGGTGAACCTTCTCCCATGATTGTATTTCCATACTAGAAAATGTTTGGCCTGTTGAATTTATGCCTGCCATATAGCTGTTAAAGGCACAATAACTTTGTTTTCCCCCAATGCCAACCCTAAACCAAAGGCTAGGCTGCCATCCAGTACCCACTTACCTAGAAATAAGCCCTCTTAAAAAAGATTTACTTCTGAGTAGACATGTATACCATTGTACTGTAAACTAACCATACAGTGAATTCTTAATGAGCCCTTGGTCTTTAGCTTCTGGAGAGCAGGAGACATGCCTAAGCTCCTTTGCAAAGTTTCCATATATTTGCAGGGTGGGGATTCTTTAACATTCACCCACAGTTATTGTGTAGTAGTATTTGAAGAAGATAATTTCTAGGCACCACCTGATCTCAAGCAAACCTAGCACAGGAAAGATGTATCCTAGGGAAAAAGGAAGGGCAAACTATGGAAATTATAAAGAACTACTAGAAAATAAGACAGAATCAGAAAAAGTGCTCTAAAAGGGAGAGGAAAACAGCAGCTCTGTAGGATCTTATTGCCTGGTGTCCAAACAACTCACTTATCAAAACTCTGACCACCCATTGGCTAAAAGCACCGACAGGCAGGAGCAGCCATCCTGGCTCATTTCACAGAAATCACTTAGAAGTCTTCCAGCATGTTTTGCTCCATAACTTTTTTCCTAGGAGGACTAGAGACTAATATATATATATATGTATATCCCTACAAGGATTCCGTTAATCACCTAAAAATATATGCACATAATTGCGATGAACAAAACAGAGGTTTTTATTGTTCTACCAAAATGTTTCGGCTTCCACCTTCATCAGCTGCTAACATACAAATGCTGTTACCAAGGTGGCAGTTATAGAGCTTTGAGCATGGAATGGTCAGAGGGGCTTCCTTTGCACAAGCTAAGTAATGCTGGTACTGTCCTCCAGGTTAAGACCATGTGGTGCCAATGTGTCCAGAGAATATATCTAAAAGTTCTCCCTCTCAGTCAGTGCTGCTGGATCTGTTGGCATTTCTATAGGTGTTATAGAAAAGTCCAACAGGCTGTGGACCTCAGTACTGAAATGTGTTGCAACTGGTTGCTCCACTTTTTTTGTCAAGATTGCTGATTTGTGGTTTCTAAAGCATATGTGTAGGTCAGTTGTAGTTTTTCCTACGTATTGGATATGACATCCTGGTCTATTGCATTTGGTGACATAAATTATATTACAGGACCTGCAGGTGATGTTCTGTTTGATGTAATATGTTCTGCCTGTCCTAGTGCTTTTGAAAGTAGCTGTCTCCCCGAGACCCATTGCTAGCAAACTCTCTATATAGCACCATGGCACCTGCAGCAACAGGTTGGCTATCTCCGCTCTAGGATTTTACCAGGAAACTCTTTCAAAAGAGGATATATTACACATTCTCTAACACTTTGATATTAAAAAATACCTACAGTATGAGAACATAAGAAACCGTTTTTACCTCTGAGTGATTTTTGGTAGAGGTGTGGACTGATGGCAATATTTAGTTTGGACCTCAATTTGGTACTTCATTAAAATAGTCCAATTCAGCTTGGATCAATTTGGAGACTGTCCAGTTCTGCTAGGGATCCAAATCTGTTTTTATTATTAGGAAATAGCAAATGGTGATATCTTTTTCCCTTTCACAGAAATGGATGAAATTTGTAGGCATATTAGCAACTTGGAGAGCAAATTGCAGGCAAATAGGTCCAGAGGTTTCTCCCCTGAACACCTCTAAAATTTGACCTCCTCAATGAATGATTTCTTTTATATTTTGTCAAGTTTGGATGAAATTTGCATATATAGTTGCCCCTTTTGGGGGCATGAATCCTACCAAATTTCAGAAGTATAACTGCAGTGGTTTTTTTCTGCAATCAGAGCTGGTACAGTTTTGAAGAAGGTCAAAGATTGTGTGGTGGGTGGTGTACATGAGGATGTTGGGGGCAAGGCTTGCATTCATGTCCCTGCCCCATCCACATTTTGATCATTTGTGTGTAAAGTGTGTGCAAATCCCTAGAATTCCTCTGAACTCTATTCTTCTGATTATGAAATGCCTTTCATATACATTTCAAGACAATTTGTATAATCATCACCATCATCACCTATCAATAGTATCAGCAGGGATGCTATTCTATAAAACAGGGGCAGCCTCACTGAAAACCCTGCTTAAGCTGCTGTGGAGAGAGCTTCTGATCTTATGGGAACTTCAAGCAGAGACTGTGCCACTGAATGCAGTCACCTACTGGGCATATGTGCTGTGAGGAAGCCTCTCAAGTAATCTGGTCCCAAGATGTATAGGCCCTTGTATGTTAGTACAAAATCTTGAACTTGGCCCAGTTGCAGATGTGTAGCCAATGCAGTTCCCAGAATAGTTGCCCCATAAGCATTCTAGTTGCAGCCTCCAAACCAGGCTAAAGGATATCTTCACGCAGAGTGCATTGTCAAATCAAAATCCAACCTTGATTATAAACAACTGTGGTCAAGCTATCCCAATCCAAGAATAGTTGTAGCTCTTACCAGCTGAATTTGGTAAAAGGCACTCCTAACCAGAGTGCCTCCAGTGACAGAGATGGGTTTAGGAGCAACCCCAGACTACACACCTGCTCCTTCAGGGATAGCACAACCCTACCCAGGGAAGGCATCTGACCAAAATCTCAAACTTTAGAACCACTCATCCATACAGCCTCCATTTTGCCAGGATTCAGGTTCAGTTTATTAGTCTTCACACAGTCCACTACATCACCCAGACATTGCATCTTAGCAATGTTTTCCCATTTTGGGGGGGGGGATTCTTTAACATTCACCCACAGTTATTGTGTAGTGAATTTGGTCCTGTTCTGTTGAAAAACAGAGTTGGGTATCATCAAAATACTGATAACACCTCACTCCAAATGGCTTCACAGAGATGTTAAATAGCATGGAGAACTATATAGTGTCCTGCAGAACCCCATAACTCAAGAGCCAGGGTTCTGAGAAACAGTAAATCCAGTGCTATCTTCTGTAACTGCCCTGACCAGGATCTCTGTGGAGCAGTGCCCCGATACATATTTACTAGAGATGGTCCAGGAGTATACCATGGTCAATATGCATCAAAAGCAGATGAAAAATCAAACAGAAGCAGGACAGTTGCACTCCCCATGTCCATCTTCTGATAAAGACTATCCAGCAGGACGCCCATGGTTGATTCAGTTTCAAACCTAGGTCTGAGCTAAGATTCTGAACTCTACGTTTTGTCATTTTTTATCTTACCTGAGGCTTCTTTAGTACCAAAAAAGTGTGGGATTTTTGTTCTGAAGAACATATATAAAAAAACTATTATCCACAATGACCAGCAACAATCACCTTTAGATTGTCTGAAATGGATGTTTGGGAATGAACATTAGGAACTAGTGTACTTTGTTCATTCTTTGTTTCCTTTAAAATTAATTTATTGTGTCTTAAAAGTGTAAAGTCCTCCCTAAGTTATCATGTTGCTGGCTTTTATGTAATGGCTTATTTGCTCTCGTAAGTAAATTGCATCATTCTATATTTTCAGCAGACAGTGCTTTTGAAGTTTATTTCTGTTATATTTAATGTAAAGTGAGAACGTACTAGTATGACTGTTTATGTGTGGATTGGTTTTTATTTAATTCTCCTACACTTGTAATCTGATATTTGGGTCAAATTATACAGCCTTGAGAGTGGCTGTATACTATAGCCAGCGCGGATTTTTCACATTCCACAATGTTAAATTGAAAATACCCCCATGCCATTCTGATGCTTCCCATAAACTCATTTCAAAACAAAACCTTACAAAACATATAGTTCTGAACTCAGAAACTCTTGCTTAACAACCCTCTCAATCTTCATGGCGATACACAAAACAGTTAGAGAGAATAGAGAATTCAAAGTCTAAAAAGAGAGAACCCCCCCCAGAGCCCCTTTGGACTTTTTCTCTGAGAGTACTCATAATCTGTTGAAATTCATTAAAAATCAGCCATGTTCACAGAGGACCTGTAATCCTAATACGTACCTTGCTCCATACTATGACCTTCATCTTCTGCAGTTTAAAAGTTTAAAAAATGCCTGGCTGATTTTTAATTAATTTAAGAAGGTTTGGCTGGAAGCCTATGATAACGCGGGGCATGCTCAGTAAGAACCAACTGTCAGCGTTCTAAAAGCCAGACTCACAGCTGCTGGGCTTGCCTAATCAGGGGCCACACCCATACCAGACTTTCATTTCACTTGAGATAGTCATGACTTTCCTCAGAGAATCCTGGGAAGTGTAGTTTGTGAAGGGTGCTGAGAGGCGACACCTGGTCTACTGAGAGAGCTCCAGTGGCCAAACTGGTTTAACAGTCAGCCACACTGATTGAAGGTCTGTGAGGGGAACAGGGCATCTCCTAGCAACTCTCAGCACCCTTCACTAACTACACTTCCCAAGATTCTTTGAGAGAAGCCATGGCTGTCCAAAGTGAATTAAAGGCCTGGTGTGGATGTGGCTGGGGAAAGCACTGGTTTAAATTTGGGTGGGAGGCTACATGTGCCTGCTGTAGAATAAAAAGGTGGGGGAAATGCTGAAAAGCCATGATACTGTTCACAATGTTTTCCTTTAACTTTAAAAAGCAGGGAAATTGGGCAGCTATAGTGAATGCACCAGGGGAGCAGGAGACCTGACCTCCTCTCTGAGATATTGGAATGCCCTACAAAGTTGTCAAAATGCAAACACAATTTGGGTTGGTCTTTCACAGTCCAATCCACTTGCTGTGTAGCTTGGATGAATTTGGTAACATGTGCCTCTGAGCATATGGTGAGTGGTGGCAACACCTGCAATCAGCCCAAAGAATAGAAAGGAGACATGTGCTGTGCTGATCTTGTTTTAGCAGGGAGGAAGCAACATTATTAAGACAGTTGATATAGTTCAGATGGTCACTTTAAATATGTCCAATTTACTTTGCAATTTTAGTGAGGTTTCCTATAGGAAATCATTTTCTTTTGTTTCTATTTCTACAAATATGTGAAGTACAGCAACACTTTGCAAAATTTACACTAAAAAAACTCCAAACATAATTGTGGAATAATGGCACTGACTTCTGCAGAATAGTCTGCAACGGACCTCAGGAGTGTCTTAGTTTGCACAAGGTAAAACAGTGGGAGGTGAAATATATTCTAGCAAAATTCTAGGTGTGCTGTATGTTTTTAATTGACCATGCCCACCTTGCCTTAAATGAAGTGGTTTAAACATAGCAGGCTGAAAACATGCATTCTCTTTTTCCCAACAGCTAAGAGTCATTGCTGAAGTAGCAACATATTGTAATCAGTCTGATTTTACATCAAACTGCAGTTTCAGATTCAACTGTTAATGCACCCAAAATAGAAATAGAACATAACCTCCAATTTGAAACACAAAAGGCTGTCTTCACCATCATATGACACTGAGCAATAAAAAAGCTTTGAAACTAATAAATTTTTTTTGACATAGATTTGTAGGATGAATAATGAAGGAAATAAAATTTTCTAGTTTAGATTCTCTGTAGAAACATTAGTAACACAGGAAAGAAGCAAAGTAAGAAGAACACCAACAAACATACAAAAATATAATTATCTTTGGAGATGGCAGGTGTTGCCATCACTCACCATATGCTCAGAGGCACATGTTACCAAATTCTTCCAAGCTACACAGGAAGTAGATATTTATTTATTTATTTATTTATTTGTATACCGCCCCATAGCAGAAGTTCTCTGGGAGGTTTACAGCAACTAAAAACATAAAAAACAAACATACAAATTTAAACACAACTTTTAAAAACAATTTAAAACACAATTTAAAAAATTTAAAACAATTTAAAAAACACATGCTAAAATGCCTCGGAGAAGAGATTGGACTGTGAAAGACCAATCCAAATTGTGTTTGCATTTTGACAAATTTGTAGGGCAGTACAATATCTCAGAGAGGAGGTCAGTTCTCCTGCTGCCCTGGTGCATTCACTATAGCTGACCAATTTTCCTGCTTTTTAAAGTTTGATAGAAATATCTGTTGGCTATAGGTATGTTCCTAAATCGCAAGGTTTTTTGCCTATTAGTGAATAGTAATATATATATGCAGTAGTGTAGTGGCAAATTCAGAAGTGCAGGGTTCTCTCATGATAGTCACAGCCCCACCCCCTCCTTTTTTTGCTGCTGGGTTGAGAATGAGATCCTTGCTAATGCCTTCTCGTACAATAACAGTTATCCCTAGGAGCCAATAAGCATGAAAGACTGTTAGCTGACTCGCCTCCTTTCACTCTGATTGGCTCCAATCAGCAGGAAAGGGCAAGGAAGCATGTTAGAAGACTCTTCTCATTGGCTAGCATAATCCCCTTTCATACTGATTGTCTCATAGGATGCTGGAGACATAGGGGCCCCGCTGGGACCCTGTGTCCAAAAAGTGAGGTGTCTAAGACCCCCTGAGACCCGGGATGACTACACCCCTGTATATATGTTGTAGTTAAATCACACTAGTAGCTATCTGAAACCTCCCTTCCAAGTTTGCTGACACAGAAGATAATGAATTAAGGGTAATATGGGGTTGGTGAATGGTTTGGCATCATTACAAAAAAAAAGACAAAAAACCACAACCCTGTAAGACATTGCAATGACTTGTCCCCGGCCCACATAACGGCAAAAACAAAGGGTGTGTATCAGATTCATAAGAACATAAGAAGAGCTGGATCGGACCAGCATTCTGTTATCACAGTGGCCAACCAACTGTTTTCAGGGAACCCAAAAGCAGGACCCAAGCAAAATAGTGCTCTTCCCACTTGTGATTCCCAACAACTGGTATCCAGCAGGTAGAATATAGTCATTGTGGCTAGTAGTCCCTGGTAGTCTTATCCTCCATGAATTTGTCTAATCCTCTTTTAAAGCCATCCACGTTGATGGCCATTACTATCTTTTGTGGGAGTGAACTCCATAATTTAACTATGTGCCAGGTGATGTACATTTTTTCCTAGTCTTTGCTGCCTTTTGTTTAACTAGTTACTGCTTGACAAGAGGGCCTCTCCTCTTATCTCATGTTGCTAAGCTTACTCAGGAGTCTTTGGTGAGGTACTTTGCGGAAAGCTTTTTGAAAATCTAAGTACACAGTGTCAAATGGATCACCTCTATGCTTGTGACCTCTATGGATCAACTCTATATGCTTGAGACTCTCAAAGAACTCTCACAGGTTAGTGACACAGGCTCACCTTTGCAGATGCCATGCTGGTTCTGTTTCATCAAGACTTATTCTTCTATGTGCTTGGTAATTCTGTCTTTAACAATGCTTTATTATTATTATTATCTTTATTTATACCCCACCCTTTTCCCAAATGGAACTCAGGGCGGTTTACAACAAACATAAATACATATGATTAAAACATTCAAAATTCTACATTAAAATAAGATTAAACCATTAGCAAGATTAAAACATTTAACATCCACTTAAAATAAATAAAACAAATTAAAATAGTGCAATTAAGCAATAGACAATGCAGCAACCTCTCAACGAACTGTCCTAACCACTTTTTATTCTAAAAGCTTGTTGGACTAAAAAAGTCTTTGCCTGCCGACAGAAGGACAATAAAGAGGAGGCCATCCTTGCTTCCTTAGGAACGGAATTCGAGAGCCTAGGGGCAGCCACCGAAATCGTGCTTATGACGGTGTTGGGCCTGAGAGAAAGGTCTCTCCCGAAGATCTCAGGGCCTGGGCAGGCTCATATAGGGAGATACTGTCTAAGAGATAGCCTGGACCTAGGCCGTATAGGGCTTTATAGGTCACAACCAACACTTTGAATTGTGCCCGGAAACAAACTGGCAGCCAGTGGAGCTGTTGTAACAGGGGGGTTGTATGCTTTCTACCAGTTTTACCAGAACAGGGATGAAGGTAATCACTCTGTAATTTCCCAGAATTCCTCTGATCACTTTTATTATGGTTATATGGGCCAGTTTCTAGCCTTCAAGTATTGAGGCTGCACTTAGGGACAAATTACATATTTTTTGTTGAAAGATAAGCAATTTTGCATTTGAGTTCTTTAAGAGATCTTGGGTGGCTACCATCTGGATCTGGTGATTTGTCAGTTAATAAGACCTAAAACTTCAGGAATTATTTTAGTTCTCAGCATTTATTTAACTTTTGCATAACTTGCATTTTTGTCTCATGGAAGCTAATTTTGCATCATCCAAAACCTGTGGTAAAAACAGGCTCAGACAACTCTTTGGAATACCAAATGGAGGACTTGCAACAAAGTTATCCCACCCCCATTGCTTCAAGCAGAAGGATTGGTATCTAACTTTTCCTTCAGCACTGGATGAACAAGGCAGGACTAAAGCTGGAGCAGAATACTCAAGAGATGCAATTTCAATTGTCTTTCAAAGTTTGTATTATTTAAGATAGTAGAGAGGCCTTTTCTTATCTTGCAATGAGAATAAAGTAGTGATGACTGTTCCACACATTTAAATGGTCATAATAAACTTGCAATTTCAGAAATAGCATTTAAAAAAAATGGACTCATATCTTAAAATGACACGTAGGTAAACATCTGATTGGGAGAAAATAATTGCAGATCACAGAAGTCCTGTCTGTTCTCTTCTCCCTCAGTCCCAGTTGCTGGTTCATCAAGTTCAAAGACTGTGTGTAACCAGCAGAGAGAAAAGAATAGGATCACCTGTTGTGACAGCTCCAGCTTTGTGAGCTAGTTTAGACATTATGCTAAGCCATGGTTTGAATGCAGTGCAAGGCTTTGACCTCTTATTTGCTCCACTCCCTGTCTGGCATGGCCACAAGAAGGAGTTAAGTAGCTTTCACTTCTGTTTTAGATAAACCACCATTTGCTATGTCATCCAAACCTGACACACTATGTTTAATCCGAACTTTAGCCCAGAGCTTGCATGATAAACAACACCTGCTGAAATTCCCTCTTCTACCCGACTCATAACAATCTGTTGGCAGTGTGGCAAGAGCAACTCCCATTTGGCTCTCTTTGCATGCCAGAGAGGAGACCAAGAGATAGTCCTCCATAATAGTTAGGCTGTCACTGACCTGCACTCATCTTATCTGTCTTCCTTCCATGTAAACTGATACTCTCAAGGAGCTATTTACCTCTTTGGCCACCAAGAAAGAGGGAAACATTTTGCCTTTGTTTCTCTCCTCTAGCATGGGGGCAATGACCACAGCTGGTCATTGCATCTCCAACTTAGTTAGTTAGCTAGAATTAGTGCATTTATTTGGTCAAGTATATGTTTCTATCAATAAAGTAGTATTTTCTTATTTCCAGAACAAGTTTAAAGGCTCAGTGATTCAAATCAAGGTAAAAGCTTTCTTTCAGGTAAACCACACATTCACACTGCACAAAACACTGAGCAAGCTACACCAAGCTAAACTCAGTCAATTTGCAAATATTTGTAACACAATCCTGTTCTCTTTGCATACGGCCACCTTTCTCTTATGGCATACGGCATCTTTCTCTGCTGCCATTTTGTTGTGAGCATCTGAAGTAAGGCTACCCTGGTCAGCTCCAGGAAGGACTCAGGCTGGAGGCTGCATGACACCAAAGTCCAGATATTGCTTCAGCAGCACTTACCCTCAGACTGAGCCTTAAAGAGGAGCTGCAGGTAATGCCACCTGACTGTGAAGAGCCTTTTCATTTAAAGGGGCCTAGACTGCTTTAGCAATCATTTACACTAATGGAGAGGGGGGGAGGCTCTGGTTATGCTAGGGCATCTGAGGAGAATCCATCAAAGCATAGGAAGGCAATGCAATGACTTTGGGTCAGAGTGAGGTATTCACTATCTGAATCTCTGGCCTCATCCCCTGAAGGATAGTTTGACACAAACCTTTCTTTATGACCATATGTAATGACCATGACAAAAACATTTCTTTATGACTATATGTAATGATGTACATTGCTAGGCAAGAATGGTTGTGGAAATGGCTGTCTTGTGGAATTGTTGAAATGGCTTCCACTGGGTGGTGAAAAAGTGTAAGTCTCCTTTTTTCTATACATGCACAAATGAAAATGCTCTCCTATGTACACAGAGATATAGAATAGAATAGTCATAAAAATAAATCAGAAATGAAATTTTATTTATTTATTTATTTATTTATTGCATTTTTATACTGCCCCATAGCCAAAGCTCTCTGAGTGGTTTACAACAATCTTTTTCTTTTTCTGGACTGCCTTCAAGTTGATCCCGACTTATGGCGACCCTATGAATAGGGTTTTCATGGCAAGTGGTATTCAGAGCGGGTTTACCATTGCCTTCCTCTGAGGCTGAGAGGCAGTGACTGGCCCAAGCTTTATGGCTGTGTGGGGATTCGAACCCTGGTCTCCCAGGTCCTAGTCCAACACCTTAACCACTACACCACCACCACCACAGTTAAAAACATTAAAATCAAATATACAAATTTAAAAACATATTTTAAAAAAGCAATTTAAAAACACATGCTAAAATGCCTGGGGGCACTGAAAAGATAAGTGTTGGTGCCAGGTGCACCTCATCAGGGAGATCATTCCATAATTTGGGGGCCACCATTGAGAAGGCCCTCTTCCTTGTTGCTACCCGCCAAGCTTCCCTCGGAGTAGGCACCTGGAGGAGGGCCTTGGATGTTGAGCGTAGTGTACGGGTGGCTTTGTGTCGGGAGAGGCGTTCCATCAGGCATTGTGTTCCTAAGCTGTGTAAGGCTTTATAGGTTAAAACCAGCACCTTTAATTGAGCTTGGAAACATATAGGCAGCCAATGCAAGCGGGCCAGAATCAGTTTTATATGTTCAAACCGTCTGGTTACCTGTTACCAACCTGGCTGCTGCATTTTGCACAAGCTGCATTTTCCAAACCATCTTTGGGTTCTTGATGCAAAAGCATGGGAGTTTTCCCTTAGATGAAACATCTGAGGGATTTCAAACTTTTAGAAACTTCAAACTTTGCTCTATCGCTGCCCAAGTAAGAACCATTTCTTTATTGATTCATTTCACATATTTATATTCTGCATTTCCACCATTTAGGTCTTTAAAGCATCTTCCAAACAATGCAAAGTGTTGGAGCAACATTATGGATCTGCAATATCAGCTTCAGGAAAAGGGGTAGATACACCATCCACACTCAGCCCTCATCCAAAGCTACTACTTCCAAGAGTAACTAGGATGGTGCTTAGCTCTTCCTTGGTCTTCTTTCCTCAGAGCTTCCTCCCAATCCTCCAAAGTCTGTTTTTATAACTTTCAGTACATTGACTTCCCTCTCCCTGAGTACTCCCCTGTGCTGCCATCTCCAGCTGGCTTGAATTCTTCAGCTGGCTTGAATTCTTCAGCTAGTCTTCTGCCACCCTCTTTAGCACCCAACTGCCTTTCTGTCTCAAAAGGGATGTTCAGAGGACTGGAGTCAGCTTGATGCTTGACTTTCTCAGGGGTTCCTGCAGGTGCAAGTCTGCCATTTAGTGAAAGCCAAAAAAGTCAGCAACATTTCTCAGGAGAGTTTCTTAGTTCCCAAGCCTGTCAGCAGGGCTGGTCCTACCATTAGGTAGAGTGAGAAAGTTGCCTCACATAGTAGAGAGTGAGGGCGACAGAGCAGACAGAATAGTGTGAGCCATGCTGCTTGTCCTGTGCCCCTAAACTAGTCTGCTTCCCTCAGGTGTGGTGTCCCTTTGCTAGTGCTGAAGTGTCAGCTGCCAGTTTGGTCAGTTTTTGTACATGAGGAGGTGCCATTTTGTCCTTCACCTCAGGCAACACAATGTCTTCCTGATCAAACGTGGAGCTTTCTCCTCAGGCAAACACACAAACAAACAGAAACATCTAAGGCAGCCTTTCCCAACTAGTGGGCCACCAGATGTTGTTGGACCACAACTCCCATCAGCCTCAGCCAGCATTGCCAATGGTCAGGAAAGATGGGAATTCCCACTAGTTGGGAAACGCTGATCAAACTGATGTTTTCCTGCATTGAGCAGGGGGTTGGACTCGATGGCCTTATAGGCTCCTTCCAACTCTACAGTTCTATGATTCTATGGGATTTGAGGGAAGCTGTTGTGGAAAAAAAACAAGAAGTCTAACCACATCAATATAGAATGTTATGGCTATATTTAAAACTCATTCACACACACACACACACACAATTGCTAGCAATGTGAGAGAGATCCCCCAACAACAAGATTGGAAAAGCTCTCTCTGACCTCCATAGGCATGAGACCTAGAATTTATCACAAAATTACAGGCTAACATTATTAATTATGAAAAAGATGTGAAAAGAGAAAACTAAACAATGGGTGGTTCGTCAAGAAGACATGTTGCAAGGGTCTTTCCAGAGTACAGCAGACAAGTTATTTTAACATATCAGGTCCAGGTGTGCTTTTCAGTTATCTCAGAATCAACCCCAACTGGCCAACCACAAACAGTCCTTATTCTATTCCTAGTGCTTAGCTACTTTCATAAATAGTCAATGTCTGCAAATACCTTTTATATCAGGCCAAGGAGTATGTGAGAGCAAAATGGATGCTAAGGACAAAATGGATTCCAATTGTTATTTTTTTCCTCCACAAAGCCCAAAGAGTTTGCCTTGCAATATTGCTCAGGGCATGTGTGTTTCACATCCCTGTATAAATTTTAAAAATCTGCAGGAGCATGGCTTTAAGAAAAAATATTTTAATGAAAATGGCTTTTGGCCTTAGTTGTAGAGCTCTGATGACTCCTGTTGATGTTAAGAGGCTGAGTCTTTCCTCTCTTCCATTATGTCAGTTTTTTTTGTTTTGTTTTGGTAGAACATCTTTGTAAGGAAAGAAACAGTTAAGCCTACAAAAGAAAGGAAATGATGTAACAGAGGGCTCTTTGTTGCAGCAGTGGCCCAGAACAAAACTGGAAATGCTTAATGGACTGAAAAACATATCCCGAGGGATGCTGAAATGTGAGCTTCTGTACTGCATGAAACCCTAAATGTTCTGTTTTCTTGCAAGCAGAGAACTTGCTGTGATATTTGACAACGAAATTCTGCTAACTGTATTTATACTCTATCCAGGCAAGCACTTATGGTCAGACATATATGTGGGAAAAAGCCCCTCCCCCCAAAAAAACCAAATCCTCTGCTCTGTTAAAAACAACAACCTAGATCAGGAATTGTGAATTGGATATACTGTGACCCTCAGGAGTCTAAGGAACCTATATGCTGTTTTTTGAAAGAATGTCAAAACAGCCTGCAACTCACCTGCCATTGTCCACATGGATTGTCCTTCATGGATTGAAGACTCAAGAAATAATATTGTAGTGTAAGTTTGTAATTTTTTCTAATTTGGGGCTCTGAAGTAATAACCAATCCAGTGGTGGGCAGGTGAAGGAAAGCCGATATCCCTACCACTCTGGGTAAAACAGCCTGAGCTTAGCTCCATCACTATTAAGCTAGTTTTCCAGCTCCTTATATAGGGGAAGGGAGAGCCAGTGCGGTGTAGTGGTTAAGGTATTGGACTATGGACCAGGGTTTGAATCCCCACACAGCCATGAAACGCACTGAGTGACCTTAGGCCAGTCACAGCCCCTCAGCCTCATGAAAACCCTATTCATAGGGTCGCCATAAGTTGGAATCGATTTGAAGGCAGTACATTTATATTTTATATAGGGGACGAGTGGGTGTACAGACTTGGCCTGTGCATACCACCCCTGCTGTCTAGCATTCAGCAGGTTATACATGCCAGGCCCCAAGAGTACCAGACCAAGCAGCCTTTCAACCCGGTTAGAAGTGGGAGGTGGTTGGTGAAATGCCCTTCACTTACTAATGTCTCAGTACAGGAATGCAGGAATCTGTCAATTTCATTTTCTCCCCGTTTCTCATTTTTCCAATCTTATGTTCAGTTCTCCACATTTCCTCATCAGTCTGCATTTTTTGCAGAGGCAACCAAGGGAAAGGCACAACAGCCCTGCCTCAGCGAAAGGCGAGCCGCCACCCTGCCTGATGCTGCTGCCGTCAAGTACATCTCCCCCAAGCACCGGCTTATCAAAATAAAAAGCAATGAAGGCCGCAAGGGAGGCAGCGGCGTCCCCATCACCTGGAGTCCTTTGGCAAGCACCGGGCCCAGCCAGAAGAAGCTCAATAAGTGCGTGGAGCAAGCAGAAGGTGGAGGCGTCTCCAGCACCAAAAAGGAGAAATGGATGCAGGAAGGCTGTGGCGAGGAAAGGCCTCTGGCGGCTTCTTGCTCTCCCTCCCTCCCCCCATCGGACTCCATCTTTGGGACCCTTGCAAGGCGAATCGGCTGCTCCAGGGCCAGAAGCGCCATTCTGCCACCATCGTAAGCGGGAACCCTGGCTTCCGTGGGCTGAGCGGGCTGCGCCACACCCAGAATTATGGGGATAGGACTATGACTGAGAGAGTGTGGCTAGCCTTGCAAAGTAGCCCAATGCCTATAATACCTATTTTGCCAAAGTAAGGGGGGAGGTAGTTTGTGTTAACTTTGAAATGTATTTGTTGTTTTATTTATGTATTATTTATGTATTATTGATATATTATTGTTTTATTGGTGTATTTTTATACGGGTGCTCTTTTGTAAGCCGCCTTGAGGACCTTTTGGCAGGAAGGCGGGGTAGAAATATTAAAATCAAAATAAAATATAATCAATTTTTTAAAAAAGAAAGTCTTTATAAAAATGGATCGCCCTTTTAGTGTGCTTTTTGCCTAATATTTTTTAAATGATTTTTGCGTGCAATCTTGTCTAATATGCGCATTTTTGCAAAGCAATTTCCCCTCACGTAATGGATTTTTGTATGCTATTTTCTTAAATATATGCATTTTAATGCACACTTTACCCCAGTATATGCATTTTTGTACACATTACTTGGCTAGAGAACTGCATTGTAAAATTCAGAGAAGTGCAAATTTCAAAGGATGACAGTGCTTTGGTTCACATCTTGTTTCGGAAAATGTGAATTAGATTTGCCTTTAAAACTGAATTGAGCTGACCCCTCCCTATCTCAGGGTCATCCAGACCAATGCCATCCAGGCCAATCTGCAGTCCTGTCCACAGTAAAAGCCAAATGAAAATTAAAATCCAGTCAGCCAAATCATGAACCCAAACCCACTAAAAGCTAATTAAAAAGGTGACACAATGCCAATTGAGGAACAGCCCAAAAATTCCTACTTGGCTTCCAGAGGGTGACTGGCTAAACCCACAGTATCCCAGGGTGGAACATTGCAATGAAGAAAGAAAGGCACCAGCCTTTATAGAGCTCTTTCTGATTGGCCCACTAGAGCTACAAACACCCACTCCCCCTCTAGAAGTCTTTCAATACTTCCTCTTTGCACAAGGTGAGGTGAACCTAGATTTGTCATATTTGTATCTTGACCCACTTTCAAGAATTTCACACTGGCAGACAAAGGTTTGTCTCATTTCATCCTCAGGACTGGCCCTACTGTTAAACAGAGCAAAGCAGCTGCTTCAGAGAGCAGATGCTGAGAGGGGTGGCAGTGAACTGTAGAAAGACATTGCTGGGTGTGCCACATGCCCTGCTCTACACTCCTATAAGCTAGCCTACTGGTGAAGGATACTGCTCTGTCACCAATGCTGAAATAAGATTCAAGTACCAGTCCAGTCAGCTTCTTTATCCACAACGGGGAGCATCATCTGTTCACATGAAATAAAATTCTTAAGAAAGCATCTGTAAAGTCCATTTGTGAAGTTACATGATGTAATCAGCGAGGCTAAGGAAGCTGCTTATGGATGCAAAAGGCAAGAATCTTTAAAGTAGGCAAAAGTGGGTTTTGTTTAAAGTCTTCACTTCTGCTGAAGGCCTGAAGTCATGTGTGAATCATTATGTTTTAGGAAGGAGATGTTCTCTCCAGGCTCACTGTGATGGAACTGCCAAGTGGCTTTCTGACTTGCCAGATAGCTTTAGACCCAAACTCTGCCAGATATATTTGTAACATAATAATCTATAGTTGGTATATTTTACTAAGGACTATAAGGGAAGCAATTGTTATTATTTGCATTATTTAGGCCTCAGTCTATCAAGAGGTTTGCTTTCACTACATAATGAGCTGGACGCCGGAGTGGAGCTCAGGCTGGAATTTAATTTCTGCAAATTCTGATGTGGACTGACCTGAACCACACTTTCTGGCAGATTAATCTGTAGATTAATTTGTACATTAATGTGTAGATTGGAATATAATTATCCTTTGTATTTTGCACTTCTCTGAATTTTTGTGATACAGTTCTTGGCTGAAACAAAGGGTGCTTTCACACTGCACTTTATTCTGTTATTTTGACAGTTTCTTACCTGTTAATTTCTGCATTATATTTGGCCTTTCACATGACATACCAGGTAGCTCCGGAATTATGGTGGAATGTAGTGGAAGTTTAGAGCTAATTTCCGTGACAAATGATACCAGAAATAATCTGTTAACAAGGCTGGGAACATGGAACATCATGGGAGTTTTTCACTAGTTACAGTCGCTCACATGACAGGCATCCCAGCATGCAGTGTGGAATAGAGGGGGGAAATGAGGAGGAGCTGCCTTAAAAACAGAAGGGGAAAATGAGCAGGGAATGGCCCTGAGCTGCAGCTGCTAGCTCTAGACTAGCCGCTAACAGGTGTTGCCGCCACCAAATGACTGGGGCCAAGAAGGGTGAAGGGAGATGCGTTATCAGGTGCTTCCCCACCCCACCATCGACCAGAGCTGCAGCTGTGAGCTCCGGTATGGATAAGAGCAAGTGTAAGGGGAGCCGCCTCCTCAAGTTCCCAACGGCCGCTAAAGCTGGGGCCGCTGCCCCCCAGCTTCCTGGGGCTGCGGCCATGAATCCTGAAATAAACAGTGATGGTAAGGGGAGCTGCCTCTGTGAGCTTCCAGAGGCTACGATAGCAGGTGCTGCTGCTGTGAACCCCGAAAACCAACATGGGGGAAAATATACCAAACCCCCTAAAACAAAGGGGGGTGGAGAAAAACTCTGAAGCATGTGGTGCTACTGGAGGAATTAGTGCACATGTGTATAAAGGGAGAGGGATGAAGACAAGGCTGTGTTCATTGGAGCTGTGTGAAAGACCGTTGCACGAAATGCCGGTATATCGGCTGCAAAAACTGCTGTTCCTTGGGGCAACAGGTACTGCAGTGTGAAAGGGGTTTTAGATTTCGGGACAGAAGCGCTTCCTTTTTAATCCATTAATTAACGCCATCAGCCCCATGTGTGAAAGCAGCCAAAACATACCAAAATGTATTAAAAATGCATGTTTTAGGATAAAATATGTTTAGAAATGAGTACATTACATATACAATACATATTTTAGTAGGTATTTTGTGGTGAGATATATATTTAAATAAAAATTCCATGCAGATTTTTGAAAATTTGCAGATTAATGGGGAAATAGGACAGAATGGAATTATCATTTTATGAAAAAATGACCGACTGGAAACAGACTGATCTATTCACCCCTAGATTGAATGACATGTCATGAAAAACACAGGGATCTTTCCCTCTTGAAGCAAATGCAGGTAATAGGGGGCAGTGGCAGGAGGTATTCAGAAAGTGGGGTGGGTTGCTCAACCCTGCGCTCCCCCCCAGGACTGTCCCCTGCAAATGTCTCCCCAAGGCTGCTTTAAACATTTTTCCCTATTCAACCAGGTCCAAGGCCAGAAACACATCTCTCTGCATTCAGTCATTCCCGCATGTACCCCTTTACCATTGCATTCATATTGCATTGGCGAATGTGGGTTTGGAAACTCACATGTACTGAGATCATGTATCATTTCCTTCAGTGCTAAGATATGAAGTAGGATCCTCCCCATTCGAAGCTCATTCTCTCAACCAATGATGCTTTTAATGCATAGATAATTAGCAACAAAAATCAAATCTGAGAGACATCCTCTCCATCCTAATACAACAGTCCAGTTTTCCTTTGGTATGTTAGGCCAAGTTTTGCCTTTCAGCTGAGGTCAGAACAGCCTTAGCTTAAATAAATGGTTTTGGCGGAAATATCTTAAATAAATACAATTGCTGTTGGCAAGGGTAATCTTTTGTGAACGCCTCTACCCATTAGCCTGCCAGTGACCTAGTGGTACTCAAAGCTTTGCAGATAATTAGGCTCAGAGAGAGACCTAAATTGTTCTAATTGGATAGCACAAATGCTCCACAGTGCACATTCAGGATCTCTATTATTGGAACAAATCCACAGTACTTCTCTTCAGAGAAGAATAAAGGGACTAAAATGCAAAATGGCAGCCATAAAAGGTGAGAGCAATCCAACAACAATCCTAAGGCACAACAGTCTAATTCTCTTCTCTCTTCCACAGACTGCACCCACACACCCACACATCAGAGCTGTATTTGCACTTCAGGGAAAGCCTATATTGGCACCTTGGCAGAGAGTTTGTCCTTGAGGATAGAGCAAGACAAGAGTTAAAGTGGGGTTAAAGAGAAAGAGGCATTGGTGTTTATGGTACTTACAGTCATTTATTTATTTAGCTGATTATTGTAATGCTGCCCTGGGCTCCTGCTGGGAGGAAGGGTGGGATATAAATCTAATAAGTAAATAAATATATGTTGGAGGGGAGAAAGCCTACATAACCTGTTGTGACCAGAGGGCAGTGGACCTCCCATTCACTGTCTTCTACCTAACCAGTCCTAGTGGGCACCAGCCACTTCAGCCACAGGAAAGACAACTGTGTGGACACAGCATGGGAAGTGAAGGCTCTTGAAATAGTTTTTTTCAAAAGAGAGTTAAAAATGTCTTTTCAGCCTCCAGCCTGCGACACAAATATATTTCTTGTGGTTGTACACCCCATTCAGTAAAAGAAACTGCCAATTAAAGTAGCTTGTCAAATGTAGGGAATGGCCAAATGACCTAATTTGTGGCAGTAACTTTTGCTATCATCTCAGTTAAAAAAAAGAAACTGTGTTTGAAAGTTACATAACCTTCATCTTTAAAATTAGGTTTTTATTGTTGTTAAATAATGAAAGGTTTGTTGTGCTAATAAGCCTGTAAAATGCTCCCAAGCAGCAGAAAATCCACTAAAAACACCCCCATAAAGAAAACCTGCTATCTATTAAGGGCAAGATAAAAAAAGAAAACTCTAGACAATTTCTCTTGGCAGAAGAATTTAGGAGACAGAAGCAATACCAGTATACTTCTAAATTGCTTTTCCTGAGGAAGAAATTATTACTAGAAAACAGCTGAACAACCCTTGCAAGTTCTTGCTCCAATCTAAATTAAATAGCATCAGGCAGGAATGGTCTTATATCCTTAAGGAGTCTCATTGCTCAGGGTATTGGCAAAGTACAGACTCTTAAACAACAAAAGATTCTTCTGTGCTTTTAATTTGAAGATTTTAAATATGAAGGCTCTCAAATGGGACACTACAAGACACTCTGGAGCATTCATGGGGTCGGTGAACAAATGCAGGAGAGTGAATGCTTGACGACAACACTTTCCTTAGTGCATAAAATTCACTGGTCACTGATGCACTGCAAGAAAAGAGGAAATTGATGTCTGGAGGGGGATGTGGAGAGGGCAAAATCTGCATGAAATCTGCATATGCAAATGGTTAAATAATGACTATAATTTAAATACAAATATTTCTCACCATAGATAGCACCTGGGCGATAGATTAAGCAACTGCACAGGTCACTTGGTCATAGACTTCCCTATCATAAGAACACAGGAAGCTGCCTTATACTTTTTTTAAAAAAAAATCATATTCTTTTATTTCGTTATTTCAACAGTACAATTTGTACCAAATTAAATTCTAAAAAGAAAAAAAGGGGGGGGGAGCCTTTTACTGGTCCATCAAGCTCAGGACTGGTTATGCTGATTGGCAGGGGCTCTCCAGGGTTTCAGACAGGAAATCTTTCTCAGCCCTACCTGGAAATATCTGGGATTGAATTTGGGACCTTCTGCATCCAAAGCAGATGCTCTGAGTTGCAGCTGGGCCCTAAATGGGGAGGTTACTGTATTTCTATTTACATTTGCAACTAGACATACGTATGAACATTTTCTACAAGTCTTCTTTTGTCCTGTTTTTTTTTTTTTTTTGGTGCTGCATGTCCTCTTGTATGGCAGTGCATAATTCGTTATCCAAACTGGAAGCAGCACAGGAATAATCCTTGGAAGAGAGAGTAGCTTTTAATATTGGGATACTCTATGACAGCACTGAGAAGGTGGCTATGCAAAGTGTCAGCCAAAGAATCAAAAACTGACATACATCACTACCATCTCATGGTTGTGGACCAAAGGTTTGGATACTCTGTGGAGTGCATCAGATACCCCCAAAATAAGGCTAGTGCAGACAAGTCATCATTGCTTAATCCTGTCCTTGCTAGCAACTTCAAGAGGAATATAATCATCTGAATCTTAAGTGCAGAACCAGCTGTAATTAACCAGTGTTTATTTGGATTGATCAGATATGCACATATTGAAATAAGGTAGCATTATATTAAAGAGACATTGATCACCACCCTGAATAGGATATATTGTTCATATGCCATTGACTTGGCTCTTAGCAGCAACTGATGCCATGCTTGATCCTGTTTTGATAGTCAAGAAGAAGCTCACTAGCTCTTTTTGCTTCCTTTAAAAAAAAATCTGCTAGTAATGCAGAATTTTCTTTCCTTGACCACATATATGATTTATAGCTCTAATAAAATCAATGCCATTGAGGTACATATCCTTCCAAAGAGATGAATACCAAGACCTAACTCAGGTCAGCTTGAAATCTAACCCCCAGCAGAAATAAAGTGATTAGGGTATGATTAATCCTCTTGGCTAACAAGAGAGCATCTAACCTATACACAGATATTTAAAGAGCATCTTGTTTGCAGCCTCCCATGCTTCCTCTTTATCATTTTAGCATTTTGTAGGTGATAGAAAGAATAAAAGTCGCTGTGAATTCTTATGCACTAGTAACACAGTGCTTGAGAGGCCTCATTTTAGGTGTTGCATTATAGTTAATTTTGCACATATCGCTCCTTGAAAACAGGTATGGGTGCTGATTATGGGTGGGAAACCTCAAGCCTAGGGGCCACATGTGGCCCTCCAGGCCTTTCTATCCAGCCCTTCAAATTCTTCCTAGGCCATACCCTGTCTTGCTTTGCATTCTCCTTGAGTGGCTAGAATGTGTTCTTAAACTCAGTTAATGCCTCCCGCTTACCTGGATGGAGAAGAGAGAGGGGTGTGTAAATGTGTGTAGAAAGTAGCCTACATTTCTTGCTCTGCTGTCTTTTGCCTCTGCCCTTACCAGCCACTGGCCCCTAGAAGGTTGCCCTGAAGGGAATGTGGCCCCTGGGATGAAAATAGTTCCCCAGCCCAGGGCTGGGGTGGTTTCCAAACCTGAAATACACAATGTTGTCCTGAATGTTCCCGCCATTTCCCCACCTTGAAATAAAACCTGAACCGGAAAGGACACAAACTTCTCTATTTGCTTTGGAATAGAAACACAGTTTTGGATTTCTCACTTGTTTTCTGTGGGCAGCAATCACTTCCCTTGTTCTGGAGGGAAGACCAACAAAAATGATTCAATATAAACCAGAAAGACCTTTCTTCACTCAAGAGTGCCTTGGCCAGCTTATCCCTGTAGTGAGCACTTACCCCTTAAATGGCAATAATGTCTTCCAGTTCACTCATTGGATAACAACTCTTAAAGGCAGGTACATGCTCGTTTCTCAAACAGCAATTGGGCAGAATACTGCGTGCACATTTTATCTTGCATCTCTGATTCTAGAAGGGCTAGACGCTCAAAAGCAGATTACACTCCAGTCAAGCAGATTATTTATTTTATTTATTTATTATCATTATTTTTACCCCACCCTTTTTCCAAAACTGGAACTCACAGCGGCTTCCAGATAAAAGAACACATATAATTAAAAACATACAAAAGTCTAGATTAAAATAGAATCAAACTATTTACAGTATTAAAACCATTCGTACATACAGTTAAAATAATTCAAACTCAGTTTGAAATAATACAGTTAGACAATAGCAATTCAGCACCCTTCAAGTCCTGTCCTTAACAGCCTTTAGTTCCAAAGGCTTGTTGGAATAAAAAAGTCTTTGCTTGCCGACAGAAGGACTGCAAGGAGGAGGCCATTCTTGCCTCCCTAGGAAGGGACTTCCAAAGCCTCGGGGCAGCCACCGAAAAGACCCTATATCTCGCGTCCCCACTAGTCGTGCTTGTGAGGACGTGGGTATTGAGAGAAGGGCCTCTCCTGAGGATTTCAGGGCCCGGGCAGGCTCATATAGGGAGATACGGTCTGACAGATAGCCTGGGCCTAAGACGTATAGGGCTTTATAGGTCATCACCAGCACTTGTGTTTCAAGTTCTTGAATGCAGGAGGTGGAGAAATGGCTTGTTCTAGACAGGGTTGCACTCCCCTGGAAAGGAACAGGTTTGTAGCTTGGGAGTACTCCTGGATCCAACATTGCCACTTGAGGCTGACATGGCCTCAGTGACTAGGAGTGCCTATTTCCAGCTCTGGCTGGTTTGCAAGCTATGTCCCCTTTGGGACAGAGATGACTTGGCCACACTACTCCATGCTCTGGCAACTTTCAGATTAGATCCTTGCTATGCATTTTACATGAGTCTGCCCTTGAAGAAACTTCAACTGGTCCAAAATGCACTGAACAGATTACTGACTGGGGTTGCCTTTAGAACTCATATAACCCCATCATATAATAGCTGAACATAAGAAGAGCCTGCTGGATCAGACCAATGACCCATCTATCCAGCACTGTATTCTCACTGCGGCCAACCAGATGCCCATGGGAAGCCCACAAGAAGGACCTTAGTGCAAGAGCACTCTCCCCTTCTGCAGCTTCTGGCAACTGGTTCCAGCAACTGGCTGCATTGGTTGCCAGTGTTTAAGCCCCAAATGACTTAGGCCCCACATATCTGGGAGATGCCTCCTTCCTTATAGACCCTTGGGTGTTCAAATCGGCAGAGGGGGCCCCCTTGGTAGTTCTGCCCCCCTCAGAAGTTTGGGGGTGGCCTGGGAGAGGGCATTCTCTGTGGCAACCCCTAAATTGTGGTATTCCCTCCCCACAGGGGTCCATCCACTTTACCTTGGCCTTTGACACCTGAGATGTGTGTTTTCAAAACCCACCCTATTTCTCTGACTCTAATTGTTGTTACCCACCCTGGGACCTGCTGGTAAAAGGTGGTGGTGGGGAGCAGCAGCAGCAGCATCAGCAGCAATAACAACAACAACAACAACAACAACAACAATAATAATAGAAACAGAACCAATGAGGCAACATAACTGTTAAGCATTGAGACAATCTACTCTGTGCTCCTACTGGGAGGAAGGGCGGGATATAAATCTAATAAACAAACAAACAAATAATATTTGTTGAGTGATTTTTATGGCATGGCTTGACCAATGCATAAGCTTCAGTTGGTGTGATCCTTTCTCTCTCTGCCCTTGCAGAATAGTATGGGTGGACAATCTCTTTTTTTTCTAGCCTGGGGACCACATTCCCTTGGGAGGGCATCTGTCAGTGCTACGTGCTGGTAGTGGGCAGCATCAGAGCCAACGGTGGGTGGCGCTGGAGTCAAACAGTGCTCTGGATTAATTGAATCCTATATTTTGCTTTGATTTTTGCCACGGCTACCTCAGATTCCAATTGCTGTTCCTTTACGTGTCTGCTTAGAAATGAAGGAACCCAGATGGGATGGCAGAATGGAACAGCCGCAGATCTGTGATGTATTAGCAGAGGTGGCGGGGTATGCTTTATCAGCCCAAGAACCATATTTCTTCCTGGGCAATCTTCCAAGGGCCACATGCCAGTGTGAGTGGGGCCAGATGCAATAGCAGGTGGAACAATTAATGTGATTTTTACATTTGAATAGTAGTCTAGTTTTTACACTCATACACCTCTCTCTTTCCTCCATCTAGGCAAGTAAGAGGCATGAACAGAGTTCAAAGACACATTCCAGCCATGCAAAACCACTCGGGGAGGGTATGAAGCAAGGCTAGTGAGGGGTGCAGCTGGTGGCTCTCTTGTCAGTGGGACAGTGCTGCTGAATCTATTTTGGGAATAGGTTTCAGCGCTGTGGATAACTCCTGGAAAGTTTGGGCTAAAACACAGAGTGGATTCAATGCCCGACAGCAGAGCTACCAATCTCCACTAATTTTTGCCTTGCTGGACATAGTACACGGCCTGGGGAGAGACCTAAGGGGGGATGCCTGAAGGCCCACACTTGACCCCTGGGCCTGAAGTCCCCAACCCCTGCTGTATACCATATAATGTAATAAATTAGTATGTGGAAATAGAACAAATAATCTCAGATTCAAATCACTTCTTGAACTAAAAAGCATAAATAATGGGATTTAGTTCATGTACGTCTCATAGGATTTAATTCTTTGCAAGTGATACAGAAATTATTGGACCAAGGGATCGCCAATAATGTCTGTCACACTTTGATTATCTTTTTTGAAACTTCACCCTTCTCATAGAATAAAATTAATCATTGCTGACACCAGAGCCTTGAATATTCCAACCGAGCCAAAAGTAAAACCAGGAACAGAAAACATTTGGCTAGTTCTGAGGCAATCAGTTTAATTTTATTTTGGTATCCAGTGCATGGGTCAGGAGTTGCAAACAGCTGATTCTGACATTTGATGGGATGGAAAATGTATAAAAATGGAGAGAAACCTATAGTTGGTCCCATTCCTTACTGCCTTTGCATAAAAACAAAAACCGGTCTTGGAAAGAAATACAGAATAAATGTGGGGGCTTCAAATGAAGAGAGCCAAGGGAAGTCTTCTGTCTTTGCTGTAGCTCAGTGACAGAGCCATCTGCTTTGCATGCAGAAGGTCCCAAGTTCAAACCCTGGCATCTCCAGGTAGGGCTGGGAAAAATTCCCTCTCTGAAATGCTGGAGAGCAGCTGCCAGTCAGTGTAGGCATTACTGAGCTAGATGGACCTATGGTCTGACTCCATATAAGGCAGCTTCCTGTCGTTCTATCTTAAAAAAGGCACCCTGATTTCTATAACCTTTCTCTTCTGCTGCCTTATTCCTATATAATCCACCCAGATTTCACTTTGATCAAGGTATAATTTAGGGTGCCACACAGCAGGAGAGGCTAATGAGACAGCTTGGCTGGACTTGCGCTCCCTTCTCGAGATCATATTTTTATTTGGATCGATTTTTTCCTTGTATCAGGATGAATTTGCAAAAAACAAAAACAAACTGAAAACATGCTAAGTGCACACACTTGACAGCTCCTTTCATGAACTCTGATAGAGGATTGTCTCTAGCAAAGGGCCTGCTTTTCTTCCCCCTCGTCCATGGTTGGTTTAATCTCTGCGCTGCAAAAAAAGGTGAGACTTTTTGCTTCTGCCAAGAATACGGTGTGATGGTTGCATTTCTTGGACTTCCCCCCAATGACGATAAACCATTCTTTCCCTCCTTTGGCCCAGTATTTCTTATTACCTTCCTGTGCAGTGAGCACTTTGCCATCTGCCACCGTGATGACATGGCAGTGGGGAGCGAGCGGTCGGGGTGATGTTTTCTGAACCGTGATGAAAACGTGTGTCTGCATTCCCCTTCCTTGCTGTGCCACTTTAACGCTGCATTCTTCCTGCTGATGTTTTATGGCCTGCCTTCAATCACCAGCCATGGTATCTTTTGGTCTAGACACTTGCATTTTAAACGCTGCTCCTCTTTTAGTCCTTTATCCACTTATCTTCCAGACATCACTATTGCTTCCTTTCTCATCAGTGAGAGGAATCCATTCCCCCCCCCCGCTGGCATTGCTACTACTTTGTTGGCTCATATCATCTGCAAAGGATTCCTTGGGGGGAAAAAGATGTTAAAGATTCGTTGTTCTTTTGCTTTTGCTTTTTAAAAAGCATTTATTTGTATTTCTATCTCCTTCACCCTTCAAGGTGCTTTGAGACATATGCACATAAATATCTAATTTTATCCTTATTGTTGAAATAAGCAACAGCCTTTAATTAACACTCACTGTACTGAGGAAAAAATGATCTAAAAAAACCACTAAATGGTTCAAGTATATAGGAACAGAAAGCTAAGAGGTAATCCTGAGTGGTCTGTTTTTAGTTTCCCTTTCCCTTTCTTTCTTGCTTCATTGTATCCAGAAAAGCCTAATGATGTTAAGTAAAAGATTTAACATTTACAGCTGTGTTTGCCTTCAGTGAGGTGAGATGAAACCTACTCTGCATCACTTACAACAATCCTATGAGTTCAGTTAGGTAGAGAGACAATTTCTCAGGACAGTTCTGTGCTTCTTAGGATTTACAGAAAATATTAACGCAGAGTAGAATCACAGAATTGGAGGGCATTTCAAAGGCCATCTAGTTCAACCCCCTGCCAATGCAGGAAACTCATTACTGCAACTTCTGTGATAAGTGGCAAAGAAGAGTTTGTCACCTTCTGAGACGGTCTGTTCCGCTATTGAACAACTAGAATTGCCAGGAAGTTCTTCCTAATGTTTAGAATAAATCTATTCCTCCGTAATTTGAACCAACTAGTTCAAGTGCTATTCTCTGGAGCGCCAGAAGACAAATTTGCTCAATCACCAATGTGCCCTTGGAAGATGGCTATCATATTTCCACGAAATCATCTCTTCTCCAGGTTGTTAGGCAAGGTGATCAGTGGATGTGTTGCAGCTGTTATTTGCCAGCCCTAGTTGTCCTTTCAGAAGTTCAGAAACTCTTTAGTCAGTAAGCAAGGTTTTCAAAACTTGGGACTTCTCTTATTACTGAAGTTTACCCATTTGAAGGTTTCTACTCAAATCTGAGCAATTTCATAGGATCAAAATGTTTGATACAGAAAATTTCTTAGAGGTTCAGCACCTCCCCAGTTCCACACTTTACAAGAAATGATAGAAGGTGGAATTGTGAGGATATTTGCACTTTTGCTTTTTACTTCTTGTAACATCACTTGATGGCACATACATGACCTATCACAGGTTCATATATGTGGATCAAATACCACATATTGATTTTTTTACTTAACACCTAATTTTTAGCATATTTTCAGTGAGTCAATTCACACATTGATTTGCATTCAAATGAATCTGTCCTGTTCTGACCTGGTGAAGGAGCCCACAGGCAAGGCAGGTCAGGTGTTTCAGCACTACGGAGAGCTCTAAGTGAGCAACTTGCTCTTACAAAGGCTAGAGGTGCTGAGGCTTTTTGAGCTTCTGTCCCTAGTCCACCTTTCCTAGGAACCACCCATTTGCGTGAATGGCATCCCTCTGGATTCCAGACAGATATTTCAACTGCACTCCCTGGCCTCTCTCCTGGTGCACTCCCTGTGCTGTGGGACCAGTAACATACATTGGGAGGCCCAGGGGAAGGTACCTGTGAGGATCACAGGTCTTGCTCTATGGACCTTGGTGGTCTGGGACTTGGTCTAAGGGCCTTCTACCTGGTAGCCTTGGATTTAATGCCCCCCTAGTCACCAGTCTAAGGTTCAGAGTCAGATTCCCAGGCTGGCTCCTTAGCTAGTGACTTGACAGCCTCTGTGTCTTGATTACTGCTGGATTCTGGGATCATGATATTTGCATAATCAAGTGATGAGACATATCAACTGATATACATGCATGTGTGCTGATTTAAATGTGTCACAGAATCATAAAATAATTAATAACATTCTGTTCCATGAATGACTTCAAGAAAGTCTGCTTTTTCATTGGCATAATTAAATTGCTTTCAGTGTAAGTACACTAGTTGTGAAGCATACAGAATGACTGAAACACTTGGCTCTCTGGATGAACAAACACACACATGGATGTCCATGTAGGCACGCACACACACATGCACACACTCACTCTTAACAGTATTATTATTGGAAGCTAAAGGAGTCAAGGCTGATGACAGTTTCTATTAACTAGCTACAGCACTTGTTCAGTTCCTCATAGAACCTCATTCTATCCTGCTAAAATACATCTGCTTTAGACTGAAGATTTCTTTGAACAGTCTGAGTACATCTCACACCCTACATTACTGTGGTATCACTTTTCAGAATGTTATCTCACCAATTCGTTTCCATTCAGAAGTAGAGTGGTCTTGTGTCTGAATTTCTGAATAGATTTCCCTCTCTCCCTCTTTGTCATTGGTCAGTCATTGTGCTTTGCAATGGTGATAAGAAGGAACAAAAAAGCAAAGTCTGGGAGAATCTGAGAAGCCTCCTAAGGAAATTATAGACCTTGTCAACATCCTGACTGAAGGAGTGGCCTAGCTCTGATCTTGTATATCAACTAAAGTTGCACCACTTTTAAATGTATTTTTGATCATTCATTGGGTGGGTGCAAAACTGAACCCTCCCAAAAGATAAAGGATGGGTACGTGGAAAAAACTATCTGAACATTTTGTGTGGGGCTGACACCTTACTTGACCTTGTGAGATGGCCAAAGGTTTTCCATTTCATCCCCTGCTTTTTTAACTTAAAAAAGCAAAACAAAGCCCTGTGCTGCTCATAATGGAGAAGGCTGTCTCTGCAGCTTTCTGCTGGCCTAGGTAGCAGCATGCCGCACTGCATCACTCTCAAGGCATTCCAGTATGCCTGGACAGTGGGAAATGGTGACAAGCCACCTCCTGAAAATTTTAGAGGAATTTCTTCCCCCACCAAGAAAGTAGCAGAAGCCTGTCTACCCTGCCCCTTTTTTCAGGAGGATAATATTTACAGGAAATACTAGGGAGGGATTTTGACCCAACCTTAAAATCAACATAGCTTATTATGCAACATATACAAAACATATACTATAGCCATGCTATCCCTACAAACCTTCAGGGTAAAGATAGAAGCCCACATGCTAAGGTCCGTGCTTACACAAAAGGCAGCTCTTCTTTAATCCATTGGTGAGATGGCTTCTCTGCTACCATGCAGTTTGGGAAGCATGGTAAGCTTTAACTGCCCATGAGGTCAAGGACTTCAGCCCATCTGCTTTTCATACAGTTTGAGCAACAATATTGTTCTTTTCTATGTAGCAATTACGTGTCTAGCAGCCATTGTATTTACTCTGTCAACGTGAGATACATGGTACTTTACATTGCCAAGTGGGGGATCAACAGTACTGGGAATCATCACTTGGAGTATCTGTTCTCCAACTTGAGAACCTTGTAGTCAGATATAAAAACTAGGGATGTGTATCGTGTCTGTGTATCCTGAATTACAAAGCAAATTGTGGTGATTCAGGGAAGGTTCTCAAATATCCAAGCCAGATTGTACCATAAACAAGGCACCTTGAGTTGCATCAAGAACTCCCTAAGCTTCCAGGTTGCTCTGGGGCCTTGGCTGTTCAAAGAATTGAGCTCCTGCCAGGAAATGAGACCAAGCTGATTGTGAACATGTCCAGAGCTTGAGAGGAGGGGGAGGGATCTTTCATTTTGACAGAATGGTCTAGCATTTAATCACAGTGACATATTTCCCCATGGCATTCTAATCAGAGAGTTGTATTCAATGTGTAGTGCTAAGCAAATTGTTCTATCAGTGCAAGGATTTCTCCTTGCACAATGAACGTTTTTTCCCCTCCTCCTCTTCCTGTGTCCCCCTTAAATCTGTTCTGGGTTTTCCCCAACCCTCCAGAGCAGATTTGGGGATGGCGCAGGGCACGCATGGGGGAGGAGTACCTTTGCACTAGTACTAGCCCTTGCACTAGCACAATTATTTAGTTGAATATTGCCCACTATGATTTGGGTGAGGGATTAAAAACTTTGTTTTCCATGTAGATTTATGCCTTCCTTTATGCAGGTGATTGGAGATATTTCCATTGTATCTAAAAAAAATCGATGGGGGGTAGAAGCCTTTCCTACCTCACCTTGGGAGAAGAGGCTGTATCCTCAAAAGTCCATGGGGAGGGAGAACCTTGGGATAACAGGGTCCTTGTGTGTATGTATGTGTGTGTGTGTGACATTTTCCCCACCCTAGTATTTACTGGGGACCAATACTCTTTTTTTCTACACCCCCATGATTTCTGTTGTAAATGGAAATGGACTGCCTTCAAGTCGATCCCAACTTATGGTGACCCTATGAATAGGGTTTTCATGGTAAGCGGTATTCAGAGGGGGTTTACCATTGCCTCCCTCTGAGGCTAGTCCTCCCCAGCTGGCTAGGGCCTGCTCAGCTTGCCACAGCTGCACAAGCCAGCCCCTTCCTTGTATGCAACTGCCAGCTGGGGGACAACTGGGCTCCTTGGGTCTATGCAGCTTGCCCACGGCTGCACAGGTGGCAGGGCACGTAACCCCTGAGCCACTCACTGTGGGGGTGAACTTTAGCTGGCCCTTTGCACCCAGGAGACATGAGAGGGGATTTGAACTCACAGACTCTGGACTCCCAGCCAGGCTCTCCTCCCCACTGTGCTATATACCCACCCCCAAATGGTCAAGTCTGCCATTGCAGGAGAGCCACTGCAGCTATCATTCTGAATCTTAGCAAGCTTCATCCTCTCAGAAAGGGTGACCACATCTGTAAATTGCATCCAATTCTGGCAGGAAGTGAACATGTTTTAGACTATTCCTTTCCTTTAAAAAAAAAACACTTTTAAATGTTTAAACCCCCGCATGTATTTGCCTACCACTTGGTAGGAATAATCCACTCTGAAGGGACTACAATGTCTGCAAATTTCATCCAGTTCTGTGAAAAAAGTTGTTGCGATTATTAGATGCCCAATGATAATGAATGGATAAAAACAGAGCTTCCTTTTTAACAGATCTAACTCAGTTCAGAATAACAAGCTGAACTGGAAAGATACAGAGCAGCTCCAAAACAGAGTATGCCGTTTCCCACAGCTACAGATACAAGTCAAATCTTGTTATTAGTACATACTCCTAGAAAAAGCTAGAGATTGCAGCAGGCAGGAGTTTCTGCACTGTGTACTAGGTCAGGACAGAAGGCCAAGCTCTGTGTATCTATTTCACTGGCCAGCCTAAAGGCCTCATACTGCTTGCCCACTAGAGATATCCATGTTGCACATCTGATCCCTCTGATCTGTGGTCTGAATGCAAATACCTTTGGAGAGCATAGTGTGTCAGATCCCAATTCTGAATTGGACTGTAAGCAAAAGAGAAAGGTTTTTGCCCCGAGGAGCTTGCAGTAATTAGGTAACTGAATAAATGTGAGGAAATGTTGTTACATATGTATAGGTGTTGTTTCAGCTGTGGATGACAGAGAAGTGTTCACTCACCCAACCATTTTGTATCGTTTCAGATTGCAAGCAGGGAATAAATTGGGGGGATGTATCTCCACAATGCCAAACACTTTTTGCACGTGGATATTTAGCACATCAGAAAGAAGGCTTTATTTTGTCTCTTGCAATGATTTGTGTGGGTTTTTTTAAACTGCATCTTTACAAAAATGAAGTTATTAATTTAGAGTGGGGTGCTGTCAGGAACATGTGTGTGCATACTGCAGTTTTTTTTTTCAGTTGTTGGTCTATTTTTCCAAATAGAGAATTATTCTGCCTTTACTTCATTGGCCTACACAATGAATGAGATGTTTTGGCTGAACACGCTCATCAATATTTAAGGTATTTTAAAAGTTTCTTAATGGGCTGTCCCCAGCAGTGTCAGGATGAAGTTAGGCACTGTAATTTATCATGATAAATTAATTATTGAAACTCTCTGGCATCCTTACTAATGTTATGAATTCTTATGAGGAATGGGTGATGATCTTTTCTAAATGTCCCTGGAACATTTTTGGTATTTGTAAGCAATAACAGACATCATCCTCAGGCCCCCAGTGAACAGTATAAATGTCAATGGCAGTGTATCTAAATTTGGTTGCCATAGAAATAAGAACTGCCCATAGTTAAATGCTACTGATAGTATTTTAAACTTTGCTATGCCCATTCCTCTTAGAGACCAAAGCTGTAGATAGATAGGGTGGATTCACACATAACCTCAACATATAATTTTGACATACAGAGGCATACACATGCTTCAGGCTAGCACAACCTAGCCCACTGCATATGAAACTTCCAGTAGTGAAATATGATGGTACGTATGGAATGATCGTTCACATGTGGTGAGGAAAACTTAGGTAAGTTACCCTCATGTGTGGAGTTCTTTCATGGTGTCATTTATCATATGTGGGTGCAGTCTCGAGTCTTTCTACCTCAGGAATTTCATGATAGTTTTCATGCTTTAAGAATGTGCTTTATGAATGTGCTTTCATGCTTTAAGAATGTAAGAGGAGTTATGCTGGATCAGATCTAAGGCCCATCATATTCCTGCATCCTGTTCTCACAACCAGATGCCTAGGGGAGCCTGCAAGCAAGACTTTTCTTGTTCATGTTCCCCAGTAACTGGTATTCAGAAGCGTACTGCCTCTGATACTAGTGGGTTGCGCACAGCCATCACGGCTAGTAGCCCTTGATGGTCTTATCCTCCATGAAAGTGTTGTGTATAATGTTTACTTTAAAGCCTTATTTGAATGTTCTGCTCACTTGTAAAACCTACAAGCAAGTGGGGATGAGTATACTAAGTTCCAACCCCATCTCCCTCAACTTTTGTAGGATGAAGGTCTGAAACAGAGGGCCTCCTCTGCTTGTGGAGATTCCCTGTCTATGGAGAACCGCATGAGAACTCTCACTGAGGCTCCCTGCTTCAGACCTTCATCCACAACTTTGAGGGTGATGGGTGGAGCTTGGCATGCTCATTCCCACTTTCCTTGTTCATATGTAGGTTTTCTATCAAAGCAGAATGTTGAAATAGGGCTTAAGTTCACATGTTGTGTGGCTTGGGAGAAATTTCTTTTTGTTTGCCAGAGCAGCTGGCATGGCAGTCAGTGGCTGACCCTGAAGAAAAAATATGATCACCCTGGTAGACATTACAAGTTGTAACCCATGGTTGCATATACAGAAGCCACTTGGACAGCCAGTCTTTTGTTTTGCCTATCTCTCCCCCTCCAGTCTTCTGTATCATTTGGAAAATATCTGCACTGTGGAGTGCATTGTAGAGAACTGCAAGGGCAGAATCGGAGGAGGAATTTTGCATGGATTGGAACTCCACTGATTGTAGATGCTTCTGCTGATTTTGGACACTCCCTCCTCCTGCACCGTAGTTCTACGCAACACAGCCCACCCTTTGCAGGAGTGCTTCCCTACCCTTGGAGTGGTGGTCAGGGGAAAGATACAACACACATGGCAACATTACATTTCACTTCTTATGCCCGTCTTCAGCAACATGATAAGTTTAATGTTTAGATCTGGTCTAGTCTAGGTGAAGCAATCTTGAGAAGGCACCTGGAATCTTTAAGAGTCTTTCCTTTTCTTTGTTTATCTAACTTCACATGCATAAGATCATACCTATTCCAGTAAGGGCAGATCATCCCTGCAGAGCCATAAAAGTTCCCATGAAGATCTTGTTCAGATTAAGTGATCTTCAGAACCCTCCCTCCAATATGTATGTTCCTGATGTCGAGGCAGAAGACTTGCTCAAGCCCACATCAAAATGATGATTGGTTGAAATGTGTCAACCTTACAAGGTCCTGGTCATATCTTAACACAATGTATGTGTTGGCTCTCTCTCTAATTAAAACTCATTATTTTGGCTTGTATAGTGACTGCTTAATTGCTTATGGCTTAGGTTGGGGGTAGAGTGAGTCTAGTTAAAAAAGCATATTGGAAACAAACAGCTTTGCTTTTGCTGGAAGCTTGGAGATAAGCTGAGAATGTTCAGGATCCTGCTTTATAATTTAAGAATGGGGCCTTTATAGCCAGAGATCCCTGACCATATCTTATTTGATTTAATTAATTATACAGCCTGATTCTCATTCCCATAATCTGCTTGGCAAGCGATTACCCTCTAGCTCTCTCTAGTGGATCATTAGATTGCACAATAAGTTACCACAAAGGCTGCTTAAGTGAAATTGCCTTTGGTGTATTACCTGAAATGGAATATGTAGGAACAGAAAGTCCGTTCTACTGTGCCTTAGCAAATACAGCCAATCTAAATAAATTTAATTTGAATTTAATGGATAAATGTATTATGGAAATTGTAAATGTTTTTTAGAATGGAAAAACCAATTGCATGTTGTCAAATATTTGCAAAGAGCATGCTAGTCTTCTGCAAGCTGAGGATGGGAGGGGAGATCCAATTCACATGTTATGTTTGGGGTGATACAGAAGGTGATCTTGCATGTGCACATACAGGTAAGTCTAATGCCCAGAACACATGGGTTTGACACACAGTGCTAGCTGATTATGATTATTATTATTTGAGTTTCTTACTGACCTTCACTTTAAGGTCTCAAAGTGCGTTAGAGCAATTTAAAATCTGTTTAAAACTAATAACAGTCAAAAGAATAAGGTTGGCTCTAAAGTATATATAGGGTATCAGAGGCCAGGCTAAAGAGATATTCAGTCCATGACAGACATTACATAACAGAGGTGCGAGAAGCACCTCTGTGGGGAGAGAATTCCACAACTTAGGTGCTGCCACACAGAATGCCCTCTTCCAGGCCATCACCCTCTGAACTTCTGAGGGCAATGGAACCACCAAGAGAAACCTATCTGCTGATCTTAATACTGGATAGGATCTTTTGGGAAGGAGGTGGCCTCTCAGATTTTTGGGGCGTAAGTTGTTTAAGGGTTTAAATGGTAATATGAACACTTTGAATTTGACCTGAAAATAAACTGGCAATCACTTGATGACTGCAACATATTTATCACTTGATAACTGCAACATCAAGAAGTGACTTGCATAGGCTTGATTAACGGAACAAACACAGAACTTTCATGTCCCTCAGACACAAATTTTCAGGCACAGAAATATACACTTTCATCTTATTTGATGATTACATTTATATCCCATCTTTCCTGCAAGATGCTCAAGGTGACATACATGGTTCTCCCCCTCCCAATAATAACCACAAAACAATCCTGTCTATATTAGGCTGAGAGACAGTGTTTGGCCCATGGTCACCTAGTGAACTTCCTGGCTGAATAGGGATTTAAATCCTGGTCTCCCAGGTCCTAGTCCAACACTCTAACGGTTACCACTACACCACCAGCCATGAGTAATAAAATATTAGCAATTCAGTGATTCCATGCCTGTGTATGGAAGTCATCTCCTTATTTTCTTCCTAGAGTACATCTTCGTTATGTCCAGAAACCATTTTGGCTATCACAACATTACTTTAGCAAGAAACATTATTTCCCTCTATTATTTATTTTCTCAAGCACAATTAAAAATCACCATTATTAGTTCCAAACTACAAATAGGGGTGGAGATGCAAGATTTCCTAAAGACACATAACATGCACTACTGACATGGGGATTTGAATCTTACTGTAGCTTCCACTGCTACAGATCAAACTATCCTACACGGTCAGTTTTTCAAGATATCCAGCTAGATGGTCAGACTAGATGGTACCACCAGCCAAATTCAGCAAGTCAGGTTTTAAGCCAGCTGTTTCACATCAGCTATGCAACAGAGTCTACCAATTTTCTACAAAAGCATTCAATATTGAATAAGCTTCTTACCAGTGCAGCTCATGTTTACTTTTAGCTCAATTAAAACTTCATTTTAGGAGATAATCCCATTAAACAATGTGTGTAACTTATAGTGCTTAGATTATGTCCATTTATAATGGAAGACTGCCACCAATGAATGGACTGGTTAGTACAAATCATTAAGCCTGTCCCCAACTCCTTTTTGTTCCTTGGTGCTCACCTTTGATTGTCAAATCACAAGGCTCTAACATTGCCCATAAAACCCACAAATGGCAGAAAATTACCATCAGGGTATAGACTCTAGACCAGGAATGGGGAACCTATATTGTTGAACTTTAGCTCCTGCAGTCTTTGACCACTGGCCACGTGGTTGGGGCTGATGGGAGTTGGGGCCCAGCAACATCTGGTAGGCCACAGGTTCCCTATCTCTACTCTAACTCTGCTAGGAGTATACTTGTCTCCCTAGCCCACAGTTCCCAAACCTTCCTTTCCCATTTTCTTCCTGACAATGCTTCCTCCCCTACATGCAGTTTTCCTCCAGTTCTTCCATTTCAGAACACTGCCTGTTTTATCCCACTTTCTCTGTCCACCTTGTCTCTTTGAGTTGTCTCCATAGTGCTCCTCCCTCCCTGCCTCATGGCACACAATGCCACCTCATCTTGACTACTGAGAAATTCCCTCAGAACAGCAATCTGATTGGCCCCATCTCACCTCAATTGTCTGTCTGTCTTCTCTCCTCTTCCTCAAGCCTTGTTCTCTGCCTACTCTTTCTTTAGTTCTCTTTTTTCAGTTGATTGCCAAGTCTGAATCTTTTCTTCAGTCTCTGGACTAATTTTACTTCCCCAGTCCTTAGCTATCCTGCTTACCAGGTGTTAATGTTACAGCATGTGTCCATCACTAGGGATGGGGGAGAAATTTAATTCAGTTCACATTTAATGCCAAATTGATCAAATCCACACTTTTCAAAACAAGAGAACTGAAACACAGCAAGCCTTCAAAATTCACACTTATCTGGATTTTGTGATGCAGTCCTCCAACCAAGAAATGTTTGCAAAAATGCATACATCAGGGGAAAGTGTGCCAAATTGCACTATATTAGGATAAATTGCTTGCAAAAAATGTGTACATTAGTGAAAATGGCATACAAAAATGTGTTTAGTTGAAGAAATTCTCACTGAAGTGTTGGAGAATTTTCATGAGGATTTTTTTTTAAAAAAGATCGCACATTGCTGCAGAAATGTGGAGAACTGAATATAAGATTAAAAAAATGAGGAACTGGGAAAACCAAAATTCACAGATCCTTCCATCCCTGTCTAACACACACTAAACCTCAACAGAATCAAGAGCATAAATCATTATGAATGTTCAATAAAAAGGATTTCTGGAGGGGCTCTCAGTCCTCCTTCAACTATCCTGTAACACAGGTCAGTAGTATTATCATCCTCAGATTGAGCCTGAGGCTGAGATATAGTGGCTTGCCTAAGGCCATGTAACAAATATATTGCAGAGGTGAGAAATGAATGGAGAATTTCCGGATTCACATCATACTATCTTTGCCACTATATAGTAGGTCTCAACATCTCATACATCAACGTTTGGACCATCAGTATCTACATATAAATGCAAGGCATTACACTGGCACAGAAATCTAAAAACTGGATAGTTTGCAGTATGAAATATTATCACTACCTAGTTGATCTGCAGTCCTTGACAAAAGATACATCCAATGAGATGCAGAGTTCATGAGCAGCAAAACCTTTGGCTCCAGTTCCCTCTTCAGACAGGCTCTTAAGTGCCAATTTGCTGAACTGTGAAAGAATTTTGCCAGTGCTAAATGCATCCAGCTCTAATGAATCTTACCCTCCAGCTTCTGTACTGCAGTTACGGCTTTCTAGAAGCTCAATATTAAGAAAGGAGGTGGTTCAATTGACAGTGGCTCTGACTTAAGTCCACCCAGAAAGCCACAGGAGAGGCTCAAGGAAAAAGTAACAAAGGACACCCACCCAAACAAACTTACAAGTTCTCATTGAAAAGAATGGGACTTGCTTTTGAGTAAATATGACTCCAGTTGTGACCAGTACCATCTGAAGCACTGCTTTGCATTATAATGGAAATGGGAAAGAAGTAGATATTAAGACCACCAACTTCAGCTGACCCCACATTACATGTACCAAAGTGATCTCAAGAACAGAGGAGGACATCGGCCATGTAATCTTCCTGATCCGAGAACTATATGATCAAGAAGTAGTCTCACTTTCTTCATGGGACGGACTCGTTGCTTAATATGATGTTGATTATATTAGAAACAGAGGAAGCTGCTTTTTACCAGGTCAGACTATTTGTCCATTTAGCCCAGTAGTGTAAGACTGGCAGCAGATTCTCTAGAGACTCAGGCAGAGAAGGTCTTTCCTATGATCTGTAATTTGAATTCTATAAAAATTGGAGATTTGAGGGATTGAATGTGGAAACTTCTGCATGCAAAGCATGTGTTCAACCACTGAGCTATGGTCTCTCCCACAGGGATATGGGTAAGGGACAGGAAACCAACAGACTTGCATCATCATGTCGCTATCCCACCAAAATGTCACCTAAAGCAAAATTAGAAGTATGTGTATCCTAGACATCTGGCAAAACCTTCAAGTCATATCAAGAGAATATTATAGAGCTTGGACAAGACCAGCCAAAAATCCTCAGAAGGATGCTGTAGATCTCTAGGTCATCACTGGATTCAGTGAAATTCAAAATGAATGTGGAGGTTCTGCTTCAGGCAAAATGTCTGAGGAATTTCCAGGAAAGCCATTTTTATATTTAACAAATAGGGCCTTGTACACTAAGATGCAGGTCAATTCCTTTGATAGACCAGTTTTCTTCAAGCAGCCCTGAAGCAGTTTTTTTCAGGCTTGGAAATTCTCACATCATGACTGTGACTTCAGGTTTGGCCTCTTCTAGCCAATTTGTTCTCAGACCCTTCTTTTCCTTTCCAATAGCTAACATTGCAATTGGGTCATTACTTTTGCTGAGGTTTTATCATTGCAATGCCTCAGGTCCAGGATTATCATGAGCTGAAACAGTGCCAGCCAATAAACGTTAACATGGAGTAGCAGATGTGGGCCTATTTGCTGTACCTTGGTTATGGATCATCAAACTGTATTATGCCTATTTTTCAAAAATAAACAAGAGTGCCTCTTATGTAGAATGGACAATGAAACAGGAGGCTGTGGACCAAACTGCATGTGATACTAGTCTTATCTTTAAAGAAGCTCAGGCACACTTTGTAAAATGCTTGCCACACTGTACATAAGAAGAGCCTGCTAGATCAGGTCAGTGGCCCATCTCATCCAGCATCCTGTTCTCACAGTGGCCAACCAGGTGCCACAACATCAACCACAACATCACTGGGCAGGTGTGGATACACCCCACATTGCAGAAACCACCTACAACTTGGTTCATCTGTTTTCAAATGGACACACTGTAGAGTAATGCAGAATCAATCTGCAATGAGCTTTTGTTTTCAGAATGAAACCAGTTTCTCAAAACGTTTTACAGGAGCAAAATATCCAATAGATCTTGGTGGTGTGTGGACCATGTAGAAAAAAACCAAGTACTCTGTTTCCATTGATTCTCAAATAAACTGTTATGTGTACACAGCCCAAGTTCAAGTCCAACACTCAAACCTTTACACAACTCTCTGCTCCTTGTCCCTTTTTGTGCCATGGTATTTTTTAGATTGCAAGCCTGTGAGCAGGGACTGTCTTAATCTGTGTATGATACTTAGTACACTGTAGGCACTTTATGTATGATCAATAATGATGATGCTAATATTAATAATAGTCTTGATTGGGAGAGAAGATACATTAGACATAATCTATTTTCAGACCTCACTCCCCCACGCCCCAAACCACACATTTCATTGATCTTACGGAGTGGTGATGGGGATGACACCAGTTGGCTATACCACCATTCAACAGAAGGTGTGAAAGGGGCCTGTGTGAGGGTAGGGTCTTCATTGTGATTGGGAACCCTGGGCAATCAGGTTTCCTGATTGTGTGGAAGACCCTATGTTCATACAGTTGTGTGTGCACCAAGAGGACCATTTCACACCTTTTGCAGAACATGCAGTGGCCAAGGGTTCTGGAAACAGGTATAATCCCATTATATTAAATTGTAAATTGCTTTGGGATGCCTCATGAGAAGCGATTCATATATTAATAAAATAAATAATAATAATCATCGCTATCACCATCATCACCACTATCCTGTTCCCTCTCAGCAAACACATAGGCAGGAATGTTAGACCGATGGGAATCTGTGTCCCACCAGATATTTTTGGTCTTCAGTTCCCATCATCCCCAGCTGTGTAGTGCTTCAGGGGGGGGCAAATGGGGCATCATCTCTTTACTTTTGTTGCAGCCAGGGTCCAGCAGGGTCCCTGTCTCCAGTGGCCTATGAGCCAATCAGCACAAAAGGGGAGCATAATAGCCAATAGCCACTGAAAACAGTCTTCACTTTTGGCTTGCTAACAAAACAAGCTTCCTTGTCCTTTCTTGCTGATTGGAGTCAATTAAAGTGAAAGTGGGTGAGCAAGCCACTGAGGGATGACCACATACCTGCCCTTTCATGCTCATTGGCTCCTAGGGATGCCTGTTGTGGGAGAAAGCAAGCACGGGAAGAGCACCAAGGAGTATAAACTTGGAGATGACAATCAGGCAAGCTCAAGCAAGCAATGAGCTCAGAGTAGCTTACCAATGTTATCCCCATTTTATCTTTGCAACATCCCTAGGGGGTAGGGCTTTCCATGTGTCTGTGTGTGAGAGAGAAGGGGGAATGCAGCAGCAGCACAGCTAAACTCTTCCTCCTTGGTTTTTTTTAACAAGGATCCCAATTCATTCTTTGAACACAAGCTGGTGCTTTTAATGACCCAGGTTTAAAAATATTTTAAAGGAAATAGTGATATGTTAAAGGAAATATTGATGCCTGTGCCTTGGGGCTGGCTCTGCTGGCCAGATGAATTTCTTTTGTTAAGCTAATAGAGTGGCCAGGTAGAATAATGGGTCTATCATTTGCCCAGCAACTGGTGAATGGGCCAGGAAGACCCTTTTGTCATTGAAACTCTTCAGGAGAGCCTTCCCCCCCTCCTGGCTGCTAGGAGAGGCTTGTGTTTTTAGTTGTGAGCAAGAATCGCTGGGAACTGGAGGCAGGCAGAGAGACTGGCTCTCTGCACCATGGCATTTGGAGTGCCTCCTGTAACACTGATGGGAAAGCTGGATATTGGACTGCTGATGCCTTGAACCCCTCCATCCTAAACTCAGGTTAGAATGTGTGTAAATAAACAAGCCATATTTCATAAAGACACCACAGTCTCCTCTGACCTTCTTCCTAAAGGAAACCAGACCCTGGATGAGTGCAGGGACCCCAGAAATCTCACCGCTTGGAGATTGGGGAGGCGCACAACAATATTTTAGACACAGGGGTTTTTTTAAATCACGACATAAAAATCCGATCTGCAACAATAATGAATAAACAAATTAATGGAAACTTTGGTACCAAATCCGAATTCAGTGAAATTCTAGCACATCCCTAATATGTGTATATGATCATTGTAAACTGCTTTGATATTTTTTATGAATAGTTGCATATAAATATTGTTATAAATAAGTAAAATATAAAAATATGTTATATACTTTTAAAAAATATCTAAATTAATCAATGTTTGGCTTATTTCAGAAAAAAAACTGTTTAGAATGGTAGGTTTTAGCATGAAATATGCTGTTATTTTGTTTTCAGAGATCTTAACATGTGGGACACAGCTCGCCCACTTAGAAATATACTTGGCCCATTCTGTACCCCTCTAGAATTTTTTTTCTGGTGCTGCCACTGGTTGAGTGAGGGTGGAGATATCATGAAGGATCTTGGGGAAGGAAGGTTAATGGGTAATTTTGGAGCAAAGGAAGTATGCAAGGGGGCTGATTAATGTATCTGTGCTGGTGAATCAAATGAAAAGGGATCTTCCCATTTTTCCCCTTCAGAAGTCCAGTTGAAACTCTCAGTGGAAGCTGGTCCATTGGGGCTACAGTGGCACAATTGCTTGGTATCAGTAGCCCAATTGAGAACTTTGTGGAGTGTTGTATGGCCCAGAAGTGAATAAGGTTGCAGCTGTGAATGTTTTAAGCTTTTAAAAACTCCCCTTCTGGAAACTGTGTGGTTGCTTGGTTACTCCTTCTTTTTACTCATTGTCTCAAACAAATGCCTGCTTTATTTTTGTCCTTTTCCTTTGTTTAATATTGCCAGCTACATTATTTGTGCATTTTGGAATTTTATAAGATAGGTGACCTTGTGTCTTTGTTGAGCTTTTAGTATGCGTGTGTGTGTGGCTGTGACATTTTATGTACTCTGTCTTTGCCATGATAAACATTTAGCTGTGTATAATTATTTGATGTACTGAAATTGTTGGGACAGTTTTTAATCAAACTTTTGCTGATATTTTGTTATTATTTCATAATATTAAATATGAAATATGTTATTGATTTTATGTAACTTGGATTAAAATTGTGTGGCTTTACTGATTCATTTCAATATGATTAATTGTCATCAGACTGAATCTTTATATAGGATGTGAATTTTTTGTTTATTGTTTTCTATAAATACAATTAACTTTGAAAGGCAATATACAAATTGAAAAATGTAATGAAAAGAATATTGGGAGATTTCACTTGAATTGGGTCTCTCTCTCTCTCTCTCTTGTTTCCTGTATAACAAGGAGCTCACATCCCAGTGGTAGGGGAATCATCGAGGGTGGAAGACGCAACTTTTATTCCTGTATCCACCTCAGATCCATACCAGGGGATAGTGCTTGGCCTACTTAATATTGGCACTGATCAGGCTCCCTGTAGCTGCTGGGTGCCACTTCCCATTACTTTTTACTAATAAGATGACAATACTCACTCTGATTTGCCTTCAGATGTAGTACAATATACCATACTCTCATTGGCTCTGTGGTATCACCATGAAGCCTAATCAGAGTGAAGGGAAAGCTTCCTTTCCTTATTCTGGCATCTTGATATTTATATGATGATGAAGAAGAAGAAATAGTACCCAGTAGTAGAAAGGAGTGTAGTCACTTCTGTCAAGTCATAAAGTGGCATGAAAAAAGGATGAGCTAGAGGGAGCCCCAGCTGACGAAGCGTCAAGGCGAGTTAAGCAGCAGAGCGAGTTCGGCAGCAGGGCGAGGAGGCCAGGGCCCCCCACTCTGCCCTTCTGTTCCCTGACCTCAACTAAACCACAGTCTCCAACCTATTGACGTAATAAACCTCAAACAAAACTATGCAGGTAAGAAGCCAGCAGGCGTGTGGGGGCTTTCCAGTGTTTTGCACAGCCTGCAGCATGTACGACTATCTGCCTGTTGGACAGCAGTCGTGGGTGTGCTCTCGGTGCAATGAGCTCCTGGCTCTCCGGGAACGACTTCATTTCCTTGAGGCCAAGGTGGCAGACCTGGAAAAGCTGAGAGAGGCAGAGAGGTGTGTGGAGGAGGCCTTCAGGGACGTTATAGCTGTGTCCCACTCCAGCGATGATAGCTCTCCTGCTATCATGGAGAACGATGGTCTCGGGGAAGGAGAGCATCCAGCTGAGGAAGAGGGAAACGATCCCTTAGAAGGGACCCATTCCTTGGGGGATGAGCAGCTATCCTCTCGTGCCGAGGATATATCTCCAGGGGGTGGAGGGATCCTTGTAGTGGGTGATTCGATCATTAGGAACATAGACAGTGGGGTGTGTGATGGGCGTGTAGACCGCAAGGTGTTTTGCCTGCCTGGTGCGAAGGTTGCGGATATCGCCCATCGTTTAGATAGTTTGGTAGACAGTGCTGGGGAGGGGTCAGTGGTCGTGGTGCACGGCACCAACAACATGGGGAAATGCAGCCGTGAGGTCCTGGAAGCAAAATTTAGGTTGCTAGGTAGGATGCTGAAAGCCAGGACCTCCAAGGTGGCTTTCTCTGAAATGCTACCGGTTCCACGCGCAGGACCAGCCAGACAGGCCCAGCTTTGCAGTCTCAATGCGTGGATGAGACGATGGTGTCGGGTGGAAGGGTTTAGATTTGTTAGGCACTGGGGAACATTTTGGGACAAGCCGGGCCTGTACAAAAGGGACGGGCTCCACTTGAACCAGAATGGAACCAGACTGCTGGCACTTAAAATTGAAAAGGTAGCAGAGCAGCTTTTAAACTGACTGAGGGGGGAAACCCGACAGGAGCTGAGAAAGGTCCAGTTTGGAATAAACCTCCCCCCTGGGATAAAAACCAAAGAAATGATGAAATTTTAAAAGGGGTAGGCCTAGAAGTAGGCATTGTGAGAGCAGGGGCACAGGATATCAATTCAGAAGAGCAAAATTACCACAGGCCAAACCACAAGTGCCAAAGACACTTGAAGAGAGACACTGCTTACAAGTGCCTGTACGCTAATGCTAGGAGCCTCCAAACCAAGATGGGAGAACTGGAGTGCTTGGTCTTAGAGGAGAGCATTGATATAGTGAGCATAACGGAGACCTGGTGGAATGGAGAAAACCAGTGGGATACGGTTATCCCTGGATATAAACTATATCGGAAGGACAGGGAAGGACGTATTGGTGGCGGAGTTGCTCTATACGTGAAAGAAGGCATTGAATCCAGCAAGCTCGAAACCCCAAAAGAGGCAGACTCCTCCACAGAATCGTTGTGGGTGGTGATACCATGCCCCAGGAGGGACTTAATACTGGGAACGATCTATCGTCCCCCTGATCAAAATGCTCAGGGAGACCTTGAGATGAGATATGAAATTGAGGAAGCATCCAAACTAGGAAATGTGGTAGTAATGGGTGACTTCAACTACCCGGACATAGACTGGCCGCATATGTGTTCCAGTCATGACAAAGAAGCAAAGTTTCTAGATATTCTAAATGACTATTCCCTAGACCAGTTGGTCATGGAACCGACCAGAGGGACGGCAACCCTGGACTTAATCCTCAGTGGGGACCGGGACCTGGTGCGAGATGTAAGTGTTGTTGAACCGATTGGGAGCAGTGACTACAGTGCTATTAAATTAAACATACATGTAAATGGCCAATTGCCAAGAAAATCCAACACGGTCACATTTGACTTCAAAAGAGGAAACTTCACAAAAATGAGGGGATTGGTAAAAAGAAAGCTGAAAAACAAAGTCCAGAGGGTCACATCACTCGAAAATGCTTGGAAGTTGTTTAAAAACACTATATTAGAAGCTCAACTGGAGTGCATACCGCAGATCAGAAAAGGTACTGCCAGGGCCAAGAAGATGCCAGCATGGTTAACGAGCAAAGTCAAGGAAGCTCTTAGAGGCAAAAAGTCTTCCTTCAGAAAATGGAAGTCTTGTCCGAATGAAGAAAATAAAAAAGAACACAAACTCTGGCAAAAGAAATGCAAGAAGACAATAAGGGATGCTAAAAAAGAATTTGAGGAGCACATTGCTAAGAACATAAAAACCAACAACAAAAAATTCTATAAATACATTCAAAGCAGGAGACCATCTAGGGAGGCGATTGGACCCTTGGATGATAAGGGAGTCAAAGGCGTACTAAAGAACGATAAGGAGATTGCAGAGAAGCTAAATGAATTCTTTGCATCTGTCTTCACAGTGGAAGATATAGGGCAGATCCCTGAACCTGAACTAACATTTGCAGGAAGGGATTCTGAGGAACTGAGACAAATAGTGGTAACGAGAGAGGAAGTTCTAAGCTTAATGGACAATATAAAAACTGACAAATCACCGGGCCCGGATGGCATCCACCCGAGAGTTCTCAAAGAACTCAAATGTGAAATTGCTGATCTGCTAACTAAAATATGTAACTTGTCCCTCGGGTCCTCCTCCGTGCCTGAGGACTGGAAAGTGGCAAATGTAACGCCAATATTCAAAAAGGGATCCAGAGGGGATCCCGGAAATTACAGGCCAGTTAGCTTAACTTCTGTCCCTGGAAAACTGGTAGAAAGTATTATTAAAGCTAGATTAACTAAGCACATAGAAGAACAAGCCTTGCTGAAGCAGAGCCAGCATGGCTTCTGCAAGGGAAAGTCCTGTCTCAGTAACCTATTAAAATTCTTTGAGAGTGTCAACAAGCATATAGATAGAGGTGATCCAGTGGACATAGTGTAATTAGACTTTCAAAAAGCGTTTGACAAGGTACCTCACCAAAGACTTCTGAGGAAGCTTAGCAGTCATGGAATAAGAGGAGAGGTCCTCTTGTGGATAAGGAATTGGTTAAGAAGCAGAAAGCAGAGAGTAGGAATAAACGGACAGTTCTCCCAATGGAGGGCTGTAGAAAGTGGAGTCCCTCAAGGATCGGTATTGGGACCTGTACTTTTCAACTTGTTCATTAATGACCTAGAATTAGGAGTGAGCAGTGAAGTTGCCAAGTTTGCTGACGACACTAAATTGTTCAGGGTTGTTAAAACAAAAAGGGATTGTGAAGAGCTCCAAAAAGATCTCTCCAAACTGAGTGAATGGGCGGAAAAATGGCAAATGCAATTCAATATAAACAAGTGTAAAATTATGCATATTGGAGCAAAACATCTGAATTTCACATATACGCTCATGGGGTCTGAACTGGCGGTGACCGACCAGGAGAGAGACCTCGGGGTTGTAGTGGACAGCACGATGAAAATGTCGACCCAGTGTGCGGCAGCTGTGAAAAAGGCAAATTCCATGCTAGCGATAATTAGGAAAGGTATTGAAAATAAAACAGCCGATATCATCATGCCGTTGTATAAATCTATGGTGCGGCCGCATTTGGAATACTGTGTACAGTTCTGGTTGCCTCATCTCAAAAAGGATATTATAGAGTTGGAAAAGGTTCAGAAGAGGGCAACCAGAATGATGAAGGGGATGGAGCGACTCCCTTACGAGGAAAGGTTGCAGCATTTGGGGCTTTTTAGTTTAGAGAAAAGGCGGGTCAGAGGAGACATGATAGAAGTGTATAAAATTATGCATGGCATTGAGAAAGTGGATAGAGAAAAGTTCTTCTCCCTCTCTCATAATACTAGAACTCGTGGACATTCAAAGAAGCTGAATGTTGGAAGATTCAGGACAGACAAAAGGAAGTACTTCTTTACTCAGCGCATAGTTAAACTATGGAATTTGCTCCCACAAGATGCAGTAATGGCCACCAGCTTGGACGGCTTTAAAAGAAGATTAGACAAATTCATGGAGGACAGGGCTATCAATGGCTACTAGCCATGATGGCTGTGCTGTGCCACCCTAGTCAGAGGCAGCATGCTTCTGAAAACCAGTTGCCGGAAGCCTCAGGAGGGGAGAGCGTTCTTGCACTCAGGTCCTGCTTGCGGGCTTCCCCCAAGCACCTGGTTGGCCACTGTGAGAACAGGATGCTGGACTAGATGGGCCACTGGCCTGATCCAGCAGGCTCTTCTTATGTTCTTATGTTCTTATGATGAGAAAGTTTAGCATAGTGTAGTCAGGTAAAATGAGGACAAGGCTCCTGCTGCAACCTCCTCTTCTACAAACCTATTAAGGGTGCTCTTTTTCAACTGACCTCCCTAAGTGAGTGGTGTGTGTGTGTGTGTGAGAGAGAGAGGGGGGGCTTTGTTTCTAAAGCTCCCATCTGAGCTGAAAAAGTTCACCTGAGAATTTTCAGCTCAGGCCTTATTGGAATCCAACTTTGGAAAAACAAGCGAGCAAGCAATCCCTCTCCCTTAGACATGCCTTTGAACAACAGCAAAAACCGGGAAATGGACAGACTCCACAGCCCCACATATGTTCTGCATGTGACGAAAGAGCCACCAGCTGTTGTCTGAAGGGCTCTTCAGGAGTCTATTTAATTCCTCTGCCTGTGGGCTTCTTCTAAATTAATCCAGTTGGCCACCTGCAACCAACCCTCAAAAGCTCAACAGAAACCACTGCATAAATTCCCATGGGAGTCTCCTCTGAATGAATAAGGGGAAAATGTTAGGTATTTCCCTTAGTGGAGAAGATTAAAAAAAGAAAGAAAGAAAGAAAAGAAGAAACTTTTATTATCCAAATACAAAATGGTACTAGTATCATCGATGAAGTAAAACTAGTCATCACAGGAAAATTAATCAAGAGGGAAAGGACAAGAGAGAATCTTCTCCATGGAGGAAGAAAAATAATGTTATGGCAGTAGTGGTCTTTATGGTGGAGTGGAGTGGAGCTGCAGAGATGCCTTCCTAGCACTAATGTTGCTGCAGCTTACCTAGATGGGGCTGAGGCAGGGCAGAGCAGCCAAGGCAGGGCTGCACAGACCCCCTGCTCTGCCCTATCTCCATCCAGGTGAACTTCAAGAACACTGGGGTCAAGAGGGTGGCTCTATGGCTCTGCCCCACCACACAGGCCACTACTGGTTATGATCACATCACAATGAAGTTGTGTCTTTATGTTCTGATCCACTAAAGAGGGTATGCACATGAAAGCTTCTTCTTCATGTCAGTGTATTAGTTTTATTCCCACCTTCTAGCCTTACCCATTTTCAGAAACAATGTTCTGGTTACTAATATATATATATATATATATATATATATTTAAAACAGACCCTATGCAACAGCAGTTGTAAATAGATCCCTAAGAATGCATCTAACTGCATAAATTCCAGTTAACAAAGAAAACCTTTCAGTTCAGCATGTTGTGTTAAGGGCTTTCCATATTCACTCAACCTTGAAAATGTCAGCTGTTAAGAGCCACTCTCTTAACAGGCATATTATTTAGGTATTATGGATGTGGTATGGTATCCTATCCCGTGGTTAGTCCCAGCTTCACCACTACCTTGTAGCTGGATAGCTGTCACTGGCAGAGGGGTGGATCTAAGTCAGATTTGTCTGTTCACTGCGATAAGCACATGGGAGTCTATGCAACTGAAGCTGTCATGCAACTGAAGCTACCATTCCACATTCCAAGGACCCAACTGGCAACCAACCAATACCATACACTTGCAATGACAGTATTGGAAGGGACCCTTTGACTTGATGCTGGGCTTTAATCATTAGGCCCTCCCACACAACATGAATTGAAAATGTATCCTTAAAAAGGCATCAAGCTATTCATAAAATATTCATCACATTCTTATTTTCATTAATGCACCTTGGTACACCAGTGAGTTAAGGGCAATGAAACAGGATGGACAACAGCTAGAGTGAAAGTAGTGAAGGACGTGCTGTGCAACTGATTGGGCAGAGTAAAACATCATAACCATGCCTAATGTGCAGCAATGAGGGCAGCGAAGAAGGCCCACTTCTCTGCCACCATCACATCCTCAAGTAGCCATCCAGCAGAGCTTTTCCATATTGTCAGGGGTCTGTTTATTTATTTATTTAATTATTGTATTTCTATACCGCCCCATAGCTGAAGCTCTCTGGGCAGTTTACACCCTAAAAACACATATACAAATTTAAAACACATCTTTTAAAAACAATTTAAACACAAATTAAACATTTAAAACAATATAAAAACACATGCTAAAATGCCAGGGAGAAAAGGAAAATCTTGAGTTGGCGCCGAAAAGATAACAGTGATGGCGCCAGGTGCACCTCGTCAAAGAGATCATTCCATAATTTGGGGGCCACCACTGAGAAGGCCCTCTCCCTTGTTGCCACCTTCCGAGCTTCCCTCGGAGTAGGCACCCGGAGGAGGGCCTTAGATGTTGAGTGTAGTGTACGGGTTGGTTCATATTGGGAGAGGTGTTCCATCAGGTATTGTGGTCCTAAGCCATGTAAGGCTTTATAGGTTAACACCAGCACCTTGAATCGAGTTTGGAAACATACAGGCAGCCAATGCAAGCGGGCCAGAATCGGTTTTATATGTTCGGACCGTCTGGTCCCTGTTACCAATCTGGCTGCTGCATTTTGCACAAGCTGCAGTTTCCGAACCGTCTTCAAAGGCAGCCCCACATAGAGTGCATTGCAGTAATCTAATCTGGATGTTACCAGAGCATGGACAACTGATGCCAGGTTATCCATGTCCAGATAGGGACATAGTTCAGCCACCAACCAAAGTTGGTAGAAGGCATTCCGTGCCACCGAGGCTACCTGAGCCTCAAGTGACAGAGATGATTCTAGGAGAACCCCCAAGCTACGAACCTGCTCCTTCAGGGGGAGTGCAACCCCATTGAGGACAGGTTGGACATTCACCATCCAGTCAGAAGAACCACCCACTAGCAGCATCTCAGTCTTGTCTGGATTGAGCCTCAGTTTATTAGCCCTCATCCAGTCCATTGTTGCAGCCAGGCACTGGTTCAGCACATTGACAGCCTCACCTGAAGAAGATGAAAAGGTGAAGTAGAGCTGCATGTCATTAGCATACTGATGGCAACACACTCCAAACCTCCGGATGACCACACCCAACAGTTTCATGTAGATGTTGAACAGCATGGGGGACAGAACTGACCCCTGCGGAACCCCATACTGGAGAGTCCAGGGTGCCGAGCAATGTTCCCCAAGCACCACCTTCTGGAGGCGACCTGCCAAGTAGGAGTGGAACCACCGCAATGTAGTACCTCCCACTCCCAACTCAGCCAGTCTCTCCAGAAGGATACCATGGGCGATGATATCGAAAGCCACTGAGAGATCAAGGAGAATCAACAGAGTCACACTCCCCCTGTCTCTCTCCCAACAAAGGTCACCATACAGGGCAACCAAGGCTGTTTCCATGCCAAAACCAGGCCTGAAACCTGACTGAAATGGATCCAGATAATCGGTCTCATCTAAGAGTGTCTGGAGCTGGCCCGCAAACACTCGTTCAAGGACCTTGCCCAGGAATGGAACATTTGCCACAAGCCTATAGTTATAACTATTTTCTGGATCTGAGGAGGGCCTCTTCAGGAGTGGTCTCACTACTGCCTCTTTCAGGCAGCCGGGGACCACCCCCTCTCGCAGAGAAGCATTAATCACTTCCCTGGCCCAGCCGGCTGTTCCATCACAGCTACTTTTTATTAGCCAAGAACGGCAAGGGTCCAGCACAGAAGTGGTTGCACGAACCTGTCCACGCATCTTGTCAATGTCCTCAAGCTGCACCAACTGAAACTCATCCAAGAAATTGGGACAAGGCTGTGCTCTGGATACCTCATTTCATTCACCTGCTATAACACTGGAGTCTAAGTCCTGGCGGATGCTAAAGATTTTATCCTAGAAGTGCCTAGCAAATTCATTACAGCGGGCCTCAGATGGTTCTACCATGTCCCTGGGGCCAGAGTGTAATAGCCCCCGGACAATTTTGAAGAGCTCTGTTGGCCGGCAGATTGATGATTTGATAGTGGCAGCAAAATATTGTTTCTTTGCTGCCCTCACTGCCCCTAAATACAGCTTACCATAGGCACTCACCAGTGTATAATTGCATCCACCAGGAGTTCGTCTCCATCTGCACTCAAGCCATCTCCTATATTGTTTCATCGCTCTCAGCTCTGGGGTATACCATGGAGCCGTATTAGCTCTACACAGGAGAGGGCGCTCAGGAGTAATCATGTCAACCACCCAGGTCATTTCTGTATTCCACAGTTCAACCAGGGTTTCGACAGGAGTGCCAGCCCTATCAGCCAGAAAACTCCCCAGAGCCCTTTTGAAACCATCCGGATCCATTAGTCTCTGGGGGTGGACCAACTTAATAGGTCCCCCACCCTTGCAGTGGGGAAAAGTCGCTGTAAGTCTGAACTTCAGCAAGCAGTGATCTGTCCATGATAGAGGGACTGATGTAAGGCCCCCCACATTCAGATCATCAACTCCATGTCCAGTTGCAAAAAACAAATCTAGAGTATGCCCTGCTACATGTGTTGAGCCAATGGCATATTGGGACAGTCCCATGGTTGTCATGGAGACGATGAAATCCTGAGCCGCCCTGGATAAGGTGGCCTCAGCATGGATATTGACATCCCCCAGAACCAACAGTCTGGGGGATCTCAACAGTACACCCGAGACCACCTCCATCAGCTCAGCTAGGGAGTCTGTTGGGCAGCGGGGTGGGCGGTACACCAACAGAATCCCCAGTCTGTCCTGCTGACCCAACATAAGGTGCAAACACTCCAGACAAGTAGTCACATGAACAGGGTGCTTGCAGAGGGAGATGGAGCTCCTATAGACCACAGCAACCCCCCTCCCCGACCCTCAAGTCTACCCTGATGCTGAACCAGCTATCCTGGTGGGCATAGCTGGGAGAGACTGGGTGGGTACCCAGGTCTCAGTTATACATGCCAGATCGGCTGCCTCATCCACTATTAAATCGTGAATGAGGGAGATCTTATTATGCACTGATCTGGCATTTAGCAGCAGCATCCAGAGGCCTGAGAGCTGGCTGATAGGGCAACCAACAAACCTGCGGGTGTGGGGAGGACCGGAACAAGGCACAGCCGTTAACTGCCTGGGCCGCATTCCCCTTACCTGGCAAGTCCTCCTCACAACGTCATATCTCCCTTGACCCGTCACTACACTAATTGGGCCCCCCTCAAATCTCCCCACTTGGCTCTGAGTCCTCTCTCCCAGGCACATGACTCAAGACCCAGCAGGAGGCACCTCACCCACCCAGCTTATGTATCCCCTCCGGAGAAGGGACAGGTGGAAGAAATCAGCAACAGCTGGCTGAGTACCTGAGCCCTGCAAGGTGTGACACCTGCCAAGCAGAAGTCCAACAGGGAGAGGGTGGTGGTGGTAGCCGAGCAGCAGCAGCACCAGCAGCAGGAGCAGGAGCAGGAGCAGCAAGCAAGCAAGCAAGCTGGCAAACAGCAGCAGCAACGGCTCTCCTTCCCTGGATGGTGATGGTCTCCTTCCTCCTGCAGGCACTGGGTCTCCCAAGCCACCTCAGCCAGCCAGCTTATATATCCCCTCTAGAGAAGGGACAGGTGGAGGAAATCAGCAACATCTGGCTGACATCAACTCCAGGAAAACTCCAGGAGTTTTAGACCCTTCAGAGGCCCACTATGAATTGTTTGCAAGGCACTTTGAGGGTAAAGTTGGTCATCTCCGTAGCAATCTTGATGTCCCATCCACATCTACTGTAGTTCCCAGTGAGGTGTCCAGTGCAACCTCTGCTGCAACTTCTTGGGATCAGTTTCAGTTGATGCAGCCTGATTATGTGGACAATGTGCCTGCAATGATGATGCCAGCAACATGTCCTCTCAACCCTTGCCCTTCTTGGCTTACTAAAGCTCGCCGAGGGGGATTGACTGAGAGGATCCAGGGTATGGTCAATGCATCATTGTGGGAGTGAGTGGTTCCAGCAACCCTGAAAGAGCAGGTAATCTGACCACTCCTGAAAAAGCCCACCCTGGACCCATTGGTTTACGACAATTACCAAATGCCCCCTTCCTAGGGAAGGTGATTGAGAGGGTTGTGGCACAGCAATTGCAAGTACTCTTGGAAGAAACAGATTATCTTGACCCAATCCAGTCTGGATTCAGGCCTGGTTATGGGACTGAATCAGCCTTGGTCACCCTGATGGATAACCTTTATTGGGACAAGGACAGGGGGAGTGTGACCCTGTTATCCTTACTTGACCTGTCAGTGGCTTTTGATACCATTCACCATGGTATACTTCCTGGCCAACTTGGTGAGATGGGTATTGGAGGCACTGTTTTATAGTGGTTCCAACCCTATCTCTAGGGTCATTTTCACAGAATAGCATTGGGTGATTGTCTTTTGGCCCCCTGGCAGTTGTGCTCTGAGATGCCGCAGGGTACCATCTTGTCCTCCATGTTGTTTAACATGTATATGAAGCCCTTGGGAGCGGTCATCAGGAGATTTGGGGTGAGGTGACAACAGTATACTGATGACACCCAGCTCTATTTCTCTGTAACATCTGAATTTGGAGAAGCCATGCAAGCCCTGGATTGCTGCCTGGACTCGGTGGTGGGCTGGATGAGGGCCAGTAAACTGAGTCTGAATCCTAGCAAGAAGGAGACGCTGTGGGTTGGTGGTTCACGAATTTGGATAATTGGTCAGTTGCCTGCTTTGGATGGTGTTGTACTCCCTCTGAAGGAGCAGGTCTGTAGTCTTGGGGTGCTCCTGGATCCACCTTTGTCGCTAGAGGCCCAGATGATCTCAGTGGCTAGGAGAGCCTTTTACCAGTTTCAGCTGGTAAGACAGCTGCAGCCGTTTCTGGACCAGGATAGCCTGATCACTGTTGTCTATGCATGGTAACCTCCAGGCTGGATTACTGTAATGTGTTCTATGTGGTGCTACCCTTGAAGTTGGTCCGGATGCTGCAGCTGGTGCAAAATGTGATGGCGAGTGTGCTCACTGGGGCAGGGTAACACTACTACACTGCCTCTAGACCTTGTGCTTGGAAGAAGGAGAGAGAAATAGTAACTGTATTTCCTCACATTTGTTGCAAATTTCCAGGGGGAGGAAGTAAGGCTGTAAACACACTAGTTGCCAGACCAAAGCATTTCCATTAGCCAACCCGGAGGGGGGACAGGTTGATCTGCTGATCAGATGCAAAATCTCTTTGAAGCTGAATTTTTTTTTTAAAAAAAACCCTGCACTGAGCTTGGTCCTACCAGGTTTTACAGTAAAAAGGGGCAGGGTTTGACTAGTGTCGTGTGCCCCCGTTTTCAGAAGAGAGCATTGGAGGCACACTGGAAGTGGCAGAACAGTGAGTGTGTTTCTATCTGAATACAGCATGATAAGCCTAATGACTATGTGCTACTTGTGAGTGACCTTAATCTCTGGACTCTCAGCTTTCATTTTTTAAAAAAAGTTTCTAGGTGATCTGGTTCATGAGATGTACACCAAAACATCAGGCCCCCCGTCTGTTAAATGAACTCATAGCTGGCTGCTCTAACATGGCTGCTCCAAGGCAAATGCTATATTAGGCTGCATTAACAGAAATATAGTTTCCAAATCGCGTGAAATACTAGTTCCCCTCTATTCAGCACTGGTTAGGCCTCATTTTGAATACTGCATCCAGTTCTGGTCTTCACACTTCAAGAAGGATGCAGACAAACTAGAACAGGTTCAGAGGAATGTAACAAGGATGTTCAGGGGACTGGAAATAAAGCCCTATGAGGAGAGGCTGAAAGAACTGGGCATGTTTAGTCTGGAGAAGAGAAGACTGAGAGGAGATATGATAGCACTCTTCAAGTACATGAAAGGTTGTCACACAGAGGAGGGCCGGGATCTCTTCTCGATCATCCCAGAGTGCAGGACATGGAATAATGGGCTCAAGTTGCAGGAAGCCAGATTTCAACTGAACATCAGGAAAAACTTCCTAACTGTTAGAGCCGTATGACAATGGAACCAATTATCTAGAGAGGTAGTGGGCTCTCCGATACTGGAGGCATTCAAGAGGCAACTGGACAGCCATCTGTCGGGAATGCCTTGATTTGGATTCCTGCATTGAGCAGGGGGTTGGACTCATTGGCCTTATAGGCAGTGGCGTCACTAGGGTTGGTGTCACCCGGTGCGGTAACTCATGGTGTCACCCCCATGGACCTCCTCCCGTATCAGACCATACAGAATCCTTAGTAATTTTTTTGTACTAATGTTACTCGTAAATCATAATTCCCATATATCACTGAATGTAATGGCAAAATTAAATTAAATACTAGCAAAATTAAAATTACACCTTTAAATTACAATATCATACGCACATCTCAAATTCTTGCTCTTATTACTAATGGGAGTTAATTATCTTGCATATTATCTAGATCCATTTCAATCGGGTTTTAGGCCCGGTTTCGGCACTGAGACAGACTTGGTCGCCCTGTATGATGACCTATGTCGGGAGAGGGATGGAGGGAGTGTTACTCTGTTGATTCTCCTTGATCTCTCAGCGGCTTTTGATACCATCGACCATGGTATCCTTCTGGAGAGGCTCGTGGAGTTGGGAGTTGGAGGTACAGCTTGGCAGTGGTTCCGCTCCTACTTGGCGGGTCGTCTCCGGAAGGTAGTGCTGGGGGAACATTGCTCGACACCGTGGGCTCTCCAATGTGGAGTCCCGCAGGGGTCAGTTCTGTCTCCCATGCTTTTTAACATCTACATGAAGCCGCTGGGTGTGGTCATCAGGAGTTTTGGAGTGCGATGCCATCAGTACGCTGATGACACGCAACTCTACTCCTTTTCATCGTCTTCAGGTGAGGCTGTTAATGTGCTGAACTGTTGCCTGGCTGCGATAATGGACTGGATGAGAGCTAACAAACTGAGGCTCAATCCTGACAAGACTGAGATGCTGTTGGTGGGAGGTTTCTCTGATCAGATGATGGATATTCACCCTGTTCTGGACGGGGTTACACTCCCCCTGAAGGAGCGGGTTCGTAGTTTGGGAATATTTTTAGATCCTTCCCTGTCACTTGAGGCTCAAGTAGCCTCGGTGGCACGGAATGCGTTCTACCAACTTCGTTTGGTAGCCCAGCTACGTCCCTATCTGGACAGGGAGGACCTCACCTCAGTTGTCCATGCTCTGGTAACCTCTCGATTGGATTACTGCAATGCGCTCTATGTAGGGCTGCCTTTGAAGACGGTGCGGAAGCTACAGCTTGTGCAGAATGGAGTAGCCAGACTGATAACGAGGACCAAGCGGTCTGAACATATAACACCTGTTCTGGCCCGCTTGCACTGCCTACCAATATGCTTCCGGGCCAGATTTAAAGTGCTGGTTTTAACCTATAAAGCCTTATATGGTGCAGGACCGCAATACCTGCTGGAACGCCTCTCCTGATATGAACCTGCCCGTATACTACGTTCAACATCGAAGGCCCTCCTCCGAGTTCCGACTCATAGGGAAGCTCGGAGGACAATAACAAGAACTAGGGCCTTCTCAGTGGTGGCCCCCGAACTGTGGAATAGTCTTCCCGATGAGGTGCGCTTGGCGCCGACGTTGTTATCTTTTCGGCGCCAAGTTAAAACCTTCCTCTTTTCTCAGGCATTTTAGTTTTTTAGTTTTTTAGTTTTAAATATGTTGTAATTGATCTTAGATTTGTGGATTTTTATATACATGTCCCTTGCACTGATTTATTGGATTTTATTGTGTATATTTATATTTCTCTGTTGTACACCGCCCAGAGAGCTATGCTATTCGGGCGGTATAGAAACTCAACAAATAAATAAAAATAAATAAATAAATAAATAAATAAAATAAATATGCCCATAGTAAATTTTCAGATACTTTCAGACCCTCAGCAATTTTCAAGTGGTCTATGTAGAAGAAAGGTTTGGGAACCCCTGGAATAAGACACCTGCTTATGTCCCTATGCTGCTCTCTCCCCTCATTTAGGTGCCTGGGATGCATGCATGTTGACACACCTCCTTACAATTATGGAAAGTGATTCTTAATAATAAGTCTCCAGACACAAAGTTACATAGGTGTTTATCAGTTGTTTAGTAGAAAATTCAGAGCTGCAGGGTCCCTTCATGATAGTTACAGCCACAAACATCCTTTTTTGCTCCTGGATTAAGAATGAGATCTTTGTTAATGCATTCTCTCACAACAACAAACATCTCTAGGAGCCAATCAGCATGTAAGTGGAGAGCGTTAGCAACTGAGAAGAGTCTTCTCAGTGGCTGACTCACCTCCTTTTACTCTGATTGGCTCCAATCTGCAGAAAAGGCAAGGAAGCTTATTAGAAGACTCTTCTCAGTGACTAACACACTCCCTTTTCATGCTGACTGTAGGATGCTTGGAGACATAGGGACCCTGCTCCCAAAAAAGCAGAGGGACTAAGATCCCCTGGGCAACTACCCTCCTGGTGGTTATGGACATGACCGCAATATATTTTGTGACGTGCAAGTTTGACATTATTTATTAAGTGTGTTTAGGATTACACTGATGGCATTCCCAAATATGTACTTTCACACAGACTTTGGTTTTCCATAACACAATGTTTGTCCAAGCCTCCACACTGGGGGGGGGCATTACTTGCACACCCCTTCCATAAGCACATCGAAGTTGGATACACACCTGAACCAAGACCCAGACAAAAGGGCACTCAAAACAAAAAGGTAATTACAGTGGCTGAGTAGATCTTGTACAGTGGTTATACTGACTGGGCAGCCACTGTCCTTCACATTTTACAAAATACTTTTTCCTATACAAAGATTAAATTTCTGTGTATGAAAAAGTAATATATGAAGTGGTCTCAATAGTGAGAAAAGTAAACAAGTGAATGGTGATCCAAATGTTTTTCATTCTCACGTTATGAAGCTAGCTGCCAGATGATGTATCACCTTCACTACGCATGCAGTGTAGACTGAAAAAACAGCACCCAAGCCACCATTCAATACGTGCACGTGTTCTTTCCAACATGAATCTACAGGTCTCAAAAAGTTATGTGTGACAAAGTCCTCAAACACTTTATACCATGCCTCAAACATGGTCTCTTGTTCTACCAGCATGCCTTCACACCATCACTTTGCCAAAACATAAGGATAGGTAAATTGCTTTTAGGGAGGTACACAATTATGATTTCCTATTTATTTAATCTAAAAATATTTAAAATACATAAAAAACAGCCAGGGGTAGATATTGGAGAAATAAAAAATAAATACAAATTAAAAAAAGGGGGGGAGGTGAAAAGACCTTAAATGTGCTACTCACCATCTCTCAGCCTATCCTCCCCTCAGGATGAAAACAAGGGAGAAACATGACCACCCCCAGGAAGAACGGCACACTTAAAATGTAGAGGAAAAAATCATCTACAACCATAGTGTGAAATCAAATACTTATTGGGACACAGTATGAAGAAATATTTATATAAACATGACTAACAAATATGTTTATGAATTACACAATCTTTAAATATATTTATAGTACAATCCAATGTTTGTTTACTCAGAAGCAAGTCCCAATGTATCCAATGGGGCTTACTCAAACTGGGAAGTGTGCAGAGAACTACAGCCTCAAGTGATAAGGAACTTGTTCTTTCAACTTGTTCTTTTAAGTTGAGACCATATCCAAGTCTGAGTCTGTGTTGGAATTGCTTTTTAATATGTTTTTAAGCCTTTTCTTTGTTTTTTAAAAAATGTCTTTTTAAAGCTTTTAAAAAATATTTTCAAAGATGTTTTAATATATTTTAAAGTCTGTTTTTATGATGTTTTAAAGTGCTTTTAGTGCTTTTGTTTGCTGCCCTGGGCTCCTACTGGGAGGAAGGGTGGGATATAAATCAAATAATAAATAAATAAACTTCATTCACCCAACCCAAAATTCAGAATCATGCCTCTTTAGGCTGTTTTCCAACTGTTTATTCTTGCTTTATGGTTATTGGATTTTAAATGGCTTTATTTCTTGTTGTGAGCTGCCTTGGTTTCCAACCCTACCTCACAGGGTTGTTGGAAAGACTACACACACACACTGCAGATGTATAAATACATACAGCACATATAATAGTTTATTGTCAAACCAGTTGGTCATTGCAGAAAAATCAGTATTAGTTTTTTAAAAAAGCAGTATTCGTTTCCTATAGAATAAAAACTGTAATACCTAAGTAAGCCCTGCCTACTTGCTTTAAAATAGGACTGGAGGAGGGGGGAACAGAAAGACAACACAAACACAATTCTTTTTTACATTCACGCAAAAGTCCCATTGATTTTCAGCACATTCATAACCATGTCTACTCAAAAGTAAATCCTATTGAATTCAATGGGATTTACTCTGGAGATATGGGATTAGCAATGCTTTTACCCCCACAAAAGCAAGTATTGGGAAGGTTTTGAAAACACTGCCCAGGATCTGACTCCTACACACAAGAAGGAAAAAACTGAAATATATATACTTACCCAATTTATGAGATTTTCAGATAAACGGGGGGGGGACCCACCATTTTCTGGCCTTGCAATGAGGTTTACTAGACACTGCCACAGGTCAAACAAACACTTCACTGATTGGCTGCAATCCTGAATGGGCGGGGTTAAAGCTACAAAGTGCTATACAATAGTTTAAAAAAGATTTAACAGGGGTGGCTGACATTTTTATGTATATCTTGAGAACCGGACCACCTAGAAACTTAATTTTTTTTAAAATTAAAGCTGAGAATCACAGCCCTCTGATGGTGTCACCTGGTGTGGTCCACACACCCCACACCCCAGTAGTGATGCCACTGGGGGGGCGGCTGACATTTTTATGTATATCTCGAGAACCGGACCACCTAGAAACTTAATTTTTTTTAAATTAAAGCTGAGAGTCACCCCCTCTGATGGTGTCACCTGGTGCGGTCCGCACCCCCTCCACCCCCCTAGTGACACCCCTGCTTATAGGCCCCTTCCAACTCTACTCTTCTATGATTCTATGATTCTATAACCTCGCCCTTTCAGGTTTGTAGCTAATAAGTGAAGTCAGGGTTGTGATTGACAAAGGATTTCTTGACCTTTAGGCAGTAGCTAGACCCCACTGCAAGGGCAGCAAACTGTTGTTTTTTCCTGCTTATCTGAAACTCTCATAGAGTAAGTATATAGTTTTTAACAGTAGTAAAAGTCTTTTTCTCTCATGTGTGCAGGAGTCAAACAAGTTTAAATTTTCCTGGGCTGTTGAAGAGGGCAGTGTTTTGAAAACCGTCCCAATATGAAGCTTTAATCCAATACTTGCTTTTCTGGGAGTAAAGCTGCAGTGCTAATCTCACATACCCGGAGTAAACCCCATTGAATACAATCGAACTTACTTTTGAGTAGACATGGTTAGGATTGTGCTGTAAATTAATGGGACGTTTGAGTGAACATAACAAAGAATTGTGTTTGTGTTGTAAATTTTTCTCTCCCCCTCCAGTCATATTTCTAAAAACAATTAGGCAGGGCTTACTTAGGTATCACTGCTTTTATTATGTAGGAAACTTATACTGATTTTATTTTTTTTTCTAAAAAGGTTCTGCAATGACCAACTGGTTTTCACTAAAAACTATTATATGGGGTGTATGTATTTTTACATCTCAGGTGCATGTGTGTGTATGGAGTCTTTCCAACAAACCTCTGAGGTAGGGTTGCCGACTGGAAATCAAGCTAGCTCACAATAAGAAATAAATCCCTTTAAAATCTCATCATAAAAACAAGTATAAACAGTTGCAAAACAGCTTGAAGTGGCATGATTCTGAATTTTGGATTAGGTGAGTGAAGTTCCTTATCACTCGAGATTTGCACTTCTGTGCACGCTTCCTTGTTTGAGTAAGTCCCATTGAATACATTGGGACTTGCTTCTGAGTAAACAAACATTGGAATACACTAAAATACCTTTTCAGGTAGTGTAAATAATAAACATCTTTGATAGTCATGCTTATATAAATATTTTCATACTATGTCCCAATAAGTATCTGATTTCGCACTATAGTTGTGCACTATTTCCTCTACATTGTAAGTGTGCCCTTCTTCCTTGAGGTGGTCATGGTTCCCTTCTGTTGTTTTCATCCTGAGGGGCAGATTAGGCTGAGAGATGGTGAGTAGCCCATTGTCATCCATTTAAAAAAATTAATTAAAACAATTTCATGCAGACAAAGTTTATTAAGTAGATCCACACAGTACATTCAAAGTACATGCAACTCACATTTAAAGCACATGCCTTCCCTAAAGAATCCTGGGAAATGTAGTTTTCCCCTCACGGATAGTTCCCACCACTCCTAACAAACTACTGTTCTCATGATTCTGGGGTGTGATTCATGTCTGTCAAATGTGTGTTGATGTGCTTTAAATGACTGGTGTGGATCTTCCCTAGGTATGCTGTGCATTCATTAGTGAATTGAAAAGAACAATTTTAAAAGATACCTTTTTAAACGGGAAGGACTGTAGCTCAGTGGTAGGGCATATGCTTTGCATGCAAAGGTTTAAAATTCAATTTCTGGAAAAGAATTAAATAATTTTAATTATTGCCACAGGAGGTTGAAATGTGTGCCTAGGAGAAGCAGACAAGAACATGCAGTATTCCCCAAAAGTCTTTGTAATGTGCTGCACTTCACAATGAAGTAAATAACAAATGGGGATAATTTCTAAAAGTTCAGTGCATGTTTACTCAAGAGTAAGTCCTACTGTGTTTATATGTGGCTTACTCCCAGGTAAGTGTGCTGAGGATTACATGCATCTTATTAAGCATCAGATGTGCATCTGATTCTCCTGGAATCCTGGAGATCTGATGCTAGTCCATGACATCAGTACTGAACTAGATGGTACCAAATGGCCTGTGTCAGTATAAGGCAGATTCCTTTGTCCTAAAAGTGGAAAGAGACCCAAGGGCCACTGTGGCTCCAAAATTTATTTATATGTTTTATTTACAACATTTATATACTGCTTAATTGTAAAAAAAAAGCTCAAAGTAGTTTACAGAAGTAATTAAAAGAATAAAATTATTGGCAAAAACAAAGACAAGTATTTAAAAACATGCAAAATAATAAACCCAACAATGAGTTAAAAACAGATATAAAACACAATAGCTTCTAGGTGCCTGGGTAGGCTTGCTTAAACAAAAATATTTTTAGAAGGTGCTGTAAAGAGTACAATGAAGGCATCTGGCTAATGTCAATAGGCAGGGACTTCCAAAGTGTAGATGCTGCCACACTAAAGGACTGCTTTCTTACAAGAGCAGAAAAAGTACTATGTGGCATCCATAACATGTAAAGCACACTTTGAACTTGGCCTAGTAGCAAATCAGCAACCAGTGCAGATTTCATAGCAGAGGTATTATGTGCTGATAGGATTTCATTCATGTCAGCAATCATGCCACAACATTCTGCACTAACTACAGCCCCCGGGTCAGGTTGTGCTGCATGGGGATTTCTTAAATCCACTGATAATGCACCTTGTTGGTTGCATGATGGGTTGTTTCTTGCCCAATAGTGGTAAAAGAGAATTCACATACTGGGAAGTGTGGCTGCAATTGCTGTTCCCAAGCTACTGCTCGTGAAGGTAGATAAAACCATGTGTGTTTTCTCTCTGCAGTTATTACTCACTAGAATTGAGCCCTTCCTGGCTCATTAAGAGTGCCAGAGGGAGACTGGCCGACTGGGTGAGGGGAGTGGTAAATGCCTCTTCACAACAAGGCAGAATTCCAATGTGCCTAAAAGAGGCAGTTGTAAGACCTCTGTTGAAAAAGCCCTCCCTGGATCCCTCTATAATGGGTAACTATCGGTCAGTCTCCAACATTCCATTTCTGGGTAAGGTAATAGAGCGTGTGGTGGCTGCCCAGCTCCAGAGATTCTTGGATGAAATGGATTATCTTGACCAATTTCAGTCTGGTTTCAGGCCTGGCTAAGGGACAGAGACTGCTTTGGTCGCCTTGGTGGATGACCTACGCAGAGAGCTGGACAGGGGGAGTGTGTCCCTGTTGGTTCTACTGGACCTCTCAGAGGCTTTCAATACCATCGACCATGGTATCCTTCTGGGCCGCCTTGCCAGGATGGGACTTGGGGGCACTGTGTTGTGGTGGCTCGGCTCCTTCCTGGAGGGACGAACCCAGAAGGTGGTGCTGGGGGATTCCTGTTCGACTACTTGGCCATTGACATATGGGGTCCCTCAGGGATCAGTTTTGTCCCCCATGTTATTTAACATCTACATGAAACCACTGGGTGAGGTTGTCTGGGGGGTTGGGGTTCGGTGTCATCAGTATGCGGATGATACCCAACTCTATTTTTCCTTTCCACCTAAAGCCAAGGAAGCTGTCCTGGTCCTGAACCGGTGCCTGGCATCAGTGATGGACTGGATGAGGGCGAACAAATTGAAATTAAATCCAGACAAGACAGAGGTGCTCCTGGTTAGTCGAAAGGCAAATCAGGGAATAGGGATTCAGCCTGTGCTGGATGGGGTTACACTCCCCCTGAAGGCACAGGTTCGCAGTTTGGGTGTGCTCCTGGACTCAGCTTTGAACATGGAGGCCCAGGTCTCTGCAGTGGCCAGGAGTGCTTTTGCCCAGCTAAGACTGGTGCGCCAGCTGCGCCTGTTCCTGGAGACGCCTGATTTGACTACAGTCATGCATGCCTTAGTTACATCCCGTTTAGATTACTGTAATGTGCTCTACGTGGGGCTGCCTTTGAAGACTGTTCGGAAACTTAAACTGGTACAAAGAGCTGCAGCCAGAGTGCTAACTGGAGCTGGTTACAGGGACTATACAATCCCCTTGTTGCGACAGCTCCACTGGCTGCCAGTTTGTTTCCGGTCACAATTCAAAGTGCTGGTTTTGACTTATAAAGCTCTATACGGCCTAGGTCCAGGCTATTTGTCAGACTGTATCTCCCCATATGAGCCTGCCCGGGTGTTGAGATCCTCAGGAGAGGCCCTTCTCTCAGTCCCAACACCTTCGCAAGCACGATTGGTGGGGACGCGAGATAGGGTCTTCTCGGTGGCTGCCCCCAGGTTCTGGAACTCTCTTCCTAGGAAAGCACGAATGACCCCTTCCTTGCTATCCTTCCGTCGGCAGGCAAAGACTTTTTTATTCTGACAGGCTTTTGGACTAGAAGCTGTTTAAGATAGGACCTCATAAGGTCTGTTGTATTGTTTTATGGTCCTATTCTTAATGTTTTAAATTGTCTTAGTATTTTAAGTGTATGTTTCATAGTTTTAATGTTACGAATAGTTTAATTCTATTTTAATTGTATATTTTTGTATATTTTTTACCTATATGTGGTTTTTATTTGTAAGCCGCCCTGAGTTCCAGTTTTGGAAAAAGGGCGGTGTAAAAATAAAGAGTAATAATAATAATAATAATGAATTGGATTGGCTGTCAAAGTGAGTGTATAGGAGCCCACAGGGTAGACAGAAAAGGGTAGAGAATATTTTTACTCTTACTTGTTTCTCAGACCTCTTTCTGAAGTGAAGGGTCAAATCCGTAAAGATGTTTGGACCAGCCATGCTAAAAGGCAGGGGCAGAGCATTGTAGGCAGGGGATTGTGAACCCTGCTTGGATATGGATATATTTGCAGAGGATGCCTAGTCAAGCTTTACCAACAGCACAGTCCAAACCATATCTACTCAGAAGTAAGTCCTGTTGAGTTCTATGGGGGCTTAGTCCCTTAGTATGTGTTTAGAATTGCAGCCTTCAGGGGCATCCATCTTTACTCCCGAATGCTCCCATCTAACATCTCCACAACACTAGGCTCCTTTCTTCCTACAGTGGCCTTCTGGTGACTGGCCTGGCCTGAAGGCACTTAAACCCTTCTTGCTGAAAGCAAGTAGGCTAGATTAAATGTTCCCTACCCAGGCTCCATCTTTTAGCTAAGATGTCTAGCTTAATTTCCAGTCAGAGATATGTTTTTGTTTGAATTGTATGCTCCAAGCAACTGTAGTTGATGCTTGGTGTATCATGCTTAATGACAACACTTGGGCCTGCCCCTGTGTCATCGCTTGGGCCCACCCCTGAAATCTAAGGGTTTGGGATGCTTCTGACCTGGCAACCCTATTCTGGCCTGAAACCTTGGAGAGCTGTTGCCAATCTGTGTAAACAATACTGACCTAGATGGGCCAATGGTATGACTCAATGTAAGGCAGCTTCCTAGACTGAATAGCCCTGAGGCCCAAATTGGGACCTGTGCCCAGACTAATCAGGCCCATGGGTCAGAGGATTCCCACCCCTGTTCTAAGCATTATAAATCAATGCAATAGTTTAGGAGGACCAGATGGGACAGGATTTAAATGGTCTTGTACATTTAAAAGTTGTGGAGAAGTGGGAGCTAGGACAACTGCATAGTATGGGCAGAGCCCCCCAAATAGCAGTAGTCGTTAACTTTCTCAGCCTTGCATCTTCCATTCAGCTGTTGGAGGTATAGACTCCATGTGCTCTGTTGTACCCTATTTCAGCTGCTGTGCAAGTACTAATGCTAACTGAAAACATTTTACAGCCTGATTTGCTGGTGGTAAAATTAGAGAGTTGTGGAATGGAGTTTTTGGGGGGCAGGAGGGGTAGTGATGGAAGGAAAACTCTCAGGAAATTTATCAAAAAATTCTGTTCTGAGCAAATGTGGCACGGTGAATGCTGAAAGAAGCTATATTTAGCTCATGATGGTGGATGAAAGAATGAACTAAGAGAGAAAAATGGGGGGAGAAAGGGCTGAGTCCATTGCTTAATAACTGGTTGTATAATTTAATGATATATTGTGTAACGTAATGACATATTGCCATTTGCTGAATTTTAGTTGCAATTATTTTGTAACAGATGTGAAAGGGTCTCTTGAATTTTGTTAACTGATTTTTTTGGGTATATTTTGAAGTGTTAAAGGATCACAATATTATCTTTATTGCATATTTTGTCATTTCAATGGGCTGTAAATGGTAGAGTTCAGTAATGTAGAAAGCAGCCCTGTAGCCAGCCTTCCTTGTTAGCTGGGTCAGCCACATTTCTAGATGGGGCATTTGGATGTGGGAGATACATAGCGCCAGCCAATCCCCCTCCCCCACTGGTGAAGAGGATGCGAGGGAAAGATAAAGGCAGTGAGCTTCACCTTCACTCCTGCTCCATGCAGAGAGTGTGTCAACTTACATAATAGGCTACATAAAGGTCAAGTTAACATAAAATTTACTATGGACATCAGAAATTAAATGATTGGCATTTTGTTTTGTTTTGTAAGAAAAAAGGACATTAAAGATACATTGAACAAGGAGATACCAAAAAGTGTAAAACAAACAGAAGAAGTTAATTAAGAAGTTAAAAACTAGAGTGACATTTACAATACTCTAACCATTTGTATTTCTGAAACATAATTAAGAAATTATGGCCCTCTGTTCTTTGGGTGTGAATGTAGTTTAATTTGTTGAATTGTTTCACCCTTTTTTGAGAGACCCACAAGACTCCTGGACTCAAAAGCCCAACTTTGCCTATAGCTACAGAGCTAGATAGACACTTTATTGTTATGGTCAGAGACCAGAATGCAATACAGTACACATATATATACACATGCCCGTACACACAGTTTAAAAGCAAATCTCACTTCTGCATCAGTTGTTGGGTTGACAAAGTTTTTCGGTATTTGATGGCTGCAGCGCAAAAACTCGCAACCTTGGATGAGACTAGAGATTTTTTATCAGCTAAAAGATATTTAACATAAAAAGCAGCATCCCTGCCTGGAATTTTCTGTAAAATGGGGGCAATAAATAAGAGTCGGAGGTCGCTATAATAAGAGCACTCTAATAAAACATGGCCCACAGACTCTGTTACACCAGCGTCACAGGGGCAGACCCGCTCTGGAAATGGAATTTTTTGATATCTGCCCTTTAAAAGTGCCCATGGTAAAACATTATGCTTAGCCAGCGTGAACGCTTTCCTGTGATTGGAAAATTGGTTGTGATTGGTTGTGGAGAGAAGCCAAATACTGCGCAAGGGTAAAAGCCTCTGTGTGAGGATTAAAACTAGGATTAGAACCGACAAGAGACAAATGATTTTGCAATTCGACATCCAGTATTCGCTGCATGATGGCCGCCTTTGCTTGGGGGAAACCTATCGAAAGAATAACAGAGGGAGAAAAGCCTAAACTTGAAAGTTTAGTAAGCAGAGTTTTCTTCCATTTAGACTGGAAGACATCAGATAGTAGAAGGGGGACCAGACCAACTGGGAAAAACATCAATTTTAACCAGTACTTAATCTTGGCCATCCATATGCGAGTCTCAGTCGGGGGGAGCCCAACTTCGAGGCGTAAGATGGTATTGGGGACACAAGGAGGGGTGCCCAATATATTCCTTAGGAACTTAGTTTGAATGGTTTCAAAGGAGGTGCATTTGCCATAGGCACTTATCTGGGCACCATATAACAGTTGGGAATTATTTTGGCGGTGAAAACCTGCAACACAGATGAAACATGTTGCCCACCTTTTGTATAAAAAAAGGAGAGTAGCGCCTTTGTGCACCTCTGGGCATTAGCAATGGCATTTTTTGCCTGCAGATGCCATGCTCCAGATGAATGTAAGGTTATCTCTAAATACCTATATGATGACACTTGTTCTATTGGGTTTCCATTTAGTTGCCATCGATATTTTACCCTCTTCCTGGTAAACACTACCGCCTTTGATTTGTCATGGTTGATAACCAGCTGCTCTTTTTCACAATAGCTAGCGAGGGCTCTGAGCAGGCATTGCAGACCAGTGCTTGCAAGGGACAAAAGTACTGCATCATCTGCATAGAGGAGGATAGATATGGGCCTATTTGACAAAGTAGGATGATGTGAAGGGACCAGCGCCACACTCTTAATCAGGGAGTTAATGTAAAGGTTAAACAATGTGGGTGCTAAGATACAGCCCTGCTTGACTCCCTTAAAAGTGGCAATGGGCTTAGACAGATTGCCAGCATTGTTGCATCTTATACGGACTTGGGTGTTCTTATATAAGCAGCGTATGAGTGCTAACAGATGTCTATCAATGTTAGTAGACTCAAGTTTTATCCACAGCCTGTCCCTTGGTATAAGATCAAATGCTGACTTGAAGTCTATAAAAGCTGTATAAAGGGCCCCCCCTGGTTTGGATGTGTATTTTTCCACAAGATGCTGTAGAACAAGGCTGTGATCCATGGTAGAGCAATTCGCTCTGAATCCGGCTTGTTTCTCTTCCAAGATATTTTCCTATTCCGGCCAGCTTTGTAATTTTATAAGTAAATGGCTCGCATTAAGCTTGCTGACGGTGTTCAGCAAACTTATGGGTCTATAGTTGGTGGGATGTGAACGGCTGCCTTTTTAAAAGATTGGTATGATAATGGCAAGTCCCCAGTCCTCAGGGATACAGGCAGTTTGATCAATGCTCGTAAATAGAGCTACCAGGACTGGAGCCCACCACTCTGGGTTGGATTTAAATACTTCAAGGGGGATGTTATCTGACCCTGGAGCTTTACCCAACTTCAATCTTGCGATTAAGGAGGTAACTTCCTTAACGGAGACCGGGGGCCAGTTAGGGAAATCATTTATGGGGTTCACTAACTGATGTGCCCTGTTTTGATCGCTTGAATAAATGTTATGGAAGTACAGCTCCCAAGAGTTCACAGGTATATAATAATCCACATTAGTGGATGTATTTGGCCAACCCCTGGCCACTAGCTTCCAAAAAGCAGACGAGTCCTTGGTCCTTGAGGCAACAATCAGGGCCCGCCAGTGCTGAGCCTCTGCTAATCTTTTCCCCCTCTTAATTAAAAGTTTATAACTTTTCTTCAGATCTAGGCATTCAGGTGGCAGTACGGGAAGATATTTAGTTCTGTAATCCCTGTATTTCTTAATTAGCAGTTTTTTAAAATCAATACACTCCTGATCAAACCACGGTTTGTGTTGGAAGTGGGGCAAGAGCAACTCCTGTTTTGTTCTTTTGTTCAAGCTCCAGAGGGAAGATAGGGCTAGGGTCCTCCAGATGGATAGGCTTTGTTTACCTTTTACCTGTGATGCTCTGACTGACTTCCTTCTGTTGCTAGACTGTGACGCCTTTAGGGAAGCTTACCTGCCCCTCCTCCTTCTGCCCTTTCCATTCCTTTGTCCTCTGGCTGACCAGGAGAGAGGAGACTCCCTTTGTCTCTGCTCTCCCTCCGAGCATGGGGCTGACTCCTACACCTGGGAGTTATGCCTCCAACTTAGCTAGTTAGTTAGAACTGGGTATGCCTTTTCTATCTACTATGTATTTCTGTAAATAAAGTAGCTTTTCTTATTTTACTAAGTCTCCAGTCTCAGTGATGCTGATGAAGGGTAAAAGCCTGCTTTCTTAGGCAAACGCACGCACACGCTGGCATACTCGCATTTCAACACCTTCTGTTACTCTCTGCTGCTGTGGTGCTGCTTTTAAATGAAATTAAGCAACACACCTACACACAGTGCAACAGTTTGGAATGGTGATAGCAAGTAGGTGGCCATGCCGAGGGCTTGGGGGGTCAGACAGTGTTGTACCTCCGTAGTCAATTCTTGGAAGGCAGCAAGCATAGCATCTCTGGGGGTCGCTGTTAGCGGGTTTCCTGGTGTCGGAGACAGCTGGCTGAGTATAGTATCCCTTTTAGGTCCTTCTCCAGCTTGGTTGACCATCTAATGCGGGAGGCTCTTATTTCCAGTTCTACTATCAGGGTTGGTGGCTGCTCAGCATAGGTGTTATGAGTGCCGCAGCATAACGACAAGGTGAGGGGGAGATGGTCACTCTCAGAACGGTTGTCGACTGTACAGGTGGATATGGCATTTAGCAGATCATAGGAGACTATAAAAAAATCAATTGAGGAAGCTCCTAGACCGGAGAAGTAAGTATATTCACCACTTCTGTAACTATCCACAGACCCATTTGCTATAACAAGATTCAGTCTATGTACCATTTGGGCCAGGCAGAAGCCAGCATAGTTGAACCCTAGATCTTTAGATCGACGAACTGGTAAGTTATGGGCCTCATCAGGAACAGGTGGGATTTCATGGAAGTGGGCATATAAGGCCTCATCATTAGGACCTAATCTGGCATTAAAGTCACCTGCAATCAACACCACTGCTTCCGGATATAGCATTGTCATCTTAACTATGTAGTCCTCTAGTTCTTGGCAAGTGGTTTTCATTGACTTTTTATGTCGAACCGGGGGGAGGTACACATTTATCAGAAGCAGGCAGGCCCAGTTAAACTTAAGGACTAGCGACATGGCTAGCCCAGGCAAATAATTTGGTCTGGTGATGTTGATTCTGAGATTTGTAATAGCTACAGAGCTACAGCCTATAGCTCTTTTACCTGCGGTCTGTCCTTGTGGTCTGATTCTTCATGAACTGAACTACTTTGATAATGACAGTGAGCTCCTGAGCTTGGTTTTGATGCTGGATTAAGTATCTCAGTTTTAGATTCCAGCTGAAAAACAAACTTGTCCATACTACAAGTTTAGGGAAGGACAGAGAGAGAAAATAAATACTTTAGGGTGTGTTTGCTAACTCCTCCTCCTCGGGAGTTTCTCCTTCTAGTCTTATTCCTAACCTTTAGATTATCCTTTCTGTTGGACAATCAAGGGAAAACCTTTTAACTGGTTGCTATATGTCGCGCTGCGATAGTGCGTGTGTGGTCCAATACAACACCAAAAGCAGGTTCAGGTATAGAAAAGATCCAGTCACAGGCAATGATTTCTTTTAAGAGTCTTTACTGAGACATTTAGAGTTACAACCAGCTTCTTTCACATAAACGCTACACCCCCATGTCCTTTCGGTTTCTCTCCAGCCTTATGTAGATAAGAGTGCCCTTGTGATGGCACAGCTGCCATCGACGGCCTTGGCACTCTTCCCAACCGATTTAACCCCATAAGAGCAGGTTTGTCCGTTGCTTTCCTCTCTGTGAGGAACACATCATATAACCTGAGAGCCCAACAGCCCCCACCTGTTTCTCACAGACGTTTCAATTCCCTTTAACATAGATTACAGTTTTACATTACATCCTTTGTTTTTACATGTTTACATTTTCAGATTCTAGGCTTACTTTATTCATTACCTTTTGTTTTTACACAAGTCATGTACAATGTATCTGCATCCACTTCTTGTTCAGTGTATGCCCCCTGGCCTGTGATAAGGCCTATTGTGAATCTATCAGGCGGCTTCCCTTTGTTCTCTCTCTCAGAGCGTCTTAAGGGCAATTGAGACTCAGTTTCCCTTGTGCTACTGTTGCCTGCACTAGCTCCTGGTACGTCTCTATCTTGTAATGACACATCATCAGCCTTTCTTTTCTTTGTTTTATGTTTCCCCCAAATGAGTTCGTTTAATGCATCCTTTAATGGCATTTGCAGTACTTCTTCTTCTGCGCTAGGACCTGGCTGTATGTCTTCTTCTTTTACTGCATGTATATCGTGTGACCCATTTAGATGTATAGTCTGACTTTGATCCCACTCTTGATCTGACACTTTTATGCTTCAACTAAGAATCACTTGTTGCAGCTCAGGCACCCAGACCCTGTAATAGGCGTTCTGAAAGCCCAGTACACATCCCTTCTGGGCTCTAGGTGCTAGCTTACCACGCCTTTTATTCTTGGGAACGTGAACCCAACATTTAGCCCCAAACTGCTCAATGTGCTTTATCCGTGGTTTCTTTCCCATTAGTTTCTCATAGGGAGACATTCCCAGAACTCTGTGTAACAACCTATTCTGAATATATACAGCATACAGGATACACTCTCCCCAAAACGTGTTATCTAGGTTTGAATCTCCCAACATGGCTCTCATGGATTCCTGAAGAGACCTGTTTTTCCTCTCCACAACCCCATTAGAAAACGGAGAAAATGGAGCCGTGAAGTTTTGGGCTATTCCCTTGCTTTCCATGAATTCCTGCAAAGCTTGGCTCGTGAATTCACCCCCCTGATCTGAGCATATGCGTTTTATTGTGACCCCATGTTGTGTTTCCACTCTCTTTATGAACAAGCGTAATTTTGTATCTGCCTCATCCTTTCTCTTCAGCAAGTACACATGACAATACCTTGTGAAATCATCTACCACAACCATGAAATACTTAGCACCCCCCTTTGAACACTGCAATGGTCCAGATAAGTCGACATGTATTAACTGAAATGGTGCAGTTGTCGTGCATTCTGCTGTTTGATTTATGGGTGCCACTGTGGCTTTAGTCCTGTAACACACATCACACTCATATACTTGCTCACACCCCTTTAATTTCATATCCTCGCTATGAGTCGGGGTTTTCTTAATTGTGTCATAATTAGCATGACCCAATCTTCTGTGCCACTGATGCACACAGCTTTCGTGCAACAGCTTATTGGCACTTAATACAGCACATTCTGGCTTAGCGTGAGTGCTTTGCAATGTGAACAGTGAATCTTGCAGACACCCCTGCATGCATATCTCATTCCCTCGTTTAACAACACATTTCCCTTTCTCAAAGATTACAGAATAACCCATATCTGTAAGTTTCTTTACAGACAAAATATTACTTGCCAATTGCGGTACTAACAATACATCTGTCAAAATAGTCTGGAGCTTACTCAGTTTCAATGTTCCACGTGCCAGGACATCACGTTTGGATCCGTCAGCCAACAAAACAGTTTCTTGCACTGGTATCGATGAGTGAAATAGGCTTGCATTATTTATGAGGCAATGAGAAGCTCCACTATCAATTACCCAGTGAGAGTTAATTGTTTTATGCTGCTTTGTACTAACAAAGTTCACGCTAGATTGCTTCCAGCCTCTTTCTTGGCTGTACAGTTTCGCTGTATATGTCCCCTTGCTCCACAAAAATAACAGGATTTTAGTCCATGCTGCTCTTTGAAGGTAAACTGCTTAGTTTTGACTGCTTCTTTCGGCTCAGTCCTGTTAATTTCCTGTCTTCTTTGCCATTCTTGATTGAGTTTTTCTTCCACAAAATCCAGACTCAATCCTCCATCGGGCATCGCCTCCATTGATGTCACGAGATTGTTCCATTTCTCGTCCAGTGAAGACAAAATGATGTACACCTTTTGTAGATTGCTATGCTCGACTCCTCTGTCCTCCAATTCTGCAAACAGACGTCAAAATTCTGTCAAATGCTCAGTCATGCTGCTCTCTTCAGTTAGATGCATCCGATATAACTTCCTTGCCGAACAAAGTTTGCTCCCCGTGGTTTGTTGCACATGTACATTATTCAAAACAGTCCACATGCGTTTTGCTGTGGGTTCATCTCTCACATACAGCAATTGAGAGTCGGACAGTGCTAATGTGATAAAAGCCTTCACCTTTTCATCCTTACATGTCCATGCCGCTTGAGGGGCCGCCGGTGGGGTGGTGTCAATTACTTCAAACAAATCCTCTTTGATCAGAAAAACTCTCATCCGTAGCTTCCAGCTGGCGTAGTTTGTTTCAGTGAGCCGTTCCATTGGCATTCCAGCAGACATGTTTATCGCCATCCTCAGCGATCTGCTTTCTGCTCACCTCTTTCTCACACGGTTTCCAATCAAGCTTGCGTCTCAGCTCCGAGGTTTCGGACCAGAACTAACTCTAGCGCTGTAAATTGGACCAGAAATCTGGGCCCATAACCTTTGTCGCGCTGCGATAGTGCGTGTGTGGTCCAATACAACACCAAAAGCAGGTTCAGGTATAGAAAAGATCCAGTCACAGGCAATGATTTATTTTAAGAGTCTTTACTGAGACATTTAGAGTTACAACCAGCTTCTTCCACATAAACACTACACCCCCACATCCTTTCGGTTTCTCTCCAGCCTTATGTAGATAAGAGTGCCCTTGTGATGGCACAGCTGCCATCGACGGCCTTGGCACTCTTCCCAACCGACTTAACCCCATAAGAGCAGGTTTGTCCGTTGCTTTCCTCTCTGTGAGGAACACACATATAAACTGAGAGCCCAACAGGACTAACTAAGCAATTGGGAACTAATTATGGAAAGCAATTGAATATTTTTACTGGTTGCTGGGTTGATTTTTCTTCCCAGAACCTCAAAAAGGACTCATGCTAAGCTGCACACCTTGGGAAAATCAAAAATTAGGCAAGAGTTATAGCCTGTGTGGCTAGCCAGCTAGCTAACTGTAGTGTAGACAGTGTTCACAGCAGTGTTTCTATTCCTTTAGGGCCGTTTTAATCCTTTGCCATCAGGTACTCAAGAAAAAGAAGGGGAAAAGGCCACTGTGATTGTGTGTATAGTGAGTGTTTTAAAAGAATAAAGAGTAACTTAGGGTAGATATTTTTTTCAGATTATTTGACGTTATCTCTTCATTTCACTCTTTAGTTATAAACTCCCAGTCCTGCTCTATGCATCGTAATAACTGCAGAATAAACAAACATGCTTCTTTATTGCTGTCTGGCTAGATAACACAACTGAAACTGAAACTGAAAAGCAGTGCAAAGGAAAGTCCAAGGGGTGCAGTCCAACTTTAGCCCATAATACAAAATTCTAATATTTAACTCTTCAAGGGTCACGTTATTGTACAGGCTGTTTTTTCAGGATTACTTGTAATTATAGGGCGATAGTAACCATGAAAAATCCATCCTCAGTAAGGGAAAGTCTTGAGTGAGCAGATTTTGGGGGTCCTATTCTTAAATTGCTCCTGTTATTAGAATAAGCTGTCATTCTTAAAATGGAGGTTGTCATTGTCTTTCATTTCACAAATTAAAAAGAAGACAATTTTCCAAAAAAATCCAATGGGGTGAAGCACAGGTCTATGGGTAGTGCTTCACTCCATTTACCCTACTCTGGCTACAGGGCTGGTATAAATGAAAAAAAGAAATGAAATAAGGAAGGAAACCTTATAAATATAGGACTCAAGAATTCTCAATTCCCAAGGGTTGTCCACTTGTTTCTAAACTGTTCATATATCTGGAGTCAACACAGGAACATAGGAATCTGCCTTATAGCAAGTCATACCATCCATCCATCTATTTCAGTCTTGTTGACACTGTCTAGTAGTGGTACTCCAGAGTTTCAGATAGGAATCTCTTTCCAGCCCTACTTGGAGACACCAGGGATGGAACCCGGAAGCTGCATGCAAAGAATGTGATCTACCATTGAGCAACGGCCTTTCCCTAAAGTTGTCTCCATAAAATGTGTTCTACTTCTTATAGAGTCTATCCATAATAGAGTTCTGAATCACCTTACCCTGTTTTTGCCTATACAAACAGGTGTTTCAAAAAGAGGAGCACTAGGTACTTTCAGAAAGAACCCAACACAGTAACAACACTGTAAGCTGCGTTATACAACAGAGTCAGACTATTGGCCCATCCAGTAATTCAGTGGCTTTCCAGGGTCTCAGACAAAGAACATTCCTAGCTCTACCTGGAGATAGCAGGGATTGAAGCTAGTACCTTCTGCATTTAAAGCAGATGCTCTCCCACTCAGCTATAACCCCAGAACAAGCTGTATTATAGAAATATGATGCATACCATCTTTCAGCTGTCATACCCACAATGGAAACTGAAGTGGCTGTTTAGGAAAATAAGAGGATATATCAGCCATGAGTAAGCTAGATTCTCATTATCAGATTGCACTTGAAATTAGCAGTGGTGCTCTCCTTGTCTTGTCTTCACTGAGGTAGTGGAGGACAGGATTGTCCATAATTTGTCAGGTTAAAAGGTTGCAATCCTTTATCATTTGTGTCTGATGCTGCCTTAGCCATGTTTCCAGTTTCCAGTATTTTTATGCTAGAGAACACTCTGCAATGAAATAGCATATGTATTGTTCAAGCCTTCCCCCTCCCACCAGGTAGCTTAGCCTTCTATTATTGTAAATAATAATTCTGTATTCAAATCAGGAATGAATGCCCCTCACAATAAAAACAGAACTGCATAGATCACAAGCTCCATAAAGCCGGACATCACTATAACTAGCAAATTGACAGGAAAGATGGATCAACCTGCATTCCAGTGGCCTTGTTTTTCAGAGCATTGTGGAAAATGATAAAAATGAATATGAATCAGTGAAATATAATAGCAGTGGAGGCAAAAGCTCTGTCTTCAGATTTGTAACAGATGGGGAGAACTCAGAGCCTCTTGCAGTTTTAAATGTCACATAGTACCCAAGTCCAACCAGTTGGGTTTATTCATAGCACTGGGCTGCTTCCAGCTTCATATCTACAGCCAAGTTATGGATCTGAGTATTCATGGGAAGAACATCAAGGATTAGCAAAAGAGACCTTATAAATGTAGGACTCCAGAGGACTGAATGAGAAGTTTTGAACCAACCAGGGAAGTTATGAACTTGCACAATTTGCCAGCATTATTGGTCATAGTATTTGCTCCTGAGAATATCCTGAGTCTTGTTTTGTTGCCTTCTTGCCTTGTCTAAACACCAGTGGCACATGCTAGGTTTGAAAGGGCTGACTTGCATTTCAGCCTTTGTGCATTGGCATGCATATTCAAATGCATAATAAATAGCAAGTCCTGTTGAATATGAAGGCATGACACCCTCTGACTTTGCCTTGAGCATCCTGTCTTCTATGCATTTGTAATAATAAAATGAAACATTTCTGCAGTCCTTTAGAACATTCAAAGTGACTCACATCATACGGGATTTCCTCAGTACTCCTTAATGAAATAAGATCAAAGTTATTGTCCCCATGGTTTAGCCAGAGAACTGAAGCTGAGAGACAGTAGGTTGTCTAAGACCATCTAGTGTAGGGGTGGGGAACCTGTGGCCTTCCAGATGTTGCTGGACTCTGTGATGTTCTTGTGTCTCTGGGATTATCATCTCCAGATTCCCATATACCTGGATCAGGAAATCCCCAGGAAGTCTGCCTTAGCCTGGGTCAGATATGCCCTCTGAACCACAAGTTTCGGCTCCACCACCTTTTTCCTTCAAAAGGTGAACACTGGTGAAATCTGACTATAAAATGGGTGTAGGTATAGCTGCAGAATAGGACCTTAATATGGTAGCATGCTTGACCAAACAAATAAACTTCATTATACACAAGATGTTACATATGATAATAAATGATTGGCTCCAACCAGCAGAACATACAAGGAAGCATGTTAGATGATCCAGTAAAAGTCTCCAACCGCCTGCTGTGGTCGACACCTTTCAAGTGAAGGGGCCTGCTTTGTGTGGTCAGCTCTTATTCGGCCTGGGGGAGGCTTGTCAGCTGTCCCAAGCAGGTGCTGCTGGGGACACTTAAGCAACTCCAGCCAGTGCCTTGCTGCTCCCCACGGTCAAGGCCTAGGCCCCTGAGCCCGACATGAATTACCAGCAGCAGCAGCAGCAGCAGTAGCAGAAGCCTGGGGAGCAGTAGCTGAGTGAGCCTGAGGAGATGGAGATGGAAGAGTTAGGAAACATAGAATACATAGGCAGCCTCCTCTTGCTCCTTCTCGGGCCAGGGGCTGGAGCGTCTTCAGGGCTGCGACCTGGAGTTCGTGATGTGGCGTGCGTTGGTGATGATGGACCACGGCTCCTCGCAGGACTCAGTGGACTTCAACATGGGCCACTCCAGCTTCATCTTGCACTGCCACCTGGAGCTCACCCTCCATGCCCCGCACTTCTATCTACACTGCCTCGGCAAGAATGGTGTCCTTGTCGACGGCTCCTTCCAGCACAGGGGCAGCCCGGGCCTCCAGCTGCCCCTGCATCCTTCTGTTCACCATTTTTGGGATCCCCTGGGAAGCTTGTGAGACTTTGGGAGCAATGTGTGCGTTGGACCATGGGTGAGAGCCAGGGTGGATGGGTGGGGTCCTGGGTGAGAGCCAGGAGGTTGAGAGATGTTGAGTGAAGAAGTGCAAGGCAATTATTTTCATATTTATTTGTTAATTTGTATTACGTATTGTTGCTTTATTGTATATTTTTATAATATTTTCTGTTTTATCTTCTGTACACCACTTAGAGATTTTTATATATATTAAGCGGTATAGAAATGGCTTAAATAATAATAATGAATAAGTTGTTGCTGTCCCTATCCTACCTACCTATCCTTCCCCACTAATCCCAATGAAATCCTCCCCCAAACCCACAGCCCTTCTAACTAGATGTTCTCTTCTTGATCTCTAATCTAATCTCACTCTATCTGTCAAACCCCAATGGCTTCAAAACTCACCTTGGAATTCTCACTCGTACACTCCCTCCTACCTGTCAGTCACACCTCATCTGCACCTACTAACATTCTATTAACACTTTCTTACCTGCACACAATTTCAAAACAGTTTTAAACATATAAATAATTCTGATTTCTTTACGAACTCCAACTCCCATCCACCCTAAGCAGCATGGCCAATGGTAAAGGATGATAGGGATGTAGTCCAGCAACATCTGGAGGGCCTTTGCTTCCCCATCCCTGATCTAATGGCTCATGCATTTGAGCCAAAGATTTCCTGACTCACAGCTAACCCAGTGATTACTCTACACCAGTTTGTCATAGCTATAGCAGTGTTATACTCCTTCCTTCAGACACTGACAAAAATTCTATGGTTTCGTTATTTTAATTTTTTACTCTTAAATGAGTTGTCAAGATTTGATTAGTTGAACCAGGGGTGGGGAATCTCAAGCCCTAGGGCCAAATGTGTCCCCCAGGCCCCTTGAGCCTCTGCCAGATAACATTCCCTTCCTAGCTTCCCCCTCTCTCCCCAGACAACTCTCCTCTCCAGCCTTGCTTTACATCTCCATGAGTGTTTTTGCCTGGCTGGAATGCATCCTTGAAGTCTGATAATGACACTTGTTTGCCTAGATGGGGGATAGAGAGGGGTGTGTGAGTGTGTGTAGAAAGTAGTCTACTGTACAAAGGTAAAATGTACATGAATTGCTCCCCCTACTTTTGCCTCTGGCTCCACCCACCAGTGTCAGGGGGGCCCTGGAAGGTTGCCCAGAACAGAATGTGGCCCTTGGGCTGAAAAAGGTTCCTTATCCCCACATGAAATCTTTTAAGCAGAGATATTAAGCACATACAAGTCTCACACAGCTCCCCATTACTTCCTCAGAAGGTGTGTTGTCCATGTGGTTGCTAACCATGACACAACATTAACCCACATGGGCATTCTCTTCCCAGTGTGGGGGCTGCCATAGAGGCCACAACAACCACAAAGAGATACATGTATCTGGAGGGACCCAAACAATGCTGCCCAAGAAAGGGTGAGATAAAAATTTAATATAAATAAATAAATAAATAAATCGCTGCCTCCTGTTGAGTTGTGGGGTGGGGTGTGAGACTTCAAAACATTATTAAGATCACCAACAGCATATTACAGAACTCTAGCCTGGGATCAGTTCATCACATAGGAGAGGAAGCAGATGCTTGCTAGAGGCTTTTGCTAAAGGGATAAAGGGAGAAGGTGGCCTGCCCTGGACAGGAGTTAGTTTCTTATTTCCTACTTTTCTGAGTCCTGTTAATATTTCCCCATTCCTACTCCTAGGATTGAGGCCCAGGAACTAATCTAAAGGTCCTCTTTTGCCAGGAATGGGTGGCTTCCATCTCTCCTTCCTAGTGGTGCAAAACCAACCACCCTCCCTAACTGGGTTCTAATGCTGATCTGGCAGGCACAGCCCTTGGCCTGCCTGGCCAGACACTGCCGGTTTCTGCAGAAACAGTTGGGCTTTCCTGCCTCCTTCCTTGTCCTATTGGGCCTTCTCAGTTCTCTTGCCACTAGCTTCATCATTCTGTTTCTTCCCCGCAGGGCCAGTGTCAGGCATGTGGGGGCCCTTGGGCACCAGCCTGCCCTGGGCCCTGGCACACACACACATGCACTCGCACGCACACACATGCACGCCCCACCTACCTGTTTCTCCTGTCTTTGGGGGCTGTGCAGCTGCGTGCGCAGGGCTGCCATTAACCAATGTGGCGGCAGAGGTTTCCCTAAGGGGCTGAAGCCTCCGCTGCCATCTTGGTTGGTGGCACACATGGTGCTACATGTGCACATCCCTGCCATCAACAAAGATGGCGGCAGGGGCATCAGCACCTTAGGGAAACTTTGGCCACCATTTTGGTTAATGATAGCCCTGCACGTGCTGGGAAAAACAGAAGGGAGTAGAAAAAGAGTAAGGCCAAACAAGAGATGGATTGATTCCATAAAGGAAGCCACAGACCTGACCTTACAAAATCTGAACAGGGTGGTTCATGACAGATGCTCTTGGAGGTCGCTGATTCATGGGGTCACCATAAGTCGTAGTCAACTTGGAGGCACATAACAACAAGAAGCACGTGCAGTGTGCGCAGCCACAAAAGACAGGAAAGACAGGTAGATGCAGCCAGCGAGCAGGTGGGGAGTTTGCAAGCTCCCTCCCTGTGATCACAGAAGGGGGTGCTACTCCTCTCCCACCTTATCAAGGGGCCCATCAGACAGGGCCTGACCTGGCTGCCCTTTGGCGCTGCCTCCCCATCTCTTTTCCTTCTCTCTGTTTCCATCTTGTCCATTCCTGCTCAGTTGCTCTTCTGAGCAGCCCAGGCTTTCAAGTTTCCACTCTCCCGTCCTCCTCAGCTGGCCACCCCAGGCTGGTCTGTCATCATTCAGTGCCCTTGTCTGATGACATCAATGGGCCCTGAAGCTCCACAACCACCCTGTGTCTGCTCCATGGCCGAGAAGAGGCAACCAGGCAACTGACCCCCTCAACTCTCCATCCTACTGCCTTTTAGAATTTCTCACCAACAAAACCTTATCATCTATATGACTGAGTGCAAGCTATTTCATACAACATTTAACAATGTGACACCGAATGCTAATATACTCTAATATTGAAGCAAGTGAAAGAAGGAAGCAGAACATAATGCCCTCCAAAACCTTTTGACAAGCCTTCTTTTCTTCCAAGATAAACAAAATATAAACATAACCAACAGAATAAAACAATACACTATGTAGATCATAATCATATTGCTCATAAATATTATATTTTGATCATCCATAGTAAATTGTTAACACAATTTTAATTTATACACTAATATTCTTCCCTTTCTTTTTCTTTCCTGCAGGACTGTTGAATATCTTTCCTAGTCTTTCATTTGTTGAACCATTTACTAATAGTACCATATCCATGTGTATGCCATTGGCAGGGGAATCCTTGAATCTTGGAGATTTATATAATTGATAAAATCACACTATACTGAAAGGAAATTAGTCCCTTTACTTTGTCCTCTTGCTCTCTTTAAATTATCTGTTACCTTTTTGAGTAGAGCTATATCCCAAACTGTGTTATACCAAGAATCCATATTTGCTCCTTTAAGGCCTTCTCATTAAAAAAATATATATACATGAACTTAAGAGGTTGCTTGTCCCCTTTGGCTTTGGCATCCACTTAGACCACAGGATTAGTTAAAAAAAAATAGATGAAATCTATAATCTCAACTAAATGAATACAACTCTCTGTGATAATGGGAATGCAATGTGAGCCTATTGATTGTGGTATATAGATCCTATTAAAATATAGATTTAGATAGCAAGGACTAAATCTTCCCAAAAAAGAGAACAAGGTAATTGAGCATATAGGACAGCAGCAGCATATGCATCCATGCAAATCTAAATGTTTTCTCATCCAGCAGCAGCAGTGTTGAACACAATGTACTCTTTGCGCCTATGTGCCCAGCGATGCAAATGAGCTCAGAAGATGACCATGTATTCAGCTGTGCAAGTGCATTTTCAAATATGCTAAGGAGCAGAAACAGGAGTCCTAAGCTTATGCAGTGCAACATCATCATCTTTAATGAACTCATGAATGATTGAATAGCTAGGCTCTCCCTTCCTAGAAACGCCTCTCATTTGGGGAAGAATATATATTAAGCTGTAAACATCTTCCAGAAACTTATTCCTTTACACTTCAAACTTTTGCAAAATGAAAAATACTTGACATTCCAATTCGTTTCTCTCCCTTAAAAAATAAAATCTTTGCTTCAAAAAATAATAGACCAAGCCCCCCCCCAAATTAACACACGCAGGTAATGCAGGTAATTTAATCATTTCCTAGCAAGAAAGAATCTCAAAATTGATTTATATCTCAAAGTACAAGTCATGAAAAGGCAGCTAACATTCTCTATAAATATTACTAGTCTCATATTTTTATCTTTACAATATTATGACATGCTAAATCTATTCTGGTTGTTTCAATTTTTACCTTGGTTTATAAATATTACCAGTGACTTTTGAACATCTATATACCTTATGGATAGAAATATTTCTGCTGGGTGCATGATAAAAAGAAGGTTCCATAAAAATGAATCACTCTCTTGTACTAAAAAAGTCTGTTACAAACAGAGTCTCCTCTTGCTGATGCCACTCATGTGGTAGTATGAAAGAGATGGAGAGAATTTCTTGTATGAAGCCCTTCCTACCTTGCAATTCAGGAATGCTACCTTACAGGACAAGATCCTGATATTATACCAAGGCAGGGATTTTGCCAGCTATGAAGTACAAGCACTTTTTGTTGAACAATGTAAGTTCATCTCCCTCTCTTCCTCTTGCATTCCCCTCTGTGTCCCTTAAATATGTTCTGGGTTTCCCCCCAACCCTCTGGATTAGATTTAGGGGGTGCACAGGGAGAAGAGAGCTTGTGCTAGAGGAAATGTTTAGTTAGAAACCATCCCCTATCTCGCTAGCTTTTGAACTAGTGTGAATGCCATTTAAATGGTGGAAGTTACTCCACATTACCATAAAACTAATGAAGATTGGTTTATGAATCTGAGTTGTTTCAATAAACCATAGATAAAATCAATTACAGATTAGGATTAAGATATAATGCTGAAGAGTGGTTAAGTGAAAATGAAATTGAAAATTTCCACTTCTTCTCACAGCTATACCAGGGTAGGACAAGGGAAAGGGAAACACCCAAGCCCAAGACTTGCCAAGTTTGTTCCATGTAACAATAAGCAGTAGTTTATTATTATATTCCAGTGTAGCCAATGGCATCAAGCCAGAGAACAATGTGAGCTAGAGTTTGGTGAAAGGAGGGAGCAGTCAACCTGGGACTACTATTTTTTGTGTCCTTATGTCCTTATTTATTTATTTTTGCATGTATATCCTACCTTTCCTCAAAAAAAGCTCAAGGGGGCATACATGGCTCTCCCCTACTCATTTAGCATCACAACAAGCCTTAAGTAGGTTAGGCTAAGAGAAAGGGACTCGTCCAAGGTAACCTGGTGAGTGTCATGGCTGAGTGAGGATTTGCTTAACATCCGCTTGCCCTGTGAGGCACATGGTTTATTGTTACATCATGTTATGCCTGCCTATTGGCTGCTACTGGTGGGCCAGTGTCGAGCCCCAGCTCTCTCTGGAAGGGCAGGGAGGGGGAAGGCATGAGTTGCAGATGCCTCAACTGCCAGAAGGCGCGGAAGATCCAGCTGTTGTTGTGCCTATTCCAGACATTAGGAAAAGGAGTGTGTTAGATGCACCGCCAATTCCCACGGGTGACCCAGTCCCCCTTGGGGACAGCGCTCAGCCTTCAACCATCCCAACGGATCAGTTAGGGGAGGATTCCGAAAGAGCAGTAACTCCTCCTTCACCAAGCTGTGAATTAGCAGTAACCCCTGTGATGTTCCTATATTAATGTATATATGGTAAGTGTTGTTGTTTTAGAAGATACATGGTAAGTGGAGTGAAAGAGGAGGGGGAGTGAATGGGCAGTAGAATGCGAGATGATTGGCTGAGTGTTTAAAATGGCTGAATGTATAAAAGGCAGAATGAGAGTGGAATCTGGGGGGCAGAAGAGAACTGAGTGGGTTGCTTGGTGGGGTTTAGAGAGTTGTTTACCAGGAGGGAGGTGGAGTTCGGATTAGTATTGAGTAAAACCATATGCTTATACTTAATTTGGTTTACCAAAGGCCTGATCCTTGGCTGGGGTTTCACAGACCAGAAGGGAGGGTAAGGTAATGACCAAGGCTGAAGGGGAACTGTAACAAATGGTGGCAGCGGTGAAGAGAATAACAATACCAGTATTCAGAGTCTCTGGGAATACTAGTATTGGGACGTTACTGGTGGTTGCCTAGCAGGGGGATCTGTTGAGATCTGTGCTAGAGCGGATAGGTAAATCATAAGAGAGTGTGGTCCGGACTGGTGGAGTCCCTGGTGGTGCCTAGAGACAGGCAGTAACCACAAGCAGGTAGGAACCTGACACGGAGAGCCAGGGAAGGACACCTCACATGTGACTCGTCCAAGGTAACCTGGTGAGTGTCATGGCTGAGTGAGGATTTGCTTAACATCCGCTTGCCCTGTAAGGCACATGGTTTATTGTTACGTCATGTTATGCCTGCCTATTGGCTGCTACTGGTGGGCCAGTGTCGAGCCCCAGCTCTCTCTGGAAGGGCAGGGAGGGGGAAGGCATGAGTTGCAGATGCTTCAACTGCCAGAAGGCGCGGAAGATCCAGCTGTTGTTGTGCCTATTCCAGACATTAGGAAAAGGAGTGTGTTAGATGCACCGCCAATTCCCACGGGTGACCCAGTCCCCCTTGGGGACAGCGCTCAGCCTTCAACCATCCCAACGGATCAGTTAGGGGAGGATTCCGAAAGAGCAGTAACTCCTCCTTCACCAAGCTGTGAATTAGCAGTAACCCCTGTGATGTTCCTATATTAATGTATATATGGTAAGTGTTGTTGTTTTAGAAGATACATGGTAAGTGGAGTGAAAGAGGAGGGGGAGTGAATGGGCAGTAGAATGCGAGATGATTGGCTGAGTGTTTAAAATGGCTGAATGTATAAAAGGAAGAGTGAGAGTGGAATCGGGGGGGGGAGAAGAGAACTGAGTGGATTGCTTGGTGGGGTTTAGAGAGTTGTTTACCAGGAGGGAGGTGGAGTTCGGATTAGTATTGAGTAAAACCATATGCTTATACTTAATTTGGTTTACCAAAGGCCTGATCCTTGGCTGGGGTTTCACAGACCAGAAGGGAGGGTAAGGTAATGACCAAGGCTGAAGGGGAACTGTAACAAATGGTGGCAGCGGTGAAGAGAATAACAATACCAGTATTCAGAGTCTCTGGGAATACTAGTATTGGGACGTTACTGGTGGTTGCCTAGCAGGGGGATCTGTTGAGATCTGTGCTAGAGCGGATAGGTAAATCATAAGAGAGTGTGGTCCGGACTGGTGGAGTCCCTGGTGGTGCCTAGAGACAGGCAGTAACCACAAGCAGGTAGGAACCTGACAGGGAGAGCCAGGGAAGGACACCTCACATGTGACTCGTCCAAGGTAACCTGGTGAGTGTCATGGCTGAGTGAGGATTTGCTTAACATCCGCTTGCCCTGTAAGGCACATGGTTTATTGTTACGTCATGTTATGCCTGCCTATTGGCTGCTACTGGTGGGCCAGTGTCGAGCCCCAGCTCTCTCTGGAAGGGCAGGGAGGGGGAAGGCATGAGTTGCAGATGCCTCAACTGCCAGAAGGCGCGGAAGATCCAGCTGTTGTTGTGCCTATTCCAGACATTAGGAAAAGGAGTGTGTTAGATGCACCGCCAATTCCCACGGGTGACCCAGTCCCCCTTGGGGACAGCGCTCAGCCTTCAACCATCCCAACGGATCAGTTAGGGGAGGATTCCGAAAGAGCAGTAACTCCTCCTTCACCAAGCTGTGAATTAGCAGTAACCCCCCCTTAGTCCCGCAGTAACTTAGAGACGCCTGACGCTTCTCAGCCCTCTACTTCCTAGACTGTTGATAAGGACCCTGTTTCATCTGATGAGCCCATGGAGGCTCGCCCCCCCCTCACCTCGCTCTCGGCGGCAGGAAAAGCGTACCGGGCAGAGGGCGGCTGTGCAAAGGAGTGAGTGATTGCACTCAAAAACTTTCCCTATATAAGTCTGCTTATTGAGGGGGGTGTTGAGTCAACTTTCTTCTTACATCACAGAGCATGTCAAGAGTGTAGTTAGGGATTCCTAGTGAGTTAATGTAGGGTTTTCTATGAAGCACACTGCTTTTGATGTATCCATTACTCTAATAAAATGAGATTTACTTGCACCAGCATCTCAGTCTCCTGGTATCGACTCTGGATGGGACAGCCAGCAAAGGACACACTAGAATATCATCAAGACACAGGGTCATTAATTTGTTATTAAAAAGTGACAGACACTAGGATTATATGCAAGAGCTAGACACTAGGATTATAATTTTTAAAAAGCTTCGATACTTTATATTAAATCAAGGATAGCCATTATTCTAGTGCCAGACTAGTCAAGGGGATTTTCCCCAGTTGTTGTTGGACAATAACTCCCATCATCCATATCCATTGACCATGTTAGCTGGGACTAATTGGAGTTGGAGTCCAGCAACATCTAGAGGGTATCTGCTTGGCTACTCTGGCAATAGAACAATGCTTACTACAGACTACACAAAGGTAAATACAGAACAAGGTATAAAACTCAAAAGACTGAAAGGAGAACTCAAGTTTAGCTGCAGCACAGAGCTTTAATGAATGCAAGGCAAGAAGCAGCCTTGTAAAACATAATAGAGGTTAGCAAAAGGAGAGTGTAGATTTTTTGCCATGTTTAGGATGACAGGAAGCAATGAATCTAAATTTCTGAAACTGACAAAGAACATAGCAACTAATTTCATGTTACATCTAAATGCATGTATTAGAGGCTGCAGACACATTATTTCAGAAATGCAGTTTCAGGAGAGAGGAAATGACAGTGACCATTTCTCCACTCCTAGGATATAGACACACTTGTGCTGGTTCCAGTGCATCTCCACCTCTCTTTTCTGAAAACAGGGGCACACAATGCTAGCGAAACTGCCCCCTTTTTTTTTTTACTCTAAAGCTCGATTGGATTAGCTCCAGTTCATTTTTTTTTAAAAAAAATTAAGCTTCAGGCAGATTTTGCAGCTGATTGGTAGATAAACCTGTTTGCCTTCCAGGTGTAGCCAATGGAAACACTCTCCTGCAGGCTCAGACAGAGACAGTGATTGGCCCAACACTTTGCTGTGGCCCGGTCCTGAAAGGTCTGACCTCAGCAGTTGGGAAGGAAGGTGTGGCCAGCAGAGGGCAGAGTTGCTTCAAAATGCAGCCAGAAAAACCATTCTGGCTGCTTTTCAAGTGACTAGTATGCCCATATCCCTAATTGCCCCAAGCTACTTCTCCCTCAGGATTTCAAAACACAATTGAAACATGTCAGGGGTGGGGAGGCCCCCAAAAGTGTAATTTAGAGTGAGGAAACAATGGGTGGGGAAGAGGTTGGATGCTCTCTTGTTATCTGTCCCTCTCACTTAAAGCCACAGTAAATGTGAATGGCATGATTTTTGTAAAAAACAGCAGATCCACAAGTCCCAATCCACAAGTCTGCTATGTGTATTTCAGTCAAAAGTTTATTATTATTATTATTATTATTATTATTATTATTATTATTATTAAAACTTATATACCGCCCGACTAGCAATAGCTTTCTGGGCGGTGAACATAAATACAATAAAATACAATAAAATACAAAAACATCACAATCTAAAATCAAATTTCACAATCTAAAAAACTGGATAAGCTAAAATCAAATTACAAACATTACAATCATTAACAAAGAATTAAAATGCCTCGGAGAAGAGAAAGGTTTTAAGTTGGCGCTGAAAGGATGATAGTGTCGGCGCCAAGCACACCTCCTCGGGGAGACTATTCCATAGTTCGGGGGCCACTACTGAGAAGGCCCTAGATCTTGTCACCACCCTCCTGGCCTCCCTATGGGTCGGGACCCAGAGGAGGGCCTTCATAGCAGACCGTAGTGTACGAGCCGGTTCATAACGGGAGAGGCGTTCCAACAGATATCGTGGTCCCGTGCCATATAAGGCTTTGTAGGTTAGTACCAACACTTTGAATCTGGCCCGGAAGCGTATTGGAAGCCAGTGCAAGCGGGCCAGAACAGGTGTTATATGGTCAGATCGCTTCGTTCTTGTTAGCAATCTGGCCGCCGCATTTTGCACCAGCTGTAGCTTCCAAACCATCTTCAGAGGTAGCCCTACATAGAGCGCATTACAGTAATCCAAACGTGAGGTTACCAGAGCATGTACTACTGATGTAAGATCCTCCTTACTCAGGTAGGGACGTAGCTGGGCTACCAACCGAAGTTGGTAGAACGCATTCCGTGCCACCGAGGCTACATGAGCCTCAAGTGACAGAGAAGAGTCTAGAACGACTCCCAGACTACAAACCTGTTCCTTTAGGGGGAGTATAACCCTGTCCAGGACAGGATATGTATCCACCATCTGATTGGAGAAACCATCCACCAACAGCATCTCAGTCTTATCAGGATTGAGTCTCAGTTTGTTAGTTCTCATCCAGTCCATTGTCGCGTCCAGTTGACCATTAAAGCAGAGTACAAAATATAAAATAATACAAAATTACAGCTGCAGTAGAAGTATTATTAAATGTGACCAGGAACTAGGAACTAACAATCAAAGGAGTTCTGAAAGATATTGCCACCAGATCTATTTGATCACTCAAGAAAGATACTCAAAAGGGTCTCTAAGGATTGACCAGGAAACTGCCACATAAGGGGATAAAAGCTAGAAGAACACATGAGGGACTCTTCCAAGCCCTAAGAAGAAAAACTAAGTAAGGACAGTGCCTGTCCTTGAAGGAAACTCTGCTGTCTAGGATCTTGAAGTTATCTGGGGTCTCAGGGAGTCTAAGACCCCTTACATTTTTGGGAGCAGGGTCCCAGCAGGGTCCCAATGTCTCCAGCATCCTATGAGCCAATCAGCATGAAAGGGGAGGGTGTTAGCCACTAAGAAGAGTCTCTAACATGCTTCCTTTTCCTTTCCTGCTGATTGGAGCCAATCAGAGTGAAAGGAGGTGAGTCAGCCACATGTTACTCATGCATATCCATACATTTATATTTATTTATTTTAAAAACTTTAATCCCACCTACTTTTCAAAAGAAATTCAAAGTGACTGGCCATTTAATGCAATGCCTTCAAGTCGATTCCGACTTATGGTGACCCTATGAATAGGGTAAAGCAACAGTTGTAAAATACAAAATAGACTGCAATTCAACCAAATTGTAAATAAAAAATAAGCATAGAAACTAAGACCACAATAACAACTACAAAACAGCCATCAGAATTAAATATTAACTTTCCAGAGAGGGAAAATACTGAGCTGAAGGCCTTTTTTAAATAGCCATGTCTTCACCTGCTGTCTAAAACTATACAGAGGGGGAAGCCTATGAATGTCACTTGGTTGGACAGGTACTGCACAAGGTAGGAGTTACTGCAGAAAAGACTCTAACCCTGGTCACCACCAAGCATGCATCACAGTGCCCAGGGATCTGCAGCAGGGCTTCAGATAATGATCAGAGTACACAGGTAGGTGCATGTGGGAGAAGGCCATATTTTGGGTAACCTGGTCCCAAGCCATTAAGGCCTTTGCAAGGTTAACACCAGCATGCTGAACTGAGCCCAGCAGCAATCTGACAGCTAGTGCTGATCACACAAAATTAGTGTGATAGACGCACAATGCCTGTCAATGCACAAGCTCCAGCATTTTGCACTAGTTGCAGTCTGCAAATGCTTTTCAAGGGCAGCCTCATCTAGAGCACTTTACAGTAATCTAATCTGAAAGTCACTGGGACATGAATGACCAAGAGAAGATTTGGCTTTAGGTCTGTTTGCACATTATGCCATACACATGTACAAGGAGCCTGTACACATGTACAGATGTTTGTGTGAATGTGGACTGAGCTGCTCAAAAATGTGGAGTACAGATCAGATGTAATGCTGCATAGATGTTGAATGCCCCCTTGTGTGATTGTGTGCCATGTTCTTTTGTCAGGAATAGATGTGGTTGGCAAAGCTGGAAATGGGCAGCCTTGTCACCGACGCTACCTGCACATCTAACAAGTGCTCCAGATCAAGGTTAAGGAGCACACCCAAGCTATGAACTCAATCTTCCAACTCCATCCAGGGCATGTTGTAAACAAAAAGCCAAGTCAGACAGCCTAGCCACCATCTGACTCCTATTTGTACCAATGAAAGCAAATAGGAAATATGGAGGGCCCAACCTGGAACAGGAAGGCCTCTACCTCCCCACAAGAACCTTATCTTGGTTTTCTACCAATAACAGGGCTATGGCATATGTGTATTTGCACATTTAATGCAGTTAATGCATTAAATCACTAAGAGGGTATTCCAGTGGTTCCCAAACATTTTCCCCCCCATGGACCACTTGAAAATTGAGGAGGATCTTGGCAGAGCACTTTGTGATTTTTCTGCCAGTTGTGGCAATTGTAATGCGCTGTGCTAGATGCTGCATGATTTTTAATTGCATTTTTACAGACACACTGTAGACCACCTGAATGAAGCTCATGGACCACTGGTGGTCTGTGGACCACAGTTTGGGAAACCCTGCAGTATCCAACAAAGTAGTCCCTTTACCACAAGGAGTTCTGCCTGTGCAACGCAAGGACTTCCTCTTTTTCTCCTCTGCCCATGAACCCCCCATACCTCCCCAAATCAGTTCTGGGGTTTCTCCCAACCCTCTGGGAGAATCTTACTTTGCTGAAGCCTTCCCCTATCCGATGCCCTCTACATGTTGTTGGACTCCAACTCCCATCAGTCCCAGCCAGAATAGCCAAAGGTCAGGGATGTTGGGAGTTGCATTTTAGCATCATCTGGAGGGCACCAGGTTGGGGAAGGCAGCTTTATTGTCTGGAACCTTGATCTTCAAAGAAATTGCCCTCTTAGAAAGGCAACATTAATGTCTTATAAGCATCTTACATTAAGTGTGATTCATTGGTGAGATTTTTAAAAATCCTAATATGGCCTTTGGTATCCATCCCTATTTTAGGAACGAATCCAGCTGACAAATTTCTAAAAGCTCAAGTAGAAGATGTGATATTTCCAAGTTAACTGATGTTTTTAAAAAGATTGTGATATTTGGCTGATTATACTAGGGCTCCTTTTGCTGTCCAATTAGCTGTTACAAACTATGCTATTTTTTGCTTTCTGTTAAGTTATTGCTTACGTCTTGCTTGAAAATAGCAGTGGGGTGTTTGTTTTGTTTTGTTTTTTAATCTCCAGGTCCAGATGATTCATTATCAGCTGAAATTTCAGAACCCACAGCCATCTGTGTTCCTGTTTAAGGAGAAGAGGTGAAGTTATAATCTGTTTTTGCTTGTTTACTTGAAATCCAGTGACAAACGTTACTGGTGTCTAACACTGCTAAAGGACAAGAGTATGCCGGACCACAAATATGAAGCAATATCTACCCAGAGAGCCAAACAATTAACATCAAACAGGCAAGCCAGGAGTTAGGAGATGCTGACCAATGTATAGTCCAGACAATATAGGATGAGCATCAGATGATGGTCAAGAGAAACTAGTTGAGGAAAGGCTTTGCTAATGATGAAACTAGACTTTTGGTGGGAAAGGCAGGGTTAGGAATGCAAAGACAGGGAGGGGAAACATAAACAGAGGATAATTTGTGGGCAGGAGGGAAGGTGCTTAATCCTTTCCTATCTAATGATTCTTTATTGCTAACATTCTTGTCCATTTTTACAAATCATTTCCCCCCAGCCAGGCTCCGAGGATCTAAAGCAGCTTGCTGCAGTGAAAAATCAGTGGTTATGGGAAGGTTTTATCTCCTAGCCTGCAAATGCTCCTACATTTGCATTAGTGTTTAGGAAAAACAGTTTGTCAGTATACTGACATGTAATTCTGCTGTTAGATGTGGAGATTTCAGAGGGAAGGGATGTGGCAATGACTAGGATGCAAGAGAAGGAATGATAAGTGTTTACAGAGCTACCACTGGATTTTGCCTAATGCCAAATTTCAAAGCAAATATAGGGACTCCTTCTTGGATTAAACATTTGAAGAATTTTAATGGAAGCATATGGACATTTTGATAGGACTAGCAAAAAAACACCTTTCCATCTCCAAGTTGCCATTGAGTTTTGCCTAAGGTCAAACCAAGCTTAATTTTGCTAAGAGACATTGGTGTTTGCAAATATTTATTTATTTAACAAAATTTATATGCTGTTTGATTGTAGAAAACCCCTAAGCAGTTTACAAAAAACATTGAAATATCAATATAGCAATTAAAAACTTTTAAAACAACAAACAGTAACTAAAAAGATCAAAAGGTTAAAACACATCAATATCTATGTGTCTGGATAGGCTTGCCTAAACAAAAAAGTTTTAAGCAGATGCTGAAAGGAATAAAAGGGTGGTACCTGCCTGATGTCAATAGGCAGGGAGTTCCAAAGAATAGGTGCTGCCACACTAAAAGAACGAGATGCTGATAGGGGTCTCACTCCTGTCAGCAATCTGGCTACAGTGTTCCACACAAAAAGCAGTTTTTGGGTCAAGTGCAAGGAAAACCTCACATAGAATGTATTGCATTCTTGAAGTCACCAGTGCCTGAACTATTGTGGCCAACTTCTCCTGGACCAAGAATGGTCACAGTTGTCTTACCAGGTGCAGCTGATAAAAGGCACTTCTAGCCACTGAGATTACCTGGACCTCCAGTAACAGAGCTGCATCCAGAAGCGCCCCCAGCCTATCTACCTCCTCCTTCTGGAGGAGCACAACCCAAGGCAGGCAATTGACCAATCTCTTGGACATGGGAAGTACTCACCCACAGTATCTCCATCTTGCCAGGATTCAAGCTCAGCTTATTTTCCTCCATCCATCCCACCACTGTGCCTAGGCACCAATCCCGGGCCCACACAGCCTCTTCCGATTCAGATGTTATGGAGAAGTAGCGCTGAGTGTCATCAGCATACTGATGGCACCTTGCTCCAAAACTCCTAATGACCTCTCCCAGCAACTTCATATAGATATTAAATAGCATTGGGGATAAGATGATACCCTGCAGCACCCCACAGCACAACTGCTAGGGGAGTGAAAAACAATCACCCATTGCTGCTCTCTGAACTTGGTCCTGTGGGTAGGATGGGAACCACTGTAGCACAACTCTCCCAATTCCCATTCCATGGAGCTGATCCAGGAGGATACTGTGGTCAATGCTATCGAAAGATCAAGCGTGTGATCACAGAGAGATCAAGAAGGAGCAAGGTTGCACTCCACCTTCCCGCTCTCTGGGAAGAAAGCATGTTCAGGTGCAGCATCAAAAGGTTCCTTGTAAATGATCCTCAGCAGATTGTACCAGCTTTTGAAAGACAAGTGTTCTATGCCTAAACCTTTGGGCCACTAGGGCAAACATAGCAACCTTTGGTTTTAAACATTTATCCCTAGCAGTTACAAAATAAATGACTTTCTTATTGAAAGATAGACTAATACTGAGTTCCTTTCCAAATCTTTCCACAGGGATGGTATACTGCAGGGTTTACCTCAAAATAAGAAGATGAGATGCAAGGAAATGAGACAAGAAGAACACTAGATGACCTAAGATCACAATTTTGTTAACTTTAAATACATAATAGAATCAACAAGCTAAAATGTGCAGGCTTTAACTGTTCACTCAGTGTAATTGAATAGCTTACAGATAGGAGGGCAAGCCAACTCAGCCTCTGCACTGGGGAAGGGCCATCACTTTGTGGTAGAACATCTGCTTTGCATGCTGAAGGCCCCAATTTCAATTCCCAGCATCTCCAGTTAGGGCCGGAAAAGAACCCTGCCTGAAAACCTGCAGAGCTGCTGCCAGTCAGTGTAAATGATACTGAGCTTGATGGACTGATAGGCAGCTTCCTATGTTCACTATGATTTGTGGTTAGTCATACCATTACCTCTTTTCCACTACTCCTTTCCCAGTGCCCATACCTGCTCAGGTATTGAGGGAGGCATCCCTTGGTCAGGCCTCATAGCTTTGAGTAGGTGACCCAGGTTGGGCCCAAAGGGAACCCATACCCTGTCCTCCCTGGGTCCTATAAGCCTACAAGGTAAGTCTCTGCAGTCCTCCATCATGTTAAAAGGTCCTCCTGATTGCTCATCAAATCCCTATCTACCAGTGTCATTCTCGGCACTACCCTATCAGTTGTGATCAGCTTTATCGTGGGTGTCCCAGAGACCAGCTGCCAACAAGCTCTCTTCTTTATCATACTGTACAGTAAGTGAAAAAAACCTCTGAGGCCACCTATACTATACCCCAAGGACAGGTGGGTGCTGCATGGAATGAAGAGGCCTGGCAGGATGTGGCACAGACCTCTATAGCTCATTATTCCCATCCCCTGCCAATGCTGGCATAATGTCTAGTTGCACGTGAGGTCCACCATGCCCCATCTCCTTCCAGGTGGCTCCTATAAGCTCTTGTATTGTTAGCCATGAGGGTAGTCTACTACAGGGCAATGAAATATATAGCAGGGAATGTTCTTCTCTTCTTCTAGGCTACAAATACACAAAGGATAACAGAGACTTTGGAAAAGCTCTCCTCTGAATACCGAAGACATTCTTTGGAATTCCAGGAAAGTAAAAGCTTTCCTATAGATAATGCAAGGTAATGACTGGGTGGATCCTTATGTGTCTTAAGGAAGTAGTAAAGCCAGGATACCTGCATATCCTGAATATGAGCCTTAACTGTTCTAATATCCAGTAAATTGTCCAAATTGTTAATACACTGCCAAACTTGATGGAGGGAAGCAGCTCTTAGGATATCAAGCTTGTATGACATCTACAAGCCTGTTTTTTGGGGAGAAATTGATTCCTCCCCCCCCCCAGCTAAACTGTTGTAGACTTTCCAGCAATTTGGGAGAACATTCAGTGAAACTCACACACACCCCGGCAACTTCTCTGAACATAAGTAGTGGTGTAGTATGGATCCATCTTTAATTATTACAAATATTATTTCCATGTTGTTGAAGACAGCAACAGGCTTGCCTCCCCTCCATTCAGTCTTCCTCTCTTAGAGTGCAATCTAATATATGTCTACTCAGAAGTAAGCTGCATTGGGTTCAATGGGACTTACTCCCAAGTAAGTGTGTATGGGATTGCAGCCTTAGTCCATTGCTTCATTCATTCACCAACAGAATAGCATCATTCAGTATTTCAAAAGAGAAATTTGTCGGCTTTTTTTGCTTTTTCAGACATCTTGAAATGTTTGTAGAATTCTGCCCTCCCTACACACGTCGCCTGCCACCAGTTTTGCCACCCACATGATGGAGCATTTTGGAGATGGTATTTTCACACAGGTCCTAGCCAAGCTACTTTGTTTCTGGTCCATTAGCAACCCTTGTGGCTTACCCAAGGCTGCTTTGGGTGTTCATGGCTCAGCAAAGATTAATTACTCACTCTCCCAGGTCTTCTTCCCCCAACCCTGCAATCGTCCACTAACTAATCCTTCAAAGTCTTCCTTCTTTCATGAACTTCAGGGTTTTTTTTTTTAAAAAAAGTCTACGAGTTTTTTTTTAAAATGCAAGTGATGTTTCTCTTTATTAAAACATAATTTAAACGTGAAGGCAGAAATCTGCCACCTGAACACAGCAACTGAGTGCCCTGGCAAATGGCGCTTCAAAGAAAGGCACCAGGACTAAACTGTTATTTCTCCAGCAGATTCTTTGAACTAAGGAGAGTAAAAGATGAAAGCAGTGGGGAGACTAGCACTGAGCTTACTTATTGTAGCAAGGGGGAGGCAGAAGGCAGGCGGACTACAGAAGGAGTGCAAGAAAAAAGCCTGACTGGGAGAGGATAAAAGGACTACAGAGCTGTATAAAGGAACAACAAAAACACCTTTTTAAAGTATAATAAAAGTGGAGCCTCGGTTAAAGAGACAGATCTTCCTCCCCCCTAGAATAGTTTAAAAAAGTAATTAAATGATCACCCCCCTTCCTTCTTATAGAAATAGTTTGGAATAGAACAAAAAAAATGAAGACAGTTACTGGAATTGTTGTAGTGGATACCTTAAATCACATATTAACAGATTACAGCTTGTAACACAACATGTATACACATTATATATACATACTAACCCACATACATACTAATGCACGGAGTGCTTAGCTTACTGTGCTTGTTCCAAGTGCTCCTGAAGGTGCTTTTCCATATACATTGGAGCAAATATAGTTCTACCTTCCCATCTAATATCATTAGATGCACCATCATCAGGCTTGTAATAATCAATTCGCTTGCTGGTAGTATTTGAGAAGTCTATTTTAAATAAAGCATCAGTTGGGCCTAATTTGTACAAACTATATGAGTCTAGTGGTCTTCTTAAGACAATAATTTATTCATGCCACGGACAGTCAATAGTGTGATGTTGGATTTGTGCTGGCGGCGATGAAGCCTCTGGCAGTGATTTATTTGTTTATGAATGAATCATTAAGACACCCTCCCCCCTAAAAATAGTCATAGCGATGTCTCTATTTTATCAGCAAATGCTGGGCTCGGGGCTGGGAACACAAGTCTGCCATCAACAGAACCTTTCCTACATATAACCCCACATTTCCAGTGGCACACAGACTTCTTCCAAGTGTGTGATGGACTGCTGGATGAGCCCTCTTCCCAATCATAACCATGTTAGGGATCAGCTCTTTTTCATTTACTGAATGAAGTGTTTGCCACTCTTCGCATGGTTACCTTAGTGGGGGTGTGGGGTTGCAAATTTTGCATGAGTTTACATGCAAATTATCAAACTATAAGGAAACCTCAGAGGGCAGCCTACATCTGCTTCCCTTATTAAAGAGAACTCCTTAGGTGAAGAAGTTGTCAGATGAACAGAGTGAGCAACTAAGTGCATTCCTTGATCCTGCCTTATTTTTGAGATCTCTGCGCAGCCCCTCTTGACTCATTCTTTGTACCAGATATTGCACTGAGTAATCCCACAAGTGTGAGTTTAAAGTGTGAATGGGCCTAATAAGGCACAGGCTGTAATTTTCTCTCTCTCTGTCTCTGACAAACAGAACACAAAATATTGTTTATCAGTTCCTATAACCAAACATTTATTCATTTGGCTTCGACTGAGCTAACCAGCTAAGTACACAGCTTATTTTTCCCCATGTACACTTCAGCAGTCAGATGACAAGCAAAGAGTCAGAAATAGCTCTCAGTACAGCCTTAGCCAATAAATTATGCAGTGCTACATACCATTAAGAGGCAACATTTGCTATTACAGCCACCTGGGTGTGCTAATCTCCATACCAATTGTTTTTGTTTTTTAAAAAAATGTTCTGTGCGAAGACAATGGCAATGCGGGATCTTTGGATTAATGGTAGCTTTTGAATAGCACCCCACTCCACAGGAGAACATTTTCATATTTGCCACAGGCAGCTTGCCTCCAAGATAGATTGGACTGGACAAAACATCACCCTCATCAAATACTCAGGGGTGGCTATGTGTCCTGCTTTACAGAGGACAGCCCTCTGTTTGAAGGGCTGTCCAGGTCAAGTCCAGTTTACAGATAAAGAAATATAAGAAGGGAGGGCAGGACCTTTGATGCTGCCCATCAGCAGTTAATACCTGGCCATCAGACTGAGCAGACACATAGGTCACCTGGTCATAGTCTTCCCAAGTATGCTGGCATGGATTGTGTTTCTGTTTAAGCTATAGTAATTATTTCTGAATTTGTATCTGTACATTAGAAATATGCAGATTTTATGCCAATCTGTCCTTTTTTTTGGTAATGTGTAAGTGGCCAGCACATGTAGGCATTACAAGAACGGTAATTTTATTTCTCAAAGTTTTTCTTCTCCTATATGTTATTCAGTCTTTGAAGATCAACTGGGAATGTTCTCCCAACCTGACCGTTTTTGTGCTCCAGAGTTTGGAAAAAGCACGTGGTACAGTTCTCCTTGGATTCAGAACACAGGTAAAAGATGCTACGTTTGAATCTTCCCCCACATCAAGATAGCCTGCATGGGGGAACATAACGTATGAGGAAGGGTGATCAAGGCAGCTTTACATTTAATGAAGCAAACATGATTGCTGCATGCACACAGGGCTGCAGGTTTGACAGGGCCCTCTGCAGTGTTATCCATTAACAGTGGGCTTCCCCACCCTAAGGTTCAAGGGGGACTTGGCAGAGATCACCATGGACAGCTTCCTTGAGCTTTCACAAAAGACAACACACACACATACCCATGACACAGGTCTGAGAACATTGACTGAGCCATACTTCCCAGATGCATGCACATGGGTACCTGCAGAGGGAAATGATGGATGAAATAAGCTCTCTTAGGTAGAAATTGTGAGTTTTCAAGTTTTCAAGTTTCAGGGAGAATTCAGTCCTTCTGTAGCTTTCAAATTAGGATGTGAAATCAGGCTTGACTTGACTCGAGCCAGAAACTTGCTCTCAAGCTAAGGCAGTTTTGTCAGGTTGCTGTATAATGTGCATATAAATGGTCTCTTGAAGACAGCCGTATCAGGTCCATAACATGTAGACCTGGGCACCACATTGCATTTCTGCCTCACCTGTTTTCCCTGATGCTGCAGGAGATGTATGGTAATGATATGGAACATCTCTTCATAACAAGAAAGTCCAACATGATGGCTGGCTTTTCATGTTTTGTTGGTAGCAGGGCAAATTGTCACACAGAGTTCATTTCATGACGTCTCCATGAGATAATTCAGATCAGTCTTTTTCAACAGCAAGTACAAAGGTGGGTGCTGAGGGTCAGAGCCTCTATACATTTGGGCTCTGATCCAAGACCGTACATGTGTAGATGCCAGGGCTCCGTGAACAGAGCCTTTTTAAAAGAGTGATAAACCTGCTCATCAGCAGTTTTGATAGGACGTAGGGCTAGAAAGATCTCTCAATATCAGTTTTCTCATTTTCTCATTTTTCCAGTGTTAAATTCCTTTCTCCACATTTCTGCAGCAATTTGAAAATTCCTGAAATGAAATTTCATGAAAATCATGAAAATTCTTCATCATTTTAGTGCAATTTTCTCTTAATAAAGACATCATGAATTCAGTTTTGACTAATGCACACAGTTTTGCAAACAATTCCTCTTAATACAGTGCATTTTAATATATTATTTTCAGTAATGTATTCATTTTTATGCACAGTTCCCCTTAACAAATGCATTTTTGTAAACATGGCAAAATTCAGATAAGTGTGAAATTATAAATGCAAATTTTGAAGAATGGCTGTGTTTCAATTCTCATATTGTTTCAGAAAGTGTGAATCTGATATATTTGGCTTTAAATGCAAACTTAATCAAAATTTTATCTCATCCCTAATAGGATGGGGGGGGGACTTTATCCAATCACCTGCTCCCCTTCTAGATAGCTAATTGGTAGGATCTGCCCTTTTTAAAAAATGAGTGAGGGCCCCATATACACAGCCCCAGCTGCTGGATTCTTCAGATATTGGCTTGAAGAGCCACACAATACACACCACACCTATGTATGTGTGCAGTCCACCCAGGGAACTCTTCCATATGCATGGAAGAGTTTTTTCAATGCACATTTGATCCTTATCTGGATAAGGATACTGATGCTGTGCATTTCCCTTCTGAACCATCTGAAATATGTTCTTGTAGCATCTACTCAAGATGGTTTTGCTATATTCAGGATTAATCTCTGTGCCTTTTCCTGAAATTCCTCCAATTTTACTGTGTCTTTTGGAGCAAAAGAATCAAAATTCCACATGAGCACATGCAGTTGCTGCAAGGAATGATAACTTCTTTTTCAACAGGCCCTGCAATTTCTCTACAGTGGACAAGAGAAAGAAAGTTGGAACTAGTCTGACTTCACAGCACAGGGATCTAATAGCAGACAGAGCATCCTTCAGGGTCATGCAGGTAACACTAAACATCAATTTTGATATGCAGCACAGATAAAACCTTTGACCTGTATTCATGCCAATGGAAAGATGGAAGAGGCTATTTATCTCAAGGTCTGTAAACAATAAGCTTCATTCTGTTAGTTCATGATATACACAGTGGGGTCAGGGTATTTTCTCTGTTATCTATGTAAATAGCAATATGATTGGCATTTAACCAAGGTTACCTCCTGATTTAATCTCTGTAGTAATTCTCCAAATGTCTTTGAGTAAGCAAACCTGCTAAGATCTTACTCCTGAACATTACTGGCATAGCAGGAGAGTACTGTCAGACACCTGACATGAAAGAGAAGGTAGTCAATCATGTGAGGACCCTGTAACATCTTGACTGGAAGAGGATATTCAGAATGCTTCTATCCTCTCCCTTTGAAACAGCATCTCTCTTCTATCCTCTCCCTTTGAAACAGTCCTCTTGGGGCAGAATGCAGGCCTGTTATGACATTAGCATCAAATTCACCAATCTCTGTTCTTTGCCTTATTTACATATTTGAAATTTCTGAATTCACATCACAAGGACAAGATGGGCTATTCTTCAGATTTCAAAACACTTCCTCCATTGGTTGGGCATTTAAAATATATTTTAATTTTATATGTTGAGTTTAAGGTTTTTCTTTTCATATTTTGTTTGGCCAGACAGATTTGCAAATGGAAACTGGTGAAACCTTCTTCAGAAGTTTTTGTTTTGTTTTAGATCCTTAATGAAGGAGCTGTGAAGCAAAAAAAAAAAGTTATAAAAATACCAGAGATGCAAGATTTATTGCCATTTCATTTATTTTTTAATGAAAAGTAACAAGTAATTGATATAGCAATCCATGCCCCTGCATATATCATAACACGTAATAAAACCATAACCTTTATTTACACCTGTTCTGTACAACTCCAACCACATTCAATATTATCATACAAACTGAAGCAGCTCTTCAGCAGAAAGAGGAAACACATGAAATGAACTTTGGGCAATATGTCTATCTTTCTGTCTTGTAGACACACATACAATAAACCAATTCACAGATTATTTTTGACGGTATAGTGCTGTGGAAATTGCTGCCACTCACCCTCTCTGGGCCCAGTATGTGCCACCATCCGGGGGTCAGAACAAGAGAAGTGGAGTCTGCTGCTCCTTCTCTTTATCACTTACTCTCTTGTAAAGGCAAGATGGTGAAGTAACAGCAAGGTCAAGAGGCTCTGGGAGTTGGCAGTGCTCCCCTCCCCTCAACTGGAGAGCAGACCTCAGCAGATGCCCAACAATGTTTTCCTTCAGACAACTATCCTGCCCAACATTTCCCTCCAGCTGCTCTCATCACCCTGAGATCTGTATAAACCTCCTATTTATCTTCTTCATCTCAGGCCCTGTTGGGCTTCATCTGATTTAGGCTCATTGGTTCTGACCTCCCACAGCTGGCAAAAGTCCTTCATGATCAGCTTACACATATAAGCAAGACCAGTGTACAAAGTCAAGCTTCCCACTCATTCTGTGCCAAAGATAAAATATCCACCCTGTTACATATGTTAAGGATGCAACTGTAAGTGCATTTACTAAGGGAGAAAGAGCCACCAAACTCAAAGAATATGACATAGATCATATGGTGATGTTTATCCTGTTCCTCACCACTCTGGCATAAAGGATCAGTATTTTAAATTTCTCTCAGTTGGGAATGCAGCTTCTAACATATAATATTAAGGTGTGAAAAATGTTTTAAATCGTGTTCTCAAATGGGCCAGATGATACTTTTTACTGAACCAGTTTTCGTGGTAGAATAGTATGATTCTGGTTGACACGCTGTGTGCTATCTTTAATCAGTAGTTCATCTTGAATGGAGCTCCATAAGAAGTATAAAAACACATTTGGGATTGTAACTGATTTTTGTCTGGACCAAGAAGAATGGTGCTGCAGCCTAAATGGACTAGAGAAAGAATTTATTTATTATTCAATTTATTAAATTCTCTCTCCTCAAGTCCCTTAGTGGAGCAACTCCCTTTTGAAAAAAGGTTATAACATTCTGAGTTTTTTTGAGTAAGGAAGGGCATTGTGGATAGTGCAGAAAATGCATAGAGTGATGTTTTCATTAATATCTCATAACTTGGCATTATTCAACAAAGCTAAATACTGGAAGAGTTAGGACAGGCACACATCACATAGTTAAACTTTGGAATTCATTGCCACAGGATGTAATGATGGCAACCAACCTAGACATCTTGAAAAGGGGGTTAGACAAATTCATGGAAGATAAGGCTATCAATGGCTATTAGCCATGATGAGCCAGTGTGGTGTAGTGGTTAAGGCGTTGGACTGCGACCTGTGAGAGCAGGGTTCAAATCCCCACATAGCTATGAAGCTCAGTGGGTGACCATGGGCCAGTCAGCCTCTCAGCTTCATGAAAACCCTATTCATAGGGTCGCCATAAGTCGGAATCGACTTGAAGGCAGTACATTTACATTTTTTCACACTGCACACTGCACTTTATTCTATTATTCTGACAATTTCTTACCTGGTAATTTGCACATTATATTTGATCTTTCACATGATGAACAAATTACTTCTGGAATTCTCGAATTCTAGTGGAATATGGACACGTTTAGTGCAAAATCTTGTGATAAATAATACCAGAAATAATTTGTTTGCAAGCTTGGGAACCTGGAAAATTGCAGGAATGTTTTGCTAGCTGCAGCCACTCACGTGACAGGCATCCCAACATGCAGTGCTTTAGGTGTGCTTTTTTTTGCCTGATGAAAATTGTACAGGTATTCTGACAAGATTTTAGACCTCCTACACAGTGAGGAACTACAGTGTGCATGTGTATAAAAGGTGAGGGACTAAAACAAGATGTTGTTCATTGTAGCTGTGTGAAATGTCAATATATTGGCTGAAAAAGCTACTGCTCCTTAACATAATAGGTACTGCAGTGTGAAAGGAATTTTAGAAATCGGGACAGAAGCAATACCATTTAATCCGTTAAACTAACACAAGAAGCCCAATGTCTGAAAGCAACCCGGTTAGGAAAGTCACCCTCATCTCAGCCTAACCTACAATGACGACAAAATGTATGCTACTTTCAGCTCCTTAGAAGATAAGGAAGATACCAATGTGTCTAATGAAACATACATTTTAGGGAAACTGAATCAAAATTCCCTTTTGTTTGATTTGGGCTGTGCTATTTCATAAGATGAGATGTTCTTCTTCCAAAAATAACTTAAGACTTCTGAGACAAATGATCGCTCACAGCAAATCTGCACGAGAGACAAGAAAATAAGGTGAACTCCTCTAAGTTTTGGTGCAGAATATTAACAGGGGGCTCCCTAAAGCATCCCCTCTCGCTCTTCTGTATCCTTCAGGCACTTTTGACTCCCCAGGTATGATTCAATAACATTTTTGGATGAACAAAATGCAAAAAATAAAATAAAATAAAAAATACAAGTCTTGGATTATAAACGTTCAGATGATCCAAACACCAGTCATTTATGGTGATTTGAATATTTGAATATGTGTGCATGAATTAGGGATTTCTTTTAGGAAAGCTGGTGTGGCATTGTGCCCTGTAGTGTAAGCCAGAGGAAGGGAGACAATACAATACATCTCTCTCTGCTCAGTATGAATTGTGAGACAACTAGAGATGTGAAGGTCCAGAATAAAAAAAGGGAGGAAATTCGGGGGGGGGGAATCTTTTCCCCCTCAACTGTTCTTTCCCCCCTTTTGTAAATACCCCCCCTGATAATTTAGATTTTTTTAAAAAAAACAACCCTATTTTTTCTGGGCCTTCACATCTCCAGAGACAACCAAATCCTATTTCTTTATGGTATTTATTTATTGAATTTATATTTCCCCCTTTTAGGATTTGATACATTTTCTCTTGCTCCCTAGTTCGGGAATGTGCATTTCCCACCCACATTGTAATATGGAAGGAAATGCATTCTTTCATCCCACATACTCACACTGTCGTGTATGAATGGCCATCACATCAGATGCTACTTGTGCAAATGTACATTGTAATGCACATGCATGTCCTGATGAGAATGTGTATGTCCACAGTTCTCAGCCCTGTGAGGGAATCAGGGTGCAGAAATTACTCTAATTGCTATCAGGTTGGGGTGATTATATTTAGAAGGATGGAGGATTTTGAAAGACATAAAATCACCTAAAAATCAGAGTGGCTGTCTTAGTGGGTTATCTGCACTGGGAGATTTGCAAACTTTGGATAAGCGCAGAGCTCCTCTGCAATGTGAATTCTGTGGAGATCAAAAAGTTGGCGTACAAAGTAGGCATCTATAATATCATATAAGGTTTAGAGAGCACATCAGTCAAGAAGCTAAATGAGAATGCTGTTGTCTGTCAGAAAGGAACTGCAGAAACAAACAAACAAATAAAATTTACTCCACCCAGATACCTCAGTCCAGGGCCACCTAGTGACTAAACTATATAACACAATCTATATACCTCCTGGTTCACTCATGCATATAGTCCACTTAACTCTGTGATAGCTCTTTCATACATGATGTAATCATTAAATAATGAGAAAGTGGGAATCTAGCTATGTTCTCCAGTTTCTGTATCCTTTCAGCTGTATTTTTATTTTTAGAAACTTCAGGAAGCACTGCATTTTGCTCCTGCATTTTTGGATTTATTTCTACTCTTGAAGCATACTGTGTGATACATTTGGACAGCTGTGAGGGAAAATATAATGTAAAAATATACTGAACAGTGTGAGAATTATAACCATGCCTCTTGTTATATTTCAGAACCGTCTATCTTATAGACTGTTTACGCTGGATTTTACCCCAATCTTGGAAACATCATTTTTCATATACATATAAGCACATGTGCAAGGATGAAAGACCTGATAACAGATTCACAGCATTTCTGGCCAAGTACCTTTAGGCAATGAGAGGACATTGAAGCAAGTATTACCACTGAATTTTGCCTAAAGCAAAATTTGGGGTGAATCTGAAAGTTTCCATTTGGACAAAATCATGAAAATAAGCAAAAATGGTTAATGGAATACCTTGGTGGAGTGTGTGTATGTCATATCTGACGACTTAGTTTCAGTTACAATGAAATTACTTTGAGGCAGGTTCCTACCAGGGATGTAACTGTGATTTCCAATGGAAACTGACCTGATCCATACTTTCCAGACTAATGTCCAGATCGGAATATAATTATCCTGTGCATTTTGCACATCTCCAAATTTTGTGATATAATTCACAGCTGAAAAATAAATAAATACCAAAATGCTGTTTTAGAATAAAACATGTTTAGAAATGGGTGTGTTGAGATAAAATCATATTTAAATACAAATTTCCATGAGGTATTTTTTTAAAAAAATCTGATTACAGTGGGAATAGGGAAGGATCTGACTTATGTATCAACACATGTACAACTGCCGTGGAGCAGAAATAGACTGATCTTTCCACCTCTAGTTCCTACTCAGGTAAAACATTTGAAGTACTGAGTGGGAAGTTGAGAGATTCAGGAAATTAATGGAACTTACATCCAAAGAAACACAGGAGTTTGGTTTGTTCAAGGGGAGTTTCATACATATTTGGATCCAATGTGCACTCTTTTGAATTGTTCAGAGATCCAGCATACGTCTAAGAAATTAATCTGGTTACTCCATTTTATTGCTGGAGCAGGCCCATGCATCATTAACCTAATTTATTTTCCATAGTGAGATAACAATCTGCTCAAAAATTAAGTATCTTCCTTTGAAATATTTTATGATCATTTACACCTCTTAGTGCTCTTACCCCGGTTTCTGCCTCACTTTCCTCCCCTTAATTAATGGTTCGTATCCTAGAATGCCATTATCTCTAATCAAGGAAGAATGTCTCTTCCCCTCCATATTTCTGACATTGCAATTCTCTGGTTTAAGCAAAACCTTCAGCACCCCCCCCGTACAACTTAAACAGGAGCAAGTAATTCCACTTCTCATACTCTTTAAACTTGGGCAAGTCTGTAAAAATGTTAATATGACTTAAGGTTTAATAAAACTGAGTTAACTGAATACAAGAGCACACTTTCTGATTCCAGCTTAATGAAAAGGGGACATGAAGGGAGAGCTAGTGGCATAATGTCTTTGAAATCTTTAAAATACAAATAATGGCAACACCTGATTTTTTTACCAGTCTGTTTGGCAAGAGTAACCCAGATAATAAAAAGATGAATTGCTAAAAATGTGAAAAGAGGATATAACAGGAAGAAATTGCCTATATTTTTTGTCACTTCTTTCTGTGACTATTTGTCTGCATTCACTTCACTCCAGATTTTTGGAATGAGTTCATGCAATAATTTTACAGTGACAGGATGGACTAAGCCATTATTAGTGTGATTTTAGCCTCATTTCTAAAATTTAACCAGACTGACACGGCATGCCTCAGTTTTTTTATAGAGCCTACAGTTTTGTTTTCGCCCAAAGGTTTGTCCAGCCTCCATCTGCAACTCCAACCTTCATCCAATTAGGTAAATGCTACTAATTTAGACTTAAACATTCCTGAATTACTCTAAAGCAGGGATGAGGAACTCTAGGCCTGAGAGTTAAATGCAGCCTGAGAGGCCTATCCATCTACTCCCCCAACTACACCTCTTTTCCTCAGGCCACATCCCTCACTGGATCTGCTTTGCACCCTCATTGAGCATTTTTGCCTAACTGGAATGTGTCTTTGAACTCTGATCATGCCTTTTGCTTGCCTGGATAGAGGAGAGAGAGGAGGGTGTGAGCATTTATAGAAATCAGTCGACTGCACAAAGGTGCCAAATTTTACCTCTGGACCTGCCCATCACTAGCATGTAACCCCTGGAAAGTTGACCAGAAGGAATGCTGACCTTGGCCTGAAAAAAGTTCCACACCCCTGCTCTGCAAGTGATTCTCCAAATATTGTTGGACTCCAAATGTTGTTAAGACAGTTTCAACACTATTTGGATTTTTATCACATAATGAAGACATTTTTTTCTGAAGGTCTTGGCAATCACTTTTAGGACGCTTCAGTTTTGGTCTCCTTTTTCTTGTTGTCTTTTTTATTATGAATATTTTAGTGTTCTGTTTTTTTTAAAGTATTTAATTTTATTGCATGCTGATAGAGAAGACTTACATAAAGAAGAAAAAGAAATTATTGTTCTGGTTTTAAGCTGTATTTTAGGATTTGTATTTTTATTGTTGGAGTGCTTTATGTAAACTGATGACACTCAGCTCTCTCTCTCCCTACCACCTGATTGCAGAGAGGCTCATCCTAAACCAGTGCCTGGCAGCTGTGAAGGGCTGGATGTGGCCTAACAAACTGAAACTTAATCCAGACAAGATGGAAGTACTGTTGGTCAAGGGAAAAACTGCATCAAGGATGGGGTTGCAACCTGTTCTGGATGGGGTTGCACTCCCCTTGAAGGAGCAGTTCTGCAGTTTGGGAGTCCTCCTGGATCCTGCCCTGCTGCTTGAATATCAGGTGGCTGCAGGTGCCAGGAGTGCTTTTGGCCAACTCAAACTGGTCTACCAGCTGCGTCCGTTCCTGGAGGCAGTTGACTTGGCCACAGTGACACATGCATTGGTGACATTGAGGCTTGATTACTGTAACGCACTCTATGTGGGGCTGCCTTTAAAAATGGTTCAGAAATTGCAATTGGTTCAAAATGCAGCAGCCAGAATCTTAACTGGAGCACAGCGCAGGGAACATATCACCCCTGTGCTTTATCGACTCCACTGGCTCCCAATTGGTTTCTAGGCCCAATTCAAAGTGCTGGTTCTGACCTTTAAAGCCCTAAATGGCCTTGGACCAATGTACCTGAGGGACCGCTTACGCCCATATGTACCTGCCCGGGATTTAAGATCATCTGCCTCTGGTCTCCTCTGCATGCCTGGAGTGAAAGATGTTAGACTGACAGGCATGTGGGAGAGAGCTTTTTCAGCTGTGGCCCCCAAGCTTTAGAATACTCTACTCCAAGAAGTTCGCTCTGCGCCCTCACTGTTGGTTTTCCAGAGACTTCTGAAAATGATCTTGTTCTGGAGAGCCTTTGGGAAGGATTGAAGGTAGAGCCTGACACTGATTTTATGCCTTCTGCATTAAATTTTACCTTTGTAGTCCCTTTAGTATATATGTGTGTGTGTGTGTATAGTATTTTATGTATTTTAATTGTATTGTATGTATTTTAATTGTATTGTATGTATTTTAAATGTATTTTAATGTTTTTGTGATTTTACTGTTTACGATTTTATTATGTACATGTTTGATTTTATTTTTGTAAGCCACCCTGAGTGCCCTATTATAGGGTAGAAGGGCGGGATAGAAATATTTTAAATGAATAAATAAATTAAATAAATAAACTGCTTTGAGGTCACATAACAGAAAGAGTCCAATAAATAAACTCCCATCAGCTCCAGCCAGCATGGACAATAGCTGGGATTCATGAGAGTTGTAGTCCTCATGAAAACTTTTCACCATTTTAGGGTGAATTACTCCTAATAAACACATGTTTGTACGCAGTTTTAACTAATGTGCACATTTTGCAAGCAGTTTCTCCTCATATAGTGCATTTTGTATGTTATGTTAACTAATATATTCATTGTTATGCATACTTTCACATTATATAAGCATTTTTGTAAACATTGTTTGGTTGGAGGATTACAACACAAAATTCAGATATGTACGGGTGTAAGTCCCATTGAACTTAATGGCATTTATGTTGGTGTAGTGTAGGCATGCATAGGATTGTGTTATAACAGTGCAATTCTATAAAAGCTACCCAAAGTAAGCCCCATTGAATACAAATTGAATTGTATCTTGCCCCTTTACTATCCTGGAGGCAGATAATTGCTTTTTACTTAGTGCATGAATGACTTTCTCTCCTATTACGTGGAAGTGCCATGTGATCTCCCATTTCTTAGCAATATATACATTCCTCTTCTGTTTTCCTGCATTGGATTTAAACTCCCAGCCCACCCACACTGTGCCACTCTGTTTCACATTCTATGCTACTAATAGGTATCTTAAATTTTTATAAGAGGCACTGAGACATCATCAAATGCCTGGAAAAGTTAAAGTTGTAGCACTGATAACTAACATTTTTTGGTGAGCATTTTTTTAGGGGAACTGGCTGAGGAGAAGGCAAGGAGTTTGGTAAAAACCCTGATGAGCCACTGGATTTTCATACAAATGGTCAATTTAAATTGGACAATATGGTGGAGGGCTGCTGTGTGTGGCACTTGGCTTTGTTAGAAACATACAACTGCACCACACACCCCAACAAGCCCTCTTAAATATGAGAGAAGGAGAACCTTGAGATGAACTGCTCAATATATTTGTTGTTGTTATATGCCTTAAAGTCGATCATGACTTATGGTGACCCTATGAATCTTTCTGGATATATTAATAGGGTTTTCATGGTAAGAGGTATTCCGCTAAGCCTACGGCACCTGGTATTCCCAGGCGGTCTCCCATCCAAGTACTAACCAGGCCTGACCTTGCATAGCTTCTGAGATCAGACGAGATCGAGCTTGTTCAGGGTAGTATGGCCATAGCAATATATTTGTAGTCATGATCAATTTTATTTATTTATGTATTCATTCATTCAATTTATGTCCTACCCTTCCTCCTGAAAGAGCCCAAAGTGGCAGTATATACCACATTTCCCGCAAATATGTCTGTGCTTAAAGTGGTTCATGTAAAGAACAATCTAGATACAGTAGTAATATAACAATGCAGATGCAGACACCATGGTGTGGTGCCGCCACTCACCTGACCTCCACTTGGTTGCATTGCTACTGCTTACCAATAGGTAGATGGAGAGGGGTGAAGTGGCAGTAGATCAGCATGGTGCAAGCACACTGGCAAAGCCCATCCAGTGCTCCTCACACTGTACCAAAGTTGATGTCACTTTGCCCCTCCTCCAGTACCTCCTGGTAAATGGCATAACCTCACCACGTGGTCCACTACTGTTAAGAAGTATAATATCACTACCACACTAAAATATATATAATAGCAGTTCATTTAACATATCAAAATTAAGTAATCATAAAGCTCACCAATAGTTTGAGTAAAAATATCCAATAACCTAATATCCAAAAGTTTTATTTTTGGCACCTGCTTAAAACTTTTTCGTTTGGGAAGCCAACCCAGACACATAGATACTGATGCGCTTTTTTTTTTAGGTTTTGCTGTTTTGTTTTAAAATATTTTAATTACTTGTTTTTAACCGTTTTATTGATAATGTCTTTGTAACCCACTTAGAAGTTTTTTTAACAAGCAAGTGGTATGTAAATTTTAATAAATAAACAAATAAAGCAATAGCTTAGCAACCATACCAATAGCAGCAAGCCAATTCAATTTAATTCAGTACCACTTGTGTGTCATTACATTTCATAATAACCCGTCATAAAAGAAGTCCAGACAAATCATGAAGCCAATGGTGGTTGCCAGAGTGGGGCAGTGGTGCTTACCTGGCCTCCCATCACTAACATCACTGCGGCTTACCAGGAGGGTAAGGTAGAGGTGAGGTACAGGCGCAAATACACTATTGGAGCCAATTCTGTCCTTCTACCAGTTTGTTTGCATCAGGCTAACCATGTTGCCACTTCATCCCTCTCCTTTTCCTGCCCATTAAGCTGCGACACTGGTGATGGGAGGCCAAGTAAGCAATACTGCCTCCCCAACAGCTACTGTATCTAGCCAAAGTTTCACTATTGTCATGTTTTCACAGTTTTCTTGTTTTCATGAACATCACAAATTACGTTTCATTTAAAAAAATCTTATCAAATAACAACAAAATTCATTCTCTAGCTGTAATTTGGGTGTATATTTTGCTCTTGCATTTCAATACATAAAAAATAATAATCAAGATTAAATAGTAGGGGAGTGCACAGACCAAAAAAATCAGTTTGGACACTGCTTTGGCACCTCAGAAAATAGCAAGATTTGGTCTGAAATGCTTTGCAGGCTGTCCAGTTTACCTCTAGGTCTGGATTCTAATCTTGCCTTGGAAAAACAAAGCTTCATGCCTTCCCCATTCACTATTATGGGGAAATAGAATATGTCTATAACTCCCCCCCATTCTGAAGAAAATGAATATTAGCTCCTGCTAAGTGGATAATGTGTGACATATTACAGATAAATAGACCCAGACATTTCTGTGTTGCTCACCTTTACAATTTGACCCCCCTGCCAAGGAACCATCTGTAACTTTTTTTTTTTTTTAAGTGCAATTGGATGAATGTTGCAGGTGTGGTGAATCCTCCTGGGAGAATCAGTCTTGCCACATTTAAGAATGATAGCTGCAGAGGTTTCCCATTAAGGCCAGCCTTTACAGTTTGGGGTAGGGAAAAAGAGATTAGCTTCAGATGAAGCTTGCTCAGTAGCTGCAGGACTAGCTTCCCAGCAGTGAGATTGCTGCCATTTACCAAGAATGAGGGGGGGCAAGATGGGAGGGAAGTCATTATGGGATGTGTGCACCAGCAGGGTCAATGGGGCATTCCCACTAGTGTGCCCATACTGACCTCCCTGCCACCTCACCCTTCCCGTAAGAGGCAGTGACCCTGCTGCTGGGAAGCTAGCATTGTGGCTCCACCCCACAAGGCAAGCTGCTTCTGATTTGCTTAATCTCCACTACTATTTTGTGGGCAATTTGTACGAAAACAGCATATTTTTCCCTAGGTAAGAAACCTGCCAAATTACAGATAGATAGGTCCAGAAAGTTACATATGAAGCACCTTTAAATTGTAATGTGCCCCCCCCCAAAAAACCAGCTATAACCTTTTAGAAGAATTATGCAGCATGGTAACCCCTTTTGAGTCCTGCCAAATTTCCTGCTGCAGCAGTTTTTCTATAATGGTGATCTTTACAGTTGTTTTTTTTTAAAGTTAGAACAGTTTAAGACTTTCAAATCCAAAACAAATTCACATTTCCACAAAGCATCAAAAAACAACTTACACAGTACGAACACAAAAGATAACGCATACAACAAAAAGTAAAGGAAATTTTAAAGAAAGAAAACAACACATAGGGCCTGTTTACATGAGGAGGGATTGATTCTTAAACCGCTCTGAGAATTGTAGCTCTGTGAGGGGAATAGGGATCTCCTAAGAACTCTTGGCATGCTTAACAAATTACAGTTTCCAGGATTCTTTGGGGAAAGCCATTACTGTTTGAAGTGATGTAACACTGCTTTAAATGTGTAGTGCAGATGGGGACAGAAGGCCTTGAATGTGCAGCATTTTCAAAACTAGCAAAGAGCACAGATCAGGGAGAAACAAAGTGATACATTACTTTAACATCTCTTCCCCAAAGCGCTATGTCTGGAGAGCCCTAGTAAAGTCATTCCCTCTGATTGGAAGCTATATGAACCAGTCACAAAAAAGCTCTCCTCCCCCCCCCCTTATTTTCTTTATATGACTGGCTTAGAGATAAGTGGTTCAGTTTTTGCTGATACACTGTTTGCAGCATTTTATTCAACATCCAAATCACCCCAAAGCATTTCAGAGGTGCCATCTTTGGTTTAGGGCACTTCAAAGTGATCCTGCTTCAGTTCAGAATAGTCCTGAATCTGTCCAAAGTGGCCCCTCTTGAGTTCTTGATTTGGAATTTATCCAAATCTTTTGCACACCCCAATTAGGTAGCATACTTTGGCAGGAATACTAAAGGCAATTAAATTTTAAAATTTCAACTGACGCCAGCTTGGCCACATATTAATGTAACAAGCCAGCATAAACCAGATGATTTTGCAACCAAATTACCTAAACCTTCTATTGTAATGTAACATTTCTCCAAAGAGAGTGGTCTCATTATTTTCATCTAAATGTGTGTCTGTGTTTCACTGACTGTAATGAAATGAATCCACGCACAAACCAGTATTATTTCCAATTACAATTCCTTTTCTGTGTAAGCCATAGAAATATGAATTACAATTCAAATTTTCATGCCAGCTATTACTTATCAACATTGATAATTTGTATGAAAACTATATTTTATACATCATGTGAAGATTAAATTATTCATCATCAGGCAGTTCAGAGCTCTGTTCTATTACAGCTTTCATATAACTCTCAGTCTAATCTAAATCATTATGTTCCTTTCAAATAGCTCAGGCTTTGGTTAGAACAGATTCTACTCTGCTGAAACAGGCTGATTAAAGAACTATGAACTTCAATCAGGTAAAAGTAAGAAAGGCCAATATGAAAGAGGGCATTTAATTTTGTAGAGATTGACTTCCGGGAAGGGTGACTTAGCCTGTGCCTGCTTTTGAGACGGGCTCCTGCCTCAAAAGAAGCTTATTCAGATATATCAGTCAGATTTTTTTTTTTTTGACTGATTAAACTTCTCCCGGGTAGGGAGAAACGAAGAGATTAACCTCAAAGCCTATTTTTGTTGGGACGACCAGATCTCATTAATTTATGGGACGAGGTCCAGCCGACGAAGGTGGGACGGATTTTCAACAACAAGCTCTATCTGATAAAGCGAACGTTCATCTTATCTTCTAAGAGAGAACGCACTAACAGGCAAGCACCCTTCTTTCTATATTTTTCTTTTACTTGACTTAAATTGTTGCTGTTTAAAAGAGATTTGCCAGATTGATCGGTTTTTGACATCTCACTGGGGAGCCATAACTTCTCTCTGCTACTCACTAATTAATAGCTTATCTCTGTTTTTGTTGCAAAAAGCTGTCCTGGATTTGCATTCTAAAGATATACACAGAAGAGGGATTTCTATTCCAGATTTTTATTTTGAAGAATATTATATTGTCTGAGACTACTCTCTTTTTGGTCTATTTTATTTTGACGAATCTGTTTCCTGACGACCGCCATTAATTGTTTCGATCCTGGGAACTGCATTTTGTTTACTTAAGCATGGAGAGATAAGGCTGTCTGCTCTGTTTATACTGTGATGTCACCAAGTTTGGAGTATTAACCCAATTGTTGCTGAAATAAGAAGTGGTTTTCCTATATTTTTCTTTTAAAATGGCAATTAAGAAAGTGGCTGAGAATCTGGAAATAACTATGTTTCAGAAAATAATGGATGAGATTGAGATAACGAAACAAAACCTGCGACAGGGTTGTAAGGAGCTGAAAATTGAATTGAGTAAAATGAAGCAGGAGATTAAAGATATAGGGGTCCCTGTGAGAGAGGTGACCCTGGAAGGGGTCCCTGTGAGAGAGGAGACCCCGGAGATTGGAACAAACGTGGAACAGGAAAAAGATTTGGAGTCTATGGACTTTAGAAACAAAATCTATTGTTTGGAGACACAGGAGATTAAAGACATAGGGGTCCTTGTGAGAGAGGAGACCCTGGAGACTGGAACAGGGGTCCCTGTGAGAGAGGAGACCCTGGAGACTGGAACAGGGGTCCCTGTGAGAGAGGAGATCCCGGAGATTGGAACAAACGTGGAACAGGAACAAGATTTGGAGTCTATGGACTTTAGAAATAAAATCAATTGTTTGGAACTCAATGTTATCTCTGAAGAAATTAATGAAGATTCTAGAGATAAAGTTATCAATGGCATGGATAATCTTCTGGACTGGAATGATGTGATGGAGCCCAATATAGAGAAAATCTATGGAATTAACTGCAGCCATGTGACAATGGAAAAACTTTCAAGAGATGACCCAGTGTATTTTGAAAAAAAGAACAGAGATATGATTTTACAGCAGTATTTCAGCAACCTATTCAGAATGGATGGCAAGAAAATATTTGGGATAGAGGTAATTCCCATCAGACTCTTACTATATGACTATGGCTTTGACAGCAAGATTATTATGGAATACTGATAATGGAAGATTGGATACTGAAATTACTGGACTTAACAAGACTACTGAAGATGGAAGATGGAAAATGGAACTAATAGGGATAATAGAACAATGGCTACTGAAATTACTGAACCTAACAGATTCTGATGTGATGGATTAATTGAAATGTTTATTTTGACTATGGTTATGACAATAAGATTATCATAATTAGTAATGAGATGGATTAATCGATATGCTTATCTGGAAAAAAAAATTGATAGATATATTTCTTAAAGAATTGAAACCTCTCTTTGACTTTTTGTGGAAAGAATAAAGTAATGTTTATGAGATTTGATGATTAAGTAAGATAACTACTGGAGGAAAGTGATTTTATAATATGACTTAAGAGACAGGATTGTTATATATTATAGACTTATAACTGATTTGATCTTTGACAAATGGGAAGTCAATATTTTACTCTTTATTTTTTATTTTTGTTTTTTTTTCTTTTTTTCTTTTTGTTTAACTATTTTTGATTTTGTTTTTTGTCTTTGAATGTTTTATGATTTCGTCTTGTATGTTTTATGAAAATCTGAATAAAAATTATTGAAAAAAAAAATAATTTTGTAGAGATTCTGTTTTCATGTTTTCAGTTCTCTTGTAAATGCATCTATAGGCACTTCCTTCCCAGGTCAGGAGGGTCTAGATGTGGAATAAATAAAAGTTTTTTTTCGGTGGGTGGGTAGGAAGGGGAACCTAAAAATATGTGGTTGCCAAAATCTGTTAGTGTTTCTTCAAACAGAAACATTTCTGTGCTTGATTTGGCATAATATGGTTGGAGCAAAACACTGACTCATAAAAATTGCTCATAACTTTGCAACCAGAACTACAAATAAAGAGGCCAGACACAAGAGTATGGGTTTGAAACTAGAGCTACTTTGTTAAGTACACTTAAACATTGCAAACTATAACTAAACTGCATAGGGGAATGAGACCATGTGTGGGAAATCCCATCATCCTCATCTGGGGTTGCCAGGTGAGAAGCATCCCAAACCCTGAGATTTCAGAGGTGGGCCCTAGTGATGTCATGGGGCAGGCCCTAGTAATGTCACCGGGGTGTTCCCTAGTGATGTCATGAAGCATGATACATTAAGCATCAACCACAGTTCGTTGGTGCATACAATTCAAGAAAAAACATTTATTTGATTGGAAATTAAGATAGAAATCTTAGGTAAAAGAGGGTGTTCCCAGGTCCAGCTGAAGTGATGGAATCATACCTTTTCACGTGCTTAGGGAGCCTGGTTAGAGAACATTGAATCTAGACTACTTGTTTCTGGCAAGAAGAGTTTAAGTGCCCTGAGGCCAGGAGAGTCATCAGAAAGCCATTGTAGGAAGAAGGGAGCCTGGTGTTATGGAGATGTTAGATGGGAGCATTCAGGAGTAAAGATGGATGCCCCTGAAGGTTGAATTTCTAAACACACTTACTAAGCCCCATAGAACTCAGTAGGACTTACTTCTAAGTAGATATGGTTTGGATTGTGCTGTTGGTAAAGCTTGACTAGGGATCCTCTGCAAATATATTCATATCCAAGCAGGGTTGGCAATCCCCTGCCTGGAATGCCTTGCCCTTGCCTTTTAATGTGGCTGCTCCAAACTTCTTTACAGACTTGACCTTCACTTCAGAAAGAGGTTTGAGAAATGAGTAAAAGTAAGAAGATTCTCTATACTTTTCTGTCTACCCTGTGAGCTGCTATAAACTCACTTTGACAGCCAGCCCAATTCCAGTGTGTAATAATTGACAGAGAGAAAACACACGTGGTTTGATTTACCTTCACAGGCAGTAGCTTCGGAACAACAGCAATTGAAACCACACTTCCCAGTATGTGAATTCTCTTTTACCACTATTGGGCAAGAAACAACCCATCATGCAAGGTGCATCATCAGTGGGTTTAAGGGGGTTGAGCTGAGCTCATGGAACCACTGTTGTTGCTTCTTTGAATGTAAAGGAGTACGGTTAAAGGTAAATGAAATGCAAATAGAAAAAGAAAAGACAGTGATGATTTCCTAAATGCAATACCGTATCAACCACCACAAGATTCCTATGAGTAAGGCAGAAAACTCAGCATCCCACAACCAGTCAGGATTCCTAACCAAAAACCAAAATTTAAAAAATCCTGGCAGCCAGTCAGCCAAGGTCACAGAAATCCCCATGCAGTACAACCTGACTGGGTGCTATAATTAGTGCAGAATGTTGTGGTACAATTGCTGACATGTGTGAGACCCTATCAGCACATAATACCTCTGCTCTGAAATCTGCACTGATAGCTGATTTGCTACCAGGCCAAGTTCAAGGTGTATTTTCCATGTTATGGATGCCACATAGTACTTCTGCTGTTGTAAGAAATCAGTCCTTTAATGTGGCAGCATCTACACTTTGGAATTCCCTGCCTATTTACATTAGCACCTGCTAAAAACATTTTTATTTAGGGAAGCCTATGCAGGCATGTAGAAGCTATTGTGTTTTTTATGTTTTTTAACTCATTGTTGGTTTTATTAATTTGAATGTTTTTAAATACCTGTCTTTATTTTTTGCCAATAATGTTTTTGCTTTAATTTCTTCTGTAAACTGCTTTGAGGGTTTTTACAATAAAGTGGTATATAAATGTTGTAAATAAAATACATAAATAAATTTTGGAGTCACTGTGGCTCTTGGATCACTTTCCTCTTTTAGGAACAAAGGAATCTGCCTTATAATGACTCAGGCGATTTGGTACCATCTAGCTCAGTGCTGAGCTCTGCATTGGCAGTACAGAATTCCAGACAATAGTCTCTTCCAAAGATTGATTTTTGGACCTTTGCATGCAAAGCATATGCCCTGCAGCACTTCCCCTATTTAAAAAAGTATCTTTTAAAATTGTTCTTTTTAATTCACTAATGAATGCATATAATACCTAGGGCAGATCCACAGCACTCATTTAAAGCACATTCAATATACATTTAAAGCACATGAATCACACCACAGAATCATGGGAACTGTAGTTTGTTAAGGGTGATGGGAACTACAACTGCAAGGGGAAACTACACTTCCCAGGATATTTTTGGGGAAGTATGTGCTTTAAATGAAAGTTGGATGTGCTTTAAATGTATTGTGTGGATCTACTTAATAAACTTTGCCTGCATGTAAATTATTTTAATTAATTTTTTAAAATGGCAATGAGCTATACAGTTTACTAGGTGACCATGGGCTACTCTCCATCTCTCAGCTTAATCTGCCCCTTAGGATGAAAACAACAAAGGGGAACTATGACCACCCCAGGGAAGAAGGGCACACTTAGAATGTAGAGGAAATAATAATGTACAATCATACTGTGAAATCAGATACATATCGGGACATAGTATGAAGAAATATTTATATAAGCATGACTGTCAAAGGTGTCTATTATTTACAAAACCTGTAAAGATATTTATAATGCAATCCTTTGCATGTTTACTCAGAAGCAAGTCCCAATGTATTCAGTGGGGCTTACTCATACAGGGAAGCATACACAGGACTTTAAGCTGTTGTCCAACTGTTTATACTTGTTTTGATGGTTATTTGGATTTTAAAGGGATTTAATTCTTGTTGTGAGCTGCCTTGGATTCCAATCAGCAACCCTACTTCACAGGGATATTGGAAAGACTCCATATACACACACATCTGGAAATGTAAAATACATATACCCCATATAATAGTTTATTGTCAATACCAGTTGGTCATTGCAGAACCTTTCTTTTAAAAATAAAATAAAATCATTATTAGTTTCCTACACAATAAAAGCAGTGACACCTAAGTATGCCTTGCCTAATTGCTTTAAAATAGGATTGGAGGGAGAGAGAAAAATGTACAACACAAACGCAGTCCTTTGCTATGTTCACTCAAAAGTCCCATTAATTTACAGCAGAATCCTGTACGTGTCTACTCAAACGTAAGTCCTATTGAATTCAATGGGGTTTACTCCTTGTATGTGGGATTAGCATTGCAGCTTTACTCCCAGAAAAGCGAGTATAGGATTAAAGTTTCATATTGGGAAGGTTTTCAAAATGCTGCCCTCTTCAACAGCCCAGGAAAATGTAAACTTGTTTGACTCCTCATAATTAGAAAAGCATAACGCATTGTAATGGCATTTAGCTCACCTGCGCACAAGAGACTTTTGCTACTGCTGAAAGCTATAAATTTACTCAGTTTAGGAGATTTTTAGACAAGCAGGAAGAAAACAATCATTTTCTGAGGTCACCAAATCCCTTGTCAATCACAACCCTGACTTCACTTATTGCCTACAAACCTGAAAGGGTGGGGTTAGAGCAGCCAGCTATGAGCTCATTTAACAGAAGTGGGGTGTGTGTTGAGGTATATCTCTTGAACTAGATCCCCTAGAAACTTTTTTTAAAAATGAAAGCTGAGAGTCTGGAGATTGAGGTGACTCACCCAGAGACCTGGAGAGGACCTCAAAAATCCAGAGTCTCTGGGAGAAAAGTGGAGACCTGGCAACCCTATCCTCATCAAAGCTCTTTGGCCTGTTCTTCCTGGGTGAGCCTACTCTGCAGGAGGATTCAAGCTGACCTTAATTCTAGATCTTTACCCTGCCACACCCCTTAAGGTTAAGAGGCAGGTCTTCCCGACCCACTCTACCTCCAGCCACAAGACCTTGAGTGAGTGGCAGAGGTTGACCTCAACAGTGATCCATATCTCAGCCCATGGGTCTTTGAGCAGTGTGTGTAAGTATTTGGAATCACTATTTACCTTAAAGTGCCTCAGAGTACTCACCATTCATCTCCAACACCTTCTTTTTCCAACACACATCTGCTACAGAAGGAGGACAAGTCTCAACATAGTCCTTCTTCCCCCACTGCTGCTCAATAGCAGACCTCACTGCTCACTTTCCAATGTCTGACAAATGAACCTCATCAAACATGTATACGTTTTCCCTACTGTGTCTAATATCCAGATGTTCAATAAATAATCCTATCCCCAACCCGCAACATTGCAAGCCTAATCTCCCGACTGACCTTAGTAGCAGCCCTAGCCAGAACCTAAAGGGTTCAGATTATCTCTCCACACTCTCCTAGGAAGAATATCAGAGCACAGAATTGTGACCCTGGGCCATCTGTGTCTGATCATAGCAAAGTCCCCCAAAGCTTGCAATATCAATGTTGTCCTTACAACAAGGTCATTACCACTTGAATGCAACACAACAACGTGTTGCATTTGTCTGACCATGCCCCGTTAAAAAATAATGGAAAACAACCTGACCCCAAATCAGGCCTCTTTGATATAACCTTTTCATGGAGGCCATCCTACTGAGGGCTAAGTGTGTTCCCAGTCATGAGCACATTGTCCTGCAGCTGGCCCAGAAAACATGCTGTGGCTGACAATGAGGACTTTGATGTTCTCACCTGCATCCCAGCCACCTGAGTTGAAAGCTGAGAGCCCGGAGACAACAAGAACAACAAGAAGAAACTGAAAAAACCTTGTTGGCAAACATTTAGCACTTCTTCCTTCTCAAAGGCCTTACATTAAGAGTTACACACCCCAGAGCGCCATTGTCCTATCTGCCGTATGCCACCCAGTGGCAAACCCAAATGAGCAGCAGTCAAGACCACCCCAATATGAAAAGAATGTGTACCGAACTCCCTCGGACACACTCCCAAGGCCTTCAAGGCCCTCTTGATGACAGCTCAAAACTGATACTTAGCTGAAGAGGCTCTGCGCACATGGCAAAAGAGGAACCCAGGGAAGGAATCAGGCATCCTGGGGCATCATCAGAGGGAAACAGCTTAACCACTGTACCCCTCTTCCTCTGATCCATCTTGGACCAATGAACCCTAAGGTGCATCTTGCTCTCAGTAAACAACAAATCCCGAAACTGTAAAGCTGACTGCAAAATGTTAGACCCCAAGTTCGCAACCAGCTCCCCTTTCCTAAAGGTCCCAAAAAAGGTTATCATAGCAGCAGCCCTGTAGCCAGTCTTCCTTGTTAGTTGGGGCAGACACATTTCTAGGTGGGGCATTTGCAGGGAGAGGTGCATTGTGCCAGCAAATCCCCCACCCCCAGTGGAGAGGATGTAAGAACAGTACAGAGTATTCCAAATGCGACCGCATCATAGATTTATATAACAGTATTATGACATTGGCAGTTTTATTTTCAGTAGCTTTCCTAATGATCCCTAGCATGGAATTTGCCTTTTTCACAGTTGCTGCACACTGGGTCAATATCTTCATTGAGCTATCCATTACGACCCCAAGGTCTCGCTCCTGGTCAGTCACTGCCAGTTCAGACCCCACGAGCGTATACGTGAAATTAAGATTTTTTGCTTCAATATTTATAACTTTATAACTTTATACTTGTTTAACTTGAATTTCATTTGCCATTTTACCATCCATTCACTCAGTTTAGAGAGGTCCTTTTGAAGCTCTTTTTGTTTTAACAAGCCTGAACAATTTAGTGTCATCAGCAAACTTGGCTACCTCACTGCTCACCCCTAACTCTAGTTCATTTATGAACAAATTAAAAAGCTAAGTGGGTTTGGGCCTGAACAGTGCCTGGCTGGTAGACCACTGGGAGTCTTTTGTACCTTTGATTTGCTCTAAGCTTCATCTTTTTAAAAGGATATAAATAAAATAATTCAAGATATTTGCAAACAACAGGATTTAGCAGCTATTAATACCTTTCAAATTTTCCCAAGGGCTAAGATATATATAAAAAATTAACTCATTTTTTTAAAAAAAACACTCTATAATCTCAGTCACAATAAATTAAGATGGTGTTTTATAGCCTTGTTCATTCAAACCATGCACACAATGAGTGCTAGAGAGAGAGCAATAGAAGAACTACTGATGAATCTTCTATCTGTTTTTTGTGGGTCAGGGCGGGTAGATCTTAACTGTAATTTATTATGTTACCATTTATCTGCTGTGAGAAGAAATAATATACTGGTTCCATTCTGCAATAGGACTGGGGGGGAGGGTTCTTTACACCAGAAACAAATTGAATATATTTTACCCACCAATATATAAATGTTGTGATAGCTACAAAGCTGATGCAATGTAGTGACTAAGAGGAACATGGGACTTTTTAACAAAGGAAATGGTGGAAGATTCCTATGTGTTGATTCTAGAGCTGGGGCAAATGCTTTGGTCCTGGTGAATTTAGAGGTTTCGGGGGGTTGGGAGCCATATCCTCTTCCTGAGATCATGACCAGGAGGCAGACATTCCAGAGCATGTGTGTGTGTGTGTAAGGTAAATATTTGGCAGGGGGGAGAAACTAGCATAACTACAAGGTGGTCTGAGGATTTTTTTCTGCAATTTTTCATCTTTTTAATTTTTTTAAAAAAAGGCAAAGGCCTCTTCACTTTTAGTACCTTGGAATGATATCTTGTGATGATGTTGGAGCATCATTTCCAGAAGCATTGTATGGAAAAAGGATGGCTTGCTGGAGCACTTCACCAAATATTCTCTAGAGGGCCCTGAAATTCTCCAACAGTTCAGTGGGAGTCTGTCCAAGAACATTTTCAGAAAAATAATCAGAAAATTCCTTTCTGATAAATTTTGACCCAGCTCTAGGAACTGCATTTCATCAGAAAGAAATGTGCCTTTATTTCTGTCTTAAGAAACAATCTATGCCTGTTGGTGCATTGCTTTCCAAGCTGTGATCTTTTAAAAAGGTTTATATATTTACATGTGACTATGGATAATTAGGGTAAGGATTGTACATATGCACCTTGATAGTATTCTTATCGTGCAACCTCTTAGCCAGATTGTTTTCATTTGACTTAAGTTTCCACTTGTACAAAGCTCATTTTTATCCCAGATTATGTAACCTTCTTGCTTGTCTTCATTGTAGCTGCTTTGTGTATTTTCAGAGATAACTGCTAGCAGACATTCTACCCTTTCGAGTGATTTCTTACTCCATTATTGTGTGGTAGTGGGGAAGCAATCTGCTGCTTTGGTAAACAATTAGGTTCTTTTTTTGCAACTGAGGGAATTTGATGCAACTTTTTGCGGACTATTTTAATTAAATTTATTGGGGGTGGGGGGCCTGCCTGATTGGCGGACAGGGGGGAGGACATGTGCAGAGTGGAGGGGGATGTTGTAGGAGGAGTGGGGAGCCACTACATTAAACGGCTGGGCGGCAGATCCTGGAGGGGTGGTGGCAGGCCTTGCCAACTTAGGGGAACAAGGGGTAGATACATTATACCCATCCCTTGTTCCGGACCTGTCCACAACCAGAAGATAACTGGGGGATGCAGGACTCCACCCAATCTTTGACTGCTGTTATGTAACGCCAGGTCTGCGGTGCAGAAGACTTCTCTCATCCACGATATGATCTTGGATGAGGACACAGACCTGGTATGTATTACGGAGACCTGGCTGGACGAGGCCTCAGTTCCCATACTTGAGGCCATGTGTCCAGCTGGTTTCCGATATGCACAGCAGCCGAGGACTGGTAGGCGGGGAGGGGGTGTGGCAGTTACATATCGAGGGTCTTTGGTTTTCACCAGACCCCCCCTCCATGAGACCAAGTTTATCGATGGCATGTACTGGAGGTTGGGCCCAAAGGGCAGTTTAGGGATTCTACTTGTGTACTGCCCACCCCGCTGCACAGCAGACTCCCTGGCCGAGGTGCTCGAGATGGTCTTGGCTGTGTGATTGCTCTCCCCCAACCTAGTGGTTTTGGGGGACTTCAATGTGCATGCTGAGGCCATTCTCACGGGAGCCCCTCGGGATTTCATTGAAACCATGACTTCTTGGGAACTGCACCTTAGTAATATAGGGCCCACCCATGTAGCCGGTCATGCTCTTGACCTTGTGTTTGTCTCGGCTGGGGAGGGAAGTGCTCTGAAAATGGGGGTTGTTTCTTCTAACCCCGTGTCATGGTCAGATCACTACCTGGTGAATATAGACCTCTCAATGCCGCACACCCTCCGCAGGGGTCAAGGACCCATTAGGATGGTCTGCCCCAGATGCCTAATGGAATCCAAAGGATTCCTGGATGTGCTGGGGGATTTGGAGCTGACTGAAGGACACCCGGTCGAAACCCTGGTGGGGGAATGGAATAGGGAGGTCGCTGGGGCGGTAGACCGGGTGGCTCCGAAACGTCCTCTCCCCCTGAATAGAACTCAGACAGCACCCTGGTACACACCACGGTTATGGGGTCTGAGACAGGAGGTGAGACGACTAGAGCGCCGGTGGCAGAAATCTCGCACTGAAGACGATCGGACACTGGTTAGAGCAGCAATAGCAGCCTACCAGGTGGCAACAAAGGCAACGAAGAGGCAATTCTTTGCTGCCTCTATTGTGTCGGCAGAGTGTTGTCCCAGGAGATTGTTCCAAGTGGTCCGAAGCCTGGTCGGTCCAGTTGCTCAGGATCCCATGGAGCATTCTAAAGCCTCCTGTGACACATTTGCTAAACACTTTGCCGATAAAATCGAGTGCCTGAAGAGCATGATTCCGCACGCCGTGGATACAGGAAGTGGGCCAGAGTCGGCCAGTTGCACTCCGGTCCGTTGGGATCGGTTTCAGCCTCTCCTCGCTGAGGAAGTGGACAAGGTGCTCTGTACTGTGAAGCCAACCACCTGTCTGCTGGATCCTTGCCCTTCGTGGCTCATCATGAGCTGCAAAGAAAGACTGGGCGAAGGGATCAAGGCAGTGGTAAATGCATCCTTGAAAGAGGGTGCAATGCCATCAGCTCTCAAGGAGGCAGTGATTAAGCCCATCTTGAAAAAGCCCTCCTTGGATCCCCAAGAGCTGAATAACTTTAGCTCAGTCTCCAACTTACCATTCTTGGGCAAGGTGATAGAGCGAGTGGTGGCCAAGCAACTACAGACACACTTGGATGAAGCAGATTATTTAGATCCTTTCCAATCGGGCTTCAGGACTGGACATGGAACTGAAACAGCCTTGGTCGCCCTGGTAGATGATATGAGGAGGGCGTTGGATAGGGGTGAATATACCTTCCTCGTCCTCCTGGATCTCTCAGCGGCTTTTGATACCGTTGACCACGGTATCTTGTTAAATCGCCTTGAGGGATTGGGAATAGGGGACACTGTTTTACAGTGGTCTCTCAGGCAGGTACCAACGGGTGGCATTGGGGGATGAGGTTTCAGACCCTTGGCCTCTGAACTGTGGAGTACCACAGGGTTCTATCCTCTCCCCCACGCTATTCAACATCTATGTGAAGCCGCTGGGAGCCATCATCAGGAGTTTTGGGCTGCAGTGTCACCAATATGTGGATGACACTCAGCTCTATCTCTCATTTAAATCTTCACCAGAGTTGGCTGTGAAGACCATGTCCAAGTGCCTGGAGTCTGTAAGTGGATGGATGGGCCAAAATAGGCTGAAGCTGAACCCCGACAAGACCGAGGTGTTGCTTGTGGGTGACAAGAGAAGGTTGGGAGACATCGACTTGGTACTTAATGGGGTGAGTTTACCCCTAAAGGACCAGGTCCGCAGCCTAGGGGTCATTCTTGACTCCCAGCTGTCCATGGAGGCTCAGGTTTCGGCGGTGAGCCGGGCAGCTTGGTATCAATTACATCTGATACAAAGGCTGCGACCCTATCTTCCTGTACATCTGCTCCCATGAGTGATACATGCCCTGGTCTCCTCTCGCTTAGACTATTGTAATGCGCTCTATGTGGGGTTACCCTTGAAAACGGTCCGGAAACTGCAACTGGTACAGAATGCGGCGGCACGCTTGATTAAGCATAGCCGCCGCCGGGATCACATCACTCCAGTGTTGATAGGTCTACACTGGTTACCAGTGGTTTACCGGGCCCAATTCAAGGTGTTGGTGTTGACCTTTAAAACCCTATACGGTTTCGGCCCAGTTTATCTGAAGGACCGCCTCCAGTATCACCAATTAGGCTGCCTTACAAGATCAGCCACACAGGACCTCCTCTTGGTCCCACCAGTCAAAACAGCTAGGCTGGTGCGGACCAGAGAGAGAGTGTTCTCAGTTGTGGCCCCCACCCTCTGGAATTCTCTCCCTTACGATCTCCGACATGCCTCCTCCCTGATGAGTTTCCGCCAAGCTTTAAAGACCTGGCTATTCAGGCAGGCCTATAAGAATGTTGGGGTGGGTTAGTTTTTTCTTGATGTTTTAATTACTGTTTTGATATTAGATTAATTTGATGAATGTGTTGATTGTATATTGTATATTGTATATTCTATTCTATGTAAGTCGCCTAGAGTGTCCGTTAAGTCGGACAGATAGGCGACTAACAAGTAAACTTTTATTATTATTATTATTTATTGCAGCAGTGCAGTGTGATAATTGTCACTACTCAGTTGTTCTGAGCAGAATTTGTAAAATAGCATGAATTTCCAACCAAAGCTTTTAGTCTAATTGGAAGCCAGTTTCTAGGCAGCTTTTCAAATGAAGGTACATAAAACTCCCAACTGTTGAGGGAGAGTCTAGAGTTCACAACATTGTGTGAATACTGCTACAATGCATTTTATTTATTAAAAGAGGTAAATCACCATATATTATGATACTAACAGCAAACTCTGGTGCTTAGTTATGACATCTCTGTAGCCCGAACAGGGCTGATAAATGAAAGGGGATGTAAGCATGTTTGGGGGAATCCCAAGGTGTGCGGAAGTAGAAAAAAAATTTTTTGGGGGGGAAATGAGGACAGATGCACCAGAAATAGCCCAATAAGGACCAAGCATGTTCAATGGCCACTGCATAGTGATTGTAGGGGTGTAGTAATTGAACAGAGTTCCTGAAACATAAATAGGAATGGTTCTGCCCTTTACTTAAACAATACTTGAAAAGGTTCGAACCTGGAAAGTACTGAACTAATGTTGCTGCCATTGGTGCTTGTGTGCTACAGGTACACAACTACCCAGTTTGGAAGTGTACATCTCTGTGGCTTCAGAGGTGCCTACTGCTTGTAACTGTGGGGAAAGACCTAACTGGCTTAGAGACAGAGTAAGGGATGCAAGGTGTGTCTGCTCCAGACTCAACCATCCAGGCAGCAGTATCTGCTCTTGGTTAAGAAGTCCAACCTCCACCTCCAGTATCTTCTGGAACAATTGGACACTGCCACCTTTGCAGTAGGGCACAGGAAAAGAAAACCTGCAGATGGTGCAACAGCTGTGGAAAATTCTGTTGCAGGTTCCACAGGATGGTGGAAACTAAGTGTGGAGGGTATCAATAGGTTGGCACGAATATAATAATAATAATGTAATATTGTTTGGGGAAATTTCCCTAACCAAGGAAATGTTCTTGCAAGTTTTTTAATGAAGTTAACCCCCCTGAAGCCATTAATGTTAGTTCTTAGTTGTAATAAAGTTTTTTTCTAGACAGTTTGCAATATTTTTCATAACATTTTTTACTTTAAAAGGTAGTTTTGTTGTTTGCAATTGAAAATAAAAATCATAGCTTATTAAAATAACATAAATTGTGTTGTTTACTCAGTATGCGGGGAGAGGTGCAAATGTTTGCTGCATAGAAAAATCCTACTTCCTCTGCATAAGTCTTTTCTGGGTATGGGCGTTTGGGTGTTGTCAAGCACACTTCTTCTGACACCACAGACACAAATGTTATCTGGGGACAAAATATCACCCCAACATACATTGGAAATCATATTGAGATAGAAATACATCCCAAAAACTATTTGTGTGATTTCCCCCCTCAACACTGGATGAAGGTTTTAACAAAAGGGGAGAGGTTGTTGAATCAGGGTAAGAATTCCAAATTAGACATTTTGGCATCCTTTGAGTGTGTGCAAAAGCCCACAGAGAGTGATGCACCTATGTATTTTTCGCTCTTTGGCTTAGCAACCTAGCAATATATCTATCCTCTCCAGCTTTACTGCTTGTTAAGCCTAATTTAATCACTGACAATATAGGCCAGTGTGGAAAACTTTATACGACTGCATGAGCAACGAGAACAGAACCAGGAACCAGGGGTGTGCAGATGTGAGATGTCCTCCAGAATTCTCTCACAGGCCAGAATGGGATATATAATTCAGGAGAATTAGTGAGAGAGATGATTCTGGGTACATGTTAGAAGCTTGGCCGAAATCATTTAGGATTCAGGCAAGAGTAAACAAAAAAACAAAACAAATAGAATTGACATTTTTAAATAATATATTGTAGCCCCGATGAAGGGGCTTTCAAATATGCTTCATTACACTTTGCACAGAGCAGCCAGTGACAAACCCAGTCAATAAAACTCTTGGCAAATGAATCAATGGGTTTCTCTGTGTCCTTGCTAGAAATGTCATTCAAAATTGATAAAGATTCTGACCAAGTAGTGCTACTTTAGAAAGCCTGTTTCATTCTGACATTGTGACCTACCATCTCACAGGTATTCAAAGCTTGAACTAAAGACTCAGCTACTTTCTCTTGGAGACATGCAAATTAGCTTAATCAAACAACAGAGAAATACTGGACACTCTTAAGCACCATTTATAAGACAAACAATTCAGTGGGAAATGCTGTGGCAGCATTTATGCAGTAGAAAATAACAGACCTGTCAACTTTGTCTCCCTCACTCCTCTTCTGCCCCTGCAGTAGAAAATAACAGACCTGTCAACTTTGTCTCCCTCACTCCTCTTCTGCCCCCCCCAAACCAAAAATATGAACAACAGAGATTGTTTCAAAATAGTTTGGAACTTTTTCTCACACACACACATTGCCAACGTACTCATAGAGCTCCGTTTAGGCTGCAATATTTATAAAAGCACTGGCTTTTTTTTGCTGGAAAATTATTCCATGCACCATAAAAGTATTGTTCTCATTAAGTGTAGAGAATGCTTTATTCCAAGCAGTATTTTGAATATTTACACTTCAGTTGCTTCAATGCAATTTTTTGACCACACACATTTTTGCATGCACTGGAAATAAAACCTACTTGCATGTGCGGTGGAGTCTCAAAATTGACATCCTTTTCAGAATCCATTATGGGGCCAGAAAATACGGCTTAAAATAGTGGCACAGTTTGCATTTGCATTCCTATAAGGTTTTTATATACTGACATACTTGGATGACTGTCTCTTAAGCCTCTCAGTATCTCATACATTTCCATCTCCTGAAACAAAAGAATTTTATCTGGCTCTCTCACTCTTGAACGCAGGCTAAGGATCTTCAGCCGGCTGGAGCAAAGTGAGTTTCCAGAGGAGGGACAGAGTGATCTATCCTTTTTCCAGCAGGCTGCTGTCTGAATGCTGGGAAGGGACAAACAGAAGCCTCATTCGCTTTGCCCAGCATGGAAGCCATGCAAGCTGACAAAGACAGATCACTCTGATCCTCTTCTGGAAGCCTGCTGCATTTCTGTGCAGTGGGTAGAGGAAGAGTGTCACCATTCTCACTTGTATGGATCACCCTAGAAGATTAGAGAAGCATTTGCATACATCAGTTCCTCCAATCTAGGGTTAGAACGTAAAGTTCTTCATGTGAAGGCCTTCATAATTCTGGAGCCAGCCACCCTGTCAAACTGTTCCTGTCTCATTTGGGAAAGGAAATTTCTGACTGCTCCTCTTAGACTCCATTGGAGTAATGGGGTCTATTGGTGAATGAGCAAAGGCTGGGCCAATGCCCCCCCCCATTTCCTAAAAGTATTCTCCCCCTGTGAAAATAGATGTTGGTTTTCTGGTACTTCCTTGGGAAGGGGGAGAAAATTCTAAAAAAAAATTGGAGAGTGTTGCTGGCACTGCTTACTACCAGGTCTCACCAGGAAGAGTGGTCAGTTGAAAGCTATGGAGAGGGTGCCACTTCCTGGCCACACTTCCCAGAATGCTTGGGAATGCCCCTTATGCATTTTAGGAAGAACAGCTAGCAGGGAGCTGTTGAGAGAGCCTTGCACCATTATGATCTGCACAGGGATTTTTTTTAATTACAAAAAAAATCAAGAATGCAAGAAAAAATGGAAAACCATTGGTCACCTCATAAAGTTAAATATGGTAAGCAGCAACCCCCTCCTGAAAATTTCAAAGAATCCCCCTCACATAATATTTTTGAAACAGATTTGTTTTACCACTTCCCAACCAACAAATGGTTGATTTGAATGAGTTGCTTTAAGATCCTCTCGGATGGATGACAACAAATTCAGTGGTTAAAAGGAGAAAAGTATGGCTGATGCACAAAACCCTGAATACTGAGAGATAGCTGTTTCCTGGATAACTCATTGTCCCCTGTGCTTCCTAAGAGTGAGAGCATACACTGGTGGCTGCAACCCAATGCATGTCTATCCAGAAGCAGGCTCCATTGAGTTCAATGGGACTTACTCCCAGGTAAGTGTGTATTGGACTGCAGCCTAAGAGTATGAGCTGGGAGGTCTCCCATTAAAACCTCATCCCTATCATGATCTCACTGGGTGGTCTCAACTCAGCTTTAGCCTCCTATCTGCAATATAAATGCTGGCACATCTTCATTGCTAATACAGCATACATGAAGATATTTGACTATTCCAAAGCACTATATAAATGTTAAGTATTATGATTATCATGATTCTTATATCTAACTACTTTGGGGAAATGGGGAAATCTTTGATTTTATGCCTACTCTGCTTCATTAAATGGCAAAATTTCTCTATTCACACAGAAGGCTTTTTAACACTATCATGCTGGTGCAGATTGCATGGTGTCGAGAATGCTGCTAACATAGGATATTAATGCAATAGAAAGCAAAATTTGCACTTACCTGAATTTTGCAATGCAGTTCTCCAACCAAATGTTTACAAAATGCATTATTTGTTGTGCATAAAAATGAATAAATTATAGAAAATAACATACAAAAAAGTATTATTTTAGGAGAAATTGCTTGCAGAAATATATACATTAGTCAAAACTGCATACATAAAATATTTTTTTAAAATATGTGTTTTAAATTGTATATTTGTTTTAATGTTTTGGATGGCTGTAAACCGCTCAGAGAGCTTCGGCTATGGGGCCATCATTTTGAACTGACTTTAGCAGATTTCAAATTAAGACTATGTGAAGTAACAGACTTCATGAGGGGAGTACACCATATTTATTTTATCTTGGCTAGAAACCTCTCTGTAGTGTACTGCGCGAAATTCCATTTAGCGCTGCATTCCAAAACCAGTGCTCTGTTTCAGAAATCCCCACATGAGGTTGCTAAGTGACAACACTGTAATTACCTAGCAAGTTATTTACAAAACACAAACACTTAAAAGCAATGAAATGAATTGTTAAGGGCATCAAATATAACATACACACTGAAGGGCATATTGTGCCATCTGCTTTAAGGACAATAACTGAGTTAGTAGAAAGAGCTACTTAGAAACAGATGTTACGGATATGGGCCAATTTTCTTCACCAAACTGATATAAAAAGAGATCACATAATCACACTGCAATGCCCTTAACTCTGACCCACGTATTATTTGAGTAGCAAAATTATACCAAAATGGCCAAGCTTACTGGTTTCTACCCCTTTCATGCTTTTCCCTCCTATGTTTCAGATTTATTAAGAATTAATTTCTCATTTGGAAGTTGACTGAAGCAAAAAAGGAGTGTGTGTGTGTGTGTGTGTGTATTCTCTATGTCAGCAGAAAGCCCAAATGTCCCAGTATTTTTCATTATCCAAAGCTTCTTTGTCCCATAAGTTGCATTATTTAAAGTTAGCACCCTGATTTTGTTGTCCCTGTTTTATTTTATTTTTTTATGTGAATAATTCTTTAAAAATAAATAGAAAGCTTTTTAAAAAAGCTTTTTAGAAAGGCTTTTACACTGTCCAAACTCTTAATTCATTTTAATGCCCATCCCCTTCTTTAAGGAAGATTCTTTGTCATTTTTTCTGATTGTTAAGCTGTTCTTCACACAGATGCTTATTGCTCAGAACAGATTCATAACCATCTCCCCACCACCACCTGAACCACTGGAGACTACCTCCTCTGAGATTCAAATCTATCATCATCATCATCAATTTATTGGATTTCTTACCCACTCTTCACCATAAGGTACCAGAGTGGGCTACAACAATATAAAAATACAATATTAACATCAGTTTAAAACTTATACAATCAGAAGAATAGGGACAGATACAACCAATTAGGACACAATGGAAAGTTGGAGAACATGTGAAAAGCAAGAATGAGAAGGCCAATAGGAATGGTCTCCCTATGAAATAACCATGTATCTTAATGTTAAGAATACTCACCTCTGGGGCTGGAAGGGGCTCCAATGTTCTTGAAGTAACATATGAAGCATGTATCAAGGACATTCTTGGTCTACAGGATTATTGGTTAATGTCAGCGTTTTCTGTCATTTTGTGTTTCCCTCTTAAAATCTTACCATTAAATGCCAAAATTCATTGAGGGGTTGTTTTTGCATACATCATTAATTTATGAATAAATAATCATAAAAATAAGAGAAAGGAAGTGTAACTGAAATAAGAACAAAAGAGGAATTTCAGAGAACAGATATATTGTCCCTTTGGGTAGTACAAAACTGTTCACTGAGTTACTGACATTGATCATAGTGTAATATCTTCCAAAACGAGAATATTTCTCTCTCTCTCCAGCTCATAAAAAGCAACCATGCATATACAATATATGCAACAGAATTAAATACACCAAAGCTTATTGATATACTAATTCCAATTTGCTTAATGTTCATTAATTTATTCAGAACACAGATGTGTATGTAACGTGCATAATTCGCTAAAGATACCCTTCTGGGGCTTCTTTGCCACAGAACTTGGGCATTTTGGACACACAGCCCTGGCCTCAGATTTTTTATTATAGTTTTGAAGTCTGTTGCTGATTGTTACTGTGTAGAGCACTCTGACTTATTCTCTCTCTCTCTCTCTCTCTCTCTCTCACACACACACACACACACACACACACACACATTCTCCCTAGGTGTTAGTTAACACGCTCAGCTACTCTGTGTCTCCTCCTGAACAGAAAAGCCATGCTTTGGGGTAAATAAGGGGGGGGAAGATCATTTGAGACACTTGCTTGAAGTGATAACCTAATTATGCCACTTTTCTATTACTGTTTCTCACATACCAGCACAATGCAGAATGAACATCTGCCTGGCTGTGGACACCCTGCAGATGTACTTCCATCTGCTCACACTGATTTCTTTCTGAGTTGCCAAGAAAGCTCGCAAAAGTGCTCCATCGAAGTTACTGTGCAGAAAAATGCCAAAGCATGTATCCTGATTGCCATGTGATGGCATGTGGTGTTATCTTGCTTTGAAAATGATCCATTTCCTTTGAAACAGCAGAATATCTTCTGGGGATAATTTATTAACCTCTGTCATGCTGGGGCTATTTTGATGTTGTCATCCCTTATGTGTGATTTGTTCCTCTTATTATTTTCAGTGGATTCATTTGATATCCTCTCTGAAGAAAAGACTAGAGATAGTGATTTATAATACATTAGGATGGGTTACAGGACAATTCTCCCAGTATCTCACAAATATTTAAACAAAATTTCTATCCACTTCATTTGTGATGTTACTCACTGTTAGTTTCTGAGTGATTTACAAAGAAGATTTCATTGACTTATGCTGAACACAGTAATAACTAATCTGAGTAAAGAAACAGCAGCAATCTTGTACAACTACATGCATGTGCATTACATTATTTTCTACATTTATCAGTGCTTAAATAACTGCAGACCTCAAGCAGTCCTCCTGATGACAATGAAAATACATTGACACTCTTTGAAAATGGCAATGCAAAGGGTATGAAACTATAGTTACATTATGAAATGCCAAAGTTTGTTGCTAATTCATATATTTTATTATGGCACTGTAGGTGAGAGCTGTTTCCATTGGTGTTGCTGTTTTTTGAATGAGCCACATGTACAGGGCCAACAATACAGTTTCTTCAGATTACAGTGTCACTGTGCTTGGGGACCCTTGGGGGTTTGCTTGAAGAGGAACCATGTAGTTGCTTCAACCATGTGCTGTGCTCATCTACATGCTAGCTGGACACTTTAGGAAGAAATCACTGTTTCCACACTGGTGTTGTAAAGTATGAATTGTAGATTAATCTGTTTTTCTCACACTACAGGATTTATGCCTAGTCACCTGGCTAAACTAGTATCAGACCTTTCCCTTGTGAAATTCACCAGCATTTCTGATGAAAGTGAACCATGCTAAAAATGCAAAACCTTAGTTACAGTATTAAGTGCCAAGGCTCAGGGCCAATTCATACGTTGCTTTTGTTGTTGCTGTTGCTGCTGTTTTTATTTTGCCTTCCACATATATATCTCAAGGCAATGTACAAAATATAATAAAAACAAATGAAACAGTTAAAACACACACAAAACCCTACAACATATGAATTAAAACAATGCAGAATGGACACCCATGGCAGAAACTGGGAAAGCTTATCGGAACAAAAATATCTTGTTTCCAGAAAGTGCAGATAATGGGCATCTGTCATATCTTGAGAGGAATGCTATTTCACGGAACAGGGCAGCCACACTGAAAGCCCTGCTCCAAGTACCTGTGGAAGGCTTCTGATATCTCTGGAACTTGCAGACTGCAGTGACCTACTGGGTATATAAGGGATAAAGCAGTCTCTGTCACCACTTGTGATCGTTGCTTCGCCACAACTTCTTTCCATTTAACTCTGGTAACATACGGATGGATGGGGACCAGTTATATGGTTTTCTCAAACAACAGTGTCACCTTCCCTCATTTCACATGGATTTGACATGGTGAGAAGTCATGAACTCAATGTAGGTGTTCTCCTCACACAATTAGAATTGCATGAGAGGAAAACAGGGACATGGAAGCGAGCTCTGTTCCCACCTCCATCACAGTTCTCTTTTCCAGCTTATGTGCCAGAGGGCAAAAGTCTGCAATGGGGACCCTGTTACATTCATGCAATCACCCTGTGCTATTTATAATCCCACCTCCACCACAGATGTATGTCCTTCAATATGTTGAGGGCAGTGGGGCCAGTGACATAGGAGACAGAGCTGGCTAATGCACGTGCAAACTTCCCCTCATATAGGGATGGGTGAAACTGTCAGTTTCACTCTTTTCTCCCCAATCTTAAGTTCAGTTTTCCACATTTCCACATCAGTTTGTGATGTAAACAGAAAAGTCCTCATTAACATTCATCAGCATTTTAGCATGCATTTATCTTAACACACACATTTTTGTATGCAATTTTGCCTGATTTACATATTTTTGTAAAACGTTTTCCAGTAATATAATGTATTTTTGTATGTCATTTTCATGAATATATGCATTTTTATGCACACTTTAGCCTAGTATGTGCAATTTTTTACACATTACTTGGCTGGAGAACTGCATTGCAAAATTCAGAGAAGTGTGAACTGCAAAGAATGGTTGTGTTTTGGTTTGTGTATCATTTCAAAAAGTGTGCATTAGGTAGATTCACCTTTAAATGTGAACTGAATCAAATTTCTCTGTCATTCTCATCAAATGAGAGAAATACCTGAATAGAGCTAGGGTGTTGTAGTATTTGAAAATGAGTTGAGCTCCGTTCAGGCATTCAGCTGCATGTGTATGGATGAGGTGTGGGGAGGAGGCAGGGGCATGCATACAAGTCCCATTCCAGATATCTCCACATGTACCAATTTCACAACAAACCTTCCAGCACTGACAGGGAAGGTTTAAAGGGTGACCCTAAGTGTATTCAGCTGTATGAACTTAGAAACCTCCCCATGTTCAGATATCTTATCAGGGTTTCTGATTGCAAGGAGGATTTTGGCTGCTTCAGACCTTCCCTCTCAATGCTGGAAGCTTTGAAGTGGAGCTGATGCAAATGGGGAAATTGGCCTTGCATGCACACTCGGCCCCTTTTTAAGTCCACCTTCTTCACTCAGCACATAGTAAAACTATGGAACTCGCTCCCTCAAGAGGCAGTGATGGCCACCAACCTGAATGGCTTTAAAAGAGGATGAGACAATTTCATGGAGGAGAAAACTATCAGTGGTTACTAACCCTGATGGCTATGCTCTGCCTCCATAGTCAGAGGTGGTATGCTTCCGAATACCAGTTGCTGGAAACCGCAGGAGGGGAGAGTGCTCTTTGAAGAGAGGTGTTTTATGCAGCAGAGTTCAGTGGAGATATAAAAAGAATATGAAAGAGGTGGTGTTTATCCTAAGCAAAATAAACTCATTTTATTAAGAAAGCACACATGGATAGGAAAGCCTAATCATCTACATTAGCTGAATTCAAAAGGTAGGGAAGGAGAGAATTGTGGGAAGAAGAAGGAGGAACTGGAAGTGATGATAGCCCTGAGAATATCAGTCTAACCAATCAGAGGCATACATAAACTTGAGGAAAGTAACAAGGAGAGAATTCAAGCAGGAGCCCTTTCAACTGACTAACTATATGTATTGCCCCTATGGTCAATAGGTTCAGAGCATGCAGCAGATTGTGCATTCAGAACACAATGCATTGATTGAAGTGAAACTTCCAACACTCTTGCACTCGGGTCCTGCTTGTGGGCTTCCCACGGGCAAATAGTTGGCCTCTGCGAGAACAGGATGCTATACTAGGTGGGCCTTTGGTCTGACCCAGCAGGCTTTTCTTATGTTCTTGTGCCCTAAATGTCTAAAGAGGGCTACACATGGCTAAGGGAATCTCATGTTTTGTGTTGAAATCTCATTGATACTAGATGCATCAATTGCCATGAATAAAAGGAAGTTGGGGGAAAAATAAAATAAAGGGAAAGAAGACTTGTTTAGGGTTTGAACTTTGCCATGGCACATCCAGGCATCTAGGCGGGAAAGAAACTCCCCATGACCAATTTTATATGTTCTTTACTTTTATTTTTCCTCATTCTGGGGCAGGTTGATCTTGGAAAATACCTATTTAAAGGGCTTTAAATCTTCACACACAGTATTATCAAACCTGCAAGCACACATTCTACCTTTAAAAGCAAGACAGAGTAAAATAATTTAAATGTCTTGATTAAAATTGGAATTGGTGAAATGACTTTCTTATACTGGAAGGATGTCTATCTTCTGCCTACCATACATACTGGTCCTATTAAAGTTTAACAGTTAAACAGACATCATCTATGTCTGTCGTTCAAAATTATTTTTTTTAAAAAAAATTAGCATCTTCTCTACAATAGTTTGATGTACATTCTGAAGGATACCTTTTTAAATGCTGAAGTTGTGCATTAACAAATTATTTTATACACAGGTTTGTTGTTATGTGCCTTCAGGTCGATTACGACTTATGGTGACCCTATGAATCAGTGACCTCCAAGAGCATCTGTCATTAATCACTCTGTTCAGATTTTGTAAGTTCAGGTCTGTGGCTTCCTTTATGGAATCAATCCATCTCTTGTTTGGCCTTCCTCTTTTTCTACTCCCTTCTGTTTTCCCCAGCATTATTGTCTTTTCTAGTGAATCATGTCTTCTCTTCTCATGAAGTGTCCAAAGTATGATAACCTCAGTTTCATCATTTTAGCTTCTAGTGATAGTTCTGGTTTAATTTGTGCTAACACCCAGTTATTTGTCTTTTTTATTGGTCCATGGTATCTGCAAAGCTCTCCTCCAACACCACATTTCAAATGAGTTGATTTTTTTCTTATCCACTTTTTTCACTGTCCAACTTTCACATCTATACATAGAGATCAGATAGGATTCGTAATCAAAGTTCAAGGACTCATAATCAAAGGCTGAGATGAACTGCTAAATTCTAAATCAAGTCCTTCCTTCCATTTCCTTGATAAAGCCTATTTATCATGTACGGCCAACACAAACAAACTCCAATTCATCACTGAAAAATGTCATTGATGTTGTCTGTGTCATAGCAGCACTTTTACATTAACAGATGTGGTAGCACCAAGATCATGAGCAGGAACAGATGGAGTTGAGGGCAGAGGTGGGCAAATAATGCACAGATAATTATTTACTCAGTGTTCTTGACATATTTTTCTGCACATAATGTGTCCCCCCAGGTGTTAGCTCTCTTCATCTGCCTTAACTAAAATAGTTAGTCAGTCACTGGGGGAACAAATAGATTATTGTGCCTGTTTTCAAGTTGGGAAGAGAGTTACCTTTACCTCAAGTTTGCATTTAGAAATTGCAGTTCACATGGTGAGGTTATCTCACAGTATTGATTATTTCAATGGAATTTCACCTTTGTGAGCCATGAAAGAGTGTAAAATGAGCCTATCCTAAGACATGACAAGCTTGCATTGGCTGCCTCTATGTTTCCGAGCTCGATTCAAGGTGCTGGTTTTAACCTATAAAGCCTTACACGGCTTGGGACCACAATACCTGATGGAACACCTCTCCTGACACGAACCCACCTGTACACTACGCTCAACATCTAAGTCCCTCCTCCAGGTGCCTACTCCGAGGGAAGCTCGGAGGGTGGTAACAAGGGAGAGGGCTTTCTCAGTGGTGGCCCCCAAATTATGGAATGATCTCCCTGACAAGGTGCATCTGGCGCCATCACTGTTATATTTTCGGCACCAGGTCAAGACTTTCATCTTCTCCCTGGCATTTTAGCATGTGTTTTGAAATTGTTTTAAATTTTTTAAATTGTTTTTAGAAGATGTGTTTTAAATTTGTTTATTTGTTTTTAATGTTTTTAGGTACTGTAAACCACCCAGAGAGCTTTGGCTATGGGGTGGTATATAAATACAATAAATAAATAAATAAATAAATAAATAAATAAATAAATAACAACACATGATAAGCTCACAGGCACATGGCTGTGAAAAAAGGTTAACGTGAACCAGGAGAGCTGTCCCAAAGTGGAAAACAATCACATTACTTTCATGGAGCTTGGATTCAATGCCATGGAATTTGCCCACCCTGTGACATCACTAGGAAGTGCCCATGAAATCTCAGGGTTTGAATGCTTCTGACCTGGCAACCCTAATAGAGAGGGATGTGGGAGTGTGAAGAAACTAGTATACCATGGAAAGGTGAAATCCACATTTATTGCTCTGCCCACCTTTTCCTTTGGTCTGAAAATGGTCCCTGGCCTCTGTCTTAAGCCATTACTAGGTTTGCAAGCATGTTATTTTGGTGTGGCACTGGCAAACTGATCAAGTGGGGCAGCTATTTTGAATTGTAGATTTTCCCAGGTCATATGGGACATTTATGGGAAGAAAAGTGTTTCCTAAGTATATCACCATACTATAATTAGAACAGGAAGCTGCCTATGTCCACCTAGGCCAATATTGTGTACTCTGATTGGCAGTGGCTCTCCAAAAGCTCAAGCTGAGGTTTTTTACATCACTTGCACTTGAGTCTTTTAACTGGGGATGCCCGGGATTGAACTTGGAACCTTCTGCATGAGCACTGCCACAGAACTATACTTTCTCTGCCTAGTAAATTGAGAAATAGTGTAAGTGAAGAATATTCTTGTTTAAAAGTTGTGAAACACCCTAAGGAAAATAATTGTATCTGTAAGTATGGTTTGGATATATATATTTATATATATGACAAAAGGAAAACATAGTAAACAACTCTGGATCATTTCATTTTCCTTTTATTCATTTTCTCGGCCCTGTACATTTACTCCAGCTCTGTTTTCTTTGAGAAAACAGAAACATTGTCTTCTATCATTTGGTAAGGTGGTAAAACCAGAATGTTAAAATATGTCATTTACATATTAAAATCTTCTCCATGTACCTGAGCACGTGCTCATTGCATAAGCATTTATACATGAAGAAACAATTTAAATTAACCAAATTTCCCCCAGAAGGGTTTTTTTAATAGCACCAAGAATTGCTATCATGCTCTCTTTGATCACACACTTGATACTAAACAATTTCTGAAGCAAGAGTTTCATTAATATCCAAATCTATTCCTGCCCTTAAAGGTATTATAATAGTTTCTTTTCTTTCATTTCTTGTATTTTTTTTTAAAAAAAATTAAAATCCTATTTCCAGAGTTACAGGGATTTCCCCCCTCTCTCTTAACCTATAGAGCTGGAGGAGAATGTTCACAGGAAGAAAATAACTACAGGGATGTTCTTATTTTATAAATAAATTATTAAAGAAAGCATGCATCATTATGATCTTGCCACAGCAATCCGTGCTCTGGTCACCTCCAGCCTGGACTACTGTAATGAACTATATGTGGAGCTAACTTTAAAGATGGTTTGGCAGCCTTGGGCAGAGCTGCCCCTAGGCACCGGGAAGTGGGGCAGTTGCCCCGGATCCCGCACTTTGGGGGCCCCCGCACTTGGCGAACTGCATATAAAAGCAGCAGCCATGTACTCCTCACGACCGCAATAGTGAGCTGAGGGGAGCGGAGAAAAGAGCCGGGAGGAAGAGGTGCAGCGGCGGTCTCCTGACGGCCACGGTAGCAAGCTGGGAAGGAGAAAACCTCACAGCAAGAAACGCTAAGTGAGTCTACAACAAAGGCTGCAAAAAAGGAAGCCACAGCCGAAAAATACAAAGCCGCTGCCACCGCCAACGAACACTGCAAAAAAGGGAGCTGCAGCCGCAAGCTCCTAGCAGCCGAAATACAAAGCCTCCACTGCTGCCTGAAGGATATATATAGAGAGAAAGAATGTGGGGGCCCCCCAACTATGCTTTTGCCCCGGGCCTCGCACATGCTAAGGGAGGGCCTGGCCTTGGGGATGAGGTGGTCAGCAGCTATAATTCCTTTATTATATCAGCTGCAGTTGTTTCTGGGTCCAATTTCAAGTCTTGGTCCTGACCTTTGAAGCCCTAAACATTCTGAGCCCAAGCTATTTGTTGGATCACCTGCACCTTTACCATCTTGCCTGCTCTTTTAGATATGCTTCACAGTCTTTCCTGATGTGCCTCTGCTGGTCAGTAATATTATGCAGCTATGAGGGAGAGATCCTTCACTAGGAGGCCCCATGGCTATGGAATTCCCTTCCATTGAAAATCAGTCAAGCAAATATATCAGTATTAGGCCTCATCATTTTTTAAGTCTGCCAATGCTACATAATTAATAACTTTTTAACATTGTTTTGATTCTTCCTTTACATTGAAATGAATGAAAGTTATGCATGTTACATAAATTACATAAACAATTATGTAAAGTATGTTAAATAGCAGACGGCAAGTAAAATTTCATTGTATTTGGCAGAAGCTGATCTGCAGCAGAATGGAAACAATGCTGATTGTGATGAATACAGGTCAGAATGAAAATCTCTGCCCTCTTACATCCCTAGATGTGTCTCATTCCTTTGTACAGTAGGCTGCATTCCAGTAGAAATTTACACACACACACACATCTCCATCCAGGCAACCAAGAAGCATTATCATAGTGCAAAGACGTATTCAAGCCAGGCAAAGGCAGTTGAGGAGAATACAGAGAAGGTCCAGTGAGGGATGTGGCCTGAGGACAGTGGCCATGATCTTGGGACCTACCTGAGAGCCAGAGAGAAATAGCCTGGGGGGGGCACAGTTTGCCCTTGGGCTTGCTCTAGGTGGATTGTGAGTTGCTTCTCACCTTTTGCAGAGTCACTGGGACTGTGGGAAAAACTGGACTTTTTGCAATAGTGTGGGAAGGGAGAAGAGAGCAGAAAAAGGGGGCATAGATTGCACCAGTTTACACTTTTGCAAGTTAACAATCTTATCTGAGCATGTGAACTTAAACACCGCATAGCATGCCAAACAACTCAACATCAGAAATGAATATGCTGTAACAAGAAAAGGGGAGACACAAGGGCAGAAGGCGGTAGGGGAGTTGGGACAGGAGTGAATAAGAGGTTGTACTATTTTATTCTAATGTGGAAGCCTTAATAAACTATAGATAAAAAACTACATTAGATGTGAGGGGCAGCTGATGTGCCTGGACTGGAACCACTGCTACATGAACTGAAAAGGGGAAATCTCAGAGAAATCTCAGAGCTGAGGTAAAGTGGCTTATGGCATGAGCATGCAAGAAAATGTCTCTCATTGCAGCATTTCACTCGTTTTCATTACTGAATGCCATTTGTTTTGTGTTTGGTTTGTTAAAAATCTTGCTTGTTTCAGTACTCACAGTCATCTTCAGAATTTCCCCTCATACACATACACACACACATTTGTGATAGGAGAGCTCACATTGGTGGCTGAAACCTGGTGTCTGCCATTTCATTTTCACCACCGTAACTCAAATGTTGCATCATTTTAGGGGAATGTGAGGGAGAAAATTACATTTTTTGTTTTTGGAGCCCCTGTAAAACCCCCTGTAGAATGCATCAGAATGGTACAAATATCCAGGGCATTGTGAGGGAAAAAAACAGAATGGCAGCTCCCAAAGACACTCACTTCTCTATTATTTTGAAATGAATGCACCCCCTTAGCTTATGGTGAGAAAAAAAAGAGGGGTGCAAGAGGTGGCTATGGTTAGATTTTGTCCCTCACCTTGAATATTATAGGGGCATGAATATTCATGACTGCTCACTGGGGCAAGATATCACCAACATGTTACCCCACAGCTGAAAGAAATGCACTGATTGCCCATTTGCTGCCGGGCCAAGTTCAAGATGCTGGTTTTGGTGTGCAGAGCCCTGTACAGCTTGGGACCAGGATACCTGAAAGATTGTGTTACCCCTTATATACTCAGTTGATCACTGCACTTTGCAGGTGAGGGCCTCCTGCAGATACCATCTTATCAGGAGGTACGTGTCATGGCCCCTTCAGAGGACTCGGAGGAAGAGGAAGAGGCAGAGTTGGCAGACCCAGGAGAAGGAACTCGTGGAACCCCTGAGGACACAACTCTGGCTCTTCCCCAGCAGGAGAATGTCCAGGACCTGGCTGAAGCCCCTCAATCGGATTCTGGGCATGAATAGGAGGCTCCCCTCCCCCCTGCAGAAAGGAGATGCCGGCGAGTAGCACAGCTACGAAGGAAGAGGTCGGGTCATTTAAGAACAAGCAGCTTTGAGCAGCTGGGAGAATAATCATGGGCACCTGGCTTAGGGAGTCTGTTATAAAAGGCAGTTCATGGCTGCAGCAGACTGCTGACTACAAGGTTGGTTGTGACCCCTCGCATGTAATGCCGTTGCTAGCCTCTAGACCTTCGGACTGGACCCCTGGCTTTCTGAACTCTGCTTCCCTACCTGGACAACACTCTTGGACACTGCTACTGGTTAGTTTGTCAAGCCTTTCTTCTGCCAGCTGGCCTCTGTTATCTGCCTGGCCTTGACTGATTTATTGCCCAGCTCACTGCCGGCTGCTTCGTTACTGCCCATCCCCCAGCCCTGAAGCTGACAGTATGTTCTGTACAACATAGGAAGTGGACCTTTAGTGTAGTGGCAACTACACTTTGGAATTCCCTCCCCTTAAATACTAGACAGACACCATCTCTGTTATCTTTTCAACAGATCCCGACAATACAAAAAAGCTCAACAGGACAGCTACTTGAGGATGCAATGGAGGCAGAGAAGTGGACCTTCTTTGCTGCCCTCACCGCCGCATAGTAGGCATGGTTATGGTGTTTTATCTATGCCCAATCAGTCTCACAGCACGTCTTTTGAGTTCTAGCCATCGTCCATCTTGTTTCATTGCCCTTGGCTCACTGGTATACCAAGGTTCAAACTGGGCTCCACAATGCCGGAGAGGGCGCTCAGGAGCAACCGTGTCAACAGCCCGATGTGACTTACTGTTCCACAGTGTGACAAGGGCTTCAACAGTGTCACCTGCTTTATCTACTGAGAACTCCCCCAGGGCATTCAGAGGAGGATTGGAGCCATGAGTCTAAACTTCACCAGGAAGTGGTCTGACCATGACAATGGGGTGACATTCACCCCCCCTTATCTCCAGACCACCCCTTCCTCCATCTGGAGCAAAAACCAAGTCAAGGGTGTGCCCTGCCCTATGAGTCAGGCCAGTGACAACTTGAGACAGCCCCATGGTCATCATGGAGTCCATGAAGTCCCGAGCCAGAACACTAGAGGCAGCCTCAGCATGGACATTGAAATCACCCAGGACTATCATTCTGGGCTCTTCAAATACCACAGCCGAGATGGCCTCTGCCAGCTCGGTCAGAAAAGCTGCTGGGCAGCTGGGTGAATGGTACACCAGTAGCAACTGTAGTTTACTATCTCCATGGCCCGACACCAGGTGCAGGCCCTCACAGCCAGCTCCAAGACAGAGTGGATTCCTGGTGACAGAGATGGAGGTTCTGTAGACCGCAGCAACTCCTCCCTCCCCAATCACCGCAGCTTGTGCTGGTGTTGCACCAAGCATCCAGGTGGGCAAAGCTGGGTGAGATCAACTCCTCCCAGCTCTGTTGACCATTGAACCGCACTGTCACTGAGTCTGTTTTCCATCAAGTCTGAAAAACTGTAACTAGGGGGAGTTATGTCTTTGCCCAGTCTGGGAACGGACTGCCAAGGCTGTTGCTATGGTAACCATCGCGATAGACTGGGAAAAGTTCTAGCAGCTATCTGTGTTGAGCTGAGTCTTCTGTGTATTGCCTCTGAACTGAGAGGTTCTCTTCTGTGTTTACCTTTGAAGAGAGATGTACCAGAAGGGGGGTGACTGAAGAAACTCTACATGTATTTACTCTTAAGCCTTTGGCCATAATGTCTTAATAAAGACTCTTAACATGCTCTAATGCTCTGAAGAAGTTTCTTGCTCAACTTAACTCCAACGTAATGTATGCTGTTTCACGTAACAACGCACACACGTCAACAAGCTCACCCACCCAGGTCTTGTAATGCACACTAAATTGGCACCTTCATCCATGATCAAATCATGGATGAGTGTGGTCTTATTGTCTACTGATCTGGCATTAAACAACAACACACGCAGTGGGCACAACAGATGAGCAACGAGGAACCCATCCATGAGAAGTGTGAGCGAGGAACAAGGCGTAGATAGCCTTGCCTTCGTCTTCTATGGTAGTTCACCACCTCCCCATGGCAATACCTCCCTCTACCTGTAGTCACGGTCATTGCCACAGCAATGATAAGCCCCCTCCTCAACAAGCATTTCAAGGAATTTTACTCCTCCTAAAAGTGCTTCTAAGGGGGAATCCCCCCCTTTGAGTCAAAAGTTCTCAAGAGAGATCTTTCACTTCAGCCTTATATAAAAAAGGTAAAGATTTTTTTAAAAAAATGCTGAAAAAACATTTGATCAGATGAACACACAAAGCAGACAGCTGGCCTGAATCAGGAGGGGAAAGGTGAAGAGGAAAAGGCAATCAGCGTTTGCTTAGGGGCTCTGTGTGTGTGTGCAGTTTGAAAAGCAAAGTTGAAAGGAGGAAGAACTGTGGCTCAACCCACAGCAGAAACATGTACTGCCAGGATTTTTCCATGCAATTCCCTCTGAGAGTGAAGGGACTTCATCAAATCCTGTCGGTCCCAGTGGAACGACTCTTCTACTCAGTTCAAAGAATGCAGAGGCAAGAGGTCCTGCTGCGCTAGTCACCCTAGGCTGTGAGTGCCTGGAAGACCTCTAGAGACTGGGTTTTTTAAAAGGGGAACAAAATTAAAGCAGAGAAAGAAGCAATACTGAAGTCCTCAGACCACCTCCTAAGTAATTTTATTTTTGTTCTAATTTTTTTTTTTTTACAATCCTGTTTCTATGTGGATTTTCCTTTTAGAATCCGCATGGAAACTGGATGGAACAGACACAGTCCTCTCCCAATATAGAACTGGGATGGACCAGACCTTAATGGGTCCATCCATCCCTAGCCTCAACTGGCCAATGAGAGAGGAAGGAATGCTATCCTTGGACTCTGGCAGTCTCATCGCAGTCATGATGGGGAGGAATAGCTGGGGCTTCCTCAATACACATGTTGCATGTATGCAAATGAGGAGGTCAAATCAGACAGCTAACTGATGCTCGTGCATGGGGCCAGCAGGGATTCACTTGTGACAGGTTTGCAACAGGAAGTCTATTCGCCCAGCTGTCACTTGAAGTGCAGGTGCCCACATTGAGGCTCCATCTGCACTATACATTTAGAATAGTATTCTATCACTTTCAATAGTCAAGGCTTCCCCTACAGAACCCTGGGAGTTGTAGTTTGCAAAGGATGCTGAGAGTTGTCCTGTTCCGTTCTCAGAATTACAATTCCCAGCATTCCCAGTGAAGAGGAATTGACTGAGAACTCTGAGGGGAACAGGGGTCTCCTAACCACCCTCAGCACCCTTAACAAACTACAGTTCCTGAGATTCTTTGGGGAAAGTCATGCTTGTTTAAAGCTGTGTGATAGTGTTTTCAATGTATAGTGCAGATGGGGTCTGAGTTGCTGTTAGTTTTGATCTTGCTGCAGAATCTGTTAATAAAGTTTTTGCTCATTTATCCTATTTGTGTTGTCTTTCCTGGTTGAGGTGGGGGCACGAGGTCTCATTCTTGAGAATGTACTTGACACCCATATCCAAGACATGGGGAGAGGACAGATATGCTGCAGTTTTGATCATTTGGTGCATGTTTGAATCCAGCAATTCTCAAATGCTGCCAGTGGAACAGGCCATTTTGGAATATAAATCAGGCTTTCCAGGATTGGCTGGGGTTTGCTTACTAAGATTAATTTTGAATGAAGACATTCATTGGAGCTTCTGAACATGGCCAAATCAATTTCTAATTTGCTGGATGAAGCATAAAATGATGTAAACTGGCACGGATTTTTAGACTATTCGCTTTTGTCTCCTTTCAGGCTCTTGTTTATCTCCAATTCAAAATAGCAGGTTAATTCAGATTTTATATATGGGAGGTTGATGTGAGTCAGTGTTAGTTCAGGTTCTTCCATTGAAAGACAACTTCCAACTTCACCCTCCAGAAATAGAATAGCGACAGGTACAAATTCCGTTTGCTTTTTGCAAAAATGTAATGAACTGGAGGAAAGGTATGGGATTTTCCCCTCCCCCACACCCACTCCAAAGCAAGAAAACAGATAGGGAAAGATTATGGGTGATGATTTAAGTATTTATCTCCTCTTCTGGATCACTTCTCACGTCACCTGGATTCTATCCCATTAAGAATGCTACTGGCATTAGAGATGGGTTTAAAACCACACTGACACAATTTATATTATAGAAGACCCACAGGGAAAACTCATATGAAGCAAACTGTGGAATGATTATATTAATGATGTGCAAAACTACTCTCAGAAATTTCCCTATGCTTGTCTATCCGCTTGACTTCTCATGAAAATTCCTCAGATGTTTTCCCCAAAGAGGAAACTCAAATGATTCTTTGAATTTGCTTCAGGTGAAATGTCAATGACGATGGTAACCATATCCCCCCATCTTTCCCTTTAGAGCTAAAGCCATAGTAGAGAGGTGGAGCCAAGGAGCTATGCCAACATTTCTCTAAATTATCGAGCAACCCCCCATGCCATTCTGATGCTTCCCATAAGCTCATTTCAAAACAAAACCTTACAAAATTTAGAGTCCTGAACTCAGAAACACTTGCTTAACAACCCTGTAAATTTTCATGGTGGTACACAAAACAGTCAGAGAGAATCGAGAGTTCAAAGTCTAAAAGGAGAGAGAAAAACCCCAGAGCCCTTTTGGACTTTTTTCTGTCAGAGTTCTCATAATCTGTTGAAATTCATTAAAATCAGCCATGTTCACAGAGTACCTGTAATCGTATTACTGACCTTGCCCCATACTCTGACCTTCATCTTCTGCAGTTTAAAAGTTAAAAAAAATATGCCTGGCTGATTTTTAATTAATTTAAGAAATTTTGCCTTGAACTCAATGATAATGTCGGGCATGCTCAGCGTTCTAAAAGCCAGACTCACAGCTGCTGGGTCTGCCTAATCAGGGGGACACACCCACACCAGACCTTTGTTTCACTTGAGACAGTCATGGTTTCCCCCAGAGAATTATGGGAAGTGTAGTTTGCGAAGAGTGCTGAGAGGAGACTGCTATTCTCCTGACAGAGGTCCAGTGACCAGAGTTGTTTAACAGTCAGACACTCTGATTGAAGCTCTGTGAGGGGAACAGGGTGTCTCCTAGCAACTCTCAGCACACTTCACCTACTACACTTCCCAGGATTCTTTGAGAGAAGCCATGACTGTCCAAAGTGAAATAAATGTCTGGTGTGGATGTGGTCAGGGACAGCTTTGGTTTAAATTTGGGTGGGAGACTACATGTGCCTGCTGTAGAATAAAAAGGTGGGAGAAGCACTGAAAAGCAATGATACTGTTCACAGTGTTTTCCTTTTGGAAAGGAAAGGGGCTTCCCTTCTGCCCAGTGCCCACCCACCCAATCTCCTCCCCTCCCTGCCCCTCCCCCGGGTCAGTGTTGAACTATGACCTGGGAGACCAGGGTTCAAACCCCCACACAGCCATGAAGCTCACTGGGTGACCTTGGGCCAGTCACTGCCTCTCAGACTCAGAGGAAGGCAATGGTAAACCACTTCTGAATACTATTTACCATGAAACCCTATTCATAGGGTCACCATAAGTTGGGATCGACTTTAAGGCAGTCCATTTCCATTTTCAAACATGATTGCACAGAAATAAATCCCATTGAACTCAAAAAGTATGCCAATGATCAAGCCCACCCTCTCTATCATCCCTCCTATCGCCTCCCTCTTGCTCCTTCCCTCCCCTTTCCTTTGCCCCTCCCTCCCCCTCCCCTTCCAATCCCCTCCTTCCCCTTCCCCCTCCTCCCCCTCCTCTTCTTCCACCCCATGGTCAGTTTTACCTATCTTAAGCATGATTGCACAGGAGTAAATACCATTGAAATCTATAAGCATTCAAATGATCAAACCTGCCCTCCCCTCCCCCATCCTTTGCCCCCTCCAATCTACTCCTTCCCCTTCCTCCTCCTCCTTCTCCTCCTCCATGGTCAGTTTTTCCTATCCTAACCATGATTGCATAGGAGTAAATCCCATTGAACTCAATAAGCATGCAAATGGTCAGACCTGCCTTTCTCCTCCTTCCCCTCTCCTCTCCTCTCCTCTCCTCTCCCTTCCTCCTCTCCTCCCCATTTTCCTTCTTTCTCCTCCCCTGCCCACTCCAGCCCTCCTTCCCTCCCCCTGGTCAGTTTTAGCTATCCTAAGCAAGATTGCACAGGAGTAAATCCCACTGAACTCAATAAACATGCAAATGATCAAACCTGTCCTTCTCCTCCTGCTCCCATCCCCCTCCTCCCCTCTGCCCTTCCTTCCTCCCCTCCTCCTCCCCCTCTCCCTCCCCATCCCCTGTGGTTAGTTTCACCTACCCTAAGCATGATTGCAGGGAAGTAAATCCACTGAACTCAATAAGCATGCAAATGATCAATCCATTCTCAGTAAATTTGCACAGGATTCTATTTCTTACCTCCTGGATTAAAAAGGAGAGAAATCCACTAATAGGCAAAAACCCTTGTGGTTTAAAAATGTACCTAGAGACCACAGATATTTCTATCCAACTTGAAAAAGCAGGGAAATTGGGCAGCTATAGTGAATGCACCAGGGGAGCCGGAGACCTGACCTCCTCTCTGAGATATTGTACTGCCCTATAAATTTGTCAAAATTCAAACACAATTTGGGTTGGTCTTTCACAGTCCAATCCACTTCCTGTGTAACTTGAAAGAATTTGGTAACATGTGCCTCTGAGCATATGGTGAGTGGTGGCAATACCTGCAATCAGCCCAAATAATAGAAAGAAGACATGTGCTGTGCTGATCTTGTTTTAGCAGGGAGGAAGCAACATTATTAAGACAGTTGATATAGTTCAGATGGTCACTTTAAACATGTCTGATTTGCTTTGCAATTTTAGTGAAGTTTCCTGTAGGAAATCCTTTTGTTTTGTTTGTATTTCTGTGAATATGTGAAGTACAGCAACGCTTGGCAAAATTTACATTAAAAAAACTCCAGAAATAAATGTGGAATTGTGCATCCAAACTCAGAGGAAGGCAATGGTAAGCCACCTCTGAATATCTCTTACTACGAAAACCCCATGAACAGAGTATCCAAAATTCAACACAAGATAGTGCTAGAAGATGAGACTCCCAGGTCAGAAGGCACTCAATGAGCTACTGGGGAAGAACAAAGGACAAGTACGAGTAGCGCTGTGACTAATGATGCAGCTGGGTCAAAGCCGAAAGGAAGACCAGAGGCTGATGTGCACAGATGTGAAAGGAGAGTCTGGAGTTGTATGACACACACAATAGGAACATGGAATGTGAGAAGCATGAACCAGGGAAAGTTAGAAATTGTCAAGCAAGAAATGGAATGCATCAACATCACAATAGGTGTGAGTGAACTAAAATGGATGGAAATGGGACATTTTCAATCAGGCAACTACAAAATATTATATGCAGGAAATGAGAAATTAAGAAGAAATAGGGTTGCTTTAAAAGTGAGAAGTGATGAAGCAAGAGCAATTAGGAGCTACAATGCAAGGTCTGAGCGAGTGATATCAATGAGATTAAACCTATCAACATAACCATCATCCAAGTCCATGCTCCAATGGGAAACACAGAAGAAGAGGAATTGGAGAGATTTTACGCAGAAGTACAGGAAGAAATTGATCACACACCAAAACAAGATGTGCTGATAATCATGGGGGATTGGAATGAAAAAGTAGGGAACAGAGAAGAATTAGGAATTGTGGGGAAATGAGGCATAGGAGACAGAAATGAAGCAGGAGAAAGACTTATTGAATTCTGTGAAGCCAACAATTTGTTTCTTGTGAACACATTTTTTGAGCAACCGAAAAGACGACTGTACACATGGACATCACCAATATAGGAATCAAATATAGGAATCAAATATAGGAATCAAATTGATTTTATAATTGGTAGCAGAAGATGGAGAAGTTCCATACGTTCTGCGAAAACAAGACCAGGAGCAGACTGCGGAACAGATCATGAACTGATCGTATCGAAAATCAGAGTTAAGCTAAAAAAGAACAACAAAGCAATCATAATGCCAAAATACAATTTAAATAACATCCCAGAAGCATATAAAGATCAAATAAGGAACAGGTTTGAGGCTTTAAACTTAGTTGACAGAGAACCAGAACAACTATGGATTGAAGACAGAGACACTGTCAGGGAAGAATGCAAAAAGACAATGCCTCTAGTAAAAAAGAGAGAAAGACCTCAATGGATGACTGATGAAACTCATAAAATGGTTAAAGAGAGAAAGAAAGCAAAAGCAAAAGGAAATAGAAACATGGTCAGAACCCTAAATGCAATAATACAGCGACTAGTACATAGGGACAAAGAGAACTAGAAATAGAAGAGGACAACAAAAAGGGAAGAACAAGAGCCCTATTCCAAAAGATTAGAGAAATAAAAAGGAAATTTAAACCACGAGTAGAGATATTGAATAATCAAGTAGGGAAAAAATAGACTGACCGAGATGAAATAAAAGGAAGATGGAAGCAATACACTGAAGAACTCTATAAAAGAGATGCCAGGATGACAGATTCATTCATGGAGGAACCATATGATGAAGAATTTTAGAATGTGAGGTAAAAGCTGCTCTTAAAATACTTTGAAGAAACAAATGGCCATGAACAGATGGTATACCAATAGAGTTGCTACAAGCTACTGAGACTGAATCTGTCCAAATTTTGACAAAAATCTGTCAAGAAATATGGAAAACTAAACAATGGTCCACAGACTGGAAGCGTTCCATATACGTCCCAATTCCAAAGAAAGGGGATCCCAGGGAATGCAGTCATTATTGAACTATTGCCTTAATATCCCATGCAAGTAAAGTAATGCTCAAGATTCTACAGCAAAGGCTCTTACCATATATGGAGCGAGAAATGCCAGACATCCAAGCTGGATTTAGAAAGGGAAGAGGCACCAGAGATCATATCGCAAACATACATTGGATAATTGAACGGACCAAGGAATTTCAGAAGAAAATCACCCTGTGCTTTATAGATTAGCAGAAACCAGTAAAGTTTTGAAACGAATGCTGCTGAAAGTTAAAGAGGAAAGCACAAAAGCAGGACTACAGCTGAACGTCAAAAAGACTAAAGTAATGACAACAGAAGATTTATGTAACTTTACAGTTGACAATGAGGACATTGAACTTGTCAAGGATTATCAATACGTTGGCACCATCATTAACCAAAATGGAGACAATAGTCAAGAAATCAGAAGAAGGCTATGACTGGGGAGGGCAGCTGTGAGAGAACTAGAAAAAGTCCTCAAACGCAAAGATGTATCACTGAACACTAAAGTCAGGATCATTCAGATCATGATATTCCTGATCTCTATGTATGGATGTGGAAGTTGGACAGTGAAAAAAGCGGATAAGAGAAAAATCAACTCATTTGAAGTGTGGTGTTGGAGGAGAGCTTTGCGGATACCATGGACTGCGAAAAAGACAAATAATTGGGTGTTACAACAAATTAAACCAGAACTATCACTAGAAGCTAAAATGATGAAACTAAGGTTATCATCCTTTGGACACATAATGAGAAGACATGATTCATTAAGAAAAGACAATAATGCTGGGAAAAACAGAAGGGAATAGAAAAATAATAGAAAAAGAAGAAGGCCAAACAAGAGACGGCTTGATTCCATAAAGGAAGCCACAGACCTGAACTTACAAGATCTGAACAGGGTGGTTCATGACAGATGCTCTTGGAGGTCATTGATTCATAGGGTCGCCATAAGTCATAGTCAACTTGGAGGCACATAACAACAACAATGACTTTGACTATTCTGCAGAATAATCTCCAGGGGACACCAGGAGTGTCTCAGTTTTCAAGATAAAACAGTGGGAAGTGAAATATATTCTAGCAAAATGCTAGGTGTGCTCTATGTTTTTAATTAACCATGCCCACCTTGCCTTAAGTGGAGTAGTTTATCATAGCAGGCTGAAAACATGCATCCTGGACAGGCCAAGTTTGTTTTTTCCAACAGCTACAGTCATTGCTTAAGTAGCAACATGTTGAAATCAGTCTGATTTTACATCAAACTGCAGTTTCAGATTCAACTGTTAATGCACCCAAAATAGAAATAGAACATAACTTCCAGTTTGAAACACAAAAGGCTGTCTTTACCATCATATGACATTGACCAATAAAAAGGCTTTGAAATTAATAAAAATGAATTTGACATAGGATGAATAATGAGGGAAATAAAATTTTCTACATTAGATTCCCTGTAGAAACATTAGTAACATAGTAAGAAGAACACCAACAAACCAAAAAACATATAATTTTCCATCTTTGGAGATGGCAGGTGTTGCCACCACTCACCATATGCTCAGAGGCACATGTTACCAAATTCTTTCAAGTTACACAGGAAGTGGATTGGACTGTGAAAGACTAACCCAAATGGTGTTTGCATTTTTACAAATTTATAGGGCAGTACAATATCTCAGAGAGGAGGTCAGGTCTCCTGTTCCCCTGGTGCATTCACAATAGCTGCCCAATTACCTTGCTTTTTCAAGTTGGATAGAAATATCTGTGGGCTCTAGGTACATTCTTAAACCACAAGGTTTTTTGCCTATTAGTGAATATATATAGTCTTGAATCCTAAGTTGCTCCTTCATTCAAGGGCAGGGGACATTTCTGTCAACTCCCCTTCCATCTGCCACCCCTCACGTCATATTCCACACCACTCCCTTGGAACTTCCAATCCCAGGAGCAGATTTGTTGCATGTGCAATGGGACTTAATCATAATCTTCATTGATCCATTGATTTCTAGATGTAACCCATAAGGAACATAAGAAGAACTCTTTGGAATCAGACCAAAAGTACATGCAGACCAGTAGCCTGTACTCTGTTCACACTATGGCCAGCCAGATGCCTATGGTAAGTCCAAGAAGCAGGACACGAATGCAAGATCATTTTACTGCATGTGATTCTGGTATTTAGGGTCATACTGCCTTTGATACTAGAGGTGATGCACAGCTGTCATGACTAGTAGCCATTGATAGGCTAATGCTCCATGAATTCACCCATATTGTAAATATAATATGCCTCTTTTATGGAACCCATTGGAATCAGTCAATAACACAGGCTAAGGAATGCATTCAAATCCTTGCTCAGCCATGCACATAGGCAAGGCACTGATCAGGATCCAAAGAAAGGGCAAGAATGTACGGGAGAGACTTGCACATGAACGTGGATCTCTTCTTTCACATTTTTCAGCACCAGTTTCATTGTTGAAAAGACAAGTCACTGATCAATTTAAAGTTGCTTTGTATCATCACTGAGGTGGGACTATTGCCGTGAGAACATGGCAACTTATGCTGCATGCCTTTCCTTTCTGTGCCTGTTCCTTCTTTGGATTGCAGCTCCTGCATCTCAGCATCTGTTCCTCCCCTTAAAATGGGATCAGTACTGACCTAGATCTTAATTATGAAGACAAGAAAATATAAATATTTTGTATCAACTCAGGCTATAATATTATACATATAAGTTCTGCTGTAAACAATAGGACTCATTTCTGAGAGCACATTGGATGGGCATGAGCTATAAAAAGATGCTTTGTAAATACTAAATAATGGTAATTTACTTTGTATATAAATGAATAAATGCACCTACCTACACTGAATGAAGAAACTATTTGAGAGAAGGAGTTATCATGTGCTGCGTGATAACATTATATTAAAAATAAACTTCTATTTATCTCTATGGAAGCAGCACTAATTGGCATTTTTTGCCTACAACCCTAATGTTTCAGGGAATATACTGATATTTGTTTGTTTGGATGAAATAATACCAATTATATCTTGCACTGAAGCAAATGAATTAAGAACAAGATGAACACAGTCTGAAATCCATCTAGTAAACAAATGGTGGCATGATCCTAATTATGCCATTCTTTACCAGAAATATATGCACACATATGTCTATCCATTCTGAATCAAGGTAGCTAACCAACCAAGTGTTTAAAAACTACACTATATACGCTTTTAATACGGTCCTGAGATTTGTGTCTGTGAATCAACAGTAAAAATGGCTGCTCTGAGAGATATTACTGGAGCCCAAATCCTCTTTCTCTCAGTTTTCATTAAAGTCTTATATATCCACATAATTCCCGTTCCATGCTCCTGGCAAAGCCTGGGACAACGGGGCATGTTTGCGGCCTGGGATTGCAGTCCCAGCCATCATTTGGAGAGGGCGGCTGACACGGCCATGGCTGGCACTTATGTGCTGTGTCACATGGGAGATGGGATGATGGAGCTTATTTAAGCCTGCGCCACCCACGATCTTCCCCCTCCCCTTGCTATAGTGTGATCAGTGGTCACTTTGGAGCCGAGTAGGAATTTTTACCCTGCTCACCCATGTTGGTGGGCAGGATTTTTGCCTACTCCACACCATGGTAGTGGGATCGATTGGAGTGAGAGCATGTCCTTGTTTAATAGGTGGTTTTGGCTAATTTGGTGTACCTAAAGTCTAATTGGATTGTTTGTATTCTGATCGTAGTTGGTCACTTTGGCAGGAAGGGAAGCTGGTAAGGACAGCTAGGTGCCCCTCCCTTAGGCACCTTTGGGGGTGTTTGATGGATCTGGAGGCCTGCCATTCAGAGCTGTAGGGCTTGGGGGCAGGATATGGGTTGCCTTTGGGGCCAACTTGCCTCATCCACCTGGAGTTGTAGGGCCCCAGGGGGGGCTGATGTGGGAAGGCCCCCCCACTCATTCTCTGGGTATGGCAGGGGAAGGGGGTAAACAGAATGGCTTGCCCTTTCCCTGGCAAGGGTGGTCACCCTATAGCTGTGATTAAGCAATTCAGTTATAACCTAGCTCCTGCACCTAGGTTCTACCTCTGCAGGTTATTTAGGGGTGTAGTTTAAAGTTTAATAAAGTGGCCCTTAGTTCAACCCAGCCTTCGTGTCTGTGTGTTTATTTCAACCTTCAGCCACAATATTCTTTACTAGTGCTTAGGCTATTTTTGGCACTGTTCCTTCAACTAAATAAGATTTTAATTTCTTTAACAAGTTGTAAGAAGCTTTATTGACCAAAATGGCTGTTTGAGTCTTCATATCCTGACAACACTATTGGAAAGATATAAAAAGTGTACTTACTATTATTTGGAAGATATTTTATTAATAACTGGACCTTTTCCTTTTAAGCAGTTTACTTAGGTTGCTCTAATAAATGGATAGACCTCATTATTTTGCTGTAGCACAATATGAGGGGAAAAGATTCACAGCTAGGCCAGGAAGTTAGAATGGGGAAGCAGCTTCACTGCTCTGATAACTAATGAAAGAGGCCTGCATATTTATTTCATTGCTTTCTTTGGATAGGCCTGTGTGGGACTGTTTTGAAAAGCAAGACCAGCTCCACATTTGGGGAAGCCTTTGGATGAGTGCCCTGTGGCGATAGTGAGAGATGAAGAGCTACCATTTTAAATTTCCCACATCCTAGGGCATTACGGGAAATTAAAAATGGGGGTTCACAAATTCAGCCACCCACTTCTGTACCCAGCCTTCCTTGTTAGATGAGGCAGTCACATTTCTAGATGCCAGCCAATCCCCACCCCCACTCACTGGTGGAGAGGATGTGAAGGAAGAGAAAGGCAGTGACTGCCCCCTCACTTCTCCTCCATTCAAAGTGTATGTTAACTTACATAGTGGTTTAGGTAAAGGTCAACTTAACCAAAAATTTAGTATGAACACCAGGAATTAAATGACGCATATTTTTGTTTCATAAGAAAAAAGTGAACAAGGAGATACCAAAATGTGTTTTAACTAGTTGTTAAATAAAAGGCTAACTTAAAGTCTGGAAACTAATTATGGAAAGCAATTGGATTCTTTTAATTGGTTGCGTGGTTGATTTTTCTGTGCAGAAACCCCAAAAAAGGACTCATGCTGAGCTGCACATATTGGAAAAAATAAGAAATTAGGCCTAGGTGGGCAGCCATCTATCTAACTGTAGTGTACATAATGTGTACCAAAATGTTTCTGTTCCTCTAGGGCTATTTCCATCTTTTTCCACCAAGTACTTAAGAAAAAGACAAAAAAATAAACACTTTGATTGTGAGTATAGTGGGTGTTTTAAAAATGTAAATGGTAAATTAGGTTTGCTATGTTTTCAGATTGCTTTAAGTCATGTCTTTATTTTACCATTTAGCAATAAGTACCTGCTCTACTTATCATAATAACTGCAGAATAAGCAAACTCTTACTTCTTATTGCAGGCAAACATACATGCTTCTTTATTGCTGGCTGGGTAGAGGACACAATCGAAACTGAAACTAAAAAGCAGAGCAAAGGAAAGTCCAAGGGGTGGAGTCTAGCTCTAGCCCATAATACAAAGTTCTAATACTTAACTCTTCACGAACCATGTTACTGTACAGGGTGCTTTTTTGGGATCACTTAAGTACTTGTAGGGTGATTGTTATCATGAACAATCTACCAACATTCAGGAAATGAGCAAGCAGATTATGAGGGCTCTTCCAGATGAGGCTTTTGTTGTGTGCTCACCCTGCCTTCTTCACTGAATTTTTCAGAGAGTCCTATTCTTAAATTGCTCCTGTTATTAAAACACACTGTCATTCTTTGAATGGATGCTGTCATTGTCTGTCATGTCACAAATTAAAAAAACAATTTTTGAAAAAAGATTCGGGGGGAAACACCACTTCAGGGGGGCAATGCATCCATTTGGCCCACCCTTGTTACAGGGCTGCAGCCACCCAATGGGTGGCTGAAGGCAGATATCAAAAGCAGTGGGGCCTTTTGGGGTGGTGGGACACTAGTAGCTGGCACAAGGTGTCAGGTGCTAATTGTGCTTCTGGTGGTAAGCCTGCCTGATTTTCTGGACAAGCTCTTAGAGCTATAGGGGATCTAGTTATAAATGTAGCTCAATCCAAGGGTTGATACTTTAGGTCACTACTTCATTAAAAGTTCATGTTAAGCCTTTCACTGAAACGTGTCTGACAAATTGCAGAAGTTCAAAGTGATCTTTGTTTTAAAACTGCAACCATTGTCAATGCACTTAATTTATTTTGCCTACCGGTTGCAAAATGCTTTCAGCGATGTTCCAAATCTTCGGCACCTGGCTAAGGGAAATAGAGTCCAATAATATTTCCAGTTACATTCAATGCCAATTTAAGAATGTGATTATAAATAAGCCTGGACTACTGCACTGATTAATTTTGATTAATTTTGGGATTGCTAGACATTGAGGCCAAAGTATGATTTTATATCCAGGAAGAGGCTCAGTAGTGTTTATTTTAAACTCCCATGATATAGATGCATCTTTTTTTGTGGATTTCTTTTCTGACATCCCTTTGAAAACTTACCCTCTTAAAAATATTTGGCAGGTCTTATTATGAGGAATGCCAGATGGAAAAATGACTGGCTTCTGCACCTGTAATAGTCAAATTCTCCTCTCTCCTCAACTATTAAAGGCGCAGGAGCCCTGTCTTCTTTTGCATTTAGCCATCCAGGTTTCTGAAATATGTGGTTTGCCAACGTTCTGGGATAAAGCCCAGTGGGGGGGAGGGGTCTTAGAGTATGCTGAATGATGACAGTTCTTAATGCCTAGGCAACATTGTAGGCTTTCTTGTTTACAGAGGCCTCTGACACTGACATCATATAATGCCATCATCAAGGCACGTTAGTATCATGCTGCTGACACAGTAAAGGAATACAGTTTGCAGTCGAGGGCTGAAATAATACACGGACACAACAAGCTGAGTTGAACAAAGGGCCACTTTATTAAACTATAAACAAACCCCTTAAACTAACCTGCAGAAGGAAAACCTAGGTGCGGGAACTGTCTATAAGCAAGCCGCTACAATACAGCTATCGGGCAGCCAGTCCCTGCTGGGGCAAAGGCAAGCCATTTTGCTTACCCCTTACCCTGTAGGTGAGCAGGGGGGCCTTCCCATGTCACCCACCCGGGGCCCTACAACTCTGGGTGGATGAGGTAAGTAGGCCCCAGAAGCAGCCAATATCCTGCCTTCGGGCTCTAAAGCCCTTCCTGGTAGGCCTCTGGGACCACCAATCACCTTCAAAGATGCCTAAAGGGGCCACCTAGCTGTCCTTACCGACTTCCCTTCCCACAACTAGCCTCCACAAAAGGGGACAAATCTCTATTTAGTCCCCCTTTACCCCACTGGAAAGAACCACGTCTCGCAGACACTTCTGCAGGTCATCCAGAAAGATGTCATTCCCTGCATCTGTCAGGTGAACTCCATCAGCCCGGTAAAGTTCAGTCCACATATGCCGTATATTGGGGTGATGTAAAGCCAACCCCCCCGTGTGCAAGAAGGTCCAACCGAAGCTGCCGGTTGACCTTCTTGTGTGCCCTATCAATACCCCTTGGGTCCCCCAAACACCAGACCCTGCAAGGGAGTATGTCCAACTATATCAGCCGCACCAGAGGCCAATGCCTCACGAACTGCTTGTCCTCACATGCTTGCAAACTGTATACTGAGGTCATTTACACCCAGATGAATGACCACCATGAGGGGAACCATCCGCACCAAACCCTGCTGGAATAACATAGGTAGGAGCCCATCCCAGAGCATCCCTCGCCGGCCCAGCCATTGCACTGTGGCCCACCGACTGAGGCCTAGCTACGAACCAAAACATGACTTTTGTGATGAAGGGACCTTGAACTTCCTCATGAGCAGAGCTCACTAGAAATCCAAGTCCCCAAAAAGAGAGCAGTAGGATCCTTTGCTGGAGTTAGCCGCACGTCACCCCCAGAGCATGTATAATTTTACCCTTAACCCAATAACACATACACTGAAAGTAAAATAAAGAGTGGTTTTATTAAGAGAAGGAACAAGGAAAAAAATATTGCAGTATACAATTGCAGTTAACAATGAGTAGCTTTGTAACTATTATCCATTCATTCATTCAACAACACTGGATAGACTAAAGCAAAGAGACTAACCCTATGAACACTTTCACATTAAGTTCACCCACACAAAAGGAAAGAAAAAGGCCCAGATAGTTGCATATACCTTTCCTGGAGAGTTTGCTGCAAGCCTAAAACTGAGAGAGACCTTTCATATCTAGTACAATGAGCAAAAGCTCCACCCTTTGTAACCAGTGCCAGATTTGAAAGTTCTCACCCAAATCCATAGCTCTGAAATTGTCCCAAAGATGCTAGCGTGCGTTGATAAGCAGTTGTTGCAGCCCCCCAGAAGAGGAACTGGACTCCCCTTCACACTCCTCATGTTTTATACCTTTTCCTAACTAAACTGACCCCAAAGTAAACCCAAAGTAAATGTCTCCAGGAGGATGTGGACCCACTCATTTCCTGATAAGTTCCCAGATAATAGGTGTGATCTTCCTGCTGTAGATTCCTGATGATTCCTCAAGTTTAAGATTATCATAATCCTTGTGTAAAACAGTTTCTTTGTTTGACAGGAGTTTATCCTGTCTTCTCCAAAGGCTTAGAAATGCACAACACCTCCTAGTTTGAAAAGAGCTATTCTGTTTCCTCCTGATGGCCTAGATTATCATAAGCATTTCCTTTGTTTGAAAGGAGCACCTATTCTTACTGGGTGACAAATCCCAAATTTCCATGAGTCAGGAAGTCTATACCTTCAGGTATTGCAAGATATGTACTCAGAGGTCACAGAGGGGCTGTTTCCCAGGAATCTTTGCTGTTGCAGGCCTTTCCAAACTTTGGTTCACTGAGATGAATCAAAGATTAAACATTCCAAATATTTGATACCTCATAACACTTTGCACCCCTATGGCCCACCCAGAAGATCATGCTATGGCTGCAGAGTAAGATGCACATCCTCTCCATCCCCATCTAGCAACCTGCCAAAAACAAAATAATTACAAATGGTCAGGACTCAGGCTCTCCCGACTCATCAAAAGGGGCGAATGTAACCCTTGTACTCCCTCGATTTCCATCTTCCAATGGCCTGTACCGGTGATTGGCGAAAATCCAATACTAGCTGCCATGGAAGCAGCCCCAATCCTAAACGAGTGGGTCCCAAACCTCAACGGGTACACCCCCAAGCCTTGCAGTGCTAGCTTGGTAAGTGCCCAGAATTCAAACTTTGTGAGGGGAGAGCCCCCCTCGTGAATAAACAAATAACTCAGGTCTGTGTGCCTTGCTTCAAGGAAGCATTGCAATGCTCTCACTGGGCAGATGTCTGGCATCAGGGATGATGATAATACTATGCTGTGCCCTTTATGCCACTGGTCCATCTTAGACCATTGGAACCTAATATTAGCACAACCCCCCTTCAAACTAACATCTGACTGTAGAAGGGCACATAGGAATGGGTCTGACTTGTACCCTGCCACAACCTCCCCAATCCTGAATGCTCCAGAATAACGTGAGGGCCACTGTGTGAAACAGCTGAACCTCATAGTGGAAAGAGCATATATCGACCCACTGGGCTAACAGTCCTGCTAGCAGGTTGGGTAAAAAGGGGCGGCAGGGAACAGGGGCAGCTGGGTATTCCCTGGCCCAGCCTGCCAGCATACGACAGACCCAAAAGTCCTCCGAATGATCCCTGAAACCCCCTGCCTTGGCTACAAAGGAAAGCCCCACCAGCTTACCTTGCAGTGTCCTGACAGAAAGGCCCTCTTCCTGCCTTCCACCAGGAATTCCAGCAGGTGATCCACAGGGATAGTCCACACCTGTGTGTAGCCCCTGCTGACCCTAAACTTCTGGACCTCCCTACCTACTCTCTAATAGCTGGTGAGCATGCTGGATGCAACGGATAGGCTTATGGCCCTCACCAACTCCACTCTCCAATCTCCTAAATCTGGTGGCATGGCATCCAGCTGAGCCCTGGCCAGTGGTGCCAGCTGTTGAAACCTCTCCATCTGGTTCTGTGACAGAGCATCAGCAACACCATTATCAATACCAGGTACGTGCCATGCCCAAAACAGAACATTAAAACGCAGGCATTGGAGAACAAAGGAATGGACCAGAACCAAAAACCTAGTGTTCCTAGATGTAAGGGAGTTGATAACCTGGACTGTGGCCATGGTATCACACCAGAAATGTACAGTAGAGTTCTGTAGCCTCTCCACCCACAAGTAGGCCGTGACCACAATAGGAAAGAATTCAAGAAAAGTTAAATCCCTAGTTAACCCCTCCTGAATCCAGGTCTGCAGCCAGCACCCATTACATGAGGAAGTCCTTAACACAACCCCAAAACCAAATGCCCCCGATGTGTATGATTGCATATGTAGCTCTGCTTCCAGGAGTAGGTCCTCCCTACAGAACAAAACCCCATTGAACTCCCGCAAAAAAGACAACCACACACCCAGGTTGGTGCTTAAAGCTGCTGTAACCCTGTATCTGTGGTAAGGCCGGGAAAGCCCTGCCATGGCATCATACACCCACCTCATGAACACCTGTCCTGGTGCAACAACCCTACATGCAAAGTTCAAGTGTCTTGCCAACTCCTGTAGGGCCTATAGGGAAACCTTCTGGACCCCCAAAACCTCCTTGATCTTGGTCTGTAATAGGTCAAGATTCTCCCTGGGCAGCCTGCAGCACTGTGCCTCACAATCTCAATACCTAGAAAGGTTAACACTGGGGTCGGGCCTTCCATCTTTTCTGTGGCTAAGGGAACCCCCAACTTCCAAGTTAGGTCATAAAACTGGGACATCAGGTGCTGGTATTCACTGGAACCTACCACACCCGCAAACAAGAAATCATCCAGATAGTGCACCACCACATCCAAACCTGCTCGCTTCTTGACCCCCCACTCCAGAAATGAACTGAAGCGCTCAAATACCACACAGGAAATAGAGCAGCCCATAGGCAATGCCCTGTCTACATAGAATTGGCCCCAAAAGGCAAAACCCGGCAGCTCGAAATCCTCCAGGTGGACAGGCAAAAGACGAAAGGCAGACTTAATGTCGCCTTTGCCCATAAGGGCACCTCTGCTGCATGTATGCATCATGCGCACTGCAGAATTGAAGGTATAACGCACCATGCAAAGACTATCTGGTATGAAATCATTAACAGAGTGCCCCCATGGATAAGACAAGTGATGGATCAATCTAAATTCCCCGGGAGCTTTCTTGGGCACTATGGCCGGGGGAACACCCGTACAGCCGAGGTAGGGGGTGATGGGAAAGGCCCCAGCACCCTGCTAGCCTGCACTTCCTTATTGATCTTACCCCTTACAATTGCTTCCATGCCTAGGACCGACTTAAGGTTACAAGCCATGAAAGCAATCCATGGACCTGAATATAGTATCCTAAAACCAAAAGAAAAACCCTGCAACAAAAATTGACCACCTGCTCAACTCGGTAGCTCACCCTTTGATGTTCCAGTGCCTCCAAGTGGGCCAAGATAGCAGCCCATGGTGGCACCTCATCCTCATCAGATGACCCCACCACTGGGTGAGGGATGCTTTGGCAATGGCTTGGCTGCCTTACCCTTGCCCTTCACCCCCTCTACCCTTTTTAGGTGGCATGTCACTGGATGAGGACGGGAAGTCTATATACTGTCATCAGATAGGATAATCAATTAACTAAGTTAAATTAACCTGTGTGTATGGGGGGAGGTAAGTAAAAAGCCTCCATGGCCTGTACAGGCTTCCCCCTTTCCAACCTGCGTATTTGGAGGTGGGGGAGGCTCAAAAGCCCATAAGGCCTGTGCCCGCAAGGCCTGCACCGCCTCCTCCCCTACACCCATTAAACTCTGCCCTGTGCGTGGGGGTGTGTTTGGAAAAGGCCCCAAAGGCCCACACTGCCTCCTCCCCTACATTCCCCCAGGTGTGGTGGGGGTGGCTTGAAAGGCCTATAAAATTGTTGCATGGCCCAGTCCAAAGGCTGCCGCCACAGGCTCCACATGCTGGTCGCACCCCCTGCCAGTCACAGGAGGCCCAATCCCCAGGCCTGCCCTAAGCCCTAGGGCGCCACCGCCTAAAGTGCAAGTTCCCGCAGCACCAAACAAAATGCCACCGCAAGGCACAGGAGGACTATTCCCAGGCCTGCCCCAAGACCTAAGGTCGTCTGCAATGCACTACCACTGAAGGTGCGCCTCCCCACAGTGCCCCACAAAATGGTGCTGGCCATGTGTGATACATAAAATGGCCACTGCTCCTGCCACATGCATGCCGCTCCTTCCTTCTCCTCTCTGCCATCACGCACCAAGAGAAGGATTAGGGGAGCGACATGGACTTAAATAAGTCCTGATGTCCTGCCCCCTCATGCAGCATGCTGCACGCACACTCAGTGCACAATGCACGACTGCTGCCCTCCACCAACATGGGAACCGGGGCTTCAAACCCCAGCTGCAAATATGTCCTGCCTGCCCAGGCTGCACTTGGGCAAGCAGAGCGGGACATCTCCAAAGTCTGTTGACCAGTACTGGAACTTTGGTTTGATTTACTGTAATTTTTCCATAGAAAGAATCACACATTTGCTACTGAATTGTGCTAGCAGTGGGATTTGGTAGCATTTTTAATGCCTGCCTCCTCATGTTTTCTCTGGACAAATATACCAAGTACCTCCAGCCTTTCCTCATAATTTTATTTTCAAACTTTTGTTTGCCAGTGAATTCCTAATATTTTAACTACCCTTCCACATCGCTCTTGAAATATAGCTTGCAAAAGTGAACTTCAAAATAAAGTCTTGCTGGTGCTCAGGAGTTGTGTTATGTATTATACCTCTAGTCAGGGTTTCTTTTTTAAATTATTTGGAGTAATATTTTGACACGTTTACACTCAAAATTCCAAAGTTTATTCTTCTTGACAGCTTGAGTATATGCTGAGATATAAAGCAAAACTGACTGTTATGTGTTGTTGTGCCAGCTGACTTTTCTTGTTACAGCACAAACACACCCGTAGATCAGTGTTGGAAGGATGAAATATATTTGTGCTTATGGTTTAAAAAAAAAAGAAAAAAAGCAATGTGAGATCTTATTCAGATTCTAAAATAATTCCATTAATGTGAATGTTTGATGAACAGACACAGGTAAAAAGGTGGGTGCACAAAAAAACCCTACTGAGTTTTAGTGAGTTTTCTCTCCACAGTGTTTGTATCAACCACATCAAAAGTTTTTGCCCATACAGGATGAGGCCAATCAGCAATTGTTGTTGATGCAAAACCGATTGCTTCGCCTCAATGATGTCATTACATAGCCAAATCTAATTGCCTACATAATATTATGGTGTCATCCCATTCACTATCTGATTCCTCACTGGCTAGAATCACAAGAAAATAATATAGTAATTTGAAGGAAGGAATGGTACCAGAATAGCTACAGAGTGGGGAGACAATGAAAGTGAATAGCAGCAGACATACTTCAGAAAGGTATCACTAAGGTTTTTTTGCAGGAAACATTTCTTCTTTACCCCACGCAAAAGGAAACTGAAAAGAGGAAAATTTGAAATCCTACTGAAGCTCAGAATATGGCATCTTGGGTATACTGGTAAGCTAAATAAATTAGGGCTGTTTAGGAGAAGTAAGCTCATTTGAGTTCAGTGGGTCAAACTCCCAGGTAAATATGCTATTTATGAGATTACTTATTTTATTTATTAATGATATTTATTAGTCGTTTTTTTCCAAGATGAAACTCAAAGCGACTTACCAAAAAAGAAAAAAAAATATCACAACATAAACAGAATAAAAATCACAGTACAAAAAAGCATACCAAACAAAGCTCAATACAATGCATAGACCAATACGGTAAAAATCGCAGCACATAATACAACTCAAATACAGGTTTTCAGCTGCCCCCCTCCTATTCCCAAAACTCAGAGTCCCAAAGCTGTAGGTCTTTCCGCAGCCGGCATAAGAGCCAGTGTGGGTGGCAGTCTATTTGGGAGGCCAGAAGCGGCATCTCCTCTTTGGCTTGGCTTCCAGCAGCTCCAACGAGGAGGAGGGCAGTGTGAGCAGATTAGAAATTGGTTTACAGTTTTCACTTTAATTTTTATCTCCCCTAAAGCTTTGTACAAGAAAGAAACCTTTTTACAAGGTTTGTCCCCAAAACACTCTGGGTTGTATTCAACTAAGTGCTTATCCAAACGGAGCGGGATAATCCACGGTTTCCATATTCGGTTTGTCATCTGATAGTCCTCACTTTGCCTTTTAGTTCACTCTTTCCCAATTAAAAAAAAAGCTTTTTTGCACCCGCACACACAGCGGTAAGACCCCTACATTCTTTTTGCTTTTTCCAAGCTCTGCCTCTAAAACCTCCCCCTATCACCCAATTGGTCAGCACAAAAATGATGTATGCTCCTCTCCCCCTTTGCAACGAAGCACAATATAGCTGTAAAGGAGTTCTCACCATGGAAGGAAAGGGAGAAGGAGGGGGGTGGTCGGTTTCAGCCTGCCTCCGGAAAGCTTTGTCAATTTTATTCTACTGGCTGGGGTTTTTGCTTCAAATCATTTTGCTGCGGGAAGGAAAGGGAGAAGGGGTGTGTGTGACACGTTTCTTGCTTTTTTGTAGAAATAAGTGCAATTGCCAGCGTGTGTATCTCCTTAAATATCCATAAAGGCAGAAAAGCATACATTCCTTTAAGCGTAATATTGCAAATACAAACAAGAAAGGGGCTGCTGGTCGGTTTCACACCTGCCTCTGGAAAGCTTTGTCAATTTCATTCTACTCGCTGGGGTTTTTGTTTCAAATCATTTCACCGCAGGAAGGAAAGGGAGAAGGAGGGGGGGTGACACATTTCTTGCTCTATGGTTCTCCAGTCTCTATGGTTCTGGGCGGTGGGGATGCTGTAGCAAACCACTCATATGCAGGGCAGGGAATGCCCATTACTTTCAACGGGTAGAACTGGGGGCAGAAAAGTCCATGCGTCTCAATGGGTAGACCTGGCATCATAATAGCCAATGTGTTTCAATGAGTAGATCTGGCATTTCAATGGGTAGACCTAGCATCCAGAAAGTCTATGCATTTCAATGGGTAGACCAGGCCACCAGGCCTGCTTGCTTTCTTGTTTGTATTTGTGATATTATGCTTATGTATGCTTTTCTGCCTTTATGGATATTTAAGGAGATACACATGCTGGCAATTGCACTTATTTCTCAAAAAAAGGAAGAAATGTGTCACACCCCCTCCTTCTCCCTTTCCTTCCTGTGGCAAAATGATTTGAAACAAAAACCCCAGCCAGTAGAATGAAATTGACAAAGCTTTCCAGAGGCAGGTGTGAAACCGACCAGCAGCCCCTTTCTCATTTGCTGTGCATTGCAGATCTCACCCAGAGCAGCCACCCAGTTTGCAGGCTGGCAAAAAATAAAATGCATCTGTGCAGTAGTTGCAGACCCTCCCAACACCCCACCATTGGGATGATTGGTTCAATTTTGCCAGGCTTATTCTCGCACATGCGCAAAAGTGCAGATACGTGATTGGCTGGAATGAGGAGAAGGGGCAAGGGGAAACGCCGAAGAACCACCCATCAGCAGTGAAGTCCACAGTATTGCATCCTACCTCCTGAAGGCACAGTGGGTGATTCCCGATTTAAAACAGCAAATCGCATTTTTGCCAGTATTGCAAGGAACGGATTTAACCTGCGAAAATTCGTAACAGCGCGAGATGTCATTTGGACGACCGAAAAATAATAAACACACATAGCGGGCGTGTCACACATTTTGCAGTCATCTGGATGAGCCCTAAGTCCTGCTCAGAGTAGACCAATTGAAATTAATGAATTTTAGACCCATTGAATTTAATGGTCATGTCTATTAACTTCAATGTGTCTTCTCTGAATAGGACTAGCATAAAATACTACCTATTATGTTACACCAGGGTGGAGAACCTTATTCAACCTGGGGGCCACATTGCCTCATGGGCAACCTTCTTGGGGGCCTCTTACTTTAAGCAGGCGTAAATTCAAAGTTGGTGTAACTGTTGCACCAATTCTGAATTTTAACTTTCTTAAAGCAAACAAAATGTGCCTGTTTAACTAATATTCCTTTCTTATCAGGGTCAAGTGTAACTTGCTGAACTTGCTTTTTAAAGGACTGCTTGCAATGACATTAACAAATTAACAGGGAATTAAGTGTGGGGTGTGGCCTTATCTCAATGTGACAACTTGTCCAATCCAGTTTTAGGAAGCTCTTCAAAGGGCACAAGTATTTTTGAATTGATGTCAGCACTGCCTATAGAATCAGAGTATTAATGTCATTACGTCTATGTAGTAAACTCAGAAGAGAGCAGAGGAAGCTGAAAGAATAATAATGAAAACTAATAAAATGGCCCACATTTAACAATAAGACCTAAATAGGAGAACCTAATAAAATAAAGTGCAAAATACTCTCTTTTTTCCTGATGCAAGCAAACAGCTATTTTCCATCATGGAAGATAATTACAAGACATGGCAGCAGTGGCTGACAGTATATATAAACTATCAATTATGATGTTAAATCTCTTTGTTTCAGTTTATTTATTGTGATATTTTGTATTTCTGTACTTTTAATCTTTTGTACACCGCCCAGAGAGCTATTCGCTATGGGCGGTTTAAAAATGAAATGAAATAAAATAAATAAATAAATAAATAAATGTTCAGTGAAGTGTTGAAAGTCTTTTAAATTAAGATTTAGGACCAAGTGAACTTCAAAAGGCAAAGCATTTTGCTAAGTGACTCAGCAGAACCTCATAGCAGAAATGCCATAAAGTAACTACTGAGTTTTTAACGGTATTTGATGCAGTTATCTTTGACAATACACAGAGACACTTTCCACACTTGTTCCCTAGCAAATAGGTTCTGGGAAAGTTTTTCATCTAAGGAACGACTGCTTGAGGTTTTTGTCACACACTCCCTTGAGATTTTGGGGGTATGTAAGGGTATGAATACATAAAGCACATGCACAGTCATGTTCAAAGTGGGCCTTATTTATTATTTGATTTATATCTTGTCCTTTCTTCCAGCAGGAGCCAAGGGCGGCAAATAAAAGCACTAAAAACACTTTAAAACATCATAAAAACAGACTTCAAAATACATCCTTAGGGATGATGATGTGAGAAAGGGGATGGGGCAAATATTGGACCCCCTTTGGCCTCAGTCAGAGGGGAGGGGTTAGTCACTTTCTGTTCTTCCTTTTCAGCTCCTGCTTCTCTTCCTGTCTGATGATAGCAACAGTGCTTCTTCCTCTGACTTTCACATCCAGCCACTCACAATGCATTACATCCTTGCCTCGGTCATAGGGACGGGAGAGAAATTAGTTTGCATCTAAAGGTGAATCTACCTAATTCATACTTTGCAAAACAATGTGCAAACTGAAACACAACCATCCTCTGAAATGTTCACTTCTCCAAATTTTGCAGTGTAGTTTTCCATACAAGTAATATGCAGAAGAATGCATACACTAGGGTAAAAAGTGCATAAAATGCATGTATTAGTGAAGATAACATACAAAAATGCATTATATTAGGCAAAATTGCTTTGCAAAAATGTGTATGTTAGGCAAAATTGCTTATAAAATGTCATATTAAGAGAAAATCACTCTAAAATGCTGGTGGATTTTCATGAGGAGTTTATTTTAGAAAATTACAAACTGTTGTGGAAATGTCAATAACTCAACAACACTGGAAAATGAGAGAGAGAACCTAAAATGACAGATTCATGTCCATGTTCAGAGGCAGTCAGTATGCTTCTGAATACCAGTTGCTGGAAACCACAGGAGGGTGGTTGCTGTACTCTCTTGCTCTTTGTAGAATCGTAGAAGGGGCCTATAAAGCCATCAAGTCCAACCCCCTGCTGAATGCAGGAATCCAAATTAAAGCATACCTGACAGGTGGCTCCTCAGCTGCCCCTTGAAGGCCTCCAGTGTTGCGTCCTGCCTGAACTTGAACAACTCAGACTCAGACACGGCTATGGTTTTTTCTTTTATTGTAGTAAGAGACAGTTTCAACTCAGTGTGCTTCATGACTCTACCTACGGCTTACACAGAACTCAACATCTCTGTATGACTAACTAGGCACTACTTCGCGGCACTAAGACGTTGACTCAGCAACTACTCTCCCCCACTACTCAGCTTAAGTAAGGCTGGGTGGGCATCCTGCTTGCTTGTGCCAACTGTCACTGTTGGGAGCGCACCGGTAGGCAAAGACTCCCCTCAACTGTGTCTATTGAATCTCCTGCCGCATTTGCCTCCTGGCACAAGGAGAAAGTAGAGCCTCTGTCACCGTCCCGTCTTCCGCCTCCAACGGAGGGCGGCTGCCTTCCGATGACATGGCCACAGGGAGAAGGGAAGGCTTGGAAACAACCAGCTAGTCAGGTTGACTCTCCACAAGGGTATCTGGAGCTGCTGGGGTTGAACTGTTCAAGACTGACTGTTCTTCTGAGACTGACTCCCCACTCAACCCTTCACCAGCTCAAACATCCCTCTTTACGTCCTCCTCCTTCGCTTTGTTCTCATCTGTCCACCCCACTCCCAGCAGGGCTCATGACAGTTGGAGAGCCCACTACCTCTCCAGGTAATTGGTTCCATTGTTGTATGGCTCTAACAGTTAGGAGGATTTTCCTGATGTCCAGGCAAAATCTGGCTTCCTGCAAGTTGAGCCCATTATTACATGTCCTGCACTCTGGGATGATTGAGAAGAGATCCTGGCCCTCCTCTGTGTGGCAACCTTTCAAGTACTTGAAGAATGCAATCATATCTCCCCTCAGTCTTCTCTTCTCAAGGCTAAACATGCCTAGGTCTTTCAGGCTCTCCTCATAGGGCTTTGTTTCCAGTCCCCCGATCATCCTTATTGCCCTTCTCTGAACCCGTTCCAATTTGTCTGCATTCTTCTTAAAGTGAGGTGTCCAGAACTGGATGCACTACTCAGGATGAGGCCTAGCCAGTGCTGAATAGAGAGAAATCAATACTTCATGCAATTTGGAAACTATACTTCTGTTAATGCAGCCTAAAATAACATTTGCCTTTTTTGCAGCCACACCACACTGTTGGCTCATGTTCAGCTTGTGATCAATAACAATCCTAAGAATCTTATCCCTGTTAAATTTCATTCTGTTGTTTTCAGCCCAATGCTCCAACCTATCAAGATCACTTTGAATTTTGTTTTTGTCTTCCAGGTATTAGCTATTTCTCCCAATTTTGTATCATCTGCGAATATAAGCATTCCCTGCACCTCCACATCCAAGTCATTAATGAAAATGTTGAAGAGCACTGGGCCCAGGACTGAACTCTGCGGTACTCTGCTCGTTACCTCCCCCCAGTTTAAGAAGGAACTATTGATAAGTACTCTTTGAGGGTGATTCTGTAGACAACTGTGGATCCATCTGATAGTTGTTCCATCCAGCCCATATTTAGCTATCCTGCTGATCAGAATATCATGGGGCACTTTATCAAAAGCTTTGCTGAAGTCAAGATATATTATGTCCACAGCATTCCCATAGTCTACCAGGGGGGTTACCCAACCCAAAAATGAGATAAAATTAGTCTGGCAGGATCCATGTTGGCTTCTAGCAATCACTGCATTGTTTTCAAGGTGCTTACAGACTGACTGCTTTATAATCTGCTCATAATTTCCCCAGGGATTGATGTTAGGCTGACTGGTCTGTGGTTCCCAGGTTCCTTCTTTTTGCCCTTTTTGAAGAATGGGACAACATTAGCCCTCCTCCAATTATCTGGCACTTCACCCATCCTCCATGATTTCGCAAAGATAATAGGCAGTTGTTTTGAGAGTTCTTCAGCCAGTTCCTTCAATGCTCTAGGATGCAGTTCATCGGGCCTTGCAGATTTGAACTCGTTGAAATTGATTAGGTATTCATTGACCATTTGTCTATCAATCTCAAGCTGCAATCCTGCCCCTTCAGTTTGTAGTTCATGTTTGCCAGGAGAGTCATAGACCCTGTTTTGGGAGAAGCTACAGCCAAACCAGGAATTGAACACTTCTGCCTCTTCTTTGTCATCTGTTATCATTTTGCCAACCTCATTGAGCAGCTGAACCACCATTTCTTTTCTCTCTTTTACTATGGATGAACCTGAAGAAAGCTTTTTTGTTGCTTTTAGCATCCCTCGCTAACCTCAGCTCATTCTCAGCTTTAGCCTTCCTGACGCCATCCCTGCAATTCTGTGATACCTGCCTGTACTCTTCATTTGTGGCCTGGCCTCCCTTCCACTTTCTGTATGTGTCCTTTTTTGTTTTCAGATAATCTCTAACATTTCTGTTAAGCCACATTGGCTTCTTCTGCTGTCTTCCCCCTTTTTTCCTTGAGGGAATTGTTTGCCATTGTTTCTTTTAGAATTTCATTTTTAGAAACTCCCACCTGTCTTGGACTCCTTTTCTCATTAGGGTTGCTTGCCACAGAACCTTACTTATCATTGTTCTGAGTTTACTAAAATCAGCTTTCCTGAAGTCCAGGGTGCTCGTGTGGCTACTCTCAGCTTTTGCTTCCTTTAAAATCAAGGATTCTAGTATAGCGTGGTCACTTTCCCCCAGAGTTCCTGTAACTGCCACTTTATCCACCAAGTCATCTCTGTTGGTTAGCATCAAATCAAGCTGATCTTCTAGTTGCTTCCTCCACTTTCTGTAGGAGAAAGTTATCTCCAACACAAGTCAAGAATTTCTCAGAGGGGCTGTGTTTGGCAGAATTTGTCTCCCAACAGATATTGGGGTAATTGAAGTCCTCCATTACTATTTATTTATTTATTTCATTAAACTTATAGACCGCCCCATAGCTGAAGCTCTCTGGGCGGTTAACAAGAACAAAACAACATAAAAACACAATAGCATATAACACATTAAAATGCAATTAAAATACAGAATATTAAATTAACAATTCCAATACATACATACAAACATGATTAAGATGGTTAAAATGATTAAAATGCCTGGGCGAAAAGGAAAGTTTTAACCTGGCGCCGAAAAGATAGTAATGTTGGTGCCAGGTGTATCTGCTCTGGGAGGTTGTTCCACAATTCGGGGGCCACCACTGAAAAGGCCCTTTTCTGTGTTGCCGCCCTCCGAGCTTCCCTATAAGTAGGGACTCGGAGGAGGGTCTTTGATGATGAGTGTAGTGTATGGGCAGGTTCATATTGGGAGAGGCGTTCCAACAGGTATTGTGGTCCTGTGCCATGTAAGGCTTTGTAGGTTAAAACCAGCACTTTGAACCGGGCCCGGAAACATATAGGCAGCCAATGCAGGCGGGCCAGAACCGGTGTAATGTGGTCGGACCGTCTAGTCCCCGTTAACAATCTGGCCACTGCATTCTGCACAAGCTGCAGTGTCCGGACCGTCTTCAAAGGCAGCCCCACGTAGAGCGCATTGCAGTAATCTAATTTTGAGGTTACCAGCGCATGAACTATGGAGGCGAGGTTCTCTCTGTCCAGATAGGGGCGTAGCTGGGCCACCAACCGGAGTTGGTAAAAAGCACCCCATGCCATCGAGGAGATCTGAGCCTCAAGCGACAGGGATGGTTCTAAAAGAACTCCCAAGCTACGGATCTGATCATTCAGGGGGAGTGCAACCCCATCCAGAACAGGTCGAACAACCGCCATCTGGTCAGGAGAACCACCCACCAGCAGCATCTCAGTCTTGTCTGGATTAAGCCTCAGTTTGTTAGCTCTCATCCAGTCCATTGTCGCTGCCAGACATCGGTTCAGCACGTCGACAGCCTCACCTGAAAAAGATGAAAAGGAGAAATAGAGCTGCGTGTCATCAGCGTACTGATGGCAACGCACCCCAAAACTCCTGATGACCGCACCCAGCAGCTTCATATAGATATTAAAGAGCATGGGGGACAGGACTGACCCCTGTGGAACCCCATACCGGAGGTCCCAAGGTGCCGAGCAATGCTCCCCAAGCACTACCCTCTGGGGACGGCTCGCCAAATAGGAGCGGAACCACTGCCACGCAGTACCACTCACTCCTAAATCAGCAAGTCGCCCCCGAAGGATACCATGGTCGATGGTATCAAAAGCCGCTGAGAGATCAAGGAGAATCAGAAGGGTCACACTCCCCCTATCTGTCTCCCGACAAAGGTCATCATACAGGGTGACCAAGGCTGTCTCTGTGCCAAAACCGGGCCTAAAGCCAGACTGAAATGGATCCAGATAATCGGTTTCATCCAAGAGTGTCTGGAGCTGGTTGGCGACCACTCGTTCCAGGACCTTGCCCAGGAATGGGACATTAGCTACCGGCCGATAGTTGTTAAGATTTTCTGGGTCCAGGGACAGTTTCTTTAGGAGTGGTCTCACTGTCACCTCTTTCAAGAGTCCAGGGACCACTCCCTCCCGCAAAGAAGTGTTAATCACCGCCCTGGCCCAGCCGGCTGTTCCAGTCCTGCTAGCTTTTATTAGCCACGAAGGGCAAGGATCCAACCTAGAAGTGGTCGCACGCACCAGACCAAGCACCTTGTCAACGTCCTCAAGCTGTACCAACTGAAACTCATCCAAAAAAACAGGACAAGACTGTGTGCTGGACACCTCAATCGATTCAACTGCTATAACATTGGAGTCCAAGTCCTGGCGGATGCAAGAGATCTTATCCTGGAAGTGCCTAGCAAATTCCTCACAGCGCGCCTGAGATGACTGCACCATGTCCATAGGGCCAGAATGTAATAGCCCTCAGACAATTTTGAAAAGCTCCGCTGGACGGCAGATCGATGATTTAATGGTGGCAGCAAAATACTGCTTTTTTGCTGCCCTCACCGCCGATAAGTACAACTTAGTATAGGCACTTACCAGTACATAATTGCATCCATCAGGAGTTCGCCTCCATCTGCACTCAAGCCTTCTCCTACACTGTTTCATTGCTCTCAGCTCCAAGGTATACCATGGAGCCGTATGAGCTCTACAGTGAAGAGGGCGCACAGGGGCGATCGTGTCAACTGCCCGGGACATTTCTGCATTCCACAGTTCCACCAGGGCTTTGACAGGGGCGCCAGCCCTATCAGCCGGAAAACTCCCCAGAGCCCTTTGAAAATCCTCACTACTACATCATGCCTCCTGGAAACATTGGCAATTTGCTTTGCAAAAGTTTCATCTTCGTCTTCTCCTTGATTGGGTGGTCTGTAGTAGACTCCAGCCACCATGTTCCTTTTATTCTTTGCCCCATTAATTTTAATCCAGATACTCTTGGTGGAACTACCAAGCTCATCTTCCAGTATTTCTGTGCAGGGATATATATTTTTAACACACAGCATGACTACACCTCCCTTTCTATTCCTTCTGTTCTTTTTGAACAACTTATATCCTTCAATTGCTGTGTTCCACTCATGGAAGTCATCCCACCAAGTTTCAGTTATACCTATCAAGTAGTATTTACTCTCCTGTATTAAGAGTTCAAGTTTGTCCTGTTTGTTTCCTATACTCTGTGCATTAGTATATTGACATGGAAGACCATGTGATTTATGGCTTGGCTTCCTTACTACATTTTTATGAAGACTATTATTGGGCCTCATTAGAGCCGTTCTCTCAGTTCCTCTTACTGTGTACAAGCTTTTGTTAGTTGTTACCGCCAAGTTTACATCTCCCTCCCCCTTAGGATTCAGTTTAAAGCTCTCCTGATGAATTTCTCCATGCTGTGGCCAAACACATTCTTCCCAGTCCTTGTGAGGTGCAACCCATCACTTGCCAGCAGTCCATCTTCCAGGAAGCATAGCCCGTGGTCCCAGAATCCAAATCTCTTGCGTCTGCACCACCTTCATAGCCAGTCATTTACCCAGTGTATTTTTCTTTCCCTATCCACTCCTCTTCTTAGTACTGGAAGGATGGGCAAGAAAACTATCTGTGCCCCAAAGTCCTTGAGTTTCCTTCCCAGAGCATCAAAGTCTGATGTGATTTCTACATTGCTCCGCTTGGCAGTATCATTCATTCCCACATAGATGAGAAGAAAGAGATATCTGTCAGTGGCCTGTATGAGTGATGGCAATCTTTCCAATACATCTCTAATCTGTCCTCCAGGAAGACAGCATACCTGGCCTGATCCAGTCAGCTCTTCTTCTGGTCACCCATCCCTACTTGTTCATGAGGTGGTACTTACTCATGAACAAACTATTGCTCATGAGGAGGCCTCCTTTCTGTCTGCAAGCTAGAGTTGCCATTTCCCATGTTGGTCCCCACTCAACTTCCCATCTTGTTCTGCCACCTACATAATAAATCCAGTTCCTATATCTTGTCACTTGGCAAACTAGGGGTGCCTCCTGAACCCTCACAAGTAATTTATAAGTATTCCAATAGTATGTCTACAAGGACCTTTTCAAAGTAATGCAAGCAAATACAGATAGCTCCTTGCCTGAAAGAGCTTTATAGTCTAAACTTTTGACAGGTGGGGAAAGGGAGCAGGGGACAAAACCAAACAAATTAAAAAGAGACCATGATGACAAAGAAAAAAGGGGAGACAGGAAAAAGGAAGAAGTGAAAAAAATATCTCTGTAACATTAGGAGGATGTGGGGTGAGCTGAACCTAGCTTCTGAATTGAACTCAAGCGCTGTGTTCATTCATTCAAGAGAGTTAACCAGCTTCATATCTTGGACAGCTCCTTGAAAGTGTGGACTAAAACCGCATGAGGATTCCACTGTCCCACTGTTACAGAGCCACCAGCCACCATTGCTTCAGCGTATCTCTCTGGGAAATATTCCCATGCCAAACAGAAAAAAAAACAAGGAAGTGTTATGCGGAAGGTTTTTCTAAAGTACCCAAATGAATGCCATTGATTTGAACAAAACATATTACTCATGAGCTAATAAATATAAAAGGATTTTTCAAGTTTTAGTTGACTATTTCCTATCACAAAAGAGTGATGTTTCCATATGAAATGCAGTATAGTTCAAAGAAAAGCAATATATTGAAAAAGTTATCAATATAGCATTTAGGGTTGCCAGGTTCAATCCCTGAGACGGATCCTGTATCTTTAGGAGAAGAGAAAGCCAGCCAAGTGGAGATGTTCTTGCAACCCTGTAATAGGAAAAACCACCAGGTTGAATTCTCCCTTCCCCCTGCACAACTTTTAAAGATACAAAAGACCTCTTGGTTGCCAGGCCCAGCCTCCAAGAGGTCTTTTGTATCTTTAAAAGTTGTGCAGGGGGGAGGGAGAATTCCACCAGGTCGTTTTTCCCATTACAGGGTTTCAAGAACACCTGCATTTGGCTGACTTTCTTTTCTCCTAAAGATACAGGATCAGTCCCAGGGATTGAACCTGGCAACCCTAATAGCTTTCCGTCTTGGTGAAATAAATAAAAAAGCTTCTTATTGAGGGGTCCAGATTGCATTTAAATGAAGTGGATTTGTACAGACTGACAGATATATTTGATTCAATTTCAGAAAATCAGGACATAAATAGTTCCACCCAACTATGTCACATTGATTCTGGTCAGTTTAGAAGAAAGAGAAGAACAGAAAATTGAATATATTAAAAAGATTTCAACATGAGATTGGCTCACACATGAATATTCATCCCTTGTGGGCTTCAGCATGAAATGATGGCTTAAATGTGTGAATGAATTATCATAGCTAATCATCAAGGCAGAAGTCCACATCATCCAAGCCCTCTTTGGGCATTCTACTCACATGTAAAAACAGCATTTTCAATTCAGGATGATGATAATTTGAATATTGCCAGAACACCCAGTGATGTCTTTACAGGCATACACAGTGTGAATGTGTTTATCCATTTAATAATAAATTTAAATAATAATTTAATAAAGTGATACAAATGTAACATCAGTGAGATTTTCCATTTGCCGTACCATCTCAAATCATCGCATCATCCATTTCCTGGTTATTTTTTAATAATGAAAAGGCAGGAACCAACTACCCTACCTATTTTCTGTGTCTAGTAAAGTTATTTTATTCATATTCCTTTCTTGTAGCCCTCATTTATTACTGGGGGGGGAGCTGTTGGATGTGGGGCAAGAACACTCCTGTTTTGTTCTTTTGTTTATGTTCCAGAAGGGAGATACAGTTAGGGTCCTCCAGATGGCTAGGCTTGACTACCTTTACCTGTGATGCTCTGACTGACTTCCTTCCATTGCAGACTGATATGTTTAAGGAAGCTTATGTGCCCCTCCTCCTTCCGCCCTTTCCTCTCTTCTTTTCTTCGACTGTCCAAGAGAGAAGAGACACCTTTGTCTTTGCTCTCTCCCTCCTGAGCCATGAGGGCAACTCCCAAACCTGGGTGTTGCGCCTCCAACTTAGTTAGAACTAGGTATGCCTTTCCTATCTACTATGTATTTCTACAGATAAAGTAGCTTTTCTTATTTTACTAAGTCTTTAGTCTCAATGATCTCAATGCAGGGTAAAAGCTTGCTTTCTTAGGTATACACACACACTGGCACACAGCATCGCAGACAGTTGACAATCTCTGCTGACATTTATACAAATTTATATAACAGAAGTAACCTTGAATTTCTGGTTTGGGCTTTGTCAATACTCAATACACCCATGTGTGCTAAATAACTAATAAAAGGAAATCCCAATGTACACATGCAGACAGGGCTGGCTCCAGGCATGCCGGGGCCCTTAGGCATCAGCTTGCCCTGGGCCCTGGCATGTGTGCATGTGTGCGTGCACACGTCCCCCCACCTACCTGTCTCCTGTCTTTTATCATTGCCCTTACTGAAGATGGCGGCTGCAGTTTCCCTAAGGGGATGACGCCTCTGCCACCATCTTTGTTGATGGCATGCATGCATGCTACGTACACACATCTCTGCCATCAACTAAGATGGCAGCAGGGGCTTCAGTACCTTAGGGAAACCGTGGCTGCCATCTTCATTAAGGGCAATGGTAAAAGACAGGACAGGTAGGTGGGGGAGGCATTGGGGGCATGGATCATGGAAGGGGAGCGGAGGGGTGGCTGAGGGCCCCACATAGCGCCAGGGGCCCTCAGGCCAGTGCCCCACCTGGCCGTCCTTTAGAACCGTCCCTGCATGCAGAACATTCACATGATTCAATTCAGCTAGCCTGAAGGTACGGTATGGCATGGCTGAATACTTATTTTATTTTATTTATTTATTATTTGATTTATATACTGCCCTTCCTCTCAGCAGGAGCCCAGGGCAGCAAACAGAAGCACTAAACACACTTTGTTGTTATGTGCCTTCAAGTCGACTATGACTTATGGCGACCCTATGAATTGGTGACCTCCAAGAGCATCTGTCATGAACCACCCCGTTCAGATCTTGTAAGTTCAGGTCTGTGGCTTCCTTTATGGAATCAACCCATCTCTTGTTTCGCCTTCCTCTTTTTCTACTCCCTTCTGTTTTTCCCAGCATTATTGTCTTCTCTAGTGAATCATGTCTTCTCACTATGTGTCCAAAGTTAGATAACCTTCAATCAATCAATTCATCTTTATTACAGGGCCACAGGCCAACGCAAGATATACATTTAACAAAAAACCAAAGTGTACTTTAAGAAATATAAAAATTGTTAAAATACAATAAATGCAGTTTATGAAAATGGGATCGAAATGTTCCTCGTGTGTCTGAATTTAAAAAGGCACTAATTATTGGCCTTGGGAAGTTAAAATACTGGTCGTTACATCCTTAACACCTATTTGGGTTTCGGGTTCGAATCAAATTCTAAAAGATATCTGGCTCTTAGTTTCATGGCTGCAGACACAAATAGAGCTACCTTATGTGTCACTTCAAAATTCTGATCGGACATAAAAAATAATATTTTGTCAGTGGTCAAAGCCATTTCGGAGGGATCTACCCACTTGGAAATAAGATTCATTCCAAGGTTATGATAGATTGGGCAATCTAGTAGAATATGTAGGAGGTCCTCCACCTTTTGAGACCCGCAGATACAATGTCTTTGTTCTTTAGGGACATTAGCTATTCTCCCTTCTCGTTCTGCGTTAGGCAAAGTGAAAAATCTAAATGCATGTCTAAAATTGCTCGGCAAGGCTATTGTAAGATATGGAGAGCAAATGTGATCAGGTTTAAATCTCCAATACCATGGGACAGATCTACAGTTAAGTAGGGATAATCGGTCTAAATATTCACAGTGATGGATAACTGCCTGTCGTAGGTTCTTATCTGAACCAATGGTATTAAATTGGTGAATAGTTAAATGGTATCTATGCAATAGATTTTCAAGTCTAGCGTCCCATGTTTTTTTAGAAGCAGGGTGGGTGAGGCATAGATATAACAATTCCTTATTTTGTAGATATGGTATGGATCTCATGAATCTCAGAAGAGCTAAATGAATGTGAGCAGTCAGCGGAGGGAGACCAGTTTCCGCTCGAAGCATTGCAGAAGGGGTTCCTGGGGGTAAGGTCAATAGACGCTTGAGAAAGTCTGTTTGAATTGTCTCTAAAGATGATATTGATTCCATGTTCCACCCCCATATCAGAGCTCCGTAAAGGACCTGAGGGATTACTTTGGCCTCAAAATTTTTTAAGGCAGAGGTGACCAAGTTACCCCCTGTTGAGCGGTAGAATTTTAAAATGGCTCCCGCTGTTTTTGCTGCTGATTGTTTAATAAATTGTAGTTGGGTCTTCCAAGAGAGGGTATCTGCAAAAATCACTCCCAGGTACTTAAATATCTGACACTGTTCTAATTGTTGATTGTACATTGCCCAACGGTGGCTCGCATGTCTTCTTCCAAATACTAGGACTTTTGTTTTTTTGTAGTTTATTTTCAGTCCCTCGGTTTCACAGAGATCATGAAGTCGTCTCATTAGCTTTTTCAGGCCTATTGGGACTAGAGAAAGGAGAACCATATCATCTGCATAGAACAGTGTTGATATCTTCCTATTTCCAATTGAGGGGGAAAAATATTGAGGGTCAGTTAGATCAGATATTATGTCGGTTAAAAATAGGTTAAATAATAGAGGTGCGAGAGGGCACCCCTGCTTTACACCCCTGGCCACTAATATCGGACTTGTCATGGCTCCGTGATTATTCACTCTAACCTGGGCAGAAGTGTCTTTATACAGGGCCCTTATTAAGAATAATAGTCGGTGGTCTATGTTCATATTATGTAATTTGGACCAAAGTTTACCTCTGTAAACCTTAGTTTCATCATTTTAGCTTCTAGTGACAGTTCTGGTTAAACACCCAAGTATTTGTCTTTTTCACAGTCCATGGTATGTGCAAAGCTCTCCTCCAACACCATATTTCAAATGAGTTGATTTTTCTCTTATCCTCTTTTTTCACTGTCCAACTTTCACATCCATACATAGAGATCAGGAATACCATGGTCTGAATGATCCTGACTTTGGTATTCAGTGATACATCTTTGCATTTGAGGACCTTTTCTATTTATTTATTTGTTGCATTTGTATACCGCCCCATAGCCGAAGCTCTCTGGGCGGTTTACAAAATTAAAAAACATTAAAAACAAATATACAAATTTAAAAACACATTTTTAGAAAGCAATTTAAAAACACATGCTAAAATGCCTGGGAGAAGAGGAAAGTCTTCTACTTCTCTCATAGCTGCCCTCCCCAGTCCTAGCCTTTAAAACATCATAAAAACTTTAAAACATCATAAAAACAGACTTTAAAATATATTAAAACAAAGCAACTTTAACAATTTTTAAAAGCTTTGAAGAGACCTTTAAATAAAAGGTTAAAAACATAGTTTTTTTAAAAAAAGGTTTAAAAATATATTAAAAAACAATTCCAACACAGAAGCAGAAACAGAATACTTCAAGAATGTCTCCTTAGAAAGCTAGGACACGGGCAGAACTATGTTGCAAGATACATGGAGCTGCTACAGATCCCTTCCTCATTCCTAATATTATATAGTGTAACAAAATATGAGACAGGACATGTGACACTGTAGTGTTTCTTTCTTTTCCCCACATCTAACAGCCAATGATGTGAGGTGGAAATGGGGAAACACACAGTAGCCATCTATGGCCATTCTTGCTCCCCTGTTGGTTAAGATGGAAGTGGGGATGCACCATTTATCACCACCCCCTACCCTTTGCACAAAGGTTGTGGCCACTTGTAGCAAAGAGTCATCACATATACAGCTGTATGCAGAGGTTCCCTTGCAACCTGAAACACTGATTGTGCAAGGGTCTGGGTGACTGGGAAGCCTTCACACATATAGCACTGTACCCAAGGGATCTGTTGCTACAGATGATCATGGTCTCTACAGGAAATCTAGGGGATGGGGCTGCTAAGTGCATTCCCACTAGGGATGGACGGATCTGTCAGTTTCTGTTTTCTCTGTTTCTCATTTTCCTAATCTTAAATTCAGTTCTCCACATTTCTGCAGCAATTCGTAATTTTTTGTTAAATCCTCATACAATTCGTCCATCTTTTAGTGCAAATTTCTCCTAATAAACCCATTTTTGTATGCAGTTTTGACTAGTCAGTTGCTCCTAGCTATGTCCACCAGGGTACCTGGTCCAGCATCAGGGTAGACCTGAGGGTCGGGGAGGGGGGGTTGCTATGGTCTATAGGAGCTCTATCTCCCTCTGCAAGCACCCTGTCCAATATGACTACTGGTCTGGAGTCTTTGCACCTTATGTTGGGTCAGTGGGACAGACTGGGGATTCTGTTGGTGTACCGCCCACCCCGCTGCCCAACAGACTCCCTAGCTGAGCTGACGGAGGTGGTCTCGGGTGTACTGTTGATATCCCCCAAACTGTTGGTTCTGGGGGATGTCAACATCCATGCCAAGACCACCTTATCTGGGGCGGCTCAGGATTTCATGACAACCATGGGACTGTCCCAATATGCCATTGGCCCAACACATGTAGCAGGGCATACTCTAGATTTGTTTTTTGCAACTGGACATGGAGTTAGTGATCTGAATGTGGGGGCCCTACATCAGTCCCTCTGTCATGGACAGATCACTGCTTGCTGAAGTTTAGACTTACAGTGGCTTTTCCTCTCTGCAAGGGTGGGGGACCTATTAAGTTGGTCCACCCCCAGAGGCTAATGGATCCGGATGGTTTCCAAAGGGCTCTGGGGAGTTTTCCGGCTGACAGGGCTGGCACTCCTGTCGAAACCCTAGTTGAACTGTGGAATACAGAAATGACCCAGATGGTTGACATGATTACTCCTGAGCGCCGTCTCCTGTGTAGAGCTCATACAGCTCCATGGTATACCCCAGAGCTGAGAGCGATGAAACAATATTGGAGACGGCTTGAGTGCAGATGGAGGCGAACTATTAGTGGATGCAACCATACACTGGTAAGTGCCTATGATAAGCTGTATTTAGGGGCAGTAAGGGCAGCAAAAAAACAATATTTTGCTGCCGCTATCAAATCATTAATCTGCCGCCCAGTGGAGCTCTTCAGAATTGTCCAGGGGCTATTACACTCTGGCCCCAGGGACATGGTTGAACCATATGAAGTCCGCTGTAATGAATTTGCTAGGCACTTCCAGGATAAATTCTTTAGCATCCACCAGGACTTAGACTCCAGTGTTATAGCAGATGAATCAAGGGAGGTATCCAGAGCACAGCCTTGTCCCAATTTCTTGGATGAGTTTCAGTTGGTGCAGCTTGAGGATGTCGACAAGGTGCTTGGACAGGTTCGTGCAACCACTTCTGTGCTGGATCCTTGCCCTTCTTGGCTAATAAAAGCTAGCAGGGATGGAACAGCCGGCTGGGCAAGGGAAGTGATTAATGCCTTCTGCAAGAGGGGGTGGTCCCTGGCTGCCTGAAAAAGGCAGTAGAGAGACCACTCCTGAAGAGACCCTCCCTGGACCCAGAAAATCTTAATAACTATAGGCCGGTAGCAAATGTTCCATTCCTGTGCAAGGTCCTTGAATGAGTGGTTGCAGGCCAGCTCCAGACACTCTTGGATGAGACCAATTATCTGGATCCATTTCAGTCGGGTTTCAGGCCTGGTTTTGGCACAGAAACAGCCTTGGTCGCCTTGTATGATGACCTTTGTTGGGAGAGAGACAGGGGGAGTGACTCTGTTGATTCTCCTTGATCTCTCAGCGGCTTTCAATATCATCGACCATGGTGTCCTTCTGGGAAGACTGGCTGAGTTGGGAGTGGGAAGTACTGCGCTGCGATGGTTCCGCTCCTACTTGGCAGGTCGCCTCCAGAAGGTGGTGCTTGGGGAACATTGCTCAGCACCCTGGGCTCTCCAGTATGGGGCTCCACAGGGGTCAGTTCTGTCCCCCATGCTGTTCAACATCTACATGAAACCATTGGGTGTGGTCATCCAGAGGTTTGGAGTGTGTTGCCATCAGTATGCTGATGACACACAGCTCTATTTCTCCTTTTCATCTTCTTCAGGTGAGGCTGTCAATGTGCTGAACCGGTGCCTGGCTGCGACAATGGACTGGATGAGGGCTAATAAACTGAGGCTCAATTCAGACAAGACTGAGATGCTGCTACTGGGTGGTTCTTCTGACCAGATGGTGGATGTCCAACCTGTCCTGGATGGGGTTGCACTCCCCCTGAAGGAGCAGGTTTGTAGCTTGGGGGTTCTCCTAGAACCGTCTCTGTCACTTGAGGCTCAGGTAGCCTCGGTGGCACGGAGTGCCTTCTACCAACTTTGGTTGGTGGCTGAACTACGTCCCTATCTGGACATGGATAGCCTGGCATCAGTAGTCCATGCTCTGGTAACCTCCAAATTAGATTACTGCAATTCACTCTACGTGGGGCTGCCTTTGAAGTCGGTTCGGAAGCTGCAGCTTGTGCAAAATGCAGCGGCCAGATTGGTAACAGGGACCAGACGGTCTGAACATATAAAACCGATTCTGGCCCGCTTGCATTGGCTGCCTGTATGTTTCTGAGCTCGATTCAATTTGCTGGTTTTGACCTATAAAGCCTTACACGGCTTGGGACCACAATACCTGATGGAACGCCTCTCCCGATACGAACCCACCCGTACACTACTTTCAAGATCAAAGGCTCTCCTCCGAGTGCCTACTCGGAGGGAAGCTGGAAGTCTGGCAACAAGGGAGAGGGCCTTCTCAGTGGTGCCCCCCAAATTATAGGATGATGTTCTTGATGAGGTGCGCCTGGTGCCAACACTGTTATCTTTTCGGCGCCAGGTCAAGACTTTCCTCTTCCCAGGCATTTTAGCATGTGTTTTTATATTGTTTTAAATTTTTAAAGTGTGTTTTAAATTGTTTTTAAAAGATGTGTTTTTAAATTTGTATATTTGTTTTAATGTTTTTAGTTACTGTAAACCGCCCAGAGAGCTTTGGCTATGGGGCGGTATATAAGTACAATAAATAAATAAATAAGTAGTGTACATATTTTTGCAAGCAATTTCCCCTAATATAATGCATTTTATATGTTATTTTCATCAATATATGTGTTTTATGCATATTTCCTCCTAATATATGCATTTTTGTAAGCTTTAGTTGGCGAACTCTATCACAAGGTTTAGAGAAGTGTGAATTTTGAAGGATTATTGTGTTTCGGTTCTCAGCTTGTCTGCCTAGAAATTGGAATAATTTTTTTGAAAGAAATAACCTGTTCATGCTGGTAGGCTTCAGTTTATATCGTCCCTCATTAAGATGTTAACTTATGAACTGGCCTAATAGTGCAGTTTAAATATAAATTACAAATAAAAGCAGCAGCATAATATATACCGCAGTACCTTCTGGAATGCCTCTCCTGATATGAACCTGCCCTTAGATCTTCTGTGGTTCTTCTCCAGGTCCTCCCTCTCAGGTAGGCTTGGAAGGTGGTGACAAGGGAGAAGGCCTTTGCATTTCTGGCTCCCCATCTGTGGAATGTTCCCCATTGAGGTCCACCTGATGCCTTCCTTGCCATCTTTTCAGCATCAGGTAAAGACTGATGCTTTTGATAGAGTAAGATGATATTGTTATTAGTATGCTGCCAAAGCTTCCTGTGGCTGTTATGGGGGTTGTTGTTTTGTATTTATAGTATAATATATTTATTTGTGTTTTTAACAGTATTGTAGGTTGCTACCTTGGATAATGAGTGACTAACAAATACTATTACTACCTCAACTACTACTACTACTACTACTACTACCTCAACTACTACTACTACTACTACTACTACAACAACAACAACAACAACAACAACAACAACAACAACAACAACAACAACATAATAATAATAATAATAATAATAATAAATGTTCATCAGCAGGAGGTTTCCCAGATCAACCTTCTCCAAGTTGGTGCTCTTCAGATATGTGACTAAATCCAGAGCTTGGAAAAGTTACTTTTTAAAACTACAACTCCCATCAGCCCCAGCCAGCATGGCCACTGGATTGGGCTGATGGGAGTTGTAGTTCAAAAAAGGAAAATTTTCCAAGCTCTGACTAAATCATCCCTGATCATTGACCATGGTGGCTGTGGTTGATGAAAGTTGCAGTCGAAAACATATAGAAGGCACCATTTGGGAAAGACTGTCCTTGAACCATACATGAATCAAATCTGAGACATTTATGTAATGAAAAGGAACATAAGCAGATAGCTTATAATGACACAAACCACTGGTCCATCTTGCTTAATAGTGACTATATGGAAAGACAGCAGGTCTCCAGGATTTCAGACAGGAGACTTTCCAAACCCTACCAGGAAGTGCCAGGGATAATCTACCACTTATCTATGGCCCTAACAGATCACTTAGTAGTCTCTGGAACTTTTTTCATCTTTCATTTCAAGACAAAACCTGAACGCTTCAAAAGTTTTGAATTTGTTTTGGCCCTGTGCAAAGTTGAAACACAACAACGAGAAAGGAAAGCATCTGTCATTAGGCGTGGAAAAAAGCAAGCAAAAATATCTTTGTTCTGTACTATTTTACTTGTGTATTCTCAGTTTGACACAATGAGTGTTTTATAAGAAGCCAGAAAGTAGAAGGAGAAAGTATTTTTACAAAATAGATTGTCATTCTTCAAGAAGAGAAAGAGATTTCAGTGGGTGATTAACAGAAAAGAACAAATTCTTTTAGTACAATAGCTTTAGAGTGATGGGCTGGTAGTTAGTGACTGCAAATACATTAGAGATTCACTTCACAAATAGCAGCATGTTCCTTTTTGTGATCATTATATTGCTGGGTGGGGGGGAAAGGTTTCATTGCACATGTAGACAATTAGACAAACTAAAATGTTTTTGACAGTTATTAACAAATAACACCTTGGCTAAAATCTCAGCAGAAAGGATTTGTGTTGTGACATCTGCAACATAGCTATATTATTTTTCCACCATATTACTCTGAAACAGTTCTGAATGGATCTTAATAAGCCATCTCTAAATAAACAAAATTAACCTCTGTCAAAGAATGCATTTTTACTGTATGGATCAATGAACGGTTATGTGAGCATAGCAAAAACACAACCATCCTTTTGTTCAGTAGCTTGTGGGATTCTTTGGTCTGGAGAGGCTACCTTTTCTATAGACAGCATAATTCCCCACCACACTCCTTACCATGTTGCTCACTAAGGTTTGTATGGTACATTACTGTATATTACACGTAGGGATGGAAAGTTCTATTAATTTTGGTTTTCCTAGTTTCTCATTTTCCCAATATTAAATTTGGTTCTGCACATTTGTGCAGCAATTTGCAATTTTTTTAAAAAAATCATCCTGGAAACTCTTTAGCATTTGAGTGCAAATTTCTCCTAATAAACACATTTTTATATGCAGTTTTGACTAATGTACACATTGTTTCAAGCAATTTCTCCTAACATTATGCATTTTCCTAGTTATTTTCACTAATATATTCATTTTTATGCACATTTTCCCCCAAGAACAAAATTTGGATAAGTGTGAATTTTGAAGGAAGTCTGTTTTTTGTCTCTCATATTGTTTTGGACCCCCTCTAGGATGCACACCTTAATGTGGTGAGGGAGTTTGAGAGTGTTGAAGGAGCTGAGAGCAATGCCATCAGGAGTCTAGACCAAGAGGCTAGACTTCTAGCAGGGGCACCCAAGGTGGAATGGTCAAAGCTGAGATACCAGACCAAGATGCATCCAGACTCAGAGGAAGGCAATGGTAAACCACCTCTAAATACCTCTTACCATGAAAACCCTGTGAACAGAGTATCCAAAATGCAACATGAAATAGTGCTGGAAGATGAGACTCCCAGGTCAGATGGCACTCACCAAGGTACTGGGGAAGAACAACCAACAAGTACGAGGAGCACTGTGACTAATGATGCAATTGGGTCAAAGGTGAATGGAAGCCCGGAGGCTGATGTGCACAGACGCGAAAGGAGAGTCCAGAGTTTCACGATGTACGCAGTAATAACATGGAATGTGAGATGCATGAACCAGGGAAAGTTAGAAATTGTCAAGCAAGAAATGGAATGTATCAACATTACAATACTTGGAGTGAGTGAATTAAAATGGATGGGAATGGGACATTTTCAATTAGGCAACTACAAAATATTTTATGCAGGAAATGAGAAATTAAGAAGAAACGGGGTTGCTTTAATAGTGAGAAGTGATGTAACAGAAACAATCAGGCGCTATAATACAAGGTCTGAGTGAGTGATATCAGTGAGATTTAATAGGAAATCTATTAACATAACCATCATCCAAGTCTATGCTCCAACAGCAGACACAGAAGAAGAGGAATTGGAGAGATTTTACGCAGAAGTACAGGAAGAAACTGATCACACACCAAAACAAGATATGATGATAATCATGGGGGATTGGAATGCAAAAGTAGGGAACAGAGAAGAATTAGAAATTGTGGGAAAATGGGGCTTAGGAGATAGAAATGAAGCAGGAGAAAGACTGATTGAATTCTCTGAACCCAGTAATTTGTTTCTTGCAAACACATTTTTTGAGCTACTGAAAGGATGACTGTACAAATGGACATCACCAAATAGTCAACACAGGAATCAAATTGGTTATATAATTGGTAGGAGAAGATGGAGAAGTTCCATACTTTCTGCAAAAACAAGATCAGGAGCAGACTGCGGTACAGATCATGAACTGATCGTATCGAAAATCAGAGTAAAGCTAAAAAAGAACAACAAAGCAATCATAATGCCAAAATACAATTTAAATAACATCCCAGAAGCATATAAAGATCAAATAAGGAACAGTTTTGAGGCTTTAAACTTAGTTGATAGAATGAATGAATGAATGAATGAATGAATAGTTTATTACAGTCGATGACCAGAAAGATATATCATACAAGCATAGACTGTACAAAGCAGGGTTAACAATGCAGTATCCCCTAAAAGTATGTATATACAAACTATTTAGACAGATGTTGCAGAGTGCAGTGGTCCCTGGGTTATAAGCACTTTACGTAAATCAATCGCTGCAGCAAAAAAGTTTGCAACCTTATATGTAATACGGGGGTCTGTGTCTGCAAGGAAGTAATGCACATAAAAAGTTACATCCCTGCCCGGCACGTTCTGGAGAAAAGGGGTGATAAACCGTCTGCGGAGATCATTATAAAATATACATTCTAATAGGACATGATTTGCGGTCTCAATAGCACCAATATCACATGGGCAATATTGTTCAGCAAAGAGAATTTTGCAGAACCTTCCCTCTAAAAGAGCAGATGGCAGAACATTATATTTGGCCAGTTAGTTGACAGAGAACCAGAACAACTATGGAGTGAAGTCAGAGACATTATCAGGGAAGAATCCAAAAAGACAATAGCTCTAGTTAAAAAGAGAGAAAGACCTCAATGGATGACTGAAAAAACGCTTAAAATGGTTAAAGAGAGAAAGAAAGCAAAAGCATAAAGGGATACAAACATGGTTAGAACCCTAAATGCAATAATACAGTGACTAGTATGTACGGACAAAGAGTACTATTACAATAGTTATTGTATAGGAATAGAAGAGGATAAAAAAGGTAAAACAATAGTCCTATTCCAAAAGATTAGAGAAATTAATTAATTAAGGGATGTTGAATAATCAGCACTGGAACACACTGACTGACCGAAATAAAATAAAAGGAAGATGGAAGCAATACACTGAAGAACTCTATGAAAAAGATCCAAGGATGACAGATTCATTCATGTAGGAACCGTATGATGAAGAACCAGAAATTTTAGAACTTGAGGTGGAAGCTGCTCTTAAAATACTTGGAAGAAACAAATCAACAAGAATAAATGGTATACCAATAGAAGTTGCTACAAGTTGCTCAGACTGAATCTGTCCAAATTTTGACAAACATTTGTCAACAAATATGGAAAACGAAACAACTGCCCACAGACTGGAAGTGTTCAATATACATCCCAGTTCCAAAGAAAGGGGATCCCAGGGAATGCAGTCATTATCAAACTATTGTCTTAATATCCCATGCAAGTAAAGTAATGCTCAAGATTCTACAAGAAAGGCTCTTACCATATATGGAGTGAGAAATGCCAGATGTCCAAGCTGGATTTAGAAAGGGAAGAGGCACCAGAGATCATATTGCAAACATACGTTGGATAATGGAACGGACCAAGGAATTTCAGAAGAAAATCACCCTGTGCTTTATAGATTCCAGCAAAGCCTTTGATTGTGTAGATCACAAAAAACTATGGGATGGTTTAAAAGAAATGGGGGTGCCACAGCATCTGATAGTCCTGATGCGCAACCTATACTCTGCACAAGAGGCTACTGTAAGGACAGCATATGGAGATATTTGTTTAATCTATATGCAGAACATATACAGCTGAACGTCAAGAAGACTAAAGTAATGACAACAGAAGATTTATGTAACTTTAAAGTCAACAATGAGAACACTGAATTTGTCAGGGGTTATCAATACGCTGGCAAAGTCATTAACCAAAATGGAGACAATAGTCAAGAAATCAGAAGAAGGTTAGGACTGGGGAGGGCAGCTATGAGAGAACTAAAAAAAGCTCCTCAAATGCAAAGATGTATAATTGAACACTAAAGTCAGGATCATTCAGACCATGGTATTCCTGATGTCTATGTAAGGATGTGAAAGTTGGACAGTGAAAAAAATAGGTAAAAAAATCAACTCATTTGAAATGTGGTGTTAGAGGAGTGCTTTGCGGATACCATGGACTGTGAAAAAGATAAATAGTTAGGTGTTAGCACAAATCAAACCAGAACTATCACTAGAAGCTAAAATGATGAAACTGAGGTTATCTTTCTTTGGACACATAATGAGAAGACATTATTCACTAGAGAAGACAATTATGCTAGGAAAAACAGAAAATACAATAGGAAATGGACTGCCTTCAAGTCGATTCTGACTTATGGCGACCCTATGAATAGGGTTTTCATGGAAAGAAAAACAGAAGGGAGTAGAAAAAGAGGAAGACCAAACAAGAGATGGATTGATTCCATAAAGGAAGCCACAGACCTGAACTTACGAGATTGAACAAGGTGGTTTATAACAAATGCTACTGAAGGTCACTGATTCATAGGGTCGCCATTTATTTACTTTATTACATTTGTATACCGCCCCATAGCCGAAGCTCTCTGGGGGGTTTACAACAATTAAAAACATTAAAAACAAATATACAAATTTAAAAACACATTTTTAAAAAACAATTTAAAAATACAGGCTAAAATGCCTGGGAGAAGAGGAAAGTCTTGACCTGGTGCAGAGAAGATAACAGTGTTGGCGCCAGGCGCACCTCATCAGACAAATCATTCCATAATTTGGGGGCCACCACTGAGAACACCCTCTCCCTTGTTGCCATCCTCCGAGCTTCCCTCGGAGTAGGCATCCGGAGGGCCTTTGATGTTGAGCGTAGCGTAAATGTGAACTGAATCAAATTTCTCCTCTATTCCTAATTAAAGTGGGTAAACTAAGCAATGTGTACATATAGATCAAGAAACTCTTTGGCAGGGTTAGGCTAGATAAAGGTAAGTGAGGTGTTTTAGCATTCAGAGCGTACAGTAATGGATGGTGGAGAAGAGGCGCTTACCTGACTTCCTGACACTGCAGTGACTCACTGCTCCTTACCGAGAGGAGGAAAGGGAGAGTGAGGTGGCATGGAGGACAGTTAGTTGCAGACACATTAGCAGAAGTGATGGATTGACTTCGCTGGTGTATTTGCATCACACCCCTTCCTTGCTGCATCGCCCCTCCTCTCCTTGTAAGCAGCAGTGACTCATCTGTTGAGAGGTCATGTAAGTGCCTTTGCCCAAACACACCATCTGCTACTGAGGTTCTGAAATGAAGTTCCTCAGGGAGAAGAAAAAAGGTGGAAGGCAACAAGGAAGAGAGGAAATAAGAGAGAAGACAGCCTAACACATGCTAGGAAAAACAGATTGCAAAGTCACCCCAAAACATTAACATCGCTCTTGGAAGGAACCATATTTAGGCAGTTCTGTTACAAGATAACATAATGTTTTGCTATCTCAACATTTCTTTTTGCTGTGTCAGTCTTGGAGACAGAAAAAGATAATGGAATCCAATGATGCAAGTGAATGAATTGTGCTGCCCCTGAAGAAGTGTTTTCAGCTGAAACGTGTTGTACTTTAGCATTTCATAATTTCATAAAAGCAGGCTGCATCTATACATCCTGGATAAAGACAAGTCACCTGTCACTTCACAATCTTCTGTTTGTTTTTTCATTGGAAGTCTGTAACATTTTCTGTTGACATTGACTGTAAAATAACAGAATCATGTGTGTAGAAACAGGCTTTTGGGCATTAGGTGCTTACAAAATGTAATAAAATGAAACAACAGTGACTGTGATAATAAATCCGTCAGATATCTGCTGGAGGACTTGTAAGTTTTATAATCATAGGACAAAACTTCCTTTTGTTGTCAAATATATCCACTTTCAACTGCTCTGATTCAGACAGTTGTCTGTGCCACAGCAATTAAAGGGGCATGCAGTGTCTGGCTAATACAGAAGTCTGCCACCATTCTGGCTTCCTCATAGATAAAAATTCCTTCCTATGAATAAAAACACAAGTGCCTGTTTGCATTAACATATTCAGTCCAGAAATGCTCACACATGCTTTTTAGGATGTCATGAAGGAGGCCATTTCCAGATCCATTCATAGGTACATATAGTTACAGGAAGCCTTGTAGGCAATCTGTTCCTGCTCCCTGGTCATTACAGGAGATCCAGAGCTAGACCATTCTATGCACATGGCTGTCATGCTTCTGCTAGAAAACCTTCAATGTAGGAGATCAGCTGTTCCATTGGCAAACTATCTGACCATTAAGAAGTTTTGCCTAGAGTTCCTTTGAAATCTGCCCTCCTGTTATGCCCATTGGACCTCTGGGACAACAGAATCTTTGACCTCTTCTGTGTGACAGTTCTTCAGGTATTTGAAGAGTGCTATCATGTCTCCTTCCTTCTGTCTTCTCCAGATTTAACATTCTTGCTGCAAAATTATCTTTGCATGACAAACATCACAGAGGTACCAAGGGCACAAAGAGGTACCTAGTGCCTCTACTGCTGCTGGCTACATTTGCATGTGGTAGGGGTCCTAGATTCAGTATAAGATAACATCACAGTTGACATTATTATACCCATTCTTATCCATGTAGCACCAGCCCCATGGGTTGGAGCCATTAGTATCTTTCACTCCATTTTACCATGCTATATTAAATATGCTAAAACATCCTAGTATTATTTTCCCCTCTCTCATAGCACTAGAAGTCATAGACAACCAATGAAGTTGAATGTTGGAAGATTCAGAAGAAATCTCCTTCAGACTGCACCCAGCTAAACTAGGGACTTTTTTGCCCTAAGAGGCAGTGATGGCCACTATGTTTGGTGGCTTAAAAAGAGGATTAGACAGATTCATGGAGAATAAAGCTATCAATGGCTACTAGCCATGATGGCTGTGTTCTGTCTCCACTGTTGGATGCAGTATGTATCTGAATACCAGTTGCTGGGAAGCACAGGTGGGGAGAGTGCTGCTGTGCTTAGGTTCTGCTTGCGGGCTTTCCACTGGCATCCAGTTAACCCCTGTGAGAACAGTGTGCTGGACTAGATGGACCTTTGGCCTGACCTAGCAGGACTTTTCTTATGTACTCTAACACCTCATATCTTTGTTATTCATATATCATACACTGTCCTTAGCCTTCTAAAATAAGGCACACAGAAACACTGCTTACACTCCAACCCTGCCAAAAGCATACCCATTTTTCAGTTCTTGAATGGTAGACTACCTAAATAGTACATTTCATTACAAATGGACACATGACCACCAGGGTTGCCAGGTTCATGGCCTGAGACTGACCCTGTATCTTTAGGAGAAGAGAAAGTCAGCCAAGTACAGGTGTTCTTGCAACACTGTAATGAGAAAAACCACAAGGTGGAATTCTTGGTCTTCTGTATCTTTAAAAGGTGTGCAGGGGGAAGGGAGAATTCCACCTTGTGGTTTTTCTCATTACAGTGTAGCAAGAACATCTGCACTTAGCTGACTTTCTCTTCTCCTAAAGATACAGGATCAGTCTCAGGTCATGAACCTGGCAACCCTAATGACCACCATTATTGATAAGGAAACAGTCACCATGGCATCAAATGTGAACCCTGAGCCACACAAGAGCTCAAAAATGTTTTTTTTTTCTTTTTAGCGTGATCCCAACCCAGAAAACTTGGGGTTGTATTCAACCGAGTCCTACTCAGAGAAGACTCATTGAAATTAATGAATCTGAATTAGTCATGTCTATTTTGAGTAGGACTAACAGTGAATACCACCCTTGGGAACTAACTTTGACTGGGTGACTTCCACACCACTCACATACTAGAAGTATAGTATCTGCTCCAAATGGGTTATTCTGCCCTGTTCTTTCCTTTGCAGTTTGCCCAGCTTTTTCTGCTGACTCTTGAGAAAGTGATTGTTCCGGTCACTGAGGCCTCTCTAAAAAGTGATTATTTTCGCATTCTTCTGCCAGTAGCTCTGTGATTTCAACCAGCAACCAGGAAGAAATTCTAAAACTTCCAACACTTCCCTTTACTGTCCATAGTTATGAGAAGGTAGTTAAGTACCTCCTCATGTGGAGAAGAACATTGGAAACTGCCTTATACTGAGTCAGACCAACAGCCTTCCTAGCACAGTATTACCTACAATGACAGGAAGCAGCTGGTTAGGGGTTTAGGCAGGGGACGTTCCTAGCCCTGAGATGCCAAGGATTGAACCTGGGACTTTTTGCATGCAAATCACATGCTCCACAATAGAACTCCAAGAGGTCTTCTGTATCTTTAAAAGTTGTGCAGGGGGAAGGAAGAATTTCACCTTGTGGTTTTTCCCATTACAGTGTTGCAAGAAAACCTGCACTTGGCTGAATTATCTCTTCTCTTAAAGATACAGAATCATTCTCAGGCCCTGATTCTGGCAACCCTATTACAAAGAGATCCTCTTCTAGGAAGCTGAGCTACTTTCCTTATATTCCAAATACAGTTTCCCCCTCAAAGATCGCAACTAACCATGTCTACTCAGATTTAAGTCTACGGACGGATTCAGTGGGGTTAGGACTGCAAATTAAATTTTAAGAAATTCTCTGTGTTCTAACCCAACTCCCATGGTTCTTTTGTATTTCCTCCAAGTATGCACATATAACCCTCCCTGTGGATGGATTGCATGCAATAACATTGCTTCTTCTTTAGGTGGCTACTATTCAGATGGTTTCTTCTCTCAAAGGGGCCCATCCACCTGAAAGTATTTTCATAATATTCTAGACCAAAGGTTCCAGAGTGACAAGGCTTTTACTCTGCTACCCCTTCCTCTTTCAACAAGCCTTTTAAGTAGAGACCTTATCCCAGTTTAAAAAAAAGCTTTAAAAAGATGTTTTTTAAAATGTTTTAAGGGGTTTGTTTTTGAGATATTTTAAGATGTTTTTAGTGTTTTGTCCATTGTTTACCGCCCTGGGCAGTAAATAATAATAAATACATACTTAGCATGTTGGTTCACCACCTCGACATTTCGTGATACCTGCATAGCTTTTACCCCTTCTCATTATAAATTATCATTGTGCACATTGAAATGCAAAATAGTACTCTATGAATTTCCACTACTGTTCTACACAAGCCCTCTTCAGTCATGTTAACAGCAACATGAACTAACCCATGCAACTGATGGAGTGAGGACAATGGTAATTTTAAATGGGGATCCCTTGTGATCTATCGTGATAATCTATGGCAATGTAGAATATTAATGCAGTCAGGCAAATTATTTTTCATCCCCCAAAGAGGAGTCCTTGATTCTAGTCTTACTACTACTTTTTAGTTTCATTAGACCTTAAACAGCCTTTGACATTTTCACACTAACCTAAAGGGTCTACGTTTTAAAGCTGCTATAGAATAGGAAGAGACCTGTCGAATCAGACCAGACAGCAGAGGGTGGTCAATAAGGCCAAATAGAGTACTGCCCCACTAACTTCAATCAATCCCCATCTGTCTGCTTTCTTTCCAGCAGCCAACCAGGAGTTGGCTCTTCCTGTCACTGGCTCTGGCTTCATCTACTGTTGGCCTCCTTACCTTCCATCCTACCAGTCCTAATGTGTTCCAGCCACTACTGAGGCCAGAGGTCCATCTAATCCAGCACCCTGTCTTTCACAGCGGCAAACCAGATGTCTCCAGGAAGCTCACACACAGTGCTTGAAAGCCATAGACTTCTCCTGCTGTTTTTCTCCAGTGACCATTATTCTTGGTGTACTGCCTCTGATGCTGGAGGTACATACAGCCATTGTAACTAGTAGCCCTTAACACAGCTATCCTCCATGAATTTGCTTACTTTACCTTTAAATGAAACTAAACAAGTGGCCATCACCACATCTTGTGACAGTGAGTTCTATAAAGTCTGAAGTACTTTTGCTTGTCTGTCCTGAATCTACTGTCAATCAATTTCATTAGATGATAACTCTAAGTTAGATTATTGTAAGAGAGGGACACAAGGATATTTTATCTACTTCTCCATACTAGCTATAATTTAAAATCTTTTTTAACAGAGATGAGGACCCTGTGGCCCTCCAGATTTTGCTGAACTGTAAGTCGCATCATCCTTGACCATTGGCCATGCTAGTTGGGCTTGATATGAACTGAACAACATCTGGAGGGCCATAGGATTCCCATCTGTACTTTATTATGTGCCCCATCACCTTTCCCCCCCAAAACGAAAACACCTGAAATATAATAGTCTTTTCTCATAGAGAAGGTGCTCCAACCCCCGGAACATTTTGGTAGCTCTTTTCTGCTTTTCATACTCTACGGTATTCTTCTTGAGATGGAGCAACCACCATTGTACACAATATTCCAAATGTGGCTGCATCATAGATTTCTATAAGGGCTTAATGGCACTGGCTGTTTTATTTCCTTTTCACTGAACTATCACCTCTGATCTCAAGATTTCTTTCCAGAGTAATCACCACAGATTCTACTCCATTAGTGTATATGTTAGGGATGTGCAACCACTCTGTGGTGGGACTGATAATGAGGTAAATCAGGGTGTTTTGACATGATTTTACCCCAACCACAATATCAACAAAGTGCCCTGAGATTGATCAGGGCCTCCCCACAAAGCCTTGTGTGTATACTTTATTTTTTGTGCACTTTGTCTCTGTTTTATTATTTATTTATAAATATGCTTTTATATCAGAACGTCATAAACCATATCAGACCCGTACTCTCTCTCTCTCTCTCTCTCTCTCTCTCTCTCTCTCTCTCTCTCTGTGAGTGTATAAAATACTAAAATCATAACACTGGCTACAGAAAGAATTTTTTGTCTGCATAAGCCTCGTGGCATAGAATTTTTTTCAGCAAACATTTGAAAATTAGTACTGAAGATGCTGAATCTCTATTTATAGATCATTCCATATTTTATTTTATTTTAATATTATAGACCACACTTTTCATAAAAATGTAGCTGGGTGGTATACATCACACAAAACTACAATAAGATCAATAAAAAGATCAATAAAGCTGGTTGGGAAAAAGAAAATCATGTTTCAGAGACCAGTCTGAATAACACTTTTTTCATTAGATGCCTAATAGTAGGCAGGGATGATTCCTGTCAAGCCTCTACTGACAGAGATTTCCACAGGGTGGGGCCTACCACACTAAGGCTTGAACCTTGTGAAGCCCGACCAAATCTCGGCGGCATGAGAAACCTCTAGGAGTGCACCATGAGAATATAACAGGACTAGTTTTACCTCTGTAGTTCCTTCAGTACCACTCATATGTGTGTATGGGCTTTGCAAGAAGTGAGGCTGTAAGTGATGCCTGCAAAGCACTGAAGAGTTCTGGAAGATTTTTTGTTGTTGTTGTTAAAGCAGTTTTTTTTTTTTAAAAAAAGTGAAAAGCTTAATTTTAAACTTTAAAAAACTGTCCACTGCTCTGCTTGAACAACAACAATCTACCAGAGCTCTTTGGCATTCCACAGGCAGAATTAAGGATAGCTTCACATTCTAATACTAAGCTTTCCAGTGTGGTGCTAAAATGTATAAAAAATGTACAAGTAACAATACACACCATTTGGCCACCCGTTAACTATTTTAAGGTAAAAAAATCAAGAGGCAACAACCCCCACACCCGAACAATACAAAACTAGAATGGATTTTGGAGTTTCAGTTGGCCTTATAAAAGTATTGGACTAATATGGATTAAGGAGGAAAGTGAATCCCTTTTACTTCCCCCACAAAAGCCCCTGGATATGCAATTAGGCAGGCTTAATTCACAGGGGATCCTGTGCCTGCCTATTTAATTTACTTATGCCCAAAAGGTGGAGGGAATTATAGTCCTATTTAGATTCTCCATATGTGTGAATGAAGAGCACAGAACTTCATTTGATACAGAGTAGCTAAGAAACTGAATCACAGATCGAAGTGGATGCACAGAGTGACTCAGAGACAGATTTTTTTTTAAAAAAGGAATAGAGATAGATAGTGAAGAGAAAAATAGAGAGTACAGAGTGACAGAGCAATATGAGGTTTTGTGAACTTACTCACGGTACTTGGTTGACTGTGGTTCGACTTGGGGAGCCATAAAACCACTGCAAATTACAGTTTCCCTCAGCTTCCAGACCAGCTTTGCCTACTTAGCAGAAAGAAAGGTCTTGGCATTGCTCCTTTCCATTCCTGTATTTAATTTTTGTTTAGTATCTGAAAAATAATAATCAAAATTTTGCCAAAAGTCAATTATGTTCCTCCTCAGGTGAAGAATCTGGAAGAATTCTGAGGAAAGCCAAAATAATTTAACAAGGAGGTATATGGAGATGGAGGAGAAGACCTAAATGGCTCCAGTATGTTAGTGATGCCTCAGTTTTTGGTACACCAGCCTTCAGGAGGCATGGATGGCCACATAGTTGTTGGAAGATTCTTGTTTGATGAAAATATACCACTGTCTCTAGTTCTTTATGGTTTTGGTTAGATTGTTTTGGAGTATTGATTTGTAGTTTTATTATTGATATTGATATATTATGATTTTATATTTTATTATTGATATTTGTTGATATTTAATTATGTGAATTGTGGTTTGATTTGGATTTTGTAACGCTGTGACTTATTTGTAAATAAACTGCTTTAAAGTCACTTGTGACAAAAGTGGTATATAAGTTCAATATAATATAATATAATATAATATAATATAATATAATATAATATAATATAATATAATAATAATTTTGATATGATCCACAAAGTTTTCTCTAGATGGAGTGAGGATCCACACACATGCTATTTATTTAAGGGATTTTGAGTTGTATTTGCACTGGAGTATCACTTGTGCAATGTACCAACATTATTACATAGCAGTTACATGCAGTTAACAAAACGAATAAACTAAAATACAACAGGAACATAGATAAAAGCCTCTGTAAATTAAAAAAAAGAAGGTGCCTAAATGACAGTAGTGTAAGCAGCACATGGATTTGTTTGAAGAGGGCAATCGAAAGATGGGGTGCAATCAATAAAAAGCCCTGTTCTCTGATTGCCCTTTGACAATTGGGCACTACGAAGAATGTCCTCAGAGGCCCTTCTTCAGATGGCTGGGGTACATGGAGAAAACCTTCCAAGGCTCATCTTAATGGTTGAACATGCTCATATGAGAGGTGGTGGTTTTTTAGGTTGCCTGGTCCCTAGCCATTTGGTGCTTTCCAGTTTCATGTCTGGAATTACCAAGATTAGCAATCCAGCTGCTCTCTGTTGAAATTTTCAAACCATCTTCAAAGGCAACCCTCCCTTACATAAAGCACATTAGACTAATCTAAGCCCCTGAGTGACTAGCTCAGTCTAATGGAATTACCTGAGAAAATTGCAACCTGCTCATTTATATGAAAGCAATTTGGGAATGAACCAAAAAATACGTGAGGATGGATAATTGTCAGTAATGAATTCTTCACAAATACACACACAGGATAACTTACCCACCAGAGTCTGGCTACATATAAGACAAAGGAAAAGAGTGACCCAGAAGCCAAACCATCCCTACGGCTTGTGGTCATCGCGTAGCTTCTCTACACTGAGCCAAGGACAGGCAATTCAAGAAGCCAGAGAGGGAATCACAAAAGCTTAATTGCCTTTTGCTTGGTCAGTAGTAATATATTGTGGAGCGAATGAAAATGAAAAGTGTACTACTTTCTGTCAGATCCACCCATTTTTTTCAGTTCAGAAAATAATGTATTGTGATGCAGATTTTCCCCTCCCCTCTTGCTTCCCTACCGGGCTTCACAGAGTCATCACAGTGTTCAACCCTGCAGGGAATTCCAGCTCTTCCTATGATAAATGGTTCTGATGTAAGTGATTATAATCCTCATTGCTAAGTCAATCTGTGGTTGCATTGAACATGTAAAACATGCATTCAAATTAACATTTGGTTACTCTAAAAATGGGATAATTTTATTTACACTGGGTGTGGGAAGCCAGGATTCATTTCTGAATTCTCATTGCTACATTCCTATGTGTCTAATAGCTACATTTAAAAAAGTTGTTTATCGTTATTACCACAGGGGAGGACACATAGCTGAAAATTAGTTTTATCCTGTTGATAGGAACCTGCCCATCAGCCCACCTAGTTCAGTACTGTCTGCACTAACTGTGCAAGTGAGCCCTCCTCCCAAGTGACCTCAAATGCCATGGCAGTAAGCAGCAGCAACACAGGAGGAGGTGATGGCTGCATCAGCCACTGAGGCCCCAGCTGCCTATCATTTTAATTTAAAAAAAATTCTGACCCAGAGCCAATAAGACCAGTGAGGGGGTGGTATTAGGGGCTTGGCCTGTCCCCTTGCTACTCTCATTGGGCCCCTGATTCCAAAGCTGGCATCTGATTAGCAGAATTCACTGCCACAAATACCCTGGGATTAGGACTTTTTAAAAATTATACAGCCATGTGACTGGCTGTATACTATAGCCAGCATGGATTTTTCACATTCTGCCATGTTAAATTGAAAATACCCCCATGCTATTCTGCTGCTTCCCATAAGCTCATTTTAAAATAAAATCGTATAAAACTCAGAAACACTTGCTTGACAGCCCTCTAAGTTTTCATGGTGATACACAAAACATTCAGAGAGAATCTAGAGTTCAAAGTGTAAAATGTGAGGGGGGGAAATCCAGACCCCTGTTGGACTTTTTTCTGTCAGTGGTCTCATAATGTGTTGAAATTAATTAAAAATCGGATATGTTCACAGAGTACCTGTAATCCTACTACTGAACTTGCCCCATAATCTGATCTTCATCTTCTGCAGTTTAAAAGTTGGAAAAAATGCCTGGCTGATTTTTAATTAATTTAAGAAAATTAACATTGGAGTCTATGATAGCGCAGGCATGCTCAGTAAGAACCAACTATCAGTGTTCTAAAAGCCAGACTCACAGCTGTTTGGCTTGGCTAATCAGGGGACCACACCCATCCCAAACATTTTTCCACTTGAAACAATCATGGCTTTCCCCAAAGAATCCTGGGAAGTCTAGTTTGTGAAGGGTGCTCAGAGTTGTTAGGAGACTCCTATTCTCCTGACAGAGCTCCAGTGGCCAGAGTGGTGTAACAGTCAGCCCCTCTTCCCAGAGAATTCTGAGAACTGGAGCTCTGTGAGGGGAAAAATGGTCTCCCAACAACTCTTTAGCACACTTAACAAACTACACTTTCCAGGATTCTTTGGGGGAAGCCATGACTGTTTAATGTCCTCTCCACTTCTCCTTCCTAACTCCTCCCTCCCTCCCTCCCCCTTCTCCTCCTCCCCTGTGATCATTTTCACCAATCCTAAACATGATTGCATGAGAGTAAATGCAATTGAATTCAATAAACATGCAAATGATCAGACCTGCCTTTACCCTCCCCTTCCCTTTCCCCTTCCCCTCTTCTCTCACCTCCTCCCTTCTTCCTCCCCTCCCCCTTACTGCTTCCCTGCTGACTTCCCTGGTCCTTCCCCTGTGGTCAGTTTTACCTATCCTCAGCATAATTGCATGGGACTAAATCCCACTGAACTCAAAAAGCATGCAAATGATCAAATCTGCCCTCCTCCTCTCCTCCCCTTCTCTCCTCCTCCCCCATAGTCAGTTTCACCTATCCTAAGCATGTTTGCAGGGGAGTAAATCCCATTGAACAAAAGTAGTTAAGGGAGGCTACTGTTCAGCACCATGGGAATTATCCTGTGGTGTTCTGCAGGGTTCCATCTTTCCCCCCTTGCTATTTAACATCTATATGAAGCCACTGGAAGCTATCATCAGGAGATTTGGGGTGGGGTGCCCATCAATATGCAGATGACACCCAGCTCTACCTCTCTACGACATCTGGATCAGGAGAGGCAGTTGAGGTGTTGAACCCATGTTTGGAGGCACTGATAGACTGGATGTGGGCAAATAAATTAAGGCTGAATCCTGATAAGACAGAGGTGTTATGTGTCCACAGTTCTCATGTCCAGGAGGTGGAAAGATGGCCTGTTCTGGATGGGGTTGCTTTTTCTTTGAAGGTGCAGGTGCATAGCCTGAGGGTACTCCTTGATCCAACATGGTCACTGGAGGTACAACACCTCAATTGCCTCCAGCTGGTTCGCTAGCTTCGGCCCTTCTGGACAGAGATGACTTGGCCACAATGCTCCGTGCTCTGGTAACTTCCAGACTGGATTATTGGAATGCACTCTACATGGGGCTGCCCTTGAAGACAGTCCAACTGGATGGCTTCAACTGGTCCAAACTGCAGCAGCCAGATTACTGGCTGGGTTTCCCTTTAGAAGTCATATAACCCCTGTTTTAAAACAGCGGCATTGGTTGCCAGTTTGTTTCTGGGCCCAGTTCAAGGTGTTCACGTTAGTGTTTAAAGCCTTAGGTGACTTAGGTCCCAAATATCTGAAAGACCACCTCCTTCCCTACAGCCCCTCTCAGATGTTGAGATCAGCAGAGGGAGCCATTTTGGTAGCTCCTCCACCCTCAGAAGTTTGGGGGGGTGGCTTGGGAGCTGTGGTAGCCCCTAAACTGTGGAACTCCCTCCCCACTAAGGTGCATCTGTCAACTTCATTGTACAAGTTTCGGTGAATGCTGAAAACGCACCTCTTTACCCTGACCTTTGACCTCTAAGATGTATATTTTTAGGACCCACCCTTTTTTCTGTGATGTTTGGGTTATTTTTAACTGTGAAAACTGAATGGTAAGTAAATGATGATGATGATTATGATAATTTATGATGATGATGATAATAATAATAATAATAATAATTTATTATGATAATAGCAATAACAACAACAACAATAATAATAAAAATTTCTTACCTCCCAAATTAAAAAGCAAAGAAATTCAGTAATAGGCAAAAAAGCTCTGGGAATTCTGTTCTGTGATGGGAAGAGGGGTCTCTTGACAACTTTCAGCACCCTTCACAAACTCACCCTAGAAAAACCACTGTACACTTTGGGAGAAGCCATGACTGTTTCAAGTGGAATAATAGTGGGATAAATGTATGCTGTGAATGTGATCGGAGTCTCAGAGGAGCTGGGTGTCTCAGCACTTGACATTGCATCACAGGCCAGGCAGCAATTTTGCCGTTGCTGACCTGCCAGTCTGTCATCCCCTTATCCAGCTTCCTAGCAAGCAAGGGAGGGGTGGAGACAAAGAGGAAGGAGAAGAATGTGTGGCAGCCACTTTCACTATCAACAACAAGCCAAGGTAAAAAAGAAAAGGGAAGAACAAGAGGGAGGCAGTCGTTGGGAGGGACACAGAAGATGGGGCTAGTATTGCATCAGAGCTGACATATTACCCCTTATTTCTTCACACCATACACACACACACACACACACACACACACACACACACACACACAGAGTAAGCATCATGCTTACAAAAGGGATGATGGGAGTTCTCTCCCACTGCTTCAACCTGATGGAATTGCTGTAATTTCACTTATAAGAAAAATGGAAGCTTAAGGAGCCTCTCTTTTAACTCAAAAAATGTTTATGACCACATCTATGATGCAACCAGCTGCTGACTAGGTATGTGCCAATTTCTTTCTAATAGTTTTTTTTGGGGGGTGGCTCAGGTGGTAGGCCCATGTTGTCACTTGACAAATCTTTCCCATGGCAGTCAAAATGGCAGCTGACATCTCTATGAAGAGATGATAATTTAAATGAGGATAAATGTGTTGGGTACGGAAGACAAAGGAGAAATGTTACTATTTTGCTCACTGTGGGCAAGAGAATGTTACACTTTAAAAAAAGAGAGCTTATTTTAGTGAAACACAAAATATAATTTCTGCACATTGATGTACAGTTCTCCAAAGTAAGATGGCTGGAAGTTACGAAGACTGTGAAAACTGGGTTGATACTTGGCTCTTCCCATTTCCTGCTTGCTACAAAAAGAATTCCTTTGTTACATTGTTTCTGAAATGCTGAGGTTATTGACTGTAGCACAGATGATGTATGTTTTGCATATGAATCACTGCACCTCATCTATTCATGCACATTCTAGAAAGCACTAATTAACTACCTTGGTTATTGTCTTACAAATTAATGGGGAAAATCACAGTACATTTTCATGCAAAGATTCATCTGAAGCCAAGCTGGCTCTGTTGAACATGAAGCTCCAGAGCAAAGCTGTCACAAAGCAAAAAAGCAGGAGTGCCTGAAATAAAGGGTTGATTCATAACGGATGGAAACCCCAGGTACTCTACTAACATTGAAAAATTACTGAGGTGGAGATACATTTGTGGTACACTGTTTTGACTATACCTATCTGAAAGAGCTGTCATTGTACTTTCGTAATTTGACAATACCTGCCAGATAGCAGGAGGCACCATCAGTTTATGGGCATTCCTGACCAACCTTTGAAGAACAATGATGATGAACAATGATGATGAAGATACTGGAGGTAAGAAATCATGGGTGGTATCCAACAAAGCCATCCCATTATTGCAAAGACAATCCATAATGCAGATTAAAATACAGAAAGAAAGAAATCATGGTTGTGTCTTATAATTGTTACCAAATTGTCTTGAAATGTAGATATGTTATATCCCACCCCTCCTGAAGTTGTGAGCCACTTTGAGCATGGTTTACTATGGACAAGCAGCAAACAAATAAACATCCCCCTCCCAATTGTATTCTCACAACAACCCTTTGAGGTAGGTTAGGCTAAGAGATAATCTGAGTGGGGATTTGAACCCTACTCTTCCAGGTCCCAGTATGACATTCTAACGATGACACCACACTGGCTGTGATACAAATGCTATTTATGTGATATAAAAAGGTAGCTAGCCACAAGGCAGCTGAAGCCTATTGTTATTGGACAGGGGGGACGGATTTGGATGAAGTCTTTAGTCCCCTCCAGGACTGTAATTCTATATCTGTGAGGCTGGAATCTATAACAGAAGGAACCAATAAACTGGTCAAACCAGTCCCTTTGTTAAGATCATGGGCCCAGCCAAGTGCGTTATGTATTCTGTGTGCATGACTAAAGAGCTGGCCATGAGGCCATAGTGTCCTGGGTCCCAACCAGAGAAGCAGACTCATAACTCGAGGTTGGGTTTTCCATGAAGCGTTATTCTAGAAGTCAGCACAGGAACATAGCATTTAACATTCTAGGCATGAAACAGGATACAGAACTAGGCATCCGGTAGCAACTGAGAGTGGCCACAATAGAGATTCCCCCCCATGACACTCCTTATAAGGTGGGCAAATTACTTGCACTAGCTAACTCTAGCATTTTCTAGCCTTTGTGGCAAGGCAGGGGCTCCATCTGGGACGAGACACTGATCCCTTTAGCTGAACCCTCCTTTTCTCTATTCTCCTTGACCATGGTAAAATGGTTATTTCTGGGTCTGACATATTACTTTCACTTTGCTCTAGCTGGAAGAGTCCAGGCTGTTCATTACAGCTTATTTCTTCAACATCTAGGTCTGGGATGGTTACCAGTGGGGGTTCCTTTCTCTTTGTTATAACTGAAGTGGGGTTACTGTAATAATTAACCCACTAGACACAGAGCTGCTAGAAGCTTTCTCCTGTGTTTTCCCCAGCCCCCCCAATATCTGTAACCCTTTCATTGTTCTCCCAGTCCTGTCAAAGGTTCTCCTTGGGCCCATGGCACACAGAAGGAATTTGCTGATGATACATTTTCAGGAGGGGGTACCTCCCCTCACCTGGCTGGAGGTCATCTTATAGGTAGGAGAACAATAGCCCAGGAGCTAGACTTTGCTAGTCTGATCTGGAACTGGGGAAGAAACAGGGGCTTGACTTGTTTTTTGTGCTCAATCCAAAGCTATGCCTTTTGAGGAACCTGCCTAGAAACCTAATGGGGAAACAATATCTGTTGGAGTTTTGAGCCCTTTCATCTTATGCTCAGGTTGTATATATGTATACATAAAACCATATATCCTAGGACACCTCATAAAACCATATTCACTAATAGGCAAATAACCTTATAGTTTAAGAATGTACCTATAGCCAACAAATATTTCTATCAAACTTTAAAAAGCAGGGAAATTGGGCAGCTATAGTGAATGAACCAGGGGAGCAGGAGACCTGACCTCCTCTCTGAGATTTTGTACTGCCCTACAAATTTCTCAAAATGCCAAGACAATTTGGGTTGGTCTTTCACAGCCCAATCCACTTCCTGTGTACCTTGTAAGAATTTGGTAACATGCGTCTCTGAACATGTGGTGAGTGGTATTCATTTTTATGTACATCTTCTATCATATACATTTTGTAAACATAGGTTGGTGAACTGCATTGCAAAATTCAGATAAGTGCGAGTATAAGGCAAAGGTATAAGGCAAAATTCTTAACTAATATATTATCTGAGGTGTTTTTTCTACCCCAATCAACATTCCAATGTATCTTGGAATAGCAAACTGTTCCAAAGCCAAACCAAGGATGTGGTGTCTGAAAAAGTCTTATCCTTCATGGAAAACAAGGCTGTCAATGGCTACAAATCATGATAGCTATGTTCTGCCTCTACTATCAGAGGCAGTATACCTCTGAATACCACTTGTTGGGAGTCAGAAGTAGGGAGAGTGCTGTTACTCTCATGCCCTGCTGGTGGGCCTCCCATAGGCACCTGGTTGGCCACTGTGAGAACAGGATGCAAGAGCAGATGGGCCTTTAATCCAACAAATTGCATTGGCTGGGACAAAAAAATATCTATGAAAAATTAGTTTGGCTTCTTGAGATAGTTTTTGTCCCTTTCAATAGAGAAAAAAAAACTGTAAATTGTACATGGCTGGGATTTGTGGACCATAGTTACTACTGTGCAGATGGCAATGTCCTAAAAGGACCAAATAAATGCTAACAAATAAATAAACGCTAAATAAACGCTAACATAACACGTGTGGATCTAGTTCTATGTAAATTCTGCAATAAAAAGTGGACCGGAATGTAATTTTAGCCCCTCAAGAGCTGGGCTTAAATTAAGTGTAGATGAGATGCAAGAGGGAGTGGATGGAGAGACTGCAGCACACAAAGAAATGTATAGTATAAAAGCTGGTACCTTCATAAAACTTTGCAAGAAATAAATGTGCAGGTAGACCCAGTAGCAAACAACAGATGTGTGCACAACAAAGCCTGTAAGATGATCTACAATTACTTTCATTACCTGGCAATTGATGATATATCCTGGATTGCAGGTTGTAGTTTTGAATGCAGTTTCTAGTGTGTGTGTGTATCATAATCCACCCTTCAAAGGTAACTCTATGTAGAATGCATTGCAGTAGCTCAGTGCAGAATGCATTGCAGTAATTCAATCTTGATGTGACTAGGTAATGTGTTGACATAGCCAGGTCTGACTTTTTCAGGAATGAGTGCAGAAGACGCATCTGCCTAAGCTGAGCCCTCCTGGCCAGCACTACTAGCTGATCATCCAGCTGTAAAGCTGTATGCAGGAACACTTTCAAACTGGGAACTTGATTTTTCAAGAGGAGTACAGCCCCATTAAAACAGGTTGAATTTTTATTCCAGAGTCTGTCTTTCTCCCCTGATCAGGAATGCATCTGTCTTGTCTGGATTGAGCTTTAGTTTGTTAGCCCTCATCCTTCCCATTGTGGCTTCCAGACTTCCTTTCAGAACCACAAAAATCCTCAGCATGCATTTCCCCTCATTTTAGATAAGTCACATAATTACATTATTACAGAGCTTGGAAGTAACTCGTTACAAGTAACGAATTACTTGTAATTCATTACTTTTTTGAGGAACGAGTGGGTAATTCCTTTACATTTTGATTGTAATAGAACTAGCAGTAATTTTATTACTTTTGTGGAGTAATTGTAATGTTTCTGGCATTATTTGGGGGCAGTACTTGGGGGGAGCAGGGGAAGTCTTCTGCTCTTCTGATCTGTGGACGAAAATCATGTGCCTCAAACTGGGTTTCTGTGCAGCATCGCTCTTCCCTCATGCTCTGTGGGTAGGAGGCGATGAGGAAGGAGGTGTCAAGTGAGGCAGGGTGGAGTGGAGAAAACAATTGTTTAAAAAATGGATGGTTGTGGTGAGGAATGGAGTGGAGGGAAAAAGGAGCTGGAGGGCAAGAACATGGATAAAAGAGGAGAAGGAGTCAACAGCAGAATGGAGATAAAGAACTGTGGAGGTGAAAGTTGACAACGTGTGTGTGTGAATACTGTGTTTGCACTTGGCACACAAAGTGGCCTCCACCACCCTCTCTGGCTACTGTGCTGCATTTGAAGTATTTTAACTTTTTTGCATCTCAGGGGAAAATGTTTGCTTGGGTGAGTGTCCCTTGGGGTTGCACTTGGTTTGACATGCAAAGATCTGAGTAGTGGCCTCTGCCTCTCTCCCCGCCTCTCTTATCAGTGGAGAGACCACCATTGGTATCTTATGGATAAAAAGAATTATTCTACTACCTCTGTATGTGTGTGTTTGTTTTTAATGTTGATAGGTCTTAGATGTGCAGCAGCCAAGGCCAGCACCTTGTAGGCATTTTTTTAAAGTAACTGAAATGTAATTGTAGTGATTACTTTTGAGAAAAAGCAATCAGTTACTTTCAGAGCAACTGTAATTGTAATGGGAATCACTACTTTTTGGGCCATGTAATTGTAACTGTACTTTATTACTTTTAAAAAGTAATCTTCCAAGCTCTGCATTATTATGCTTTATCCTTAAACTTTAAATAGCACTGCTTACAAGTAATGAACTTTAGGATTGTTGTTCAGATTCCAATACATAAAAATGGAATGTTAATTGAGGTTTTCTGCCAGTCCCTGTCCATTAAAAATTTCTCTAGCATATTGCAGCCTCCCTGGATGCTGCTGCTTACTGATCTGGAAAAGCCCTATAGGAGTAACTTTGTGATATCTTCCCCTGGGCTTTGATTAAAGGACAGGAACCCAGGAAGGCTGCCAAGTAAAGATGATTTGTAAAATGAAAGAAAGGGCACTCACACAAATACCCCTCACCCACTTCAAAAGTACAATGTGCATCAAAAGCCCTGCGCCCTACCCATGAAAATTTCATTGACATTTTCTCTCCTCCTTGATAGTTCCTGAATACAATTAGTTTTCTCATGTACTGATGCAGAATGGTAAAATAAAATGCAAGAGAAATTTTCAGCACAGCTCTAATGAAAAAGCAGAGGAGTAGGAGCAGTTAGCAACAATGGCTGTGAGGGGATATACTCATTGATAGGGGGCACTGAGAGACCCCCACAACCTGGTCCCAGCCCTGTCTAGCTGGGTTTTTATGATATATACTATGTTCGAGGCCCAAGTCGTTCAGAGGAGTTGACTTTTTATCCAGAGTGTGGAAAATACCAACAGAAATAAGAGTCTGGTATAAGACTGACACTAAACAGCATTCTATATTTGTTACTCAAAAGGAATATATGTATTAATGTGCCTCTACCTGGAGTGAGTAAAAAATCCCGAGAAAATGTATTATTTATTTATGAATTTTAAGAGACTTGAAAACAATGCAGCACATTCAGAGAAAACATTCTAAGTGGTTTAACAATTGATTACATTTATAACAACATAATGAGGACCTCTCAAACGTATTCATGCAGGTAACGCACATTCACTTACCCAACAGCATTAAATGAGACTACATAAGCAGCAATTTCCTCCTGCACATAAATCAAAGCAAAACCTTTTTGCGTCTTTGTTCCAGCAACACAACATACATGAAACGCAGGTAAAATGTTGAGGCTGTAACTATTCCAACAATCATCTATAAAAGACCATGAACCTTGACAAAAATGTCCTGTGGTCTTCAAAAAGGCTGAATCGGAGAAAGGTGCTGTGTCTGAATTGCTCCAGGATCCTCACCAGTTTTCTTCCTGATGCTACTGGCTGTTTCCTTCCCTTTTCTGTCACTTTCTTAGCATTCAGCACTTTTGAAAGTCAAGCTAAGTCCCTTCAGCTATAAATTAAGTGACAGAAATGGAGTCGTGGGTGCAGTTCTGATGACTAGTACTCAACGCAGATATTGGAGAGCTGGAAAAGGCAACCAAAATGAGCACCATCCCATTGATGAAAAGTTATAACAACATTTGGGAAATTTTAGGCTAGTAAAAGAAAAGGCGAGGAAGGAGAGTTTCAAGCTATGCAAGGTGTGGAGCATGTGGACAGAGATACTTGTCCTCCCTATCTCTCAATGCTAGAACCAGGGGTCATCTAATGAAGCAGAAAGGTGGAAGTTTCAGGCAGACAAAATGAAGTACTTCATACATTGTATAGGAAAACTATGGAATTTGCTGCCACAAGAGGTAGTGATGGCCACTAAGTTGGGTGGCTTTTCAAGGGGATTGGACAAATTCATGGAGGGTAAGTCTACCAATGGCTATTAGTCACGATGGCAGTGTAGTCCCTCCAGTATCAGAGGCATGTCTCTCCGGATGACAACTGCAGGAAATTGTCTAAACTCTAAATGGTATATTAGGTGAGACAGAGACACAAAGGAGCTTTCGTGGGTGTGATTTTTCCCCTCCCTTGTAAGTATGTGCATAAAACACAGGAAAGGGAACTGTTAAGTTCCATCATGAGTACTGTACCTTTTGATGCCTCTTCTAGCTGGGATGGATACATGGATGCAACCACAGTGAGTCTGTCTGTTTTGGATGGGGTTACAAACTCCCTTAAGAATCAGGTATGCATGTTGGGAGGGCTCCTAGATCCACTGCCTTTCGTAGATGTTAAGGTTCCAATGGTGGCCAGGAGTGCTATTCAGCAGCTATGGCTGGTACACCAGCTATGTTCCTTCCTGGAGAAATTGAACCTGGTCTTGGACACCCATGGCCTATTTGTGTCCATATTATATTATTGAAATGCTTTCTTCATGGGACTACACTTGAAGAGTGTTTGGAAGTTTCAATTGGAATACAGGAGCCAGACTGAAGCTTGAGGGGAGAGGTGCTCCCACTGCTAATCTATAGTTACTAATTTACTTCCAGGCAGGGTGTAGACTTCCAGGGTCTTGGGAGATCTTAGACCCCTTACTTTTTTGGGAGTCAGGTTCCAGCAGGGTCCCTATAGCATCCTATAAACCAATCAGCATGGAAGAGGAGTGTGTTAGCCACTGAGAAAAGTTTTCTAATATACTTCCTTGTCCTGTCCTACTAACTGGACCCAATCAGACTGAAAGGAGGTGAGTCAGCCACTGAGAAGACTCTTCTCAGTAGCTAACACTCCCCTTTCATGCTGATTGGCTCTTAGGGACATCTGTTGTTGTGGGAGAAGGTACTAACTAGGATCTCATTCTCAACTCAGCAGAAAAAATAGGGTGAGGAGGAAGTTGTGTCTTGTTCCAACCTAAAGCCAGGAGTAGGGGTGGAGGAGAAACAGAGAGAAGAAATATGTTCAAGGGGGTAGGGGGGGAAAGTGTGTGTGATAGTGTTTCAGCTTTTAACAATGTTGTATATAATTATGTCATGCATAGTAAGGTGAAATGCAAATGAATATGCCTAAGAACATGTGTATGGTGCAGCCAACACCAGAGGTTAGGTTCAGGAATTCCCATGCTTAGGTTTCCCCCTAAAACTCACAAGCTATGTCCAAATGCAGTTACTCTGAATTTTAGCATGGCAACCAAGAAGGGAAATTCAGCAAAGGAATTTCCTTACCTCACAGCCTGATGATGACGATGAAAAACTTCCTAAATGTGCTAAACCCTCTTTCTGTTTCTAACATTTTAAGTATGTGTGGAAGGAGGAGGGGATGACACAGGGAGATAGGAGAAGTGGTGGAACAATTCCTTTCTACCTTCTAGAAGGCAGCAAAGTTCAAAAGATTACAAATTCCAATGAATTTCCAACGAAATTCTGATGAGAGCCAGTGTAGTATAGTGGTTAGAGTGCTGGAATGGGACCCCAGAGACCAGGGTTCAAATCCCCACTCGGCCATGATGCTTACTGCCTGACTTTTGGCCCAGTTACTGACAGTCCTTGGATGAAAAGTAGGATATAATTTTAAAAAAATCGTTCTTATTACTCCTGCTTATGGAGTGTGAATTCCTTCATTTAGGAAAACAGTCTTTGTCTTAACGCAGCAGCAAAAAAGCCCCCAGAGAAAAAGTGTCTGTGGGGGGGCTATGCACGTAGCCATTTTTGAAAAATTTGTGTTTTTCTTTGTTGCTACAGGGCCTTCTGAGTCAGTTATGCAGGCCCCAATGAGTGTCGATTGCAGTTAGTTCCTACTTCAAAAAGCCAAGGCAAGTTACGGACAGTGAGAATTCTGTTGCCCCCACACCCATAAAGAAGACATAGGACACATTCATTGGAATGATTTTATATTTATTAAAATATAACAACTTTTGTAGAACATGCAAGCAAAATCCACCGAATTATCCAAATTCAAACCATCCGGACAGGTGAGGCCTTTGCCTACCTCGGGGGGGAGGTTCCCCCCTGCAGCCCCTGGGCATGTAACCAGCCCCTGACTGAGGCTCCCCAGCCAAGAATGAGGAGGGAAACCTCTCTCCTTGCTAGGCTAGTACCCAACCTGTGCATCTGGGCCCCACTGTACTGGCTCACCCGAATGCTCAAGACCACAAGGGGCACTCTGCAAGTCCAACCCTGGCATCAAGCCCAGGTGATTCCTAGAGGGTACCCCAAACCCCAAATGCCTCAGTACACCGATTCTTACCTCCCAACCTTGTCACCTGCTCAGACTCCATGCCATAAGGCAAGGCACCCCACCTTCATTGCAGCCAATTGAATTAAACCCTGAGGTATGGAGTAGGCAACCCAAGGAGAGGCTAAGCGTGCCTCCCCCCCAAATTCCTACTCAGCCCCTAAATGGCGACTAGACAAGTCCATACTGAAAGGGTGGGAGGGTGGGTGCCACAAACAAGCAAAAAGGGAGAATTGGAGGTGGAGCCGGCTTTTAAGTCTTCTCCCGCCCCCTTCCCCAGGATTGGCCCACTGGCCCCACATGATCTTCTTCCTCTCCTTGGGATAAACCGCCTGACTCTTCTTTCAAAAGGAGGGGGTGGAGGCAAATGCACCCCCACATTGGCAGGAATGTTCTTATTGCACAAGCGATAGTGAATCCTGATGATACCATCTCATCTACATAATCAAACAGGTTTGTAGCAGCAGGAGATAAATGTGTAGACACTGTATTCAGTAATTCAAGCAATATCTCTGACAGTGAGAAAATGTAGTCAAACAGTGACAGTGACAGAGAAACAGAGAAACAGCATTCAAGCCTGGCCAGATTACTCTATAATCTTAGAAAGTTGTATAATCTTAGAAGGGGGTGTGGATGTGACTGTCATGACAACACCCTGCTTTACTGAATTTGCTTACTGCTCCCAGACTCAATTGAAAGCACTGGTCATAACCTTTAAGGCCCCTAAGAGGCCTGGACAACAAGGATGCTTCTGGACCACCTCCTTCTACACATATCCATCGAGGTGTTTTGTTGAAACTCCAAAGCCCTTTTGACTGCCCCCCCCAGCAGATGGACACTTGTGACACCTCATTTATGGTTGACCCTCTCCTCAAAGGGATTGATATCTCTGCCTCAGTGCTGTTCTTTCAGCAAGTGGCCAAAACACAGCTTTTTAGAGAAGGGGTTGGGCTAAGGTACAATACCTTTTTTTTTGGAGGGAGGGCTGGTTGTTCAAGTGGTTGAATATTTGGTAGAAAGGTCAAATATAAATATTTAAATAAATAGGAAGTAACCACATTGATAAAACCCTACAAAAAAGCACTTGAGATGCTCACGTGCAAAATTGCATCAAGATTTGTTTTAATCTGGTAATTGACTGATGCACATGTGAACTTGTGTGCTCTGATAAATCACTGCAACAACAAGAAAAAAACCAGTCTTCATGTTATTGTACAGATGGCTGTATCAAGTTTATTTTCATCAAGATTACTTTTTTGGAATGTTTTCTCAATGCTCTGGTGAACATGGGAAATGCAAAGAGAGGAAACTATGTAAATGAATGGAAGGAACTCAAAGGTGTAGCAAACTGAACATGCTCCAGTTCTAGAATTAAGTTCAGAAATTCTCCTATGCCCTGTTCAGCCATTCAAAATAATATATGCAGGGTAGGGTGTGATGTTCCTGCTTATATTGTAAATATGGTAAGTGCTGGTTATATAGAAGACATATGGTAAGTGGAGTGAAAGAGGAGGGGGAGTACATGAGCAGTAGAATGCTGGATGATTGGCTGAGTGTTTGAATGGTTGGGAGTATAAATGGAAGAATGACAGTTGAATTGGTGTGGAGGTTTGGAGGTGAATTGTGAAGGAGGTGAATTGTGTGGTGAATTGAGGAGGTGGATGGTGTTTGGTGTTGTTGTTGAGGGTGAGTCGGAGATCTAAGGCAATTAGTAAGAAGTCAAGTACATAACAGAATATAGATGAAACCATAAGCCTGTCAACAAAGTAATTAAGTAATCTTGTTATTTCTAATACTAAATAAATATTTCTTGGTTAAACAAAAGCCTGATTCCTTCAGCTGGGATACACATACCAGGGGGAATAGCAAAGTAACCAAGGCTGAACAGTTTGTATCGAATGGTGGCAGCGGTGGATCGGAGGAAAGTGTATCCAGTCCCACAGAGAAACCCAGGGCTGTATGCTTCAGTGCAAGAGGCTGCAGGGGGGGTTGGGAATTACCTATACCCATAGACACAAGGTATAGAGATAGCCTGGCAGAGACTAAGGCACAGTCTAAAGGTTATAAGAGATACAGAGTGTTGGGTAGTAAGGCCTAGCAGTGGGATCTTTTGAGATCGGTGCTAGGGCTGTAAAGGGTAAGAAAACCTGATGTTCCTGTCTGCTGGTAGCCACAAGTGAGAGCTTCACAGGTGGTGCCGGGGAAGGACGTCACATAGGGACATGAAGCACATACACTACCCCTGCTCTTTCATACCCATGTGCATGAGCCCTGACCCCTCTTCTCCAGGCCTATTGCCCACTGAGCATGAAGATCTGAATCAGGGAACAATCTCACCACATTCAGTTAAATGTAGTTGGAATCCTCCCTTTGATGATGATGCTCAATGTTCTCAGTTGTGCATGTGTAGCAGCAGGGGCAGAGGTTAATACTGTTAGAATCCCCCTTCAGACCTTTGTACTCAATGCACAATTATTGTTTAAAGTCAGGTTATGCACCCAGTTTTCTATGGAAATGCACTAAATTGCTGAAGAATTTTCATGATGATTTTTTTTAAAAAAAATTGCAGATTGCTGCAGAAATAAGGAGAACTGATTTTAAGGTTGAAGAAAGGAGAAACTGAGAGAGACAAAATTGGTAGATCTTTCCATCCCTAGCTGTAGGCTTTACGTTTCAATGTGTTACCACATTTTCCATGTTTCTATGTAGTCAGCAGAACTTGCTCACAAGGTTAAATAATGTCTTCCTCAAATAATTTTAAAACATATCTTGATTCCCCCTTCCCAACACCCACCCATGCTCCCATGAGTACTGTAGCTTCTACAAGATTTTTTAAATACAGATCTAACAAGATGTTGAGTTACAGGAAAGGCTATACTAGAATATGAGCTAAGATCCTTCTCTGGTTGTAACTAGATGAGTTGAAACACCTCAAGAGGAATGTGGTTCACAGAGTTTACAAAGTCTACTATTGCAGTTACAAATTGCTACAAGTCAAGGGACTTGCAAGCTGGGTTGTTAGAGTTGTCAAGCCTTATAAGCTGTCTGAAAGGAAAACAGCGAGAACAATTATGGTTCACAAGGCTGATCAGGTTTAGCTAATGAAGGCAATAAGGACCTTTGCTTAAATAATGAGTTCAAGACTGGCTTTGAGCCTTATATGAATTTTAAATGAAATTACTGCTTGAAAGCTGCTTTATTATTATTATTATTATTATTATTATTAATGATAATGATAATGATGATAATAATAATAATAAAATTCAAACAAATATAAATCTATTGCTCTTGCTTTTCATAAATTCAAACAAATATAGATCTATTGCTATTGCTCTTCATGTGCACACAGGGGTGTAGATCTGAACAGTCCACACTCTCTGTATAAGAGAATATTTTTCCAGTCAAAAGAATGAGTAGAAATTGAGGTCAAAATAGATATAGAAGATCAGGCTTGCATAGAGATGGAAAGTGGCTAGTTCAGTTAGAACTGCAGGACCATCATATTTCAAGCATTGAATGCATTAAATAATGTCCCATTGTTAGAATGGAAAATGTTGATTGATTTGTTCCATGTGAAATAGATCTTTACTAAAAGCCAATGTTAAGTTGTCTGACATGCAAGGGTTAAGGGATGAAGGCCGACACTGGAACAACAAGTGAGGTTCACATATTTTGTATCATCTTGTGGTACTGTGCGTAGCTATGCCAGGCCAAGACTCCCAAGACTCCCACCTATGTGCTTTGTGCAATCTGCCTAGTGATAGAAGAATATATCTATGCTTGTGAGAACTGTAACTTTAGACCTCACTGGACTGGCAAGAGCTGCCCGTGAGTCTCCGTTTGCAAACGTAATAAAGCTTTGGTTTGGAAACTTGAGTCTCATGTTGTTTGAGTATTGGGATCTCATCCAGCGGTACGAACCTCGAAATTGAGTGTAACACCACTAAGGGCAGGCGGATTTGAACCCTTTGGAATAATAAGTGGCAACATATACTGTTTTGCCAGCTTCAGGTAATGTTCTACTATTTGTACAAGGAAGAATAGACTCATCTCAGAATTACATGCTCTCTAGCATAGCAAAGATTCTTTTACGCCAAGCAGACCTCTGCATAATATTTAAAGGGATTATTGAACTCTACAGTCTAAATTGTGATGGGGGTGGGATGGGGAATCTGGAAGCAGAGAAACTAAACTTAATCTTAAAAGTATGTATAGTTATGTCTTCAGCTACATGAAATAGTTACAGCTTTACCCAATTTCACCAGGCTTGTGTATGAACACGGGGATTAGAGCTCACAATAGACTCAGACCCCATTTAGAGGTTCAGTGGTCCTTATGTAAACATCCAAAGGAGTGTACAGGCAGGGTGTGGGCTTGAGACTTTGTTTGTTTATGTGTGTGTGTGTGCATTATCAAAGTCTATTGTAAGACACTGTGGAAGTCCCTTCTGACTGAGATTAGACAGGCCTCCCCCCTCCTGCACTTCAGGCACTTGGCAAAGACTTTCCTACTTCAGCAAGCATTTTGAGGCAATTCTTTGTCCTTTTAAAACAAATTTGCAATTTTAATTGTTCTTATTCTTTGCATGGTTTAAAAAAAACATTTTAGATACACCACTTAGAAATTCTGAATATTAAGTAGTATGTCAATACCTGAAATAAAATCAGCTGTAACCCAAGCCCAATCAGGTCCCCTTCTTGCATGGAGAAGGTCTGTGTGCATATATCAGTATGTGAACAAAGCAGGTGCTGACCAGGGGTTTACTCATCCAGGGTTGCAGGGGGCCATATACCCCTTACCTTTTTGGGAGCAGGGTTCCCGCAGGGTCCCTATGTACAGGCCAATCTACATGAAAGAGGAGCTTGTTAACCACTGAAAAGAGTCTCCTCATTTGGCTAACATGCTTCCTTGCCCTTTCTTGCTGATTGGACCAATCAGAGTGAAAGGAGGTGAGTCAGTCACTGAAAAGACTGTCCTCAGTAGCTAACACACACTTCCCCTTTCTTGCTGATTGGCTCCTATGGTAACTGAGAAGTGAGCTTCCTGGCAAAGTACCTTGATCTCCCAAATCCTAGTCCCCCACTTGCTTCATTTCAGAATTCTTAAAATCAAGAGGTTTCTGGCAACATTTAGCCCAGAGAGAGATAGATTTTTGGGGGGGCGGGGGAGTCTATGCACACAGCAGTTTTATTCTGGTTCTATACTTCTGTAATTGCAGAAGAGACAGTGAATCCTGGGGACATGGCTGTTAGTGGTGTGACTATCATGAAGGGGCCCTGCATTTCTGAATTTGCTACTACACCACTGCTGTTGACATAGTTTAAATGTATCAGAGTTTGGGGATCATAGAGAATGGGTATACTAGCAGGGAGCAGGGCTTGCCCGCCTAGCCTCACAACTCCCTCTGTACCTTGTTTCTGTTGGTCAGTGACGCAGGTTGTGAGACTTACAGATAAGGTTTTTAGCAGAGAGAGAGAAACCTGAAGCAGAAGGGTTAAAATGTGAGAACAGAGTTCCAGACAATCAAGGTCAGTCTGGCTAGCTGAAAGTGTGATAAGCTGGGAACTGGCAGGATCTCGAGTGTGGGGGAAGAATTCTCAATGGAGGAAGATGTCTCTAATGTCTTTGCCTAGTAAAGACTCTTACATGAAACTTGCCTGGCCTGTCTTATTCCTGTTCTAAATGGTTCTTGGATTCATACCACGTCTCACCTACACACGCAGAGCGCAACAGGGGTTATGGGCCCAGATTATGAGGCGTTGTAGCGGGTTCGAGAGCTGGTGAAGTGGCGTTGTTGCAGAGAGAAACAAAGCGCAAGTGAGAGGCAAGTAAGAGTGAGCAACATGGCTGTAAATCTATCTTCCGGGATGCCGATGGAGAGACTGAATGCAGTAAATTACTCCAGCTGGAAGTGGAGAATGAGAGCTGTTCTGATTAAAGAGGATTTAAATGATGTCGTGGAAAAACCCCCTCCGGCAGCTCCTTCAGCAGCGTGGCTGAAGAAAGACGAGAAAGCGAAGGCTTTTATTACTCTGGGGCTATCAGATCCACAACTGTTGCTGGTGAGTAATGTGCCGACTGCTAATCAGATGTGGGAAAAGTTAAGACCTGCACATGTACAGCAAACTGCGGGAAGCAGGCTGTGTTTGGCACGGAAGCTTTATCAGATGCGTTTTACTGATGATGTGACTATGGAAGAGCATTTGGCTGAATTTCGTAGATTAAATGTAGAGCTCCAAGATCGAGGCGTGCATCATAATGACTTGCAGATGGTTTATCTCCTGTTATCTTCATTTGATCAAAAATGGGACGTGCTGGTTGCTGGTCTTGAAAGTCAACCAGACGGGACTCTATCTTTGGAATTTGTGGAACAGAAACTTCAACAAGAGTGGTGTAGGAGACAAGAAAACAAGAAAATGGACTTAAAAGAGGCTAAGACTGTGTCTGTACAACGGAATCAAAGAAGCAGGGAAGAGACTAAAACATGTTATTTTTGCGGATCACGTGGGCATATACAGAGACATTGTTTAAAGAAGAGGAATTACAGAGACTTTGAAAGTCAGAGGGCAAGCGTGAACTTTGTTTCTAAGGAGAGCAATAAACTGATTAACTCTAAGTGGCTTCTTGACAGTGGAGCATCTAATTGCCTAATCACAGACTCTAGTTTATTTTTCACTTCAAAGCCGACGCAGGAGATCTGCGTCAGTTATCTGGCTGACGGATCTACTCAGGACGCTACAGCAAGAGGAACGCTGAAGATGGGTAATTTGGGAATTTTAACAGATGTATTATTGATTTCTGGTTTAAAATATAACATTCTATCAGTGAGAAAAGCAAACTTGAATCTGTGAAAATTGTGTAAATAAAGAATAAAGAGAAACTGAACTGAACTGAAACTGTAAATAGAAGCTGTAAGAAACCATGTACTGAAATGTATTTGTAATGAAGGTTTATGTTGTAGAGATGTAATAATTGTAACTTGATGTTTTGTGGTCTGTAAGTCTCAGGTGGGGGCTGTTGGTCAGTGACGCAGGTTGTGAGACTTACAGATAAGGTTTTTAGTAGAGAGAGAGAAACCTGAAGCAGAAGGGTTAAACTGTGAGAACAGAGTTCCAGACAATCAAGGTCAGTCTGGCTAGCTGAAAGTGTGATAAGCTGGGAACTGGCAGGATCTCGAGTGTGGGGGAAGAATTCTCAATGGAGGAAGATGTCTCTAATGTCTTTGCCTAGTAAAGACTCTTACATGAAACTTGCCTGGCCTGTCTTATTCCTGTTCTAAACGGTTCTTGGATTCATACCACGTCTCACCTACACACGCAGAGCGCAACAGTTTCAATTCAGGGGAGGCCCAGTGTGAACCTTTTCCATGTCTTGGCACTTTCAGAGTACTCCAAGATCCCCCTCCCATGCATACAGAATGTTCCCTGGATGCACTGCATTTTGTCAGTTTCAGGAACCCCTCCTATGAGAATCAAACGGGAGAAATAAAATGAAATAAAATAAATTTCTTCCATGCATTTGCACATTTTAATTCATTTCTCATAGAAATAAATTAGAAATGAATGGCACTGTACTTGTTTTATTTTTCATTTGTTTTAGAAATGAACAACTCTGTCAGACATTGTGGGGCCCTCCAGTCTTTTCTGCAACATGTCATTGATGCAATAATAGGATGTTATAGGGTGGATTTGTACTAGACCATCCTCACATTGTTCTGCTTTATTCTGTAGTGCTGGAGAGCTGCTCTTACACTATAGCACAAAAAAAGCAGGACAACAAACCAACCAACAAACCCAGAACATGCGTGGTATAAAAAGTTATAGGATTTCACTAGGAAGCTATGGGACATGCATTGATTAGAAACAAACCAGTATGTCTAGATGTACTTTGCAAGCACAAACAGTATTGGAAGTGGGATGGTGTATAACTGCCCCGATACCATTGTGAGCACAAATAATCATGAATGTACAACAAAAAGGACATGTAGATTAGTCCTGTGTTATCTCATCATCCACAAAGATGCCAATAGCATATGTAATAGGTAATACCCAATGTTGTTCATACTCAGAGTAGACCCACTGAAATATATGGATTTAAGTTAGTTTAAGTCACTTGATTTCAACAGTATATAAGTCTGTTTGACATAGCTGGATATTAGAGACTAGACATCATCTTCATCTTCTCTCAGTGTAACCCTGTAATGTGGCTTGTTACAGCACATCTAACATATGAGACAGGCATTTTAAAGGGGAGGGGGGAGCTAATTTGAGGCACACAAGAGGATTACATTAGAAACAAGTGGCACTTGGTGGGCTTGCTTTTGCTTTTATGAAATACATAAATGTTTTGGACTTTAAAAAGCTACTTGAGAATTCAGCAGGGAGCAAACTGGCTATCATACTGTCAAAGAGATGAGATTCCACAGCAAATGTTGATAGTGTAGACAAAGTCATTTCCCTCTGTTAAAATGTTCAATTCCTTCGATATAAACAGTGCCCTTTAAATGGAGGGGCAGAGATGTGAAATGTAATGATTGATGCCTTGCATCAGTAAAGACTCCCCTGGCTTACTCAATATTGTTGTCGGTGGGGAGGCGGCCTCCTGTATCAAGAAGTCTTTTTTTACTATACCTGGCATAAGTGTTGCCTTTTCTTGTTTCCTTTCAGCTTTGCTTTTTCCTGTTCTTTAATGGGCCAATTCATAGCCAAAGCAAATGCCCAGGATGTGCCAGGCATACAGAATGCCTGCCGGTGCATGCAAAAGCTTTATGAATTTTGCCCAGTTTCAGTTTCTTGTGATGCTAATATGATGGGGAGGCCTGTCTCAGAATCTCACTACTCTCTTTAGTCCTATGATTCCCTGCAGAAATGTGCTAAATTTGCTCATACTCCCCCAATCACATTAGCATCAGAAGAAACTGGGCAAAATTCATAAAAGCTCCTGCATGCGCCAGCAGGCACTCTGTATGCCCGGCACATTCCCCTAAAAGCAGTCATAATGGCATTTGCTTTGGCTATGAATTGGCCCATTAAAGAACACAAGGAGGGAGGGCTAGAAGGAAGCAAGAGAATGGAACACTTGTGCCTTCTGTATTTTTAAAAAATCTTGTGCTATAAGAAACCTCATCCTCACTGACTATAATATTTAGTAAGCCAAGAAGGCCTTTACAGATTCAAGGGATGCAATGCAGCCATTACTGTTTATCTCTGCCTCTCACTCTAAAAGGTACCATTTGTATTTACTATTTTATTTTTAATCAAGGAAATGACTTGATCTACAGCAGCAGCAATTTGAAGCTGAATTTGCAGCTCTCTCTTTAAAAAATATTTATACACTTTCTTTGACTTATTGATACAAGTTGGCTTGCAGGGATTGCAACAAACAAAATCATACTAGAACAATAAAAGACATCTAATTCAGTATCATTGCAAAACAGTTTAAAATAACTTTAAAGAAAAAGAAAAGTTTAAAACTGTTTTTGCAGCATTAAATTAATTAGTACAGAAAGAAAAATCCACAGGAATAAAACAGTATAAAATCACAACATAGCTTAAAAGACTGGTTGTGGCAGTAAAGGAGGCTTTGCTTATCATTAGAAGGACATTAGAGTGAGAAGTTTGCTTTGTCTCATTATCCTTTTTCTTTCCATCAAAATCCCTCGGATGTGTGGTGAAATTTGGTGGCAACTCTACCCTTTAGATCAGCCTTTCCCAACCAGTGTGCCTCCAGATGTTGTTGGACCACAACTCCCATCAGCCTTAGCCAGCATTGCCAATGGTCAGGAAGATGGGAGTTGTGGTCCAACAACATCTGGAGGCACACTGGTTTATTTTATTTATTATTTCAATTTATATACCGCCCTTAGCAGAATAGCTCTCAGGGCAGTGAACAAACAAGATAAAATACAATATATCATAATAAAAATCATAAAAACATATACAAACAAACAACAAAAAACACTACAAAAACACAATACGACAAAAATTAAAAATACGGATTAAAAGATTAAAATGGTTAAGAAAATTAAAATGCCTGGGAGCATAAAAAGGTCTTTACCTGGCGCCGAAAAGATAAAAGTGTAGGCGCCAGGCGTACCTCTTCGGGGAGGCTGTTCCACAACTCAGAGGCCACCACAGAAAAGGCCCTAGATCTAGTAACCACCCTCCGGGCTTCCCGATGGGTTGGTACCCGGAGGAGGGCCTTAGATTCTGAACGAAGTGAACGGGTAGGTTTGTATCGAGAGAGGCGTTCCACAAGGTATTGAGGTCCCATGCCATGTAAGGCTTTATAGGTAAGAACCAGCACCTTGAATCTCGCCCGGAAGCAAATAGGAAGCCAGTGCAGACGCGCCAAGACAGGTGTTATATGCAAAGACCGACTGGTCCTTGTCAGTAGTCTGGCAGCTGCGTTCTGCACCAGCTGAAGCTTCCGAATTGTCTTCAGGGGCAGCCCTACGTAGAGCGCATTACAGTAATCCAATCTTGAAGTTACCAGAGCGTGAACAACGGAGGCGAGGTCGTCCCTGTCCAGATAGGGGCATAGTTGGGCTACCAGACGAAGATGGTAAAACGCATTCCGTGCCGCCGAGGCCACTTGGGCCTCGAGAGACAGGGAAGAGTCGAGAAGAACCCCCAAACTACGTACCTGTTCCTTCAGGGGGAGTGTAACCCCATCCAGAACAGGGTGAACATCCACCATCTGAGCAGGGAAGGCATTCACCAACAATGTCTCGGTCTTGTCTGGATTGAGTCTCAGTTTATTAGTTCTCATCCAGTCCATTATCGCGGTCAGGCAACGGTTCAGCACATCAACAGACTCACCTGAAGAAGATGAAAAGGAGAAATAGAGCTGCGTGTCATCAGCATATTGATGGCAACGCACTCCAAAACTCCTGATGACTGCACCCAGCGGCTGCATGTAGATGTTGAAAAGCATGGGGGACAAAACCGACCCCTGAGGGACTCGGCAATGGAGAGTCCATGGTGTCGAGTGATGTTCCCCAAGCACTACCTTCTGGTGACGATCCGCGAAGTAGGAGCGGAACCACTGCCAAGCAGTGCCCCGACACCCAACTCCGCGAGTCTCCTCAGAAGGATACCATGGTCGATGGTATCAAACGCCGCTGAGAGATCAAGGAGAATCAACAGAGTCACACTCCCCCTGTCCCTCTCCCGACACACGTCATCATACAGGGCGACCAAGGCTGTTTCGGTGCCAAAACCGGGCCTGAAACTGGATTGAAACGGATCTAGATAATCGGTTTCATCCAAGAGCGCCTGGAGTTGGCTGGCAACCACCCGCTCCAAAACCTTGCCCAGAAAAGGGACATTCGCCACCGGTCTATAGTTGTTTAAATTATCTGGGTCCAAGGAGGGTTTCTTTAAAAGAGGTCTCACTACTGCCTCCTTGAGACTACCAGGGACCACTCCCTCCCTCAAGGAGGCATTAACCACCTCCTTGGCCCAACCGGTGGTTCCAGCCCTGCCAGCTTTCACTAGCCAAGATGGGCAAGGATCCAGAACAGACGTGGTCGCCCGAACCATTCCAAGCACCTTGTCCACTTCCTCGAGCTGCACCAACTGAAACTCATCCAATAAAGAAAGACAAGGCCGTGCTCCGGACACTTCAATGGATTCATCTGTCACAACATCAGAGTCAAGGTCCCTGCGGATACATGCAATCTTATCTTGAAAGTGTCCAGCAATTTCATTACAGCAGGTCTCAGATGTTTCCATAGTATCGTGGGGGCCAGAGTGTAAGAGCCCTCGCATGAGTTTAAAAAGCTCCGCTGGGCGGCTTAAAGATGATCTAATAGAGGCAGCAAAATAGAGCTTCTTTGCTGTCCTTACCGCTTTTGTATACAACTTATTGGTGGCACTTACCAAGGCATGATTGTATCCACCTGGAGTTTTCCTCCATCTGCATTCCAGCCTCCTCCTCTCATGTTTCATCACTCTCAGCTCCGGGGTATACCACGGAGCTGTATGAGCTCTACAGCGAAGGGAACGCGCGGGAGCGATCGTGTCAATAGCCCGGGTCATTTCCGTATTCCACAGTGCGACCAGGGCCTCAACAGGAGCACCAGTCCTATCAGCCGGAAAATCTCCCAGAGCCCTCTGAAAACCTACAGGATCCATCCGGCTCCGGGAGCGGATCAACTTAATAGATCCTCCACCTTTGCAGAGGGAAAGAGCCGCTGTAAGTCTAAATCTCAGCAAGCAGTGATCTGTCCATGACAATGGGGTAGATGAAAAACACCCCACCATCAGATCACCATCTCCATGTCCAGTGGCGAAGATCAAATCGAGAGTATGTCCCGACACATGTGTTGGGCCAGTAGAAAATTGAGACAGCCCCATTGTTGTCATGGAGGCAATAAAGTCCTGAGCTGCGCCAGATAAGACAGCCTCGGCATGGATGTTGAAATCCCCCAGTACCAAAAGTCTAGGGGACCTCAAAAGGACCTCTGAGACTATCTCTGTCAGCTCAGCTAAGTAAGCTGTTGGGCAGCAAGGTGGACGGTACACCAACAGTATTCCTAGTCTGTCTCCCTGGCCCAACACAAGGTGGAGACATTCCAAACCAGTAGCCGTCTGGACAGGGTGCTTGGTGAGAGGAAAAGAACTCCTATAGACCACAGCGACCCCCCCTCCCCGGCCCTCAGATCTACCACAGTGCTGAACCAAATACCCGGGTGGGCAAAGCTGGGAAAGAGCAACTCCTTCCTGATCAGCCACCCAGGTCTCGGTTATACATGCCAGGTCGGCACCCTCCTCCAGAATTAAATCATGGACAAGTGAGGTTTTATTATGTACCGACCTGGCATTCAAAAGCAGCACTTGGAGATCCGAGAGCTGGCTGATAGGACAACCAGCAATCCTGTGGATATGAGGAGAACCGGAACAAGGCACAGGCACAATTTGTCTGGGACGAGTTCCCCTTACCTGGCCTGTTCTCCTCCTAACGCCATACCTCCCATTACCCGTCACTATGTTAATCGGGGCCCCCGAGAGCCCCCCCACGAAGGATGGAATCTTATCTCCCAGGCACATGTTAAAAATACACAAAACCACACAAACAAGCAAACATACCAATCATTCACCCCACATTAGCCCCCCCACACACCCAAACAAACGTTAAAATGAGTTAATCCTCATCAAGCAGCGATGGCAGTCTCAAGTCCCATCCAAAGGCAAGCCGCAGCAAGGACACCAGGACAGCAACACAGCCCCAAGCAGCAACAGAAGCGCCACACGCGAGCAAGAAAGCGGCGAGGTGGCAAAGATATACGCCGCAGTGATAGTGTCCTGGGCAACGGCACGGCCCTCAGCGATGATGAAGACGCCGCAACCAGCGGCGGCGATGGCAGCAACACAGTCCGCAACAGCGAGGTCCACCGACAGCAACGCGGCACCTCAGCGAAGATGACAACGCCCTGCGCGTAAGCGGGCAGGCAGCAGCAATGGCGGCAGCATGGACCACAGCAACGGAGTCTCCAGCAGCGATATCTCTTGAGGCCTGAATCTGTAATGGTTAGCCAGTATCAGCTGAAGCAGAAGAAGAGCAGGTTTTCCACAGAATCTCATTGATATAATCCAGCCAAGCAATGGCCGGAGTAAAGCAACGCAGCTGTCCTGTGTTGGTTCTCTTGTTGGGTGATATTAAGTTGGCTTCCTCTTTCACTCAAGAGTTGGGAAAGGCTGCTTTAGATGAAATGAAATGAAAGCAGCATTCCACAGACTGCAGAGGGCAACTCTGAAAAGCCTGGCAAGAAAACCCCTCTGTCTGCTCCTTTGGCTTCTTGTGTTGCATAGTTAGTTCCTCTCTGCTCATATTGTGGTATCCTGAGCCTTCATTTATGTTGGAACCACATGTTGGCTTCCCATAATTTGACCCTTGAAAATCCAAGGCCTCAAATAAGTGCCTCCTATGCATTTTCCCAAAGTAGCCCTGTGGGTATTTTATTACCTGTGAATTGTTTTGTGAGTACTTCATTACTGAAGTGTAGAGTCATAACCATAATGTGTTTAAACACTAACCATCTGGTGAAGATGATATAGGAAAATGCCTAGAATCCAGTAGAAAGCACAAGACAATGTAAAAATTGCTTTGCCGAATCAGACTGAGACCCATCAAGCTCACCATTTAGTTCCCAACAGCATCTTGCCAGATGCCTTTCTCATGCCAGCAAAGGATGGACGTAATGGCTTTTTTCGAATGTGTCCCCAGCATCTTGTACTTTAGCCAGGATTCTTACCATGAGCCTCCTTGTCTGCACACTTCTGATCTTTGGGGTGAGACAAACATAGGAAAAAATGGTTTGCAGGACAAAATGAGTTCTTATGAATGAGGTGGAACGGCTGTGGAACATGGCAGCCTTGTGTCTCATTCTCATTCTGTCTTATCATGTCAAGGGTTGTTATTTAATATGAGGCAATATACTCATACTGCCAGTTTTCATAGCAGAGGATTAATTGGAGAGGGAAAGTCACCACATGCTGATGCCATATCCCATGTTGAGCATCCCTAGAAGTTAGAGTGGAGGTGGGGAAGGTGACAAAGAGTTGTTGTGTCTAACAGCAGCCCTATGTTTTCTGTCCTGCTTAGTTCCACCATCACCGTGGAAGAAGGGATCATAGTTCAGTGAAACAGCACATGTTTTGCATGCTGAAGATACCAGGGTTCAATCCTTGCCATCTCCAGTTGAGAAAAGGACTTGGTAAGAGGTTATATGAAAAATCCTTGCTTGAAAGCACGTAGAAGTGCTGCCAGTCAGATCAGACAATATCAGGCTAGATGTATCATTGCTGTTCTTCAGTGTAAGGTGGCTACGTATGTTTCAGTGGAGAACACAAAATCCTTACAATAGCTCTAAATCTAAACGTTTAGTATTAACTAGAGACACCTCAAGTTTCATAAGAAGAGAACATTGTGCCCAAAGTGTCTTTTGATCAAACGTTTTCCTCCCAAAAACCATTGTAGTTTGATAACTGCATTTATTATTTTGGTGTAACATTTCAAATTTGAACATATTTTGATTAAGGTTTTAAAAAAATATTTTGAATCAAAAGAACAACTAAAAATGTTTTGAAAGGTGCAGTTGAGATGTCTACTTTTCTTTTGCTTTGCACTGAAAAGTTAAGGCTTTCCTTCCAACTTTTGCCATTTTTAAAATGTATAAAACCAAGTATTCCACAATACTTCCCATGTACGATGTATTCATTTAATTTGAAGCAGAGCATAACATGAACTCACCAGAAATTTATATTCATAAAAGGCAACATTTTGAATCCAACTTGAGAAATCACTAGCACATAGGATTGATTCTCACAGGTTTCAGGTTTGTAGAGTCTATCTGCACGTTAGAAGGAATAACTGGTATTAGAATTGTGCATGCCTCTCTGCCAAGTGTAATCTGTAACATGAACTCCTGACCACGCATACACTTTGCCTATGTTGGCTTCCACACCCACTTAGTATGGAATTGCCTTCATTTGTCCACTAACTTTTATAGAGAATCCAGATGGTATTGTTGCCATGGTATTGTATTCCAGTGTTTCTGAGTTGTCCTGTGCTGACCTGATCTGTGGTGATCCCCCCCCCAAAAAATCCAAAATTGTAGCACCAGCATGGTCTTGAAAAGTACTACTGAGACTACTGTTCCTTTAATTAGAAGCTTCTTCCCTTTGGTAGAGTCCGCTATTCTGTTAAGTGCAGCTGCAGGTTTATTAGTGATTTCCCCCCAACTTACTTTTAATTAGTTTGTGTTCCGTCCATCCGTCCATCCGTCCGTCCGTCCGTCCATCCGTCCGTCCGTCCATCCATCCATCCGTCCATCCATCCGTGTGTGTGTGTGTGTGTGAATGACTGAGAGAGAATTGTTGCTTTCCTCATTCACTCCCCCCCATTATTTTGCAATTTTAAATTAAAACAGAGAGAAGCAGCCATTATTTAAAGCTCTGCTCCCTTGCAGAGAATTGGTTCATTGTAATTAAGTAATGAGTAATGCTGTGACCACACTTAATTAAAGGCAGAAGCCTCATGGAGGAAACTGCTAATTGAAATAGCAGGGGATCTTTGCTGAACAGGACTTACTTCTGAGAAAACATTATAGAAGGAACTTGGGCATGGGAGATGCACTTTGCCAGATAGTATAACGCTATATTATTACATGAAGCCACAATTTTAATTCAGCTTTTAGTTGACTATGTAAAAGTAATACCTCAATAGCACTAAAGTTTCCTTTATGAGCCATCTTTTGAAAATAAAGGACCAGTTAAAAAGCCATATTCTATGTAGAACTGTCACACTTCAGCAAGGGACATGCACATGAAATCAGCCAAAACCAATACAGATGCACATCTGCATCCTTAGTGTAATGCTTATCTGAGACCGAACTAGCTGGAGGCATCATTTGATGCATATGAAGATGCCTTTCTGCATCACAAGTCATCAATTGTTACATGTGACTAATTGACTGGAATTGGAACTGGTATGACATGACTGATGTATGAGTTGTACGGGAGCCCCAGATGAGGCCTCATATTTCAGTGTGGTCCTGCTGCAGTGTAAATCTGTATTCAAATGTAGGTTTATTGATTTTTGCTTTCAATGGACAGCAGCCTAGACAGAGGAGTGCCATCTTCTTTTATAGGCTGGCTAGGGCTTTCGATTTAGATTGGCTTTTGGTTGGCTGTTGCAGCTATTTCTAATTTTTCTGATTTTTATATCAGATGATCAATCAGCTGTATTTTTCTAAAAATGCTTAATTTGGTTATATTATATATTGTATTTTAATTCTACAAGTCACCTTGTTGGACGAGCTGGTGGGATATATATTTCTTCATATCAAATCCCATTGATAAAACATGTGCTTAATTTCTCCCATAAAAAGGAAGGTTAACAGGTAAGCACAATTACAGTGGGCCTTATTGTCTAAGAAGGCTGCATTCAGACAGCAGTTATTCCATTTCCCCAATGTTTCCTTACCTGATAATTTCCACATTTTATTTGATCTTTCATATGATGTAAAAGACACTTCTGGAAATCTAGCAGAATATAGTGGAAGTTTAGTGCTAATTCCCGTATTAGTTGCTTCCAGAAAAAAATCCATCTGCAACCCCATTAACCCAAAAAATCGTGGGAGTAAAGTGATAACATTTGGGGTGATGTACCAGCATATCGTTCTCTCCTGCCATTTTTATGGGGGAATCATGAGGGAACAGAAGTGCACATGTGTGGGAAGGATGGGGAGTAGCGACATATCCAGTGATGTTCATTGCTGTGTCATCCATGCCCACTGGCGTGAATGAAATTTAGCACAACATGACAGTATATTGGTTAAAAAGCCACAGTTCCATAATGCAACAAGTATGGCAGCATAAAAGGAATTTTAGAAATCGGGACAGAAGCACTACCATTATAATCAGTAAAACTGTAACACATAAACCCTATGTCTGAATGAAGCCTAAGTGTGGTGACATCTGCAGTCTGAAGCCCCCATTCCTTGGAGCAGTAATTGTTTATAGAAAAACTTCAACATGCAGCTGAACTACGGACAAGAAAACTTTACTAACACAACAATTTTATAACAGAGAGGTACGAACATAAACTTCAAGCTAGTAAGGTAACAGCTTAACCATCATATCATAACTCACCACAGACCAGCAGATGGAATGTTCAAGAAACCCTGGAGTAAGGATGAGCAAATCTGTCAATGTTGGTTTCTCATTCTTCCAAATTTGTCCAGTTCTTCGCATTTTCACATCAGTTTGTATATATTTTTTAAAAAAATTCTCATAAAAATTAATCAACATTTTAATGTGAATTTTTCCTAATGTACACATTTGGTTTACAATTTTGCCTAACATACCCTCTTTTTTTTTTGCAAAGTGTATTTCCCAAATATATTTTCCCTAAAATACTGCATCTTGTATGCTATATTCATTTAAATATGTATTATACAAATATTTGACCTTATGGATTTTTGTACAGATTACTTGTTTGGAGAATGGCACTGCAAAATTCAAAGAAATGTGATTGCCACCACACCCATAACCAAGACTTGAGTCACCAAGATTACACTAATGTTATCTTTATTGAAAATATAACAACTTTGAAGAACCTGCAAGCCAATTAACCAAATCAACCAAGTTCAAAATGTCTGGGCAGGTGAAGATTAAAAGTATTTCTGGAAGGGAAGTTTCCCTCCACTTCTTGTAAACCAGCCCCTGGCTGTGGCTTCCCAGCCAAGATTGGGGATGTAATTCCCCCTCCTTGCTAGATGAGCCTGGGGTGTGCACCCAACCTGTGCATCCTGGCTCCACCATACTGGCTTTCACCTTGATGCACAAATCAGGCTCATGAAGATACCTCCCCAGATCCCCACCAGGCACGAAGCATTGGCAGTTCCCTAAAGGGTGCCCTTAACCCAAGAATGCCTCAATTTACCAGCCGTTTACTCCCCACCTTCCTCACCTGCCTGACCTCCAAGCCACAAAAGGAGTGTGATTTTCAAACGATTGCTGTTTTTCAGTTCGTGTATTGTTTCAGAAAGTGCAAATTAGGTAGCTTCGTATTTAAATGCAAACCGAATCAAATTTCTCCTCCATCCCTATCATCGAGACCACCTGCAACCTATGCAAATATGCATAGAAACTCAGACACATAACTTACCTGCTGCTATAACACCAACAGTAATCACTGCCAGGGTAGGAAGCAGCACATGTGGGATTTTCTGTTTCTGGTACCAAAATAATACAGACCTTGACTGAGGCATGTAGGTGGAGGGGGGACCACTTGCTGCTTCACATTAGGCAGCAAAAAATCTTTTGGGCTGGCCATGCACAGTGGGAGTTTCTTCCAAGCAAACATGCATAAGATTGATAAGATTGCACTTGTCAAAAGTACATTGCTTTAGCCTGGTCATTTCTAGTATGTAGACAGCATTATGCATGTGTACAATAATTGCTAAATTTTTGTTTTTCGTGAAAGAAAATAAAAAGGACACATAGAGAACTCTAGAAAACACACACACACCACCCTGTGCAATCATGTAGCCTATGGCATAATCTGTCCTCAGAAATATCTTTCTAGGGTTTATCCCAAATAAACCATTTTTAAAATCCTTTGGTGACAGTTGCTTTTTCAAGTGAGCTTATGAGAACTTAGTGGGTATATGAGAGTGAAATAATTCAGAATGCTTCTGCAACCGAGTGGGTTTTTTTCCACACCTGGACACAGGATTAGAACCAGAGCCACTTACAATCCTATGATCCCATGAAAGAGGAAATGAGAGAGCAGGTGACACAAAGTGTGACCCGAGGAAAAATATGTGGCTGTGATGAAGAGCTCATTTTTTAACTCAGATTGCTTTCAGGAGGAATGCAAAGAAGAGCACTTGGGGGACTAAATATAGCTGTCCTTGCAATGGAAAATAAGTTTCTGAAAATAGAATGAGAAACTATAATATCAAAAGGATGTTTTTTTTTTTAAAAAAAGCATGCTGTTAATATGCTGTTGTTCTAAAGTTGGTCAAATGCAGATAAAACAAAGCTAATCCTGTCTTTTATCCTTTCCTCATTTCCATTTGCTGCTTTCTTTCGCACATTCAGAAAGCTTATTAATCTCCCAAACTTTCTCCCTCACTCCCCTGAAAACTGCTGCGGAATGGGGAAAAAACACAGACTAATTTTAGCTCTGATGATACGTTTGTTCCCATAAAATTTGTCCCCTGGATGTAGGACCACACATTGTCAAGCATTGCACAACTTGTGCAAAGGTAAATAAATAGCAACACAAACATGGCAAACCCTTCTAAAGCTGCAATCCTGAACACACTCATTCAGGTAGCATTGGACACAGTGCAACTGTTTGCACTGACAGACTGCAGTCCTATACAGACGCACCTGGGGGCCTGAATTAACATAGAAGAACAACCATGCATAAGTTTATGTAGCTTGGCCACAATTGTTTGACCACTTACTTTGGAATAAGCTCCATTAAACACAGAAGAATGTCCAGATGCACATGCATAGGATTGGGCTGTAATTCTTAGGACAGTTATTCTTAGGCTCATATTCTTATCAACCTCTCATTGTCAAAGCTTTCAATATTACTAAAAGGACTCTGTTGCTCTGGGGCCCTGAAAACAATACTAAAACCTTCCATCTGACTCTGATACTATGCCTTAGGTCAGACATATGAATTTGGCCACACTCTGCACCTGAGGTTGGGAAGGAGTACACACTCAAAACTCCTTTAACTAAGTGGCAAGAAAATGTGAGGCTTTCCTGCCTTCCTCGTTTCAAAGCCTACTTAGGAGTTTTTCCTTTTGGAAATTGGGCTTTTGGAACTTTGTGTGGTTGGCAGTTGCATTGTTCCATCACAGAGCTTGCCATTGGGATCTACAATAGGAAATATTTGCTGGAACGATATATGTCTTTATTTTATTTATACCCAGCTTTTCCTCTAATGCAGGGGTAGGGAGCCTCATGCCTAGGGTTGCCAGGTCAGAAGCATCCCAAAACCTGAGATTTTAGGGGCGGGCCCGAGTGATGTCATGGGGTGGGCCCGAGTGATGTCATTAAGCATGATACATTAAGCATCAATCACAGTTGCTTGGAGTATACAATTAAAACATCTGACTGGAAATTGAGCTAGACATCTTAGCTAAAAGATGGAGCCTGGGTAGGGAACATTTAATCTAGCCTACTTGCTTTCGGCAAGAAGGGTTTAAGTGCCTTCAGGCCAGGCCAGTCACCAGAAGGTTACTGTAGGAAGAAAGGAGCCTAGTGTTGTGGAGATGTTAGATGGGAGCATTCGGGAGTAAAGATGGATGCCCCTGAAGGCTGCAATTCTAAACACATACTAAGGGACTAAGCCCCCATAGAACTCAACAGGACTTACTTCTGAGTAGATATAGTTTGGATTGTGCTGTTGGTAAAGCTTGACTAGGGATCCTCTGCAAAGACATCCATATCCAAGCAGGGTTGGCAACCCCCTGCCTGGAATGCCCTGCCCTTATCTTTTAATGTGGCTGCTCCAAACTTCTTTACAGATTTGACCCTTCACTTCAGAAAGAGGTCTGAGAAATGAGTAATAGTAAGAAGATTCTCTACCCTTTCTGTCTGCATAGATGCCCTTATCCTTCCCCTGTGCCCAGCAGAAGCTCTGGGCCAGGTGGGACGCAGTGGGATCTCATAGAGGACACCCTCCCCTTTCCTGGGGTATATGATTTGTCCTGTCCCAGAGCAGAGTTTGGGGTGGGCACCCCCAGTTACTTATTTTGTATGATTTTATGACATCATTATGCATTTATGTAACAGGGTGGGTTGCCCTGTTGCTCCCCTGGATCAGAGCCAAAGGGTGAGTAGAGGAGGCTGTGCATAGCTCTAGTGAACAGACTCCACTGAAACTTATTCTACAATGAAAATTCTGCTGTGCTGCTTGTGCTTTGTCACGTGTTACTTGTGCGATGTTCTTATTTTCTTTTGGATGAGAAAAAGTGAGATATTATTTTCTCCCTTTTGATTCTGTTTTTGTTTGTAAGCATAGCTGGAGATAGCAGAGGAGTTGTGGTGAAAGGGACAGACATAGCTAGTACTCCTGATTATGATGCCACTATAGCCAGGAAAATTCAGGGTTATTTGTTCTTTCTTTATTAAAAGTATTAAATATATCATCTCTCAGTTCCAAGAATTTCCAAGGTGCCACCACTGTCTTTGGTTGGCACTGCCCTTACATCTGATGCTGTGTGCACTTTGAAAATTACCTTTGAGGATGATATTAATGAATAAGGAAGTTTGGTTACTTTCTGCATGCTTATTGAACAAATAAGATCTATTTTGGCACAGGTTCCCATCTTCCAGTTACACAGTTTTGCTTTAGTTTTACCAAGTGCATGATAAATTTGCATTACAGCCAGGGATCGGCAAATCTGTCAGTTTTGGTTTCTCTCACTCTCCCATTTTTCCAATCTTAAACTCAGTTCTTTCCACATCAATTTCCATTTTTAAAAAAGTCCTCATGAACATTTATTATTTTAGTGCAAATTATCCCCAGTATACACATTCTTGTATGCAATTTTGCCCAATATACTCATTTTTGCAGTACAATGTTCTGTAATATAATGCATTTGCATGTTATTTACATGAATATAAACATTTTTATGCACACTACCCTAGTATATGCTTTTTGGTACACATTACTTGGTTGGAAAAGTGCAAATTTTGAAGGATGGCTGTGTTTATGTATTGTCCAAATTAGATAGATTCACCTTTAAATGTGAACTGAATTGAATTTCCCTACCATCCCTAATTACAGAAGGTATGGGGAATCTGTGGCTCTCCAAATGTTGTTGAACCCCAACTCACATCATCCATTGGTCATGCTGGTTAAGGCTGATGGGAGGAGGAGTCCTACATCATATGGAGCATCACTGGTTTCCCATCCCTTCCAGTGAATCAAATATTTTATTTTGTACGGTATTCATATCATTTTAAATATACAACTGCAATGACATCAGTAAGAATGGTGGTAAACAAATCCAGATTGCTATCAGCAATTCAATAGCTGTGTTAATTAACTCTGATCCTAGACAACCATCATTAGTTCATATCACTGGAATAATCAAAACCAGTATAGACTAATCCATTATCCTCAATTAATTTCCAAGCTTCTGCAAGGGAGTAAACTTCAACCTTCTTTTAATAATCCGAAAACAAATCCTTAATGTTGTATTGATTCTAATCAACAAACTGTTTAATAAAGAAACCTTTAATTCATTATGATTACATTACGTTGCTTGCTAGAGTTCAGCAGAGATCGATTATAGCTTTGATTGCCTCCTTTTCACTTGAGCCCATTTCCATAATGTTTATTAACTCAAATGTGCATCCCCAGCCGCCTTTTAGAGCTGGACTAGCAAAATCTTCCCATTATGATCGGCAGGGTGTTTGTGGGGCAATTGAATGGAGAGCAAGTAAGGTTGCAAAACATCTTTCCCTTTTAAGTGAGGACAAGAGAGGGGGATTACATGAACCCCGTTGGAAGCACATATGGTGGGGGCCATGTGGTCTAGCCCTGCTCACCACCACTGCCACACTTCCACAATGTCTGCACATTCAATGGGCATCAGACGGGGGTCTGCAAGTTCAAGGTTCAAGTTTTGGTGTACAAAGCCCTATGCTGTTCCACACCAGGATACCTGAAAGATCACGTTACCCCTTACATACCCAGTCAATCGCTGCACTCTGCAGGTGAGGGCCTCCTGCAGATACCATCTTAAAGAAGGTCATTTCGGCAGTACATAGGAAATGGACCTTTATTGTTGTATTACCAAGTCTTTGGAATTCCCTCCCCTTAAATAATAGACAGGCACCATCTCTGTTATCTTTCGGCGCCTCTTGAAGACCTTCCTCTTTCAATAAGCCTTTTAAGAAGAAACATCTTCCCAATCTGCGTCTGTGTTGGAATTGCTTTTCAAGATGTTTTATAAAGTTGTTTTTTAAACGATGTTTTTGAGATGTTTTGTTTTAATATGTTTTAAAGTCTTTAGATTTTAAGAAGTTTTAGAGTGCTTTTAATGTTCTTGTTTGCCCCTGAGCTCCTTCTGGAAGGAAAGGTGGGATATAAATTTAGCAAATAAATAAAATAAATAAATTTGTACATATGTATGTAGGTAGAATTCCATGCAAGAAGTCTTTGCATGGAAGAGGTCTACCAGTGTATATCTGTGTGTGGTTGGAACTCCAATGGGTAGTGCTATTCAGGCATTCTGGATAGGGTTTAAATCAATGCATATAGAGTGGTACACAAACATGCTAGTTCTGCCCTCATTTCTCATCACCTTCACCCTCTGCATGTTCCAGGGTGACCATCTGCAATGGGGAAGCCTCTTGTACTTCAAGAGGCTTCCATGCATTTAGAACCCCTGGAAAAATCAGAGTTCCAAAATGTGTGGATGCTTCCCCAAGTAATGTAGGCTTTCCCACTACAGATCATTTCCCTCTCCATTTCATGCTCACAACAATCCTGTGAGATAGGTTAGGCTGAGAGACACTGACTGGCCCAAAGTCACCCAGTGAGCTTCATGACTGAGTGGGGATTCCACCCCTGGTCTCCTGGGTCATAGTCCAGCACTCTAGCCATTACACTACACTGGCTGTACATGTGGAGGGAAGGTGACAATAAGGAGGATGGGGTGGACGGAGCTAGCTCATACATGCTCTTAATTCCTTATGTGCTGCTTTCAGTTGAACTTTATATTGTTGGGCGCTTCCCCAATCTCCGAGCGGTGAGATTTCCGGGGTCCCTGTGCTCCTCCAGGGCTTGGTTTCCTTTGGGAAGAAGGTCAGTGGAAACTGCGGTGTCTTTATGAAATATGGTTTGTTTATTTACACACATTCCAACCTGAGCTTCAGATGGAGGGGGTTCAAGGCATCAGCAGTCCAATATCCAGCTTTTCCATCTGGGTTGTAGGAGGCACCCCAAATGCCATGGTGAAGAGAGCCAGTTTCTCTGCCTGCCTTCAGTCTCTAAGCATTCTCTAGACACACCCAAACTACAAGCCTCTGCTGGGCTCCAGGAAGGGGGGGTGCTCTCCAGAAGAGTTTCAATGACAAAAGGGTCTTCCTGGCCCATTCACTGTTGCTGGGCAACTGATAGGCCCATTATCTTACCTGGACACTTTATTCGTTTAACAAAGGAAATTCATCTGGCCAGCAGAGCCATCCCCAAGGCATACGATTCCAAATCAGAGGCTGGGAAGGGAACCCACAGGAATCATCCATCCCAACCCCCATGCTCATAACAATATTCAACAGAGTGAATGGCAGCTATTTCTTTCTATGAGTAAAAGTATGGAAGGCCACTCAGAGACACTTCATTATCATGTTAAACTAAAACTCTACCTAGAGACCCCAATGCCTTGAGATGAGAACAAGTTTGGTGCCTTTCAAACTATAACCCATGGACACCATCCCATAGAATTCAAAGATATCCATTGAGAACTTGATAATGAGGGGAGCTTTGGGGACCTTGTCACAGTCTTGATTATGCCAGTGGGAACAGTATCCAAATTTGGGAATGGACTTGCAAATAAGATTTTTCTTTTAGTGTTTCTGAAATAAAGTGTTTTCTAATCCCTAATCCCATTTCTCTTTCCCTATTACCATTCCAAACCACTATACATGGCACAAATATCAAAATGGTGCCACTGCAGTCATAGTTAACTTCATTTGAATGACATCATTTGAATTTTCTAAGCACTGAACTCAAACCACTTTAATACAGCATTCTTCATTTTCTGGGCATAGCATGTTATAGCTGGTGAGATCTGTTGTTTGTCTTGAACTTAGAAGATGTGGAAAGATCTCACCTTTCTGGCAAAATTCCAGTGCTGTAATCCTGTGGAGGGGCAGAAGAGAAGAGCTAATGAAGCTGTAGAATGAATGTTCTTTGCTCTGTGGGATTAAGTTAGTTATTAAGTTTTATTTGTTGAAGTGGTGTGTTTGAAAGCAAATAAAGATTATCTAATCATCTAGAGAACCTGGATTCATATCCCTACTTCAGTCCTCAAAGATACATTGTGATACTGATGAGAAAATAACCGTGCATAAACCATGTATAGTCTATGCACAGGTACATATTGATGACAAGGAGGTCTTCCACAAGCATGAAAGCCACAGAGTTATTAAAGTAGAAGAGGGGGTGACAGGCCGTCCAATTAGCCCAGCAGCTGCCATCATATGGCTTCACTGTGCCCTAATGTAATGTCTGCAGAGGGGAACTTCTTCTGCTCATTGAGCATCCCAATGTGATTAGGAAAGCTGGACGATCAGGGTCTTAATTGCACAGCAAGCTTCTATACATAGAAAAGGCTGCCTGCTGTAGACATTACATCAGGATGCCATCACAAGAGGTGCAGCAATGGGAGCAGGGCTCCTGGTATTGCCCTGCAGACCTTTTACTACTTGTGTTGCCCATTCATGGCTATAATGCCTGACGAGGGATTGAGTGTATTTAGCTTTCGAAATAATATATCAAGCATGACACAGAAGTCCTGCTGCAACCTTAAGGCAGATTTCCATACACCGATCTCTGCCTTTTTGTTACCCCTCATCTCCTCTTAGCATGGCACTGGGATACTTTGCTTATATGGGCAATCATTCAAGTATAAATATGAGTTGACTGACTCATTATTTATTTATTTATTTATTTATTTATTTCATTTGTTAGTCGCGTAATACCAAACGGCGTCTAGGCAACTTACAACAGATTTTGACACCAAGGTAAGCAGATCAATGTTACACTCAAGATGAAACAGCAGAAAAAGTTTGTCAATAAATCCAACCTAGAAAAAAAGACAGATCTCTTTTTGACAATTATATTTCTATACCGGAAAATATATTGCAGCATAATCTTCCATATAACACACTAGGCTTTTCAGCCTCTGCCTTTCTTACAACAGTTCCTTCTGTCCTTCTCCAAATTGCTTCTGAAGCTTCTCTCAGAACAGCATTCAATATGGTAGGAGGGCCTGCATACAGAAGGCGGGGAGTCAACAAACCACCACTCTGTCTTGTGCAAGCATGAAATTATCTTGCACGTTAAACAGATGTCTTTGAATCCCATCTTTTAAAAGGAACTTGCACAATAGTCACATTCAGGTTACCACTAACAAGGAGGTGCTTAATGTATTAAAATGAATCCAGTGTGGCCTTCCTATAGTTCCTTTTTGAGAGTATTATTATTATTATTATTATTATTATTATTATTATTATTATTATTATTATTATTATTATTATTATTTATTACTATTATTTATACCCCTCCTTTCAGCCAAAGGCCCTCAAGGCGGCTTACAAGAAAAATAAACACAGGTATAAAAATACAATAATATACAATATACAAAAATTAAATTAAAGAGAAACAATATTATCATTATCGACACCACCAAGAAAAAGGAGGTGGTGTTAGCGGAGGCGGCAGTTCTCAAGAGGCAGAAGGGCGACTGGCATTTATTACAGCGAAGCTGTTTGCTGGTTCAATATTGTCTTCCTCCCCATGTCCTCGGGCTCACTCAGCTGCTGCTCCCTGGGCTTCTGCTGCTGCTGCTGCTGCTGCTGATGGCAGTTTATGTCAGAGGGCAGCTGTGAGAGCTTGGGCTTGGGGATCTGGGCCCTGCCTGGAGCAGGAGGGTAAGAAGGATGTGGAGGAGGCGGCTGTTGTCAAGCAGGAGGCCCCGTCCCGGAAGGCCCCACACAAGAGGCCCCACACCAGGTTGATGTTGTTGAGTAGGAGGCTCCAGGCTGTTGTTAAGCAGGAGACCCCCACACCGGGAGGCCCCATGCTGGATGCCCCACACTGTGCTGTTGTTGAAGCAGCAGCAGCAAGGATGTGGGTCCTGCTTAGAGCAGGAGGAGGAGAAGAATGCAATGGCGGTGGCTGTTGACTAGGAGAAGGCCCTGTGCCAGAAAGCAGCAGCAAGGGGTGCTCCCCCATCCCCCACATCTTCTGATGTTGTTCTAGTGTTCCAGTTGTTGCTGCTGGTCGAACAGTTGCTTCCCTGTTGTCGGCATGGTGCTGGCGGGCTCGGGAGGTTCGGTGGGCTCCTCTCGGGGTGGAGGTGGCAGCTGCTGGACGCTTCCCTCGCTGGTGTTTTTCCCCACAGATGAGGTGCTGGTAAGGCTGCAGCAGACCCCACAATTCCGAGTTGTTGTTGACTTTCTGTTCCAGAGTCTCCAGTGTTAACTTTGGCGCTTTGTTGGCAGCATTGGCATTTTATTTATTTATTGATACAGGCCGCTGGAAAAGCTGCTCCTCTGCGTGTGTCTGCCTGTGAGGGTGGCTGTACTCAGCCTTTCTGATTGAAGAAGGAAATTGAGAGATCACTAGGCACACACTGTCTCTTAAACGTGGAACATCTAATACCAATATCACTCCTATGGTGATGGCAGCATTGTGATCAAAGAAGTCATGCCAGTTTTGTCTCTAGTTCCTGTTGCATAGTTGTCTATCAGTGCAGAGTACTCAGTGTTTGAATGGTATACATTGAGAGACACCAGCCCTATCCAGACATTAGTCTTCATGCAATTCAGACTGCATGGAGAGAGGGAGGGAGTGGGATGACATGCACTAGGCTCCAATCCACCCCTCCATCCTGTGCCAGCTGCTCTCCAATATTGCCAGTGCATGGAGGAAAACATGAAGATGGAAACCTATTGAATACATGTATGCACTCTCTATGAGCCGGAATCTTCCAATTTATTGGGATAGCCTATGGACATTCAGCAAGCTTCTCCTCTTTAGTCCTTGGCCCAATATACAGACAGTGCAAGGTATGTGTAGTCAATGCATGGGATGCACCCATTGCCCCACTCACTGTCTCTTGTGTACATGACCTGAATCATATGGGGGCTAATGCCTGAATAGAGTGTGGTGTGGTGGCTGGAATGTTCCCCTCAGCTAGGAAGCTTAACGAGTAAACATAACCTTGGACCTCTCATCATCACCTGCCTCACAGAGCTGTTTGGAGAAAGGGCATGACACCAATGTATGGAATAAAAATACATATGGAAGGAGGAGTCATGCAATTTCAATCCTCCAATGATTTGCAAAACAGTTGTCTGACTATGTAATGAAACAGAGGATTACATGTTTGCATTAAAGACACAAAAAAAATCTAGGTACAATTGGCTTAATGCATACCTATGTCACTGATGTGCCCCTAGATGCACAAAGGTAATTACCTGAAGGTAATTGCCCACTTTCTGAAAAATAATTTTATCCCAGGTCTTCAAAATGGAAGTTTAATTAAACAAATGAGGACAGACAATGTCTATATGAGAAAGAAACATTAAGGGAATGAAGGTCATCATCTTTAATATCACAGCTCAGCACCTGCTGCCGTCTGTTTTTGTTCAAGAGCAGAGCACCACTGTAATCTGTTTTGCAATCAGGTATTTTACCTGAAGGGAGAAAATGGAGAAAAATATTCCAGCAAAGACAAAATGAGTTTGGAATGTTTAATTTCAGCTTACCAAATATAGGGAAAAAAGGTAATCAAATAATTAGGCAAACATTCATAAACTTGTTCAAGAACTGTGCTTTGTAATATTGCATTTTTACAAACCAGCCAGGCATGCTGGACAGGAAATACTCCTAGTTGAGGCTAGACCTAGGGAGCAGAGGAATTCCAGTGTAAGAGTGCTTGAATCCTTCTAGTAAAGGAGGACTCTGAAAGTGATGTCTTCAAGAGCATGTCTACCCCCAAATTAAAACCATCGCAGGCTATTTTAGTTGTCAGGGCATCCAACAAAGCAGCATGGGAACTATAGTTCTATAAAAGGGCTAGCAGATGCTGACAAGCAAGTCTCAGCACCTTCAAAAGACTATAATTCCTAGAACTCCTTCCTGGAGAATTTCACATAGCCTTTTAATTGCTAAGTGCGGCAATCATTTCCACAGGTGTTCATAGAAAAAGCAAATCACTGATGCTTTCAAAGGAGCTACTCATAAGGCTATCAATGGCTACTACCCATGATGGCTATGCATTGCTTCCATAGTCAGAGGCAGTATGCTTCTTAATACCAGTTTCTGGAAACCATAGGAGGCAGAGTGCTCTTGCGCTCAGGTCCTGCTTGTGGGATGTCCACAGGCATCTGTTTGACCACTGTGAGAACAGGATGCTGGACTAGATGTACCACTGGCCTGATCCAGCCAGCTCTTGTTATGTTCTCATGTTCTTATGATGTGGTAAAGAAAATGAAGCAAACCTGCTCCATTTGGTGTGATGTGCATGCATAATAATGTTTCATTTTAAAAAGCATGTCTTTCTCTTTAATTAGAAATTGCTATTTTAACAATAATAATCCAAACTGTTTATGCTCCAATCCTATATCCACTAACTTGGGAGTAAGATCCATTGAACATAATGGAACAAACCAACTCCCTATGCAGTGGACCTGGGGGATTGTATTGGGGACCCTTCACCAGCCTCTGTCTGTAGAGATATGCCCAGCATGCCACCAGCGGGATCCCCATCAGTGATGGCCAGTGGAAACCCCCAAAGACAGAGTGCTCCTGGGGTGGGAAGGGGCTGAGCCAGCCTAGAATCTGTTGCATCTTGAGCTGAGCCTACTGCTGTCATGTGATGGCATTTATAGACTGACACAGCAATTTAGCTGTCCCCCCCCCCAATCTTCCACCTAGGCTGGCATGCATGGCCGGGCTGTGGCTTCAGCAGTGGCCCCAATACACCATTAAGCCCTGCCAGGCAGCAGCTAGTGTTTGGATTGAAGCTGTATTTCTGAATAGGTGCATATAGAATGGTGCTGTTGCTATTCTTCACCCATAGGCCGGTGCAATGTACAGACGTACAACTCACATAGCAAACTATAAAGAGACAAAGCCTAATAAGAGATGTTTTAAAAGTAAAATAAAAATACAACAAAGGTGTACAGTTTTTACAATTAAAGTATAAATCATACAGTATCTAATGCATAATTATACCAAACACAAATGTGCCACTAGGTTTGTTAGCAACAGAGTCCAAACACTGCAAAAGTAATTTCTGCAATTTCTACCAATTTAAGCTGGTCTCACTGCAAATAATGGATATTTTATAGTAATATTGTCTAACCTGGGATGCTCCCAATTAAAATATACATAATTGCTGATATAATGGGCAATACAACAAATAATCCCCTTTAGGATGCACACCTTAACATGGTGAGGGGGTTTGAGAGTGTTGAAGAAGCTGAGAGCAATGCCGTCAGGAGTCTAGACCAAGAGGCTAGACTCCTAGCAGGGGCACCCAAGGCGGAATGGTCAAAGCTGAAACACCAGACTAAGATGTATCCAAACTCAGAGGAAAGCAATGGTAAACCACCTCTGAATACCTCTTACCACGAAAACCCTATGAATAGAGTATCCAAAATGCAACATGAGATAGTGCTGGAAATGAGACCCCCAGGTCAGAAGGCACTCATCGAGCTACTGGGGAAGAACAATGGACAAGTACGAGTAGTGCTGTGACTAATGACGCAGCTGGGTCAAAGCCGAAAGGAAGCCCAGAGGCTGATGGCACAGATGCGAATTGTGTTGGAGGAGAGCTTTGCGCATACCATGGACTGCAAAAAAGACAAATAATTGAGTGTTAGAACAAATAAAATAAGAACTATCTCTAGAAGCTAAAATGATGAAACTTAGGTTATCATACTTTGGAAACATAATGAGAAGACATGATTTACTAGAAAAGACAATAATGCTGGGAAAAACAGAAGGGAATAGAAAAAGAGGAAGGCCAAACGAGAGATGGACTGATTCCATAAAGGAAGCCATAGACCTAAACTTACAAGATCTGAACGGGGTGGTTCATGACAGATGCTCTTGGAGGTCACTGATTCATAGGGTTGCCATAAGTCGTAATCAACTTGAAGGCACATAACAACAACAACAACAAGAAATAATGAAGATAACTCTGTTTCATGCATGCAAAGTTTAGCTGTTGGATCCATCTAACATCCCCAAGGATTCTGCTGTCAGAGACTGAAAGCTGGAAGAAGTAACTCCTTTCTTGAGGATGGAAGTCACAAACAGAATATTCTTTAACATGCATAGCTGTAAAAGAATAGCCACAGGGAAAAAGCAAGATATCCTTATCGCATTTCAACATTCCAAAATATGTAGTGAAATGTGAGTTGATGCCTCCACTGGATTTAAATGCAGTAATTCAGAAAAGTAACAAAACACCAAAGTCAAGGTGAATAAACTATAAATAATAAATATGCTATACTTTCAGCCTATATATAGAAAAAACCTGATGGCTGTAATGCTAATGAATACATCTGCAATATTTATAACACATAATGCAGAAGAAAAAAGTTAAACTAGTGAAATGTGAAAAGTAAAAACAACAGCAATAATAACTGAAAATACAAATTTAAAACAAAACCTGTATAATATAGAGACTTCATATGGCTAAATCCAAAAAGTATAAAAATATAACGATGATGCATCCACAGCATGTATGAAAATATGCAGTAATGTGAGTAGGAAGGAATAATTCAGCACAGTACATGAAATGCTCCCAGTATTATCACCTATCTCTGCATGGGGACTAAGGTAAACCTGGGAATGTGTTCTGCACAATAGTTGGTCTTTAAAAACAAACATATTTCAGAACTATTACAAGCAAATGCCTGCATCTTGGTTTCAAAGTAACCAGATCGTTGCAATTTCTTTTGGGTATAATATGCAGCATACTCCACACTATGTGCTCAACTTTCAGTTCTGAGAAAAAATGGCAGGGAGTGTTCTTGCATATCTCCCTAGGAAGGCAGTTTCACAGGTGTGGGGCGATCACTCCTGCCTAACATTGGTATGTTTTATGACACACCTTCTGCTCATGCAGGGCACATGTTAAAGTGTAATGGGTCTGACCAGTACCCCATGTGAATAGAGGCTGCATTAAGATGTGGTGCTTATTGTGTTTTTCCTGATTATAACGCTAACACTTCTGTCCTGATTTCTAATGTTCTTTTCATATTGCAATACCTGTTGCATTATGGAACTGTGTTTTTCCCCATCAATATACTGCCATGTCATGCTAAGTTTCATTCACACCAGTGGACATGGTGTGACACAACAGCAGACAACATTGGACATGTCACCACCCCGTCCACCCTTTATTCACATGTGCACTTCTGTATGCTGGAATACTGCCCCAAATTTTGTTTCATGAATTGCAATGGCATGATCCCAAGAAAGCCACAGGAAAAATAAAATGCCTAATTCCCATAATCGTCCAGGTTAACAAAGTTGCAAATGGATTTTTTTCTGGAAGCATTGAACATGGAAATGAGTGCTAAACTTCTACTTGATTCTGGTAGATTTCCAGAAGTGGCTTTTACACTGTGTGAAAGGTCACATAAAATGTGAAAATTAACAGGTAAAGAGATGTCAGGAAAATGGAATAAAGAGCTGCCTGAATGCAGCCTGAGTGTCTGCCCTACAATAGATCCTCTTGCAGGATTGGCCCAAGACATATGGCTGCCTGGGGCAAAGGACAAGATGGTACCTCCTCTCTATTCCATGTACAAAGCCATCTCCACTGCCAATTGAACCTTACTTCAACACTAGCAATAGGATAGCATCCTTCACTGCACCTGAACTACAGCAAAGTAGTTTAGGGGACCCAGGACAGGCCATATAATATTCATAGCTCTCTCCTCCAAGAAGGGAATGGGCAGAAGGATCACAAGAAACAGCTTGGGGCTGCTTCCCGTATCCCATATGCTTGATGGGGGTCATCTCACTCTGCCTAATGGTAGGGCCATCCCTGCCCTCTTGCCTGACAAATCAATGTGGAAAGGATTCCCTCACAATAGAAAATGTGAAACATAGTTGTACAGCAATAGGACAACATTTCCACATGAAAAACCCAACTAGTTTTCATTTCATTTATCACTTCTCCTGCTTTTCATTATTGTGCTTTGGTCTGGTGACCATAAAACGGCAAGTTATTTTTGCCTACGATATGCTGTAATGTTCCTCTTTTGGCACACTGTGAGGAGGACATTAAGGAGTTCTTTAAATCCTTTAATTTCTTTGTAAGCATTATTATTCCTTGTAGGACAATCATGCATGTCGTTTTATCTAGACAATTTATGTACATAGTCCACTATGTCCTGTTTTTATCCCTTTGATTGCCTTACAACGATGAAAGTGCCTGCTGATTTTTTTACAGTCATGATAGCAACTTTTTAAACTGGGCTTTTCCTTTATGTAGCCCAGTTTTTTTATTGCTATGATTATTATGCAGAGACATTCTTTTCACTTCCTTGAGATGGTCTTTGCTATATAAGTATATGATTTTCCCATGTGCTTAAACTCTTCCAACACTGTGAAGGGCTTGAGTGGATAGTTCCCTATCGTTCAAAACAGAAGAGACTGTATTTGCCAAGATTACAATTTGGAAAAGACGGGAGAATGCCTAATTTGGGTGTAATTTAGCTGAAACCTTCCTCAAATCTACCACTATACCTCGTATTGCATGGCAGCTGCTGAAGATGTTTCCCAAGTCTGCATTCAAATTAAAACAATGGAAGATGAATCATACAGGAGGGTCTTTTAAGCAAATGATCACACACTGAGACATTTCTTGTAGGAAATTCTAAAATAGATATCAGGGACTAGAGAGCTTGAATCAGAATTGAAAAGTCAGGCTGGGACCTGACTTTGATAGCTGTCTTCGACTCTGTTCAAGCCTCTTCCAACTAGGGATGGAAAGATATGTCAATTTCAGTTCTCACAGTTTCTCATTTTTCTAATCTTAAATTTATTTATTTATTTATTATTGCATTTATATACTGCCCCATAGCCAAAGCTCTCTGGGCAAATTTAAATTTATACAAATTTAAAAACACATTTTAAAATGCAATTTAAAAACACATGCTAAAATGCCTGGGAGAAGAAGAAAGTCTCGATCTGGCGCTGAAAAGATAACAGTGTTGGCACCAGGCACACCTCATCAGGAAGATCATTCCATAATTTGGGGGCCACCACTGAGAAGGCCCTATCCCTTGTTGCCATCCCCTGAGCTTCCCTCACAGTAGGCACCCGGAGGAGGGCCTTTGATGTTGAGCGTAGTGCAGAGCTTGGAAAAGTTACTTTTTTGAACTACAACTCCCATCAGCCCCAGCCAGCATGGCCACTGGATTGGGCTGATGGGCGTTGTAGTTCAAAAAAGTAACTTTTCCAAGCTCTGGCGTAGTGTATGGGTGGGTTCGTGCTGGGAGAGGCTGTCCACCAGGTATTGTGGTCCCAAGCTGTGTAAGGCTTTATAGGTCAAAACCAGCACCTTGAATCAAGCTTGGAAACATACAGGCAGCCAATGCAAGTGGGCCAGAATCGGTTTTATATGTTTGAACCATCTAGTCCCTGTTACCAGTCTGGCTGCTGCATTTTGCACAAGCTACAGTTTCTGAACCAACTTCAAAGGCAGCCACACGTAGAGCGTATTGCTGTAATCTAACTTGGAGGTTACCAGAGCATGGACAACTGAAGCCAGGTTATTTCTGTCCAGATAGGGGAATAGCTGGGCCACCAACTGAAGTTGGTAGAAGGCACTCCGTGCCACCGAGGCTACCTGACCCTCAAGTGACAGAGATGGTTCTACGAGAACCCCCAAGCTACGAATCTGCTCCTTCAGGAGGAGTGCAACCCCACTGAGAACAGGTTGTACATCCACCATCTGGTCAGAAGAACCATCCACTTACAGCATCTCAGTCTTGTCTGAATTGAGCCTCTGTTTATTAGCCTTCATCCAGTCCATTGTCGCAGCCAAGCACCAGTTCAGCACATTGACAGCCTCACCTGAAGAAGATGAAAATGAGAAATACAGCTGCGTGTCATCAGCATACTGATGGCAACTCACTCCACAACCCTGGATGACCGCACCCAACATTTTCATGTAGATGTTAAACAGTATGGGGGACAGAACTGACCCCTGCGGAACCCCATACTGGAGAGTCCAGGGTGCCAAGCAATGTTCCCCAAGCACCACCTTCTGGAGGCGACCTGCCAAGTAGGAGCGGAACCACCTCCATGCAGTCCCTCCCACTTCCAACTCAGCCAGTCTTCCCAGAAGGATACTGTGGTCGATGCTATCGAAAGCCACTGAGAGATCAAGGAGAATCAACAGAGTCACTCCCCCTGTCTCTCTCCTGACAGAGGTCATCATACAGGGTGACCAAGGCTGTTTCCATGCCAAAACCAGGCCTGAAACCCAACAGAAATGGATCCAGATAATTGGTCTCATCCAAGAGTGTCTGGAGCTGGCCTGCAACCACTCGTTCAAGGACCTTGCCCAGGAATGGAACATTTGCTACCGGCCTATAGTTATTAAGATTTTCTGGGTCCAGGGAGGGTCTCTTCAGGAGTGGTCTCACTACTGCCTCTTTCAGGCAGCCAGGGACCACCCCCTCTCGCAGAGAAGCATTAATCACTTCCCTGGCCCAGCCGGCTGTTCCATCACAGCTACTTTTTATTAGCCAAGAAGGGCAAGGATCCAGCACAGAAGTGGTTACACGAACCTGTCCAAGCACCTTGTCAATGTCCTCAAGCTGTACCAACCAGAGCTTGGAAAAGTTACTTTTTTGAACTACAACTCCCATCAGCCCAATCCAGTGGCCATGCTGGCTGGGGCTGATGGGAGTTGTAGTTCAAAAAAGTAACTTTTCCAAGCTCTGGTACCAACTGAAACTCATCCAAGAAATGAGGACAAGGCTGTGCTCTGGATACCTCGCTTGATTCACCTGCTGTAACACTGGAATCTAAATTTGGCTTTCCACATTTCTGCAGCAATTTGTGATTTTTTAAAAAATCCTCATGAAAATTCTCCAGCATTTTAGTGTGAATTTCTTCTAAGAGGTTTAAAGTAGCTTGCAAAAAAAGAAGAAAAAGAAAGCATTAGTTATAAATGCCTATACCACCTACAGGACTTTTTCTTGATAGGAGGTATAGAAATGTAATACATACATAGGCATACATACCATGAGTTGATTCAGATTGTTCCCTGCTTGTTTGCATATTACATGCAGGATTACACTTCTTCTTCCTCTTTCTCCTCCTCCTTACTGGCCATTGCTCTAAAACCACATTCACAGCCTAGAAGGTCACTATTTTTGTCTGAACATCAGCAGGAGAAATATTTCCTTGTTGATTCTTCTGAAGCACAGTGCAATAGTATGCATGTCTAATCATAAATTAGTCCCATATGAATTCAGTGAGTTACCCCTAGAAAACTGTCTATAGGATTGCAGCCTTAGTGACTTTTGATATAGTTACACATCCTTGTTCTGAGCCTGCTTTTTCATATTTGGTTGATTTTAGAGAGTTGTGTTGTGATAATATTCCTCTAACTCTTAGGATTTATTCAGCAGGGTATTGCAGGGCTCTGTTATTTCACCCTTTCCTGTTTAACATCTATATGAAGCCACTGGGAGAAACCATCCAGATATCTATAGTGCATTTTTGTCATCAATATGCTGAAGACACTCATCTTTGCTTTTCATTTAGATCAGATTCAGAAGGAGCGTCTCAAGAATAAACCAATGCTGGCAGCTAGGGATGAATAGATCAGTCTATTTCCAGTCCATGTCCATTTTCCTTGCATTCATTCATAAATCTCATCCATCCTCTTTCTTCAATAAAAAGAAAAAGACCACAAGAAAATTCATATTTAAATTATTATTTTATCAGAAAATAGACAATTATTTCATTACATATTTTATCTCAGCGTATATATTTCTAAAGGTATTTTTTGCCTAAAATACAGTTTTATGCATTTTGGTGCTTCTTTTTAGCTGAGATTTTTATCACAAAATTGGGAGAAGTACAAAATCAGGAGGATAGTTAAGTTCTAATCCAGGAATTAGTCTGGGAAGTACAAATTTGGGTGGCTATGGAGATGAGACTGAGGAGACCGAGACTGAATCCAGACAAGTCAGTGGCCCCATCTGCACTATGCATTTAAAGCAGTATCATACTACATTAAATAGTCATGGGTTTCTCCAAAGAATCCTGGGAAGTGTAGTTTGTTAAGAGTGCTACAATTACCAGAGAGGTTTAACAATCAATCCCTCTTTTCAGAAAAGTCTGGGAATTGTTGCTCTGTGAGGTGAATAGGGGTCCCCTAACAACTCTCACCCACCCTTCACAAACTAAAGTTCCCAGGATTCTTTGGTGAAGCCATGACTGTTTCATGTGGTATGATACTGCTTTTAATGTATAGTGCAGATGGGCCCAGTGTGTGGCATATAACTGCTTCTGATGTGACAATAGGGGCTGTTTTGGTAGCAGGCCCTAATGCAATGCATTCATGTTTTGGGTTAATTCAGTGTTTCATGGCCCAATCTTTATGCTGATGGAAGTAGGGGAAATAATCCTGTTAATGCATACAGCCGCAGTCTTAGCATCATCATTCCTCCATCCTTCTTACTGTGTCCCCTCTGAACCCCTACACATTTTTGTATTGTGAAGCTGCATCACCAAAGCTATACTATTGTGAATTCCTGCACTACAACAATGCATACAGAATCACACCATAAGCTGAGATACTAGTATACTGCAGTAGCTCTTGGACTCCATCCTGTCATCCTTTAGCTTTGCATAGTTTGGCTTAAGGTCTCTCCCTCTCTTTCTCTCTGTATATTATACAGCCACAAGAGTGGCTGTATACTATAGCCAGTGTGGATTTTTCACATTCTGCAATGTTAAATTGAAAATACCCCCCAAGCCATTCTGATGCTTCCCATAAACTCATTTCAAAACAAAACCTTACAAAACATATAGTCCTGAACTGAGAAATGCTTGCTTAACATCCCTTTCAATTTTCATGGCAATACAGTCAGAAAAAACCAAGAGTTCAAAGTCTAAAGAGAGAGAGAAAAAAAACCAGACTTCTTTTGGACCTTTTCTCTGAGAGTACTCATAATGTGTTGAAATCCATTAAAAATCAGCCATGTTCAAAGAGTACATGTAATCCTATTACTGACCTTGCTCCATACTCTGACCTTCATCTTCTGCAGTTTAAAAGTTTAAAAAGTGCCTGGCTGATTCTTAATTAATGTAATAAATTTTGCATTGAACTGAATGATAATGTTGGGCATGCTCAGTAAGAACCAATTGTCAGTGTTTTAAAAGCCAGACTCATGGCTACTTGGCTTGCCTAATCAGGGGGCCACACCCACAGCAGACTTTGATTTCATGTGAGACAGTCATGGCTTCCCTCCGAGAATCATGGGGAGTGTAGTTTGTGAAGGGTGCTGAGAGAAGACTCCTATTCCACTGACAGAGCTCTAATGGCCAAAGTGGTTTAACAGTCAGTTGCTCTGACTGAAGCTCTGTGAGGGGAACAGGGTGTCTCCTAGCAACTCTCAGCACCCTTCACTAACTACACTTCCCAGGATTCTTTGAGAGAAGCCATGACTGTTGAAAGTGAAATAAAGGCCTGGTGCGGATGTGGCCGGGGACAGCTTTGGTTTAAATTTGGGTGGGAGGCTACGTGTGCCTACTGTAGAATAAAAAAGTGGGGGAAACGCTGAAAAGCAATGATACTGTTCACAATGTTTTTCTTTTGGAAAGGAAAGGGGCTTCCCCTCTGCCCAATGCCCACCCACCTAATCTCCTCCCCCTCCTCCTCCCCTCCCTGCCCCTCCCCCAGGTCAGTGTTGGACTATGACCTGGGAGACCAGGATTTGAATCCCCACACAGCCATGAAGCTCACTGGGTGATCTTGGGCCAGTCACTGCCTCTCAGACTCAGAGGAAGGCAATGGTAAAACCACTACTGAATACTGTTTACCATGAAAACCCTATTCAAAGGGTCACCTTCAAGTCCATTTCCATTTTCAAACATGATTGCACAGAGATAAATCCCAATGAACTCAGTAAGTATGCAACTGATCAAACCCACCCTCCCTTCTCCTCCCTCCTATCCCCTCCCCTCCCCCTCCAATCCCCGTGATCAGTATTAAGCATGATTGCATGGGAATAAATACATTGAACTAAATAAGCATGCAAATGATCAAACTTGTCCTTCTGCTCCCCTCCCCTCCCCGTCCTTCCTGCTCACATCCCCTTCCTCCCCTCCTCTCTCCCTCCTCCTCCTTCCCTCCCCATCCCCTGTGGTCAGTTTCACCTAACCTAAGAATGATTTCAGGGGAGTAAATCCCACTAAACTCAATAGGCATGCAAACGATCAATCCATTTTCAGGAAGCTTGCACAGGATCCCATTTCTTACCTCCTGGATTAAAAAGCAGAGAACTTCACTAATAGGCAAATTATTAGTGAATAATTCTTTGGGAAGGTGATTGTGAGGGTTGTGGTGCAGCAATTGCAGGTACTCTTAGATGAAACAGATTATCTTGGCCCATTCCAGTCTGGGTTCAGGCCTGGTTATGGGACTGAATCAGCCTTGGTCGATCTGATGGATGACCTTTATCAAGAGGAGGACAGGGGAGTGCAACCCTGTTATTCTTACTTGATCTCTCAGTGGCATTTGATACCATTAACCATGGTATTCTTCTGGGCCAACTTGGTGAGATGGACATTAGAGGCATTGTTTTACAGTGGTTCTGATCCTATCTTCAGTGTTGTTTTCAGAGAATAGCATTGAGTGATTGTCTTTTTCCACCCTGGCAGTTGTGCTATGGGGTGCCGCAGGGTACCATCTTGTCCCCCATGCTGTTTAACATCTATTTGAAGCCCTTGAGAGTGGTCATCAGGAGATTTGGGGCAAGGTGTCAGCAGTATGCTGATGATACCCAGCTCTATTCCTCTGTAACATCTGAATTGGCAGAGGCCGTGCAAGCTCTGGACTGCTGCCTGGACTTGGTGGTGGGCTGAATGAGGGTCACCTAGCAAATCCTAGCAAATCTGAATCCTAGCAAATCTGAATCCTAGCAAAATGGAGACACCGTGGGTTGGTGGTTCCCAAGATCAAATTGTTCAGTTGCCTGTTTTGGATGGAGTCGGACTCCCTCTGAAACAGCAGGTCCATAGTTGGGGGTGCTCCTGGATCCATCTTTGTCACTAGAGGCCCAGGTGACCTCAGTGGATAGGAGTGCCTTTTACCATCTTCATCTGGTAAGACAGCTGCAGCTGTTTCTGGACCGGGATAGCCTGACCACTGTTGTCCAAACACTGGTAACCTCCAGGCTGGATTACTGTAATGCACTCTATGTGGGGTTATCCTTGAGGTTGGTCTGGAAGCTGCAGCTGGTGAAAAATGCAGAAGTGAGACCAGAACTTGGAAAAGTTATTTTTTTGAACTACAACTCCCATCAGCCCCAGCCAGCATGGCCACTGGATTGGGCTGATGGGAGTTGTAGTTCAAAAAAGTAACTTTTCCAAGCTCTGGGTGAAACTGCTCACTGGGGCAGGGTATCACCAACATGTCACCCTGCTGCTGAAACAACTGCACTGGCTACTGGGCTAAGTTCAAGGTTTTAGTTTTGATGTACAAAACCCTATACAGTTTGAGACCAGGTTATCTGAAAGAATGTCTTATCCTTTATATACCCAGTTGATCATCGCGCTCTGCAGGTGTTACAATGAGTTAAAAATGAAATGTTTAGCTGAAATAAAATGAAATCAATTAAGGCAAAATGAAACATATGCTTGCCTTGTGCAAAAGTACGGGAATTTCTGCTTATCTGCTTCTCTTGCAATTAAAGATGCTATTCCAAGCTTGTAGGACCAAAGGTCAAGGATAGAGGAACTTGGGAAGAACAGGGAAGTAGACCTTGGGGAACATATGCTAGACATTAAACAATTTTAGGAAAGCACCACATGATGTATTCTTCATTAAGCTATGTACTTTCCTTAATGAATATGTATGTGACGTATCGATTGCTTATGCATCAATAGCCTATATAAATGTGATGGTCGTCAGTCGGAAGGCAGAGCTCCACCCATGCGATGCTCTCCCTTTGCAAAGGTTTTCAATAAAGGCAAGCTTTTGCACTTTAGCTGGTCTCGTCTCCATTCCTTATTGGCATCTCAAGGAATTGAGTGCCTTTCATGAGTCAGGCCATCCATCCAGGCACAGTATTAGGACTGTTTGGGTTCTGTAGGCCATGGATTCCTGAGTATGCCAGGATAGTGCTGCCTCTTTATAAAGCATTGGAAACTGAACAATTAAAAGAGGTTTAGCATTGGACCAAAGAGCAACAGCATGCCTTCCAAACGCTTAAGGCTTTGTTAACCCAAGCGCCTGTGCTTGCATTGCCCGATGGCAACAAACCATACCGCCTTTATATCTCAGAGAATAAAGGAGTGGCAGCCGGAGTGTTAACACAAAAATGGGGGCCCAAACAGAGACCTGTAGGATACTATTCCTCAAAATTAGACCCTGTAGCCCAAGGATGGCCTGCTTGTTTAAGAATCCTAGCAGCCGCCTCCATCCTGCTTAAGAAGGCTGACAAAGTTATGGTCGGAAGCCCAGTTGAAGTCCTAGGACCACATGACCTGATGAAAATAATGGGAGCTGATGCAGCCAGAGTTTTAAGCCCCAGCCGGCTAACCATGTCTGAGCAACAACTTCTTGGGAGACAGGGAATCACCCTTAGCACCTGCAATACGTTAAACCCTGCAACCCTGATGCCCCAACCAGGACAACTGTTGCATAATTGTGAACATGCCCTTGAAATTGCCACAAAGTCCCGAGATGACCTCTCTGACCTGCCACTCCCTGATGCCCATGAAGTTTTCATTGATGGCAGTAGCAGAGTAGTGGAGGGCCACAGAAGAACAGGATTTGCCATAATAGAAGGGAGCCAAATATTATCCAGTGGAAGATTGCCAGATGGCTATTCTGCACAACAAGCTGAGTTGACTGCGCTTGAAAAAGCACTCTCTCTGTTTGAAGGACAGAAGGTCAACATATATACAGACAGTAAATATGCTTTCAATACAATTCATGCTTTCGCAATGATATGGAAAGAGAGAGGTTTCATAAATAGTGTGGGGAAAACCATTGAAAACTTGAACATTGTTAAGAGACTTTTAAAAGCAGTCACCCTCCCTCAACAATTGGCTGTAATGCATATTTTGGCACATGGCAAAGAAAAGGAAAAGAGATTAAGAGAAGGGAATAATTTGGCTGATTAAGCGGCAAAGGAAGCAGCCCTCTCTGAAAGAGATCCCACAGTTGCTCTCCAGCTTACCCCTCTGAATGCTTTGAAGCCTCACTACTCACCCGCTGAAGCAGAGGATGCTGCCGCCAAAGGAGCATCTCTGACACCGGAAGGGTGGTGGAAGCTGTTAATGGGACAAGTTATAGTGCCACGGCCCCTTTTGAGACAGGTTGTACTGGCAGCACACCAGAACACGCACCTAGGAGGAAGCGCTTTAGGAGATTTATTGGTCAGGCAAATAATGGCACCCGGACTGTGTGTTGAAACTGCACGAGCGGCAGCACAATGTACCACTTGTGCAGCCATAGATCAGAAAGGGCCCACAGCACCTGTGCCAATGGGAGGCCGCCCTTGGGCGTATTACCCATTCCAGAGACTCCAGATTGACTTTTCAGAGCTTCCTAGGAAAAATGGATACAAATATCTTCTCGTGATTGTGGACCAGCTATCTGGCTGGATAGAGGCCTATCCCACGAGACAAGCCATTGCGGCAGTAGTGGCTAAAATACTGTTAAAAGAAATTTCCCCCTGATATTCTCTCCCTGAAACAATAGACTCTGACAGAGGACCCCATTTTGTTTCTAAAGTGGTCCAGCAGCTTCAGCATCCCCTGGGATTCCAGTGGTGCCTTCATACAGCCTGGAGGCCGCAATCAGCTGGGCAAGTTGAAAGGGCTAACAGATCTTTGAAAGCCACCTTGACTAAGCTTTGTCAAGAGACTAAACTAAATTGGGTGGCAGCCCTACCCATGGCTCTAACTATTTTCCATTGCACTCCCAGAGGACAGACTAAACTGACCCCATTTGAAGTCTTGTTTGGGAGACCGCCAGTACTGGCGGCTCTCAAAACGCAGCCCTGTGAAACAAATCAAATTGTGGGAGATGCTGTGATCAAAGAATATGTTATTGCCCTGCAGTCTGTTCTCTCTAAACTTTATAGATACACCCAGGAATTCCAGAGACTGCCATTGGACGCCGCTATCCACACCTTCAGGCCGGGAGATTGGGTCCGGATCAAGACGTGGAAGAAGGAGACCCTCCAGCCCGAGTGGAGCCAACTGGTCCAGGTGCTGTTAACAACGGATGCAGCGCTAAAGATTGACGGCAAGGCCAAGTGGATCCACCACACCAGAGTCAAGAAAGCATCAGCACCTATCAAGGTGCAGGAGCCAGGGACGGGAATAGCCAAGGATTCCCCCACAGGTGAGGGGCGGAAGAAGACCCCTGAAGAAAAGTGGCTTTCGCAGACAGTCCCCTATCTGAGCCTGTTCTACGTCTCCGCAAAGCACCCCAGACTTAGTTATTAGCCCCGCAGCTCAGAATATAGTTAATTCATATTATATATGCATAGCCATAATTATAGCATGTATGGTTTTTATTATGTTGCTTTATCTTGCATTCTATTTCCGGCATGGACGCGCCCCTTGATCAAGAATGAGTCCCTGTCACAAACCAATACCTTCCTTAAGCTGGTACAGGACATCGTGGTCCAGTTCAAGCTCTCTAAGTGTTGGGTATGTGCTCTCTTGCAAATACACCATGGTCAGATTCCATTGTATCCCCTTCCACTCACCATCCTTGAATTGGCTGTGGATCGCCCAGCACATAACCAAACTTGGTCACGGTATGACCAACTGGAAGTCATGAAGAGGAGGGGATTGTGGTGTTGGGAAAACAATGATGGCATAGGGCCCCAGTTGGGCTACTCCTCTTGTTTCTACACACACAAAAGAGGCCCATGGCACAAGTGTCGAGAAGGGATCCCTTGTCTTAATTTACAGTACAATGACACCCATGTAAATAACACCAGATGCAATTGCACCCCACAGGGCATGAAGTACACTTTCCAGAAAAATCCCCCTTGTCATTGTGGCCATGCAGGATTAGATGACTATTGGCAATGGTATGGTTTGACCTTATGTCGTGCTAACAGCTGGACCACCAACATCCCAGACCAAACCACTATGCTTAGATGGTACAAAGGAGATCAACCTCAAGCTTGGTCTGAAGTTTACATAGCCTCCGACTCTTGGTATGTCAAAGATCAGAAGGGAAGAGGGATAGATACCTGTGTGCCTACAGCCCCAGGAGTAACCAGATGCAATGCTAGTGGCCCTATATACACTATATACATTGTTCATGAGCTGGTACTTCACCCCACAGCATGGTTTTCAGTCTCATTTGAATGGAACCATGCAAGCCCATCATTCACAGATATGGCCCTTGGGTAAATGTGCACTTAAACATCACTGGTTTGTTTGTGGAACAACTGCATATACTTGCTTGCCCCCCAAATGGAAAGGGAGTTGTTATGTTGCCTATCTGATACCCAATGTTAATGTAAAGCCTAAAGGACAACACAACTTCAGGCCTCTGTACACCAACACCAGAGATAAGAGGTATGCGTTACATGCAGGAGGCCACAATTGGGGAAGTAAAATTTGGACTCCCCAAGATCTGATCGATTATTATGAACCACTAACATGGAGTAGCGTAGGAATGTTGGAGCTAGATCCATGACTAACGGCCTGTTGAGATTACAAGCTGTTGTAGAGGTGGTTACCAATGCTACAGGGGAGGCAATACGCACGTTGACACAGGAGACTGAGCAAATACGTAAGAGACTAGTCATCCATCAGCAGGGTCTTGATCTATTACTCCCTGGCTCAGGTGGATTGTGCGCTACCCTGAACACTAGCAATGAATGTTGTGTTGAAATTGGAGATGAATCCCAGGTAATTAACCAATTAGTGGACCATGCGGAAACCATAGCCTATGTGGGTGACCAACATTGGAGAGGCTTAAATTGGGATTGGCTAACCAGCTGGTTGCCAAATTGGGCATGGCTGAAGCATTTGTTTGTTATAGGCTGCATTATATTCCTTATTTTAATGTGCTTACCATGCATCATATCCTGTGTATCTGGGATGCTTATCCGAGTTATGAAAAGAAAGGGCAAGTTAGTGATGTATCAGCAACTGGCCTTGCGTGAAATGCAGGGAGAATACACTGAAATGTCACCATCTCGTGAAGAAGTATGGAACCAGACGGTCTATGCCCCCCAAGGCCCCCAAGTAATTCCTGTCCGAGAGGAAAATGTTTATGCCACTATTGAAAATTAAAAAGATACTTTCTTTTTAAAAATTGAGAAAGTATCTGAGGGGAAAATGTTACAATGAGTTAAAAATGAAATGTTTAGCTGAAATAAAATGAAATCAATTAAGGCAAAATGAAACATATGCTTACCATCTTATCAGGAGGTCCGCTCTGCACAAAATAGGAAACGGACCTTTAGTGTTGTGGCACCTACCCTTTGGAATTCCCTCCCCTTAAACATTAGACAGACACCATCTCTGTTATCTTTTTGGTGCCTGCTGAAGACCTTCTTCTTTCAACAAGCCTTTTAAATAGAGAACTTATCACAGTCTACGTTTGTGTTGGAGCTGCTTTTTAAAACGTTATTTTTTTAAAAAAATAGATGTTTTTAAAGCTTTTTAAAAATGTTTTAAAATATGTTTTGTTTTAATATGTTTTTAGTGGTTGTTTTGTTTTAATATATTTTAAAGTCTGTTTTTATGATGTGTTTTTAGTGCTTGTTTGCTGGGCTCCTACTGGGAGGAAGGGTGGAATATAAGTAAATAAATAAATAAATATATAAATATAAATATATAAATATATAAAATCTCCCATTTCTTCCATGTTCCACCCTTCTAATACACCTGTAACTGACTTGAGACATTTTTGTTAATATTTACATTTGATTTGACACTGTTTTGAGAACTCTGACTAATTTATTTTGTGAACATCAGCTTTGCTTAATTCAATCCAGCCCTTTTGAATAATCAAATCAGACACTTTTTTTTCACTTCTGCGAATATAACATAAATTCACCTCACAAATAAATTTAGGAATAACAAAACTGAGCTATAATATCAAATGTCACATTAGAAATTTAAACCAAACAATAAATTGCAGATGCCTGAATGACTAACAAAAACATTACATACAGACACATCCAAAAAAAAGCTCTGGATTAATTCCACATATTTAAAAAGAATTCTTTGTAGAGTGTATTTTTCAATTTCTTTTGAAAATTAATGAAGGCAAATAGTATTGGTTTGGATGAAACTGTGTGAACTCCAGTAGGAACAGATAAGTGTGTTTACCAGAAAAGAAGCTGAACTCCTCCAAGAGATTGATTCAAGCATTCATAAAAGGCTTGCAGGAACTTGAATAATACCTATTTCTCCACTGATTCTGCTGCCCCCTTATCCTCCCCCAAACACTTAACTCAGGGGGCAGAGAAAGGTGGCCATGATAGTGGCTGCTACTCCAGATGTCCTAGTGGAGCTTGTCTCCTCATTTGGGATGGGACTGGGACTACTAATTCCATAATTCCCAGAAGAAAATTATTTGCATCATTTCCACCAAGGAGAAGGCCCATCTCTAGAACAGAGCTAGCAACCATTTATTTATTTATTTTATTATTTTATTTATATCCCACCTTCCTCCCAGCAGAAGCCCAGAGCAATACCAAAATGGTGTGCTGAGCCTATACTTAAGATCTCTTATAGGATACAGTTGTTGTCCAGGGAAATGTATGTGAGATCAGTCCCCATAATTGCCATGGCTAAGTTACCATCTTGATCTGCCACCACCAACTCTACCCGCTACGCCTCAAAAGAACCTGCAAGGCAGGGGTGGCTAACTTGTAATCTATGGGCCATATCTAGCCTCCTCAAGACCCCTCCCCCCAGTTTTGTTGTTGGCAGCATTTAAAAAAATATTTGTCCTGAATTGCTGGTATAGTGCTGCAATAGTTTTTAGGGCCAGTTTTGTTATGTTGATAATGCCTCAAAGCTCCAAAAGTCACTCCCAAATTAGCTCCATTTCCTACCGAGAGCACTTCTGCAGTGCTTGGCATACTTCATCACAGCTTTGCTACCAAACAGATATAATCTCTTCCTGATCAGCTAAAAGCCAGCTGCAGAAAGAACAAAATGCTTAACAGAGCAATCCAACTCGGGGGAAGGTGGCATAAGTGGTACGGGGGCAAGAGAAGCCAGCATAAAGTTCGGCCGCATTCAATTGCTTTTCAGGAGCCCCTGGATTGTCTGAACACTGGCTCAGCCAGGAGCTGCATGCAGGGACCAGAATGTAAAAGCCTGCTCTCCCAAACACCCCTAGTGGGAAGTAAGCCCTCTCCATTGACTTCTATTACACTTACTTTCTTAGACTGACCTTTTTACTGGCATAACTTTTGCCTGAATTGGGACTTGCAGGAGCACTCTGAACATGAGTTGGATATGGCCTAAGTCCACTCACCTCAACCCCTCCCTTGACATGCCCATGACATGCCCCTGGAAAGCCCCTTTTTCAGGACTTTTGCCGGCTTACGCCAGCTTCACTTATGCCGGTCTCAGCAGAGCTGAGCTGGGCTGAAGGATATACACTGGCATAGCCCGGATGAGCCAGGACCTAGCTAGGTCAGTTGGAGATCCGCTGAATCCAACTCCCCTTAGTCTAAATGTGAGTTGGATTGTATAAGTCTCATATTTGACTTCTGATCATAACAGATTCTGACCCAAAGGCTAAGGCCACTGTATGCATTAACAGTAAAGAAGTTTAATGTGTAAAGAATAAATATTATAAGATTTATAAAGATAATCTGCTGTTGAACTCCTGATATCCCTAAACTGTAGTATGTTCTTTGGTGGGACCTCTATCCGTTAGTTCACCTAGACATACCTAACTGCTGGAAAAGACTGTGGAAGGTCAGGTGACCACACAGTTTGTCATATAAGTTGTGTGTGTAGATATGGACTAAGGGGCGTATGCAAGAACCCTCAATCCAGTACATTCACAAGATAGAGATGGTTCGAGGCCATTTCAGGAGTGTGTTAGCCATCAAGAAGAGTCTTCTAACATGCTTCCTTTTCTTTTCCTGCTGGTTGGAGCCAATCAGAGTAAAAGGAGGTAAGTCAGCCATTGAGAAGACTCTTTTCAGTAGCTAACACTCTCTACTCTCATGCCTCTTGTTTCCTAGGGATGTCTGTTGTTGTGAGCATCTCATTCTCAAGCCAGGGGAGAAAAAGATAGGAGGGGACATGGGTGTGAGTATCATGAAGAGACCCTGAATTTGCCACTACACTACTGCATACTTCATAGCTGGGATGAGGTAGGGCATGGTGGCAGTGAAGGTGGAGGAAGCACCTGGCTGCTGGTGGCAGTGGGCACAAGTGGGCATGCATCTGTGCCTGTCACCACTGCCACCCTAGTGCTTCCCCACCTTTCACCACTGCTCTATCCCATCACATCTCAGTCCCAGCAGTGGTGCTGCACCTCACACACCGCAACTGACTGAATAAAAACATGAAAAGGCCAGAAACTGAACTGAGAGTGAAGAATGGGAAAAAATGCTGTTCAGTGGTATCTTCATAATGATCAGCACATTCTTAATGGTTGAATGGAATTGTTATTTAAATGGGGTGGGTAAACACTAACTCATCTGAGCTCCTTGATGATTCCCTGATGAACTTGTTGGGTCTCTGAGCAACTCTTTGGTTACCAAGGTTCAAGGAGGTCATCAAGGAGCTCCCTGACTGAGGACTGGAAGGCAAGAGTGAGGGCAGCCACCTTGGTGCCTACTTGTCTGTCCCCACCCCCAGTTTGGTGAGTGCATGTGTGCCTTCTTGTATGTGTGTTGAGCGTGTTCTCTGTAGATGTGATGGATATGTGTGATGAGTGTGCACACAAGTGACATGTGGTGTGAATGATGTGCAGATCCTGTAACATAATGTGGCTGACCCTCAATGTGGCCTTCAGGTGGAAAACACTTCTCCACCTGTACTGTAAGGGACAACTGTATGGAGGCATCTGTAATGAAGTGACGAGGCTGATTTCCATAACTCAAGCAGATGCACTGAGTAAAAAATGATATGACTAACCTTTACTGGTTGCTGTAAACTGCCCAGAGAGCTTCGGCTATGGGGCGGTATACAAGTGCCTGCCTGCCTGCCTGCCTGCCTGCCTGCCTGCCTGCCTGCCTGCCAGCCAGCCAGCCAGCCAGCCAGCCAGCCAGCCAGCCATACTGTCCATGGCCAAATAAAATCAATTAAAAAATGGTTGGGGCAATTTTCTTCTGGCTGGTTGCTAGTCCTTGCCAATATGCAAACAGATGAATCAAGCAATCTCTCTACTCCGCAAAGAAGCTCCAGTCTAGCAAAGATATGGGTAACACTGTACTGAAGCCAATCAGAGGCTTGCTGGGTGGGGTTGAACCGCGAGGGTAGCTTCCTGGCAGTTGGACTGTTGTTACCAAGAAGGAGGGAGACAAGGTGTCGGAGAGGTCAATACGGTGCAAACACACTAACAGGAGTGGGAGATTGGTTCTGCCAGTGCATTTTACACCACACTGGCCTCTCTGCTGCCTTGCCTCTCTCGGTCCTGGTACACAACTGTGACCTATCTGCTGGGAAGGTCACGCACCAGCTCGGTCCCACTTGGTGTGCCACTTCTGATTATATTCAGTAGGATTGGTCAGAAGGAGAGGATGAGACAGCTGAAAACAGGCCATTGTCTGGCATAGGCTTGGCCCTAAGGAGGCTAGGCACTGGGGCACCATCTCCCCAGCCTCCCCTGACCTCTTATAGGCTCTGCTGATGAATAAGTTATGGATCCTTTCTTCCCTTGTTAGCCAAAGTGAAATGCACAGAAACACGACATTTCTAGGACTCAGCAAGAAAGAGTTATTTCATTAAATTTATTTATTTCATTAAAGGTGAATTTGCCTCAAAACTCAAGGCATGATCCTGACCTTGTATTGATAATCCTTGACAAGTTCAATGTCCTCACTGCCAACTTTAAAGTTACATAAATTTTCTGTTGTCATTACTTGAGTCTTCTTGAAGTTCAGCTGTAGTCCTGCTTTTGTGCTTTCCTCTTTAACTTTCATCAGCATTCGTTTCAAATCATTACAGGTTTCTGCTAGTAGTATAGTATTGTCTGCATATCTTAAATTATTGATATTTCTCCCTCCAGTTTTCACACCTGCTTCCTCTTGGTCCAATCCTGCTTCCTGTATGATATGTTCTGCATATAGATTAAACAAATAGGGTGATAAAATACACCCCTGTCTCTCACCCTTTCCAATGGGGAACCAATCGGTTTCTCCATATTCTATCCTTTCAGTAGCTTCTTGACCAGAGTATAGGTTACGCATCAGGACAATCAGATGCTGTGGCACCCCCATTTCTTTTAAAGCATTCCATAGTTTCTCATGATCTACACAGTCAGAGGTTTTGCTGTAATCTATAAAATACAGGGTGATTTTCTTCTGAAATTCCTCAGTCTGTTCCATTATCCAACATATGTTTGTGATATGATCTCTGGTACCTCCTCCTTTTCTAAACCCACCTTGGACATCTGGCATTTCTCGCTCCATATATGGTAAGAGCCTCTGTTGCAGAATCTTGAGCATTACTTTACTTGCATGGGATATTAAGGCAATAGTTTGATAATTACTGCATTCCCTGGGATCCCCTTTCTTTGGAACTGGGATGTATATTGAACGCTTCCAGTCAGTTTTCCCTATTTGTTGACAACTTTTTTGTCAAAATTTGGACAGATTCAGTCTCAGTAGCTTGTAGCAACTCTATTGGTATACCATCTGTTCCTGGTGAAATAGAAGAGGACAACAAAAAGGGAAGAACAAGAGCCCTATTCCAAAAGATTAGAGAAATGAAAGGGAAATTTAAACCAAGAGTAGGGATGTTGAATAATCAAGAGGGGAGTACACTGACTGACCGAGATGAAATAAAAGGAAGATGGAAGCAATTCACTGAAGAACTCTATAAAAGAGATGCCAGGATGACAGATTCATTCATGGAGGAACCATATGATGAAGAACCAGAAATTTTAGAATGTGAGGTAAAAGCTGCTCTTAATATACTTGGAAGAAACAAATCACCAGGAACAGATGGTACACCAATAGAGCTGCTACAAGCTACTGAGATTGAATCTGTCCAAATTTTGACAAACATTTGTCAAGAAATATGGAAAAGAAAACAATGGCCCACAGACTGGAAACATTCAATATATATCCCAATTCCAAAGAAAGGGGATCCCAGGGAATGCAGTATCGAACTATTGCCTTAATATCCCATGCAAGTAAAGTATTGCTCAAGATTCTACAAGAAAGGCTCTTACCATATATGGAGCGAGAAATGCCAGACGTTCTAGCTGGATTTAGAAAGGGAAGAGGCACCAGAGATCATATTGCAAACATATGTTGGATAATGGAATGGAGTAAGGAATTTGAGAAGGAAATCACCCTTTGCTTTATAGATTACAGCAAAGCCTTTGACTGTGTAGATCACAAAAAACTATGGAATGCTTTAAAAGAAATGGGGGTGCTACAGCATCTGATTGTCCTGATTCGGAGCCTATACTCTGGTCAAGAAGCTACTGCAAGGACAGAATATGGAGAAACCGAGTGGTTCTCAGTTGAAAAGGGTGTGAGACAGAGTTGTATCTTATCACCCTATCAGTTTAATATGTACGCAGAACATATCATACGGAAAGCAGGATTGAACCAAGATGGAGGTGTGAAAATTGGAGGGAGAAATATCAATAATTTAATATATGCAGGCAATACCATACTAGTAGCAGAAAGCAGTCATGATTTGAAATGAATGCTGCTGAAAGTTAGAGAGGAAAGCACAAAAGCAGGACTACAGCTGAACGTCAAAAAGAGTAAAGTAATGACAACAGAAAATTTATGTAACTTTAAAGTTGATAATGAGGACATTGACCCTGTCAATACCTTGGCACAGTCATTAACCAAAATAGAGACATAGTCAAGAAATCAGAAGAAGGCTACGACTGGGGAGGGCAGCTGTGAGAGAACTAGAAAAGGTCCTCAAATGCAAAGATGTATCATTGAACACTAAAGTCAGGATCATTCACACCATGGTATTTCCGATCTCTATGTAAGGATGTGAAAGTTGGATAGTGAAAAAGCAGATAAGAGAAAAATCAACTCATTTGAAATGTGGTGTTGGAGGAAAGCTTTGCGCATACCATGGACTGTGGAAAAAAACAAATAATTGAGTGTTAGAACAAATTAAACCAGAACTGTTCCTAGAAGCTAAAATGATGAAACTGAGGTTATCATGAGGTTATCATGGACACATCATGAGAAGACCTGATTTACTAGAAAAGACAATAATGCTGGGAAAAACAGAAGGGAATAGAAAAAGAGGAAGGCCAAAGAAGAGATGGATTGATTCCATAAAGGAAGCCACAGACCTGAACTTACAAGATCTGAACAGGGTGGTTTATGACAGATGCTCTTGGAGGTCGCTGATTCGTAGGGTCGCCATAAGTCGTAATCAACTTGAAGGCACATAACAACAACAAATGTTTTAGAACTTTTTTTTATTTCTTCAAACTATATGTCTCCCTCTGTGTGACTCAGAAATGCAATAAATATTTTAATATGCAAATAAATAAATAAATATGGCCACTTTTACCACTGGAATTTGTAGGTCAAGTTGAGTTGAAATTTCTTGCCCACCTTTTATATGATATTGCTGCTGAAGAAAGGTAAGTGATGAAAAGGATAAATGACATAGCTGCATGCTACACATTTTCCCCCTCTCTAAGAACTTATTTAAAATGTCATTTCCGCAGAGAACAACAATAACCATTATGTATAAATTAATACATAAATGTACATGCTGTATTAATACCCTTCAGAATATCTCTAGGCTTCATTGAACAGGAATTTAATGGTTCAAATGGTCACTTTTAAAATAACTTGTTTGCTGAGCAATTTTTCAGAGTAGCTAAATGAGTTGTCTCTAGATATAAATTCTTACAGAAGGAAACTAAGTCAAGTCATTTTTTAAAAAAAGCTTGCTCTTTTCTTAGATGCTTCCAGAAACCTGCTCAGATGCTTCCAGAAACCTGTAAGTTGTGTAAGTTTCTTACACAAGTTTTCTAATATGAGATCATGATAGAGGTGAGATGAATCTAGAATAGCAGGGGAGTAAAGTTACTAGTTGCCACCAAGTTTAACTTAAAACAAAATCTGGAAGATCTTATACAGTTGAAGGTGCTCATATGGGGGAGGCTGGTCTACTTACCTTTAGGGGTGCCTGTGATGATCCTGTATTAGTGTAAATATGGTAAGTGCTGTTTGTATAGGAGATACATGGTAAGTGGAATGAAAGAGGAAGGGGGAGTGAATGGGCAATAGAATGCTGGATGATTGGCTGAGTGTTTTGAATGGCTGAAAGTATAAAAGGAAGAATGACAGTTAAATCTGGGGGGACGTTGGTGGACTTGTGGAGAGGGTTGTTTTGGTGGGTTTTGAGAGGAGATTGTGTGGAGAGTTGGTGGATGTGGGGAGAGTGTGGAGTTCGGATTAATACTAAGACCAGTACCTCAGGAATAGATGAAACCATATGCTTTAGTGCCTTTATAAAGAAATCTTGTTATCTCTGTTATTTAATAAATATATTTGGTTTACCAAAGGCCTGATCCTCGGCTGGGGTTGCACAGACCAGAAGGGAGGGTAAGGTAGATACCAAGGCTGAAGGGAAACAAATGGTGGCAGCGGTGAAGGGAAATATAGCACCACAAGTATTCAGAGCAAACCAGGATCGTATGCTTTATATATAAAGATCAAAGAGAGTGGGACAGCTTAAGCACGCAGTCACAGAGGTAACCTGATAGAGAGACTCAGGCAGAGTCTCTGGGAATACTGGTTATAGGACGTGACTGGTGGTGCTGCCTAGCAGGGGGATCTGTTGAGATCTGTGCTAGAGCGGGGAGAGAAACCATAAAAAAGGACAGTCCGGACTGGTGGAGTCCCTGGTGGTGCCTACTGACAGGCAGTAACCACGAGCAGGTAGGAACCTGACAGGGAGAGCCAGGGAAGGGCGTCACAGTGCCCTACTTCACTTTTTTGTTTGTATGTTTTTTAAAAATAGTCTACATGAAAGGCATGATTTGGGAGTCACCAAGTGGGGCTTGGGAATTTCATTAAAAGCCTTCTTCCTTTCCCCTCATCATTCAAATACTGGTGACTTTTGTAGAAATGTTCAGAGAAGCTGAAATGATTTATGAAATGTGCAGGTTGTGTTTCTATTCAGAGAGTTTAGCCCCCTGAGCACTTATTAAGCCTTTATTAATTCAGTGAGACTTATTCCTATGTAAATATACATATGATTGCAGCACATGCAATGGGTAGAACATACATCTGCTGGCTATCTCCCCTGTGGAACACCCCAAAATGGGATGTGCTGGGGGTGGGGAATAAGCATGTCAGCTGGGCAGTGGAGCAGATTGACTGGAAGTGACAGAGTTGCTTTGGATGCCATAGGAGTGTATTTTAGGTTTCAACTGAGCTTACAGATTTATCGTCAACCATGCCCCTTCAGCTGCCCCTGATTGGGCTTTGGATGCAGTGTTTTTTACACTGGTAGATCGATGGCGACCACACCAACTGGGGGATTCCCATGATTTGGACTGCTCTGCTTGCCATGCTTAAGAATAGACCCATTTTCACCAACTTGTCCCATTCATTTCAATGGTTTTACTCTAAGAATGATGCAAGTCTGGATCCAATTATATATGTTCAGAAAAATTTGTTCCCCCCCCCCCACGCTTAATGTTTGTGCTTGCAACAACCATTAACTTTTTGAGATCGTACTTTTCATGTGGATAAGCCACCTCAAATTTAGGAAGGGTAAGATTAAAATATATATAATAGTAAGTACATGGAGTTAGGATCAGAGTGTTTTTTGTTTCATTTACAGTGCATTCAGTATGTTGCCTCTTTCCAATTAACATTTAAGTGCCAATGTTCATTTTTGTGTGATTGCATGTACACACACACACACACCCCAATTGTGAAGTCGATATTGGTGCCATTGTAAGCCAGGAATACTAGCATTCAAAACAAATGAATGCTACACCTATGCAGAGTTGGAATTTGTATCGTCACACAAACCATGTCATCACTGAGAAATGAATATATTATAGACTTCTGTTCTTGCTGTATTTATGTATAGGTAGTAATAACTCTGGGCTGCAAAACAAATTTATAGTTCTTCCTGCTTGGATAGAGAATTAGTATTAGCTGGAAACATATGGGAGGGAATGATGCTTTCTCAGAACTTGGCAGCTATATATATGTGAACTTGGGCCATATACCTTGGATGGGAATCACAGGCTGAAAATATATAGCAAAATATATAACTAAAGTTATGTTCCCCATATTTTCATTATTATTAATAATGAAAATATGGACTCCATAAATATAATGTTGGTCTCGCTTCTTTTACACCACTGCACAGCAGCACGCCACCAACTCCAAGTGAAACATTTTCTACCAATTCATCACCTTTTACACTGATTTAGGAGAAGTACTGAAGCCATAATATTTTCCATTTAAAATGGTGGGTCCCTTTGCTCAAGCAGTATAAATCAAGGTGAAGTTAAGGCTGGGAATTTAGTTCTGAGTTTGAAACAGTCAGTTGTTTCCCAAAGACATAATGAAATCTGCAAGTTAGAGTCAACTGTCTCTGTCCCTCCAGGTAAGTATTCTTCAATTAACTGCATAGCAGAAGTAAATTAGTGTGTATAGACATGGTAATGAATGGGTGGATGTGCTTTTTAGCAGCAGTAACATTCATGGTCTATTCCAGTCTATTTCCATGTGTCATGCAAGCACAAGGTCTTGGCATTAACTTCAGGTCTTCTCATAGGAACATAGGAAACTGCCTTATACCCAATCAGAGCAGTGGTCCATCTAGCTCAGTGTTGTCTACACAGAATGGCAGTAGCACTCTGGGGTTTCAGACAGGGTTCTCCTCCAGCCCTGCCTGGAGATGCTGGGGATTCAACTTGGGATCTTCTGCATGCAAAGCCCATTTTCTACCACTGAGCTACTGCCTCTTCTCTCTTTTTCTCTGCATGTACCATCTGTCATGACGTCAGGTAACTTCCCTTGTACAAAAATGTAACAAATCTGCTTAATCTCTATCACCAAAACTGAAACTCAAGGCCACAGTCATCTTTTTATCGTTGGTACTAGGAATGGCCAAAAAAAACCCCCACAACATTTTCCCTCAGTTTCTCATTTTTCCAATCTTAAGTTCAAGTTCTCCACATTTCTGCATGAGTTTGCATTTTTTTAAAAAAGTCCTCAGGAAAATTTAGTAGCATTTTCTTGCACATTTTTTCTAATATACACATTTTTGCAAGCAATTGGTCCAAATATCATGCATTTCTGCATGCTATCTTCACTAATATATGCATTTTTCACACACTTTCCCCTAACATGCACATTTTTGAACACTTTGGGTGGAGAACTGCACTGCAAAATTCAGAGAATTGTAAATGTCAAAGGAGTGCAAATTAGGTAGGTTCAAATGAAATCCAAACACTACTGAATTTCTCCACCATCCCCAGCTGGCACCACAATCTTATTCTCTCTAACCTTCCTTTGTCACATCCACTATCTTCTATCCTAGGGGTGGTGACACTTTTCTGGCCCCAAAGCCACATTGCTCTTTGAGGACCTTTCTGGGGGCTGCATACCAATGGTGAAAAAGTAGTTGAAAATGGGTATGCCCATTCCACACACTCTCTCACACACATTCATGCATACATACCTCATCCACACTGGAGTGTGCACACACAGACTAGGGGCTACTCCAGATGACCTGTTTATTAAGTATTTCTCATGATCTGCTTGCACAAAGCTTACGTGGAGGTAAGACAATGGCCCCATCTGCATTATACATATAGCCCTATTTCCCTCACAGTGCTGCAGTTCTCAGAATGTCCATGGAAGGGCAATTGGTTGTTAAACTGCTTTGACAATAGTAGCTCTGTGAGGGGAATTGGGATTTCCTAACAACTCTCAGCCCCCTTAAACTATAGTTCCTAGTTTGCTTTGGGGAAAGCCATGACTGTTTAAAATTGCATGGTGCTGCTTTAAATGTGTAGTGCAGATGGGACCTATGTCTGGTCTTATTGAGCATCCATTCTTATTTGTTTGTGGGGCAATGAGCATCCATCCTGAATTCATCTTCATTAGCTTGTGGGCATTATATGTTTTTCTGTTACTCATTCACACATCCTACAGTTTTCAGTACATTTACCTATCACTTTTTTAATTGCAAAAGGTCATTCTTTTTTTTTAAAAAAGTGATTTGTTGTGCTAGGATGACAAACCACTTCATTCTACTTTTATTGTGCAAACCTAAATTTCTGTATGTGCATAGGTCTGGAGAAGGGATGGGTGAGAAATTGAATTCAGTTTGCATTTAAAACTGAATTTATCAAATTTGCACTTTCTGAAACAACAGAACTGAAACATAGTCATCCTTCAAAATTCACACTTATCCGAATTTTGTGATGCAGTTCTTCAACTAAGCAACATTTGCAGAAATGCCTTATCCCAGTCTGCATCTGTGCTAGAATTGCTTAAGATTTTTTAAATTGTTTTTTGAAGATGTTTTGTTTTAATATGTTTTTAAAGTTGTTTTGTTTAATATGGGTTAGTCTTTTGTTTTTAAGATGTTTTAAAATGGTTTTCTTTGCTGCCCTGGGCTCCTTCAGGGAAGAAGGGCATGATATAAATTAAATAAATAAATAAGGAGAAAGTGTGCATAAAAATGAACGTATGAGTGAAAATAACATACATAAATGCATTATGTGATGAGAAATGGCTTGCTAAATTGTGTACATTAGTCAAAACTGCATGCCAAAATGTGTTTAGTAGAAACACAATAGTAGTAGTAAAGTAGTAGCACTTACTTAGTATTACAGTAGTAAAAAACACAAAAAATGTGTTTAGTACGAGAAATTCTCACTAAAATGTTCACGAACTTTCATGAGGATTTTTTTAAAAGAAAACACAAATTGTTGCAGAAATGTAGACAACTGAAATTAAGATTGTAAAAATGAGAAACTGATAAAACTGAGATTGATAGATCTTTTCATCCCTAGTTTTGGAGGCACCCTAGGATGATTCACAAGCAAACCTTTTCATTGACAAAAGCATAGTTACCCTGCAATAGCAATCTACTGTGAGAAGTGAGCCACAAGCAAAATGAATCAAACTCACAAAAATATAAAATGGGATAACCTTCAATAATTAAAAGTGGTGTTTCTGTAGACTTAGCCACTTTGCTATGGACTTAAATTCCATTTGTACTTAAAAAGTGGCGGGGAAGCTTCTTTTGCTACTAAGGATCTTGAATCTTTTCCCACTTTAGATTTCTGCCTATATTTCCTGATATATCCTTGCTTGCAGGAAAAATGAAGTGTCTAGCATCCACAAAACGCAAGAAAAAGAGGTAAAAAACCAGAACGCTGAAAAGATATTTATTATTATGTACAAAAGTACTAATGAAAATATATGCCAATTTTTTTTAAAAAAATAGCAAAAGCTTAGGAAATGCTCTGTAGAAGCTCAAAGCCCAACGCGTTTCAGCTTGTGCAACCAAGCCTTCATCAGGGGCTAGAACAAAAAAGAATTTTTTTATATATATACAAACACACAGTTAAAATTACATACATCTTATTTAAATCATCTAAAATTATATGAAAAATACTTACACACATTGATTTTTCATCAAAACACTGTAGCCAGCTCTTACTAATAGTTTTGTGACTTCTGTTGTGTGGAGAATATCCTAAGTTAAATATAACTCTGTAGCATATAATGAGTTTAACCTTTTTTTTGAGCACACCTGCCTGTAATTGAAAATACCTCTGCTTTCTAAATTAAAGGCAACAGGTTAAATTCCTCATTCAACCCATTTGGAATCATGGTGTCTAGTTCTAAAATCCAATGTAATTCCCTACGTAATAGGATGTCTATATTTCTTCCATATACCTTTTCCAAAACCCAAAACTTACACTCTGTTATAGAATGAGGACATTGATTGTAATGATCTACAAGAGGGGCCCCTCTTCTGTTGTTCCTTAAATTACTCCAATGTTCCCCTATCCTCATTTTTATTATTCTTGTAGTTTGTCCTATGTACAGTTTTTTACAGCCACACTGTATAACATAGATAACTCTATCTGTATTACATGTAGAAAAGTGTCTTATATGATATTTCCTCTGATTAGTGGGATTCACAAATTCTGTCATCTTGCTAGTATTTTTGCAAAAAATGCAGCTTCCACAAGGGTGATGACCCAGGGGAGAAGTTGCACCTGGGAGTAAATTTTGCCTCAGTTGTGCTCCGCCTCTAAAATCACTTTTCACTAAAATGTCCCTAAGATTCCTAGTTCTTTTATATGAGATTTTTGGAGGTTCCTGACACCCTTCAACATGCTCTACTATATGCCAATGCTTTCTTATACTGTCCTGTATCTTGTTGGTAATATGATCAAATGTTAGTATACAATTCAAACGAGTAGATATTTTTTGTGGTGGTTTTTTTAAAAGTTCTTCCCGTTTTTTATTAGCTACTTTTTTAAAGTTATTTTCAATAATAGGGAGTGGATATCCTCTATTCCATAGCTGTTTTTTTAAGGATAAGGATTGTGACACAAAATCTTCTTCTGTAATACAATTACGTTTTATTCTAAGGAATTGTCCATGAGGTAAGTTCTCTCTTAGTACTTTGGGATGTGAACGATCATATTTTAAATATGTATTTTTATCTGTTGGTTTTTTATAAATCCTAGTGTGTAGACAATTATCTACTTTCTTAATCTCCAAATCCAAAAAATTAATCTGATTCAAATTATATTGATAATCAAACTGGATATTGATATTTATACTGTTGATGGTGACGCCCTTCCCTGGCTCTCCCTGTCAGGTTCCTACCTGCGCGTGGCTACTGCCTGTCACTAGGCACCACCAGGGACTCCAGAACCTGGCTGTTCTGTCATACGAGTAACATTGCTTCTCCTGTGCTTGACTCAAATTCTTTTCCACCACCTCCATCATTGATGTTAATTTATTGCAGAATTCCAATACAAAATCTACTACAGATGTTTTGTACTCTCCCAGGGTTCCTTCCCATGAATTTTTTAATAGTTCCAAAGGTCCCCTCACTTTTCTAGTGAACATGAGTTCAAAGGGTGAGAAGCCTGTTGACTCCTGAGGGACTTCTCTGTATGCAAATAAGAAGCATCCCAAACGTTCATCCCAGTCTTGTGGGTGATCTTGAACATAGCTTCTGATCATGCCCTTCAAAATGCCATTGAATCTCTCTGTTAACCCATTAGTGGCGGGATGGTAAGTAGTGGTCTTTAGATGTTTTAGACCACAACATTTCCACATACATTGCATCACTTCTCCCATGAATACACTGCCTTGATCCGTCAGCACTTCATGAGGGAAACCCAGCCTCATAAAGATTTTTAATAAAGCCTCTGCCACTACAGGGACTTCTACAGATCTTAGTGCTTCTGCGTCTGGGTACCTGGTGGCAAAATCCACCACCACCAATAGATATTTCTTGCCATGCCTTGTGGGTTTGGAAAAAGGGCCCACCAAATCTATTCCCACTCTATAAAAGGGTTGTCCAATTATAGGAAGGGGCTTTAAGGGTGCCTTAGTCTTTACTCCACTTTTTCCCACCTTTTGGCATATTCCACAAGATAGACAATGTTGTTTTACATCTTTGGAGATGTTTGGCCAATAATAGTGTGCTGCCAATCTCCTCTTGGTCTTTTTTATTCCCAGATGTCCTGCACATGGGACATCGTGGGCTACCTCTAGCAATCTGGTTCTGTATTTGCTAGGTACTATCAATTGCTTCACTGGTTCACATTCATCCTTTCTCTCAGCGGGCATCCACAGTCTATATAAAATCCCATTCTCACACACAACTTGATTCCTCAGTTTGTCAGTGAAAGGAATCTGTTGGGTCAGAGCTTGTTCCTTTATCTGCTTCAAACTTATATCTTTATGCAGCTCTTCCCTGAATTGCTCTGTTTCTTTCTTATCAGAGACCATTTGATACAGTTTGTCTCCTTCAGCAGGCCTGCTAGTGGTTGCTATGGTGACCTGAGGCTGGTTAACAGATTCCACCCTGTTTGTTTCAGCCGCCCTTAATATGGCTTCTTTTTCTCTGCCAATTTGCTGTCTGGTCACTACATATATCTTTCCTTGGTCTCCCATAACATCCCAGTATTACTGGTTCTTGTTGCTGGGCATTAATGCCTACTTTATATCGGCCCTCTCGGCCTCTCCAAGTCATTTCCACCAGGGCCACAGGCAAACTTTCTGGTTGACCCCTCACTCCTTGGATAGTCACAGTTTCCTGAGGTAATATTACCTCAGATTTTATTAAATCTGGCCTCAGTAATGTCTGAGCGGCATCAGTATCAAGCAATGCCCAATAATTTGCCCCTTGTACACTCACTTCCTCTCTCAGACTTGAATCAAGGTCTGTTACTTCTGTCCAGTTTATCTGGCAGAACTGAACCTTTTTCTCTGTTTCTAAAGCCTTGGGCTCTGTTTTCACTGCCCTTGTCTGAGCAGGATTACTAATGGGGTTGGCAACCTCACATTGAAAACGTAGGTGCCCCGGTCTACCACATTTGTAGCATAATTTCTCCTCACTTTTAGGGTACACAGATCCACTCTGGGGTGTCCTGTGCCCTTCAGATTTTATTGGAGGACTCACTCGCTGTGGTATCACATCCCTTCTGCCAGCATTATATGGTCTGGGTTTAAAATCTCTTGATGTTTTTCCCACCCAGCCAGTTCTGTTGGAGGCGAAGTGATCCGCCATCTCTGCGGCCTCCTGCACCGATGTAGGGGAACGGTCTTTGACCAGGAGCCTTATTTCTGGTGGTAACTGATGGTATAATTGATCCAATATCATGAGGTTTTTCACCTCCTCCACAGACTGAGCTTTTGCCCTTGTCAGCCATTTCCCAGATATGTCCATCAGTTCTGCCCCCAGCTCCACGAAAGACCTCCCTGTCTGAATCTGGCAGTTTCTGAAAAGCTTTCTAAAATAATCAGGCCCCAGTCTGAATCTTTTAAACACTGCTTCTTTGAATTCAGCATAGGTGACGGGCCTGTCTGAGGGGAAATATTGGTATACCTCAGCCAATTCCCCTTTAATCAGGTTTGATAAATACGGCATGTATTTATCTTCAGGTAGCCCCCACAACTGAGCTGCTTTTTCAAAGGTGCTGAGGTAAATTTGAGGATCTTGATCAGGCTCATAGACAGCAAAGTCCTTTGGAGTAATTTTTATTTTTGCTCCATCTCTGTCCTTTCTTGTTTCATCAGAATGAAACTTCTCTCTTTCAAATTTTAACTTTTCTACTTGTAATTCGGCATCCACTGCTCGTTGCTTCTCCCTCTCCTCAAACCCCATTCTCATTCTCTCAGTTTCCATCTTCAACTTCTCAGTTTCCAACTCCCTCTGCTTGTCTTTTTCCTCAGCCTCCCATCTTAACTTCTCTCTCAAGTACTCTATATAAGCGGGATTGCTTAAGTATCCTTCTGGGGTCTCTTCTCTGACAGGTTGTTTTTGCTGGGCAGTAGCAAATCCTATAAGTGCTACCCTCAATTCATCTACCCCTTTACCCTTGTGAGGTAAATTGAATGTTATGCACTTCTCCACCAGCTCCTCTCTTTTCATTTTTATGTATTCAGCCATAGTGTTTGAGTTCACACACTCTTTGCCAGTCACTCTCACAAGAAATCTTGTTTTGTTATTTCTGTTAGCCACACCACTGTTCTGGATTCTCTAGTATTCGTATCTGGATTCTCTGTTGTTCGTATCCCACCGCTACTGCCACCACCTGTGACGCCCTTCCCTGGCTCTCCCTGTCAGGTTCCTACCTGCGCGTGGCTACTGCCTGTCACTAGGCACCACCAGGGACTCCACCAGTCCGGACTGTCCTTTTTATTGTTTCTCTCCCCGCTCTAGCACAGATCTCAACAGATCCCCCTGCTAGGCAACCACCAGTCACGTCCTAATACTAGTATTCCCAGAGACTCTGAATACTGGTATGGTTACTCTCTTCACCGCTGCCACCATTTGTTACAGTTTCCCTTCAGCCTTGGTCATTACCTTACCCTCCCTTCTGGTCTGTGAAACCCCAGCCAAGGATCAGGCCTTTGGTAAACCAAATTAAGTATTTATTACAGATAACAAAGCTAACAAGATTAACAAGATTTCTTCTTAAGGCACATAAGCATATGGTTTTACTCAATACTAATCCGAACTCCACCCCCCTCCTTCTCCACGCTCTCCTGACAAACCACTCTCTCAAACCCACCAAAAACCCACTCTTTCTCTTCTCCCCCCAGATTCCACTCTCACTCTACCTTTTATACGTTCAGCCATTTTAAACACTCAGCCAATCATCTCGCATTCTACTGCCCATTCACTCCCCCTCCTCTTTCACTCCACTTACCATGTATCTTCTAAACAACAACACTTACCATATATACATTAATATAGGAACATCACATTGATCCATTCTACAAATATACTAAGGGATTCTAAAGTACCTCTCCAAATTAAAAAAACATCATCAATATATCTCCACCATCCTATTAGTTGCTCAAAATACTGATTGGATTCCCTATTAATATCTTTTTCACAATCTTCCATATAGAGATTTGCTATCTCTGGCGCCATGGGACAGCCCATGGCTACTCCTTTAATTTGCCAATAAAATTGTTTATCAAATTTAAAATAATTTCTACGCATGGCTATTTCTGCTAAATCATAAAGAAAATGAGAAGGAGGATGATGGTCTACTCTTAAATCCAAGTATACAATGACCTAACATCCATAGTAACCAGAAAGTCCGAATCATCTATATGGATATGTTGCATCTTATTAATAAAATCAGAGGAATCTCTAATATAAGAAGGAATAAGTGGTATAAAAGGTTTTAGAAAAAAATCAACAAACTGAGATAAAGGTTCTAAAATTGACCCACATCCAGACACAATGGGACGCCCTGGAGGGGGTCTCATGTCTTTATGTATTTAAGGTAAAACAAAAAATACTGGAATTCTAGGATTTTCTTTAGATAAAAATCTTTCTTCTTCTTTCGTAATATATCCCAAACTGACACCTTCTTCCAATATGTTCCTTATCTCTTGAATGATTTTATCTGTAGGATCATATGGACAGGTTTTATAAGCAGTTATATCTGATAATTGTCGATGTACCTCGTTTTGATATTGTTGTATGTCTTGTACCACTATTGCCCCTCCTTTATCAGCCGGTTTTATAATAATGGAATTGTCATGTGACAGTTCTTGTAAAGTCCGTTGTTCTATATTGTTTAAATTTTTCCAGACTGATTGAGTGGATTTTTCTAGTTTATCAAGATATTTGTGTATAAGTGCCTCAAATGTTATTATAGAATGTTCAATAGGAGCCGGAGGCATAAATCTCGAAGGTGTCTTAAATCTCCTTTTTGAATCGGTGAATTGGGAAGGAGTCTCTCCAAAAAAAGATTGTAATCTAAGATTTCTTTTTTTTTTCAATAATTTTTATTCAGATTTTCATAAAACATACAAGACGAAATCATAAAACATTCAAAGACAAAAAACAAAATCAAAAATAGTTAAACAAAAAAAAAGAAAAGAAAAAAAAACAAAAATAAAAAATAAAGAGTAAAATATTGACTTCCCATTTGTCAAAGATCAAATCAGTTATAAGTCTATAATATATAACAATCCTGTCTCTTAAGTCATATTATAAAATCACTTTCCTCCAGTAGTTATCTTACTTAATCATCAAATCTCATAAACATTACTTTATTCTTTCCACAAAAAGTCAAAGAGAGGTTTCAATTCTTTAAGAAATATATCTATCAATTTTTTTTTCCAGATAAGCATATCGATTAATCCATCTCATTACTAATTATGATAATCTTATTGTCATAACCATAGTCAAAATAAACATTTCAATTAATCCATCACATCAGAATCTGATAGGTTCAGTAATTTCAGTAGCCATTGTTCTATTATCCCTATTAGTTCCATTTTCCATCTTCCATCTTCAGTAGTCTTGTTAAGTCCAGTAATTTCAGTATCCAATCTTCCATTATCAGTATTCCATAATAATCTTGCTGTCAAAGCCATAGTCATATAGTAAGAGTCTGATGGGAATTACCTCTATCCCAAATATTTTCTTGCCATCCATTCTGAATAGGTTGCTGAAATACTGCTGTAAAATCATATCTCTGTTCTTTTTTTCAAAATACACTGGGTCATCTCTTGAAAGTTTTTCCATTGTCACATGGCTGCAGTTAATTCCATAGATTTTCTCTATATTGGGCTCCATCACATCAATCCAGTCCAGAAGATTATCCATGCCATTGATAACTTTATCTCTAGAATCTTCATTAATTTCTTCAGAGATAACATTGAGTTCCAAACAATAGATTTTATTTCTAAAGTCCATAGACTCCAAATCTTGTTCCTGTTCCACATTTGTTCCAATCTCCGGGATCTCCTCTCTCACAGGGACCCCTGTTCCAGTCTCCAGGGTCTCCTCTCTCACAGGGACCCCTGTTCCAGTCTCCAGGGTCTCCTCTCTCACAAGGACCCCTATGTCTTTAATCTCCTGTGTCTCCAAACAATAGATTTTGTTTCTAAAGTCCATAGACTCCAAATCTTTTTCCTGTTCCACGTTTGTTCCAATCTCCGGGGTCTCCTCTCTCACAGGGACCCCTTCCAGGGTCACCTCTCTCACAGGGACCCCTATATCTTTAATCTCCTGCTTCATTTTACTCAATTCAATTTTCAGCTCCTTACAACCCTGTCGCAGGTTTTGTTTCGTTATCTCAATCTCATCCATTATTTTCTGAAACATAGTTATTTCCAGATTCTCAGCCACTTTCTTAATTGCCATTTTAAAAGAAAAATATAGGAAAACCACTTCTTATTTCAGCAACAATTGGGTTAATACTCCAAACTTGGTGACATCACAGTATAAACAGAGCAGACAGCCTTATCTCTCCATGCTTAAGTAAACAAAATGCAGTTCCCAGGATCGAAACAATTAATGGCGGTCGTCAGGAAACAGATTCGTCAAAATAAAATAGACCAAAAAGAGAGTAGTCTCAGACAATATAATATTCTTCAAAATAAAAATCTGGAATAGAAATCCCTCTTCTGTGTATATCTTTAGAATGCAAATCCAGGACAGCTTTTTGCAACAAAAACAGAGATAAGCTATTAATTAGTGAGTAGCAGAGAGAAGTTATGGCTCCCCAGTGAGATGTCAAAAACCGATCAATCTGGCAAATCTCTTTTAAACAGCAACAATTTAAGTCAAGTAAAAGAAAAATATAGAAAGAAGGGTGCTTGCCTGTTAGTGCGTTCTCTCTTAGAAGATAAGATGAACGTTCGCTTTATCAGATAGAGCTTGTTGTTGAAAATCCGTCCCACCTTCGTCGGCTGGACCTCGTCCCATAAATTAATGAGATCTGGTCGTCCCAACAAAAATAGGCTTTGAGGTTAATCTCTTCGTTTCTCCCTACCCGGGAGAAGTTTAATCAGTCAAAAAAAAAAAAAAATCTGACTGATATATCTGAATAAGCTTCTTTTGAGGCAGGAGCCCGTCTCAAAAGCAGGCACAGGCTAAGTCACCCTTCCCGGAAGTCGTAATCTAAGATTTCTAAAAAAATGAAATAAATCCAACCTTGTCTGTACTGGATCATGTCGTGGGGTCGGGACGAAAGATAATCCTTTATCCAAAATGCGTGTTTCTATTTCCGAGAGGGGTCTACTAGAGTGGTTAACGACTAATGTCTCTGTCTGAGTCTGTAAGGTGGAGACAAATGTTCTCTGCGTTGTTTCTGATTCCCTCTGTAGTTGTTGGTTCTTTTTTGTTTTCTTTTCTCGTTTAAACATGCTGGAGGAAAAAACATAGAACTATCTGTCTCACTGCTGTCAGCAGTGGCAGATTCCCGTTCCGCGCCCGGTACATGCCGGGCAAAGGGGCGAGTTTGCAGCTGCAGCCGAAGCCCAGGCCGCCATCATGAGGGATGTGTGTGTGCACGCAGCGTGCTGGTGCGCCTGCGTGACACACAATAGGAGGCGGGGCTGCTGAAGGCCATTTAAGGCCGCTCCGCCAGCCTCCCGCCTGCCCAGTTTATGGGGAGACTCATTTATGATGCGGTTTTCTTTATTAGGCATTTTTTTTCTGGATCCTATACGGTGGCCCCCAGCTTGCCCTTATGGCCGGCAATCTTAAATCAGTCTTAGGTACAGACGCACTGGTCCAGGGGATGATTGATAAAGACATACAGTTGGGCAGGGTTATTGGCCCCTTCCCATCATCCCCTACATCTGCTCTCACAATGCCCCCCATAGTGCCCAATGTGGCAGTGGGCGGAGTCTACCTGATTCATCATCCATCATACAAGTGGGGTCAGTCAGTAATGGCTTCATACCAGATAGACTATGCACAGTGCACTACACTGCATTCAATATGGTGCGCGCCTGTGGCAGAGGTGCCTTATGGGCAAGGGTGGCAGCTAATCTGCCTGCATTGCCGGATGTTGAGTTTTGCCTTTTAGGTCGACTATGCAGCAGAGCATTACCTATGGGCTGCTGTATTCTTGTATGGAGCACTTCAGCTCCTTCTTGGAAGGGACAGTCAGGAGACGAGAGGGCTCAGAAGCAGTGGGGCACTATGTTCATGATTTACAGTTCACGAGTAGGGCAGACTTTGGGTGCATGTTAGCACCTGATGGCACCGTTTATGGCGTGGCTATGAACTGGGGGGGTTCCTTTGGCAGCTGGGAAAATGGAGGATCCTGCCCTAGGGTTCACCTTCCAGGGTATTAAGATTGTCTCTTGGACCCAGGGCTGCAGGCTGCCCGAGAAAAGGGCTTGAACTGTTGCAGATCAAGATCCTGTAGTTTTCAGGGGCTGGGAAAGTGTTTGCTTTCTGCCCTTCAGGTGTTGGGGGCCTTCGACGGTGGGGTTTATGGTGCCATAACAGGGATGTCACAGCCTTACCACAGCTTCAGGGTTTGTTTTGTTTTTGTTTTTTGGCTGCCTTATGCGCCAACCTGAGGCGTGCCCCCCCTTTCCGACAGTGTGTCAATGGTGTTTTTAGTTAGAGGAGGAAACGACTCTGGGGGGGAGAACTGCTAGTCCCATACCACACACTGGGAGATGGGGGAGGGGAGTCAGATATGGCCATATGCCTATCTGTTGCCCCAGCACACTCACCAGCTATCAGAGGGTAGGAGGGGATTTCTGGGAGTTAGGGGCCGGCAGGGGCTATGCAAAGTGTGGCCTATTCCTATGAATCACGCACAGGAATTCATCATGGATGGTAGGAGTAAAGCCCGTCCATCAGAGTGTTGCAAGGTAGGCTGGCAGGGGGCCTTTGGGACCATTCAGATGGCTTGGGATATGTCATGTGCTGGCCGGCTGGCCCATGCACACCACCGTACCCCTTATCCTCATCCTCTGTGTTCACCTGACCTGCCAGGGATTGCTGTTCAGGGAGGTGCCCTGTGACCAGCAGTTGCGGGCAGCGGCCCTCACACTTAATTTTGGAGCCTTCCGGATGGAGGGCGGGAGTGTTTGGGTCCAGGTCAGACTTCCCTACGAGCCATCCTGCTGTCCGAAGTTTGTTTCCAGGCACACCATTATTCTATACTGCCCCGGGACTGGACACTTGTCCCGTGAGGGCGTCACAGTGTTTTTTGGCCTGTAGCTACAGGCCCGGTTGCCTGATACTCAGGGGGAGGGATCTTCCCTCATAAAGTTTCGGCCTAGTGTCGCAGAGCCTGGGAGCAGACACATGGGGTTTTGGGGGACATGCTCCTATGGAATTGGGGCTGCATACCCGGCAGGGGAATTGCCTACCTGGGCAATTGGTTTGGTATATGCAGGTGTTGGCTGTCGGAAGGTGGAATTATGGGGCACCTGGAGTGCATTCACCCCTGGGCCAAGTCTGAAGGTCCAGGACACAACTGTTCGCGATTGTTTCTGTTTTTGGCAGGTTGCTGGACGGGGATGGAGCAGATGCGCAGCCTACTCTGCAGCCATGGCATGATCTCATAGGCTGGCCTTGGGGCCGCAAATGCACATTGGTTCACGGCTGGCCCTCTGATGGTGGGCCACAGATTGGTGGCTGGGTCAACAGAGTATGCACTGGGATGGTCTCCTACCCATGTTGTTCCAGCAGGGTTGAGTGCGGAAGGTCCCGCAGGTGGTGGTCATTCCCCTGGGTGGGAATGACCTTGGTTACTCAAGGGCAAGGCCCTCAGTGGCAGGCATGTGAGGACATGCGGTTGAGGCCATGATAGCCTCTGGTTGTCTGCCGTGGTCAGACATGGAGAGCAAGGCCCTCAGTGGCAGGCATGTGAGGACATGCAGTTGAGGCTACGATAGCCTCTGGTCATCTGCTGGAGGGCAAGGCCCTCAGTGGCAGGCACGTGAGGACATGCAGTTTGTGAGGCAACGATGGCATCTTCTTGATGGACCTGCAGAGGGGTCTGCACAAGATTCTTATCGGGTGTGCGGTAAAGGGAGACTAGCAGAGGCTTGTCCCCCTTTTGTGGCAAGGAAGTGTGGGGGAAAGGTTAAAAGGGAAAGGGCAGCTAGGTGACACCTTTAGACACCTTTGGGGGTGATTGGCGGTCCGGGGGCCTGCAGCTCAGGGCTATACGGCCCGGGGGCAGAACACGGGCTCCCTTTGGGGCCAACGTGCCTCATCCGCTCGGAGTTTCAGGGCTCCGGGAGGCGGTGATGCGGGTTGGACCCCCTACACATCTTCAGGGTGTGGCCTGAGCTGGGGTCTGGCACAGGGCAGCCCCGGGCTCAGGCAAGGGTTTGGTTGCCCTATGGCTGCAAGCAGGCTTTGCCTGGATCATCAGAATGCTCCCGCACTTGATTTCCCCTCTGCAGGTTCATTATTATAATTGATTCCGTTTAATAAAGTGGCCCATGATTTAACCCAATGAATGGTGTTTGTGTTTTATTTCAGCAATAGGCTGCAATCCCAGTCAGTATGTGAACCTATGGAAACGTTGTGTTTAGAAAAAGTAACCTTTTTAGTATTGTTAAAGAGCCACGGATAAATTTTATTAGCATTGTAATCATTCTCATCTCTTAATTTTTTTTTATATTTAAACGCTTTTAAATCCTTGTGGAAATCTTTAAGCTCGTTATCCAAAGAGAATAGTTTTTTGTCCATATCTACAATGTTTTCTTTTTTATACTGTTCCATTTGTTCATCTAGAGACAGCTTCAATTGTGTATTAGTTTCTATGGAGTTGTCTATAATTAATACCATGAGGTCCTGGGAACACTTATTAAGAATAGAGCACCATTTTTTCATAAATTCGTTATTATCTTGAAACATCCCTGGTGCTTTTAAAATCCTCAGGCCTCTGGGAATACGTTGTACCTGACAGTACTCCAAAAGTGTGGAGGCATGCAGTTCACTTTTTATCATCTGTTTATGTAGTTTTTTAATTGTTTCCCAGTCTGTGCTGCATTCTTCATGATTGATAGAAAAAATGGAAGGTTGTTGTAAAAGTTTATCAAGATGTTCTTTTGAATAACTGTGTGTATTTTCCCAGGCCATAAATACAAAAACACAAAAAAACACAAAAAACAAAGGAGGAAAAATGAAGTGTCTAGCATCCACAAAATGCAAGAAAAAGAGGTAAAAAACCAGAATGCTGAAAAGATGTTTATTATTATGTACAAAAGTACTAATAAAAATATATGCCAATTTTTTTTAAAAAAATAGCAAAAGCTTAGGAAATGCTCTGTAGAAGCTCAAAGCCCAACGCGTTTCAGCTTGTGCAACCAAGCCTTCATCAGGGGCTAGAACAATATATATTTCCTGATATATCCTTGCTTGCACCTTTCTCTTCTCCATCCAGAGCATCCTCCATTGACAAAGGTCCTCCAGCTCTGTTAATGGCATTCCCGCCTTGTGCAGGAGCGTGTTTGCCTCCACCCCACTGTTGAGAAGGCTTGGGAAGGTTCCCGAAGGTTTCAAATTGGTCAGGTGGGGTAATTTGACCAACTAGGTGAGGGATTGAGCAGCTATAAATAGTCTACTGCTCCCTAAAATCTTGCCTTTTTGCCTTGAGGCACCCCCCCCTTGTCAGTATGGGCTCTGCTAGTTGCCAAATGGGGCTGAGTAGGAATTTTTTTTTGGAGATCCTGATTTTAGAATCTCTTTGGTTTCGCCTACTCCATACTGCTTGGTTTGATTCAATTGGCTTGCCTGGGGGGGTTGTGGTGATTCCAGTTTGGCTAGCATGGAATTTGGGCAGGTGAGGTAATTGGGGTTAAAAATTGAGGCGGCTGAGGCATTTTGGTAAAGGGCACTCCCTAGGGAACCATCAGGGTGTAACGTCTGGTGTGGATCTGGGGAGTGTCCATGTGGGACCGGCTTGTGCATCATGGTGAATGCCTGTATGGCGGGGCCAGGATGCGGAGGTTGGAACCACATACCTGACTCCAATAGCAAGGAGGGATAAGTTTTCCCACATCCTTGACTGTGGAGTTACAGTCCGACGTGACTGATTTGACTTCTGGATTGAAGGGTCTATACCCTCCCAGATAGGTTGAGCCTCACCTGCCCGAAGTATTTGATATACAATTAATTGGCTGATCTGAATCTGATTGATTATGTGTTATATTTTAATAAATATAACATTACTCCATATATGTGTCACAAGTCTTCTTTGGTGTGGTGGCAAATAATTCTAACTACTCTCCCTTGCTGCCCATCATGCCTTGAATTCTCTGAACATGTTGCAGAGAGACTGCATTCATCTTTTTTTAAAAGCATTATACTAATCCATAAGTCAGGAGGTATAAAAATGCCACTAGCATAACTTGAGAAAATGGCATGAACTCTCTCAGTTGTGACCAAGCACTTCATCGTCTCCAAAACTTCAGTTGTCACCTATTCTCCTCATAGAAAGCTCAATCTGCTGCTCCATTTAGGCTGGTATTTAAAGAAATGCTGCTCCTTTCAGCACATCTAGCCAGTCAGAGTTAGAATGTTTGTATGTTATAAAACCAGCCAGATTCATGGTCAACATAATTGTCTTTTAATCTGCGATTATGCACAAGAAAGGCCTGGTCTCATATACATAAACTAAATTAATATCCCATTAAATTGTTCAGTTCTGCAAGCTTCTAACCATCCCACAAAACCAAATCTTCAATTTAATTGTGATCCTGTAGGTCAGTGTTGAAGAACCTGTGGCCCTCCAAATGTTGCCGTACTACAACTCCCATCATCCTTAATCATTGGCCATGTTAGCTGGGGCTGATAGGAGTTGGAGTCCAACAACATTTGCAGGGCCACAGGTTGTCCATTTCTCCTATATGCCTTATACATTTCAGGAGCATCTTAGTTTCACCTGATATCCAAGCACAAATCTAACTTGCATCTCAACAACTCCTGAAGAATCCTACAGATCTTACAAGTGGCCCCCAGTTCTCAACCTTTTAAATCTATCCTAAAACATCCAAATTTTACAAATGCCTTTTCCCACCTTTGTTCTAAAGAAAGATTGTTCTAATTTTCTACTTAATGTCATATCCATGTTTTTTTCAACATCCTTCAGCTTGAGAGAAGGCACCGTTCCTGTTTAAAAGACAACTTAATAAGCATATTCCTATGTGACACAATCCTCTCTCTTTTTGGTACCACTTCAGATAAGTAAATTGTTTTTCAGACAGTTCACTTCAACAGGTGGGTGGGGCCATCTATCTGACAATCACTTCATGTCACTCTGATGCCAGGTGACTTAACTTCTAAGGAAAGAATCAGGAGTAAGCCCCCCATTCTTGTCCATCTTCCTGTGCTGCTGCAGATTGGAATCAAGGCACACCTGCAAAGAAATGTTTTTGAATTGAGCCATGTGTGCAAAGAAAAGTCTCATTGGCTCCACTTGGGAGCTCCTGGGTGGAGCTGATTCCTGCTGCAAGCACATCTTGCATTCTACATTGGGATTGATTCAGCATTGAATGGAAGCCCACTGGGATCAGTTTCACTGAGTGATGCCAATCTCAGTGGGGCTTGCATTTGGCACTAAATTTGGCACTTGCAGAGGGACTGTCAGGAGCAGAATTTAAGTTGTTCTTTCCAGCCACAGTGTTACCTGCCCCACACCTGTTGCTAGTTGTGGGCAGGTGGTCATGCCTGGGGAAAATGACCTTATGAGTCATATTAGGACCCCCAGTGGGCTTAATTTGACCCATAGGCCAAAGGGTCCCCATGCCAGTACTATAAGGATCATAGTTTAAATGTGACAAAGATATGAATGTTAAAAATACAACATGCACTCAAAGAAAGAACATACTATGATGTATAATTGTCCAAATGTACCCACTTTTTAAATAAAAAAGGAAAGGTATAGGGAGAAGAAAACAAAAACCCAAAGTTCTTTTTGTGTGTGTGTGTTTTTTAATTGTTCTGGATGCTCAATGTCCACATTCCCAATTCTATATTCTCATTTAAGACCTGTGCCCTTGACCTTCTCAGTCTTCCACTCATGGCATGATTCACAGAGAGCACTTTGGGAAATATTTGTTGTAAGCCTCTTTCAAGATTTTGTATATTAAGGTTTGTGGAGTAAGAGAATGCACAGCTCTCAATAGGAAGCTACACTTACCAGATTTGCTATCTACACATTGACAGGGCATTGGTTATCGTTGGTGCTTTGTCAAAGGGCAAAAGATTACAGGGTTTCGAGGCAATAAAAGACCCGAGGAAGAAAGGGTTACAATGCCTTTAATGAGAGCAATTGATGTTAGCAAAAGTAGGCAAGCAGTTAAAAGCAATTCCTATCTCACACCCTCTCCTTCTGAAGCTCCTTACTGAGAGCTCCTATGTCAGAGGTGAAGGTAAAGCCCAGCTGTTCAATGCCAGTTGTGGACTGATGTTAAAGAAGCTCCTTGAGTAGGACTCAGGGACCTCTATTTATATCAAAAGAAAGCCCCCAGACCTGGGTGCAGCTTTGCACCTTGTGACTTTAGTTCTACCTGTGAGATGCTTATCTTTACTTGGATCTCATGCTACTGTCTTTTGTTTATTTCTTCTGTTGGGTGAGTTTTTTAGAATTTTGCTGTCAGATCAGCCTGGGAATATAGCTCTTTTAGGCGGCATTCCCATCATATGTGAAAACATCCTTCCTGTTTGTTTTGTCTGATTAGGAGCCTTTCTTACCTCATCTGTGTTATGCTCCCAGACTTCTGTACAGTATGAAAAAGTCTGCTTTGAGTAAGCCTGAACAACAAGCCCAACTGGTCTAAATGCAGGATGTGTGTGTGTGGAACAGGAGCAGGGACAAGATAATGGAACATGCCACACTAAACCTCCTTGGCCCTCACATTAAGATGTCTTGCAGTCAGTTGGCAATACAGTTGGGGCAGTGTATTCCCCCAGATGCTTGGTATGACACCAAATTTTACTTTCAGTTCCCAAAGGCTAAAACCCTTTACAGAAAAGGAATCAACTGTATTACATTTCTAGGAACATGTATATGGAATGTGAGAAATTCCCTCATGTGCTCAGGTTGGTAAGGGCCAACAGCTGGTGTACAAACTCCATGTCCATGAGAATTTTTGGGTTTTAAATGATAAAAATGAATGCTGTACAAAATATGATTTTATAACTGAACTTGGTCATTATGAGAACATAGATCACATGATTTTATCTAATAGTGTTGCTCTGCTGACAATAAAGCTTCCATTGGTGGAATGGGAAAGGCAGCCATTTTCAGCAATTCCACTTCTCTCTTCAGCCCCCTGTACTCCCTAAACATTCTCCAGAGATTTGGGTGGTAGTGGTTCTGTAGCATATTTAGAGGACACTGGGGTCTGTGTGGGCAAGAGTGAATAGCTTAAAATTGCTTCCCTCCTTGTTCCACTGACAGGAGCCTTACTGTCAGCTAAGCAACACCATGGGATTCAAGCCATAGAGTTCCAAAACCTGTAATGATTCCACCACCTGCCAAAGCAGTCTGTCCCACTGTTAAACAGCTCATACCATCAGGAAGTATTTATTGTTGTTGTTGTTGTTATTGTTTGTTGTTGTTGTTGTTGTTAAGTTCTTCCTAATGTTTAGTCTAAATCCCTTTTCTTTTCATTTGAACTTGTTGGTTTATGTCTACAGCTGGAGCAACAGAAAACAAATTTGTTTCCTCGTTTGTGTGAAATCCAGCAATCAGAGATATCTTTTCACTTCAGGTTAAAGGCTGTTGTATATGGGACATTATCGAAATCCAGCTATCATCATCCAGGAAGAAAGCAACACGTACACTGTATTAAAAATTATGTGTAGTGTATCTTCGCTACATATGTATTTGACAAAATGACACTCACATGTTTTTCAACTATTATTTTATATACTTATTTTCCTATGCAGAGATTGTCTCCTCACTGGAAATATGTTCAGTGTCCCTTAAGCTGCAGTCATCATATTTGAGCATTCCTGAAGATGTTAGCATGTGCTGTGATTGCCAGTGTTGTGTGCTAAGCTAATTGCAGAATTCAGAGTCAGTTAAATGTTGGAAGCCTGTATATGGGAAATCCAGATATGACATCCTGGTATAATGAAAACCCCTTAAGTGCATTTGCTCTCTTATAGGTTGTAATTGGAATTCATGGAATGGAAGCTTTTAGCTCTGTGTCCTTTTTCCTTTCTGCTTCACAAGGCTCTTCTGTACCAGCTCTACTTTTGCTCCCTTTGTCTCTGCCTCCTGAATCCAGGAGTCTACAAGGGATGGGGGAGAATATCCGCTAAATCAGACTTAATACCAGATTCTGACTGAATTCAACAGTCTGCTATCTTTTCAGACTGGCGCTGATTTATTGCGGTGGGCCACGGATTTTGCAGCTCCTATTTTATGTAATTATCTTTGTAATTTCCTCAAAGTTGCAGCATTCATAACATTGTAGGTATAACAATCACCATTTGTCCATTATATATTATGATAAAATTGTTTTATTATTGCTATATAATGCAAAAAATATTGGCTGCCTGCCTAACCTATATATGTCATCATTGTTAATTGTCAGATCATCCTGCAATTTTGTGTTTTCCAAACAAGACAGCTCAGAACATTCTGAATCTCCATCCTCTTGCATGGGAAACATGATGATGAGAGAACCGCACCACCCCTTACCTGCTTTCATTGCTGCCGTCTCAACTCATCAGGGTCTCTCTCTCTCTCTCTCTCTCTCTCTCTCTCTCTCTCTCTTTCTTTTTCTTTCTCTCTGTGCTAAATGTATGTATGTGTGAATAAAAATACAATGTGGTACTAATGGTGGTGGTGATGCTGCAATTCTGCTGACAAACTAATTCAAGAATAGTGAATAGCGAAAGGGAGGGGAATCATCAAGCAGCACATCAGTTAGTCTGAGGCAAGAGACAGACTCAAAGGAGATTATCTGCCTCATTGATATGTAAATAGGAAAAAAGCACGTGGAACACATGATCATTTACATAAGCATTTACGTTAAAATTATGGTTTTTTCCACCACCAACCCTCCCCCATGGATTGAATCACCAAACCCCCCCCCCACAGCGGATTGAATTGGCAAGTGCCAAGGCAAGTGGGAACAAAAAACAAATCGGAATACAATCGGATCAGAACTAGGCAGCGAGCCCCATCCCTAGAGTCAACCCACTTCAACTTCAAGGTCATTATTAATCAATGTAAGTCCTTGTGCTGCTTCTTCAGACAGTCCACTAGCTGCTAAGTCTGGATCCAATCCTATGTTCTGATAGTTGAGGGATGCAGAACATGCTAGCTGAGGCTGATGGGTGTTGGGGTCCAACAATATCTGGAGGGCCACAGCTTCCATGTCCCCATGGACAGATCAGGGGCAGGCGGAAGGTAGACCTTCCTTCCGTGGAAAGTAGATCTGCTAATATATCTCTGGGTGATTTGCAATATATTGGTAAGGATTTCTGACTCCCATTTGTTTAACAGCAGCAACAAAAGGACTCCCCCATCTGACTGTAAATTATACTGCTGAAATGAAGAACATTTTGTGTAGAAGGACTGTGAGTCCTCTTCAGTTCTGTTACTCTCAACAGATTCCTTGGCTTAGAATTCTTTAATACTAAGTGTATACCTTTTGCACCAAGTTCCAGTTGGTGGATCTCAGGATTCTAGTAAAAATAAGAAAAGGAAAAAAAGGGGGGGGGGAAGCAGAGCCACAACCCTGAAGTCAGCCCACCTCTGGTAGAAAAAGCTCTTGCCAGAACAAGTTGTCTGTTCCCTAGGCTCTGTCCAGAGTTCTGAAACACCTGCCTCCAATTACTCATTCAACAGGATTAAAAGAGTGGGGATGTGTGAGATGACAAACTATGATTCACAAAGAGAATGGTAGATGCACAAGCATGTCCAAGCAAGCAATCCATTTCCAATTGTTATATTTATTTATTTTAAGGCTTAGAAATATGTAGCTGCTGGTCAAATCAGTCACTAACATTTTAAAGATCTTCCTTTCCTACATATCTCCTTTGGCCACAGATGGGTAACGGTGAACAGGATGACTGTTCAACATCCTTCAGGCTGTCTGTTTGAATGGATTAAGTATACTTATTCATTTCTGTTGATTAATCTTTGTATGTAAATTTTCACTTACTGTTGTTTAGTAGCAATGGACTGCAACATATTTACTTGCCACTACCATCATATTATAATGTTCCCATCTTTAAAGTGGGGGCAGGTTTGCCTTCACCCCTCCTTGTTGTGAAGATGACTTGGGAGGGTGGCTCTCAAAGGGAGGGGTAAAGGTTGGGGCATGTGATGCCCCTATTGCCTATCAGAGAATGCTTGAGCAGGGATTAATAAGGGCTGCTCTCCCTTTAAGCCTCCTCCTCGTGACTTTCTTGTGCTGGAAGAATGTTATGTCACCTGTCCGCTCGAGCAGGCCAACACAGAGGCCTTTTTGGAGTTTTGGCCTCTGAGAGGGAGTGCGTGATCACAAGCTGGTGCGACTTCTTTTGAGCCTGTCGCTTGTTCTTTCTGTAGTGGCAGCGCCAGCAGCAGCAGCTTTGCTGCTGTTCGTTGCTTTCTTGCCTTATCGGGGCTTGTTTTGGTGAGGATTCAGCAGTGGTGAATGCAGGTGGCACAAAGAGATGGCCCTAGCCTCTGGCTTTTTTTTGTTGGGAGGCCAAGCTGCGGTAGGTCATATCCTCCCTCTTGCACATAGCTTAACACCCCACTGTAAGTCTGCTCTGCCATGTGGCCCTGGTGCTCTTGGTTTTTGGCACCCTCCTCCTCTCATGGTGGTAAGCAGGATTATTATCATGCTCCCTCGCTGAGGGAGAAGGTCGCTGTTGGCTTGGGTCCCGGTTGACCAGTTCACCTGACTTGTGCTGTGCTTGGGAGTGTTAGGGCTGCTGTCACCCTCTGCAGCTTTCAGGCCAGTTAAGGTCGTGGTGGCAGGAGGAGACATTCCCATCCTCTTTTAGGTACAATAATTATAATAATTTTAAAAATATATTTAAAAATGTATTTGTTCCCTTCTTTCCCTTGGCCATTTACTGACCTTGCTGGCCTGTGGGAGTGGATAGACTTGTCCCCCACCCCGTTTAGGGGAATTATTTTTATCACTACTGTTAATAATGTTGTTGTTGTTTCTTTTTACTGCTACTACTAGTACTGTTGGCAGTGTTGCCATTTGGCGTATGCCCTTTGTGTGTGAGAGAGAGAGTACGTACCACAAGACTCTCAAAGAAGAGACGTTCGAATCTATATATCCTTTACTGGCATGATTGTACTAAGAAGAATTACATACATCTCCTATGTTAGTTGCTTCCACACCCCCCCCCCCACAGCATCGCATTCTTTTTACAGCAGTTTTATAGCTTGCCAGCCACTTATCTCTACAGCTGATTACATGCAGCTGTGGTTACTTTCTGTTTTGCTTCTCTTTGGTTTAACCCTTTCTTGGACATGTCTTTTACAGAAAAACATATAGATACAACATGCTACAATTTAGTCCAACAACTCCCACTTTTTCTGTGAAGACATTTCCAATCCAATTCGTACATAGTTATTTTTAATAGTACATGTTGTTTTATACAGTACACATACCTAGCATGTTAACCAGTTTGCTGTACGCTTCCTCGCATAGAGGCTTTGTCAATACATCTGCAATCATGTCTTTTGTGTTTAAGTAGTTTAGTGTTATGAAGCCCTGCTGAATGCATTCCCTAACGTGGTGATATCTCATACTGATATGTTTAGTGTGTTTATGTTCTAATACAGTCTATGTGTAACGTGTCACACTCTGTTTCCCCTTCTGGGTTTAATTTGCATCTTTTGCTGTTTTGACAACGTATAGCACCTATCTGGAACCTATCAGGTGGTCTACCTATGTTTTCCCTTTCTGACCTTCTCAGTGTTAGCTGGGTTTCAGTTTCCTCTTGTTTTATTTCATGTTCCTTTTCTTTTCCATGTTCAGTGGTCTCATCATCTCTTTGTGAGCTCCCGAAATCTACCTGTACTGTTTCATCCCAGTCTTGTTCCTGGGCTTTAACGCTTCTACTGAAAATCACTTGCCTCTGTATTGGCAGCCATACACAATAGTAGGCGTTTTGGAAACCCAATATATATCCTTTCTGTGCTCTAGGTGCTAGTTTACCATATCTTTTTCCTTTGTTAACATGAACCCAGCATTTTACGAATCTTAAAATATGCTGCAGTCTAGGTTTCCTACCATGAAGCCTTTCGTATGGCGTCATGTTTATTGCACTGTGAAATAGCCTATTTTGTATGTGGCGTATAACATACATTCTCTCCAAAATGCATTTGACAGGTCAGAGTCCCTTAACATGGCCCTTGTTGCATCCTGAAGAGTCCTATTTTTTCTCTCTGCCAATCCATTTTGAAACGGAGAAAACGGGGCCGTTAATGCATGTTTAATTCCTTTTGTTAACAGGTATTGTTCTAGTGATTTACTGGTGAATTCCCCACCTTGGTCTGAGCGTTTTGACGAATAGCTGTGCCATGCTGCACTTCAACCTTTCTCACAAAGAGTTTCAGTTTATCCCCTGCTTCATCTTTAGTTTTTAGTAAATATATGGTACAAAATCTTGAGTAATCATCAACTATTACGAGGAAATATTTGGCTCCGCCTTGAGACCTTTGAAATGGTCCTGCAAGGTCTACATGTATTGTCTGATACGGTTTATTCGTTTTACTGATAGCCTCTTTTCGTATGGGTGTTATAGTAGCTTTGGTTTGTCTGCAAATGTCACAATCTACGTGCCTTTTGCAATCTGTAAACATTACATCTTCACTATTTTCAGGTGTTTTACTTATTGTTCCAAAATTGGCGTGGCCTAGTTTTCTGTGCCAAAGATGTATACAGCTTTCATGAGGTTTCTTATTTGCTATCACAGCTGTCCTTCCTTTTGGACTCATTGTTACATAGAATAGAGAGTGCTTGATAACTCCTTTCAAACACACTCTATTTCCTTGCTTTATTTCACATATTCCATTTCTAAATGTAACCTCATATCCCATGGAGCTTAGCTTTGTTACAGACATAATATTACTTTCCAATGTAGGAACATATAACACATCAGACATTACAGTGTTTAGTACACATATGTTTACAGTTCCCTTTCCCAGTACCTGTCTGTTCGTGCCATCTGCCAGAATCACATCTTCTTTTGTAGTACACATAGTTCGGAATAATGTTTTGTCCTTTATCATACTATGGGTAGCACCTGAGTCTACAACCCATTCAATGCTGTTTTGGTTGCTGCTCCCTTTGGCAGTACGTACCAAATGCACGTATGACAATGTTTTTCCTTGCCCCTTTTGCATAGACTTACAGTCCTTTTTCAGATGCAAAGTAGAACCACAGGTATAGCACGCCTTGATACCGAAAGACCTCGTACCTGTGTCATTAAAGTCAGGATTTCTTTCTTTCCTTTCTTTTTTCACCTCTTGCTCTCTTCCTTCTACGTCCTTTCACCTCTCCCACTCCTGGATCAGCTTTCCCGAAACATACTGGACAGTCAGCCCTTCATCTGGCATGGCTTCCAGCGAACTAATGATTAGATCCCAGGAAGAGTTTAATGAGGATAAGATTATGTACACCTGTTGTAATTGTGTGTGCACCACTTCTCTTTCTTGCAGTTCTGCAAACAGTTTCTTTATCTCCAGTAGATGTGTAGACATAGTTACATCATCCATTAGCCTCAGTTGGTGTAATTTCCTTGCCAAGTATATTTTACTGCTTGCTGTTTTTCTGACGTACACGTCTTTCAGTGACTGCCAAATTTCTTTAGCTGTGGGTTCGTCTTGTATATGTAACAGTTGTGTATCATCTACTGCTAATATTAAATACGAACGTGCTCTTTCCTCCAAACATTTCCATGGAGCTGGTGGTGGGTCCACCGGTGGGTCATTTTCAATCACCTGCCATAAATCCTCTTTAATCAGGAATGCTTGCATTCTCAAATGCCAACAGGAATAGTTGAGGTCGGTAAGACATTCCAATGGCATGCTGGCTGATAGTGAGACTGCCATTCTCACAGACAAGCCTTTTACTTTTCGTTTGCTCACCGGTAGTATTCCTCCCTGAGGAGTTCCTCTTCCTTGCTCTCACCACACTGAGCACCAAGCTGGGCCCATAACCCTTGTTGGCAGCGTTGCCATTTGGCGTATGCCCTTTGTGTGTGTGAGAGAGAGTACGTACCACAAGACTCTCAAAGAAGAGACGTTTGAATCTATATATCCTTTACTGGCATGATTGTACTAAGAAGAATTACATACATCTCCTATGTTAGTTGCTTCCACACCCCCCCCACAGCATCGCATTCTTTTTACAGCAGTTTTATAGCTTGCCAGCCGCTTATCTCTACAGCTGATTACATGCAGCTGTGGTTACTTTCCATTTTGCTTCTCTTTGGTTTAACCCTTTCTTGGACATGTCTTTTACAGAAAAACATATAGATACAACATGCTACCATTTAGTCCAACAAGTACTTCTATTATTACTGTTCTTAGGGACTATTCCCCCCTTTTTTGTCCCTTACCCTACGCAGGAGTTTTGATAGTCTCTTTTCCGTGACTACTGGGCCTCAGCCTTTCCCCCCTCTTGGCTTGTTTGCTGAGACTTGAGAGACTACTCCTGGTTGTGGGGTTTTGGATGTGAAAACCCATTTCATTTGTTTGAGTGTCAGTGTGCACATTACCTACTGTTTTAATTTTATTTCAGACATTTCTCCGTTCCTTGCTGTGATGCCTCCCAGGAAGGCTAAACAGAAGAAAGGGATGAAAGTGCTCAAGCAGGCCACTAAGCACCTACCTCAACAGCACTCATCGTCAGATGATGATGAGGATCTGGGCACTATGCATGTGATAATAGCATGGATTGAACCTCTTGAGTGGAACCTCCTGGCCCCAGGTGAGCCAGGTGCTAGTCCTACCAAACAAGTACCTGCCAACAAATCTGCCAGGCTGGAGTCTTGAGCTAACATGATATGTGATTTGCTTGCCAGGGTCACCACACTTGGAAGTTAGGCATCTGGTTGGAATCCTACCACCTCAGGGAGCCCAGCTCCACCTGTTCTGGCACTGTCTATGGATCTTGTTCCAGTGGCCCCTGTTTCAGTGGCTCCTGCTAATTTCAATCCACCTGCACTTTCACCACTCCTGGTGACTCTGGCCCTGGTGGTTCTGCCTTCTGTCTTTCTGGTTGCTGCAGCCCTGCCCAATCCGGCAGTGATTACCTCACCAACCATGTGGACCAGTGAGTCTCTTAGTGCACCTACACCTGGGGGTCAAACTGGCTTGTCATCCATTCATGCGTAGTCGCACCCTCATCTCAGTTTGCATACATGGATGCTATTTTGGTTCCTGTGCATCCCCAATTGCCTTGGCCCTTAGCTGTAGTCATCCCATGGCAGCCTCCTGCAGTCACTGTTTCACAGGTGGGTCAACCTTTGTCCCTCCCTCCAGGGCATCTCATTACTCCATTTGGGAAACCATCTTTTCCAGTCTTTCAGGGAGAAGATTTGGAGGGTTATATTCACCCTGTTGTTCCCCAAGTCTGAAGCTAAAGCTATGGAAGGGGACAGCTCCAAGGACAAGGAGGCACCCAAAAAGAAAAAGGTCGATAGAATGCAGTCCAATTGGCTGAATGCATACACTGTTTATATGGGTGTAATGACACAGACATATCCCTTGAAGGCCTTATTGATGATCAAATATCAAGACATCATCCATAGGGCTTTCTGGGATTTCACTGGTACTGCATAGTTGTGGTACGATGAACATTTTCATCAAAGGGCCACTCTTGATCCCACAATGTGTTGGGACATTAAGCATTCTATGAAGCCCATGTGCCCTATTCAGGGTGAAAGGGCTGACAGCAGCCACCCATTAGTGAGGGCATAGTCGACAGCTCCTGGCAGCAGCCAGGGGCCACAGTGAGTTCATTCCTACTGGGTTTTCTGGAGCTACAACAGCTTGGGTGGATATAGCCGTTGCCCTTGCTGCTTCAAACATGCCTGTGGTATCTGTGGGGTGGGGTGGGGGACATCCCAGCTCATCTTGCACTAAGACCTGGCAGACAAAGGAGGTTGGAGGAGATCAGCCCCAGCTCTGGAGAGGAGCTGGCAGTAGATTTGGTCCATCACAAGGCCAGTAGCCCAATTCATTTGGCTCCATTGGCATGTCTCCTTGCATCTTACCCTGACAGACAGGCAGCAGCTTATCTTTTGGCAGGTTTTTCAGAAGGATTCCGAATCCCTTATTTGGTGCCTCTGGTCCCAGTTTGGTTACCTAAGCAGGCTGCTGTTAGGAATCTTGAGGAGGTTGATGCTATTAAGCTCATCAAGGAGATTAAGGCAGACAGGATTTTGGGCCCCTTTTCTCCTCCCCCAGCCTCCGGATTTCACTTCTAGGCATTGTGTTAAAGAAACAGCCAGGTGAATACCACCTCATTCACAACCTCTCCTTCCTGTAGGGGGAGGTCAGTTAATGATGGCATCTCCCATGAAAGGGTCTCATTCAAATATACTCTTTTGATGTGGCGGTTGGGGTGGTGAGGCAGGGAGGAAGGGGGGGTCTCTTAGTGAAATGTGACATCAAGGAATTGACTTTTAATGTTTTTAAATCTTTTTTTAAAAATATGTTTTAATCTTTTTTAAAAATATATGTTTTGAGAGCTTTTTTAAAATTTTTTTAAAGACATTTTGTTTTAATGTATTTTAAAGTCTGTTTTTATAACGTTAAGTGTTTTTAGTGCTTTTGTTTGCTGCCCTAAGCTCTTGCAGGGAGGAAGGGCAGGATATAAATCAAATAATAAATAAATAAGTTTGCTTTTTGTTTGTTGCCTGTTCATCTCCTTGAAGTTGATCTGTTGGGTTTCCAGTTCCGTGGGCAGTATTATGTGGATCGGGCAGTACCAATGGGCTGTTTAGTCTCTTGTGCCACCTTAAAGGCATTCGGGACCTTCCTCGAATGGGCGGTGCAAGAGAGATCCAGATCTGCCCCCACTGCTTACTATCTGAACAATTTTTTGTTTGTAGGATTGGCAGGCACTAATCAGTGTACTCAGTTCATGGAGGCCTTCACTAAGCTCACCAAGTACTTGGGCATCCCATTGGCCCCTGAGAAGTCCAGGGGGCCAGCTACTTGCCCAACCTTCTTGGATATTGAGCTAGATACTGTTGCCCAGTGCTCAGGGATCTTGACTCTGATGTTGTGACAGGTGAATCCATTGAAGTGTCCGGAGCACAGCCTTGTCCTTCATTATTGGATGAGTTTCAGTTGGTGCAGCTCGAGGAAGTGGACAAGGTGCTTGGAATGGTTCGGACAACCACGTCTGTTCTGGATCCTTGCCCATCTTGGCTAGTGAAAGCTAGGAGGGCTGGGACCACCGGTTGGGCCAAGGAAGTGGTTAATGCCTCCTTGAGGGAGGGAGTAGTCCCTGGTAGCCTCAAGGAGGCAGTAGTGAGACCTCTTTTAAAGAAACCCTCCTTGGACCCAGATAACTTGAACAACTATAGACCGGTGGCGAATGTCCCTTTTTTGGGCAAGGTTTTGGAACGGGTGGTTGCCGGCCAGCTCCAGGCGCTCTTGGATGAAACCGATTATCTAGATCCGTTTCAATCCGGTTTTAGGCCCGGTTTTGGCACCGAAACAGCCTTGGTTGCCCTGTATGATGACCTTTGTCGGGAGAGGGACAGGGGGAGTGTGACTCTGTTGATTCTCCTTGATCTCTCAGCGGCGTTTGATACCATTGACCATGGTATCCTTCTGGGGAGACTCGCGGAGTTGGGTGTCGGGGGCACTGCTTGGCAGTGGTTCCACTCCTACTTCGCGGACCGTCACCAGAAGGTAGTGCTTGGGGAACATCACTCGACACCATGGACTCTCCATTGTGGAGTCCCTCAGGGGTCGGTCTTGTCCCCCATGCTTTTCAACATCTACATGCAGCCGCTGGGTGCGGTCATCAGGAGTTTTGGAGTGCATTGCCATCAATATGCTGATGACACGCAGCTCTATTTCTCCTTTTCATCTTCTTCAGGTGAGTCTGTTGATGTGCTGAACCGTTGCCTGACCGCGATAATGGACTGGATGAGAGCTAATAAACTGAGACTCAATCCAGACAAGACCGAGACACTGCTGGTGAATGCCTTCCCTGCTCAGATGGTGGATGTTCACCCTGTTCTGGATGGGGTTACACTCCCCCTGAAAGAACAGGTTCGTAGTTTGGGGGTTCTTTTCGATTCTTCCTTGTCTCTCGAGGCGCAAGTGGCCTCGGTGGCATGGAATGCATTTTACCATCTTTGTCTAGTAGCCCAACTACGCCCCTATCTGGACAGGGACGACCTTGCCTCCGTTGTTCATGCTCTGGTAACTTCAAGATTGGATTACTGTAATGCGCTCTACGTAGGGCTGCCCTTGAAGACAGTTCGGAAGCTTCAGCTGGTGCAGAACGCGGCTGCCAGACTATTGACGAGGACCAGTCGGTCTTCGCATATAACACCTATTCTGGCGCGTCTGCACTGGCTCCCTATTTGCTTCCGGGCGAGATTCAAGGTGCTGGTTTTGACCTATAAAGCCTTACATGGCGTGGGACCTCAATACCTTGTGGAACGCCTCTCTCGCTATGAACCTACCCGTTCACTTCATTCAGAATCTAAGGCCCTCCTCCGGGTACCAGCTCATCGGGAAGCCCGGAGGGTGGTTACTAGATCTAGGGCCTTTTCTGTGGTGGCCCCTGAGTTGTGGAACAGCCTCCCCGAAGAGGTACGCCTGGCGCCTACACTTCTATCTTTCCGGCGCCAGGTAAAGACCTTTTTATGCTCCCAGGCATTTTAATCTTTTAATTTTCTTAATCTTTCTACTTTTAACATGTATCCTTCTTAATTTGTGTTGTATTTCATTTTTGTTGTGCTTTCTGTTGTTTGTTTGTACATTTTTTGTGATTTTTTACTATGATATATTGTATTTTATCTTGTTTGTTCACTGCCCTGAGAGCTATTCTGCTAAGGGCGGTATATAAATTGAAATAATAAATAAATAAATAAATAATTGATTGCCTTTTGAGAACGCCAAGCCCTTGCGTGATAGATTAGAGGTGGCAGTGGGAGTCAAGAAGCTTACCCTCCTACAACTTCAAGAGATTGTAGGCCATTTAGTGTTTGCATCAAAAGTCATCTCACCTGGTAGGGCTTTTCTCAGGCACCTTTGAGATACCATGGATACATGCCAGGTTCCATCATATGTGGGTTTCAGCAGGTATGTGTGAAGATCTGAGGATGTGGCTCTCTTTTTTTAGTGGGTTAATGGGTTGTCTTTCTGACAAAAGATGCTGTTGGAGGCAAAACTACAGGTCCTGTCCGAAGGAGCAGGAGGACTTGGCTTTGAGTTCATCTTCAGAATAACTGGTGTGTGGAGCAATGGGCCAAGGCTTGGCATGAGGGTGGGGTGACATCTGACTTGATTTTCTTGGACTTTTTCCCATCGTAGTGGCAGTACACATGTGGTCTCTTGAATTTCAGAATCACACAGTGCGGTTCTGGTGTGACGATCAGGCCACCATTTATGTCATGAATACTCAGGTGAATCGCCTGGTGAAGGCTTTTATCTTACAATGCTTACATTTTAATATTCTATTCATAGCCCGCCTTATGGCAGGCCTCCAGAATAGCATTGCTGATGTTCTTTCTCACTTCCGGATGGAATGCTTCCAGGAGCTGGCACCTCACCTGGCCTGCTTTGGATCCCCGTGAGCCTGTGGAGTCTTGGCAGCTAGAGGCAGGCATGGCCATTGCCCATGTTCTGGCATCCAGCTCCAGAAAGGCCTACCAGCGTACTTGTGCTGAGTTCTGAGAAATCCATGCTGGTAATGGACTTTCGCAACAGTGGTCCATCTCGGTTGGTCACCTTATGAACTTCTTGGTCTCTTTGCAGGCCTAGGTCAGGGCACTCAACACACTGGCAGGCCACTTGTCTGCTCTGGCAATTTGCTCCCAGGCAGGTGGCTTTTCTGAATACACGTTTGACTTCATGCTTCGCAAAATGCTTGATGGTTGGGCAAGGATGACCCTGCCTGTGTGGGATAAGAGGCAACCTTTTACCCCAGATGTTCTTTTACAACTTTTGCCACAATTCCTCAGGTCCCGTTCCTCTCCTTATGAGGCCACACTTTTCTTGGGGGTGGTTCTTATTGCATTCTATGGCACCTTTCACCCCAGAAATTTGCTGGCTAGTTCTAGGCATGACTCATTCAGCAGAGACCTCTTCCTTGGTGACTCTTTAATGTCTGAGTCTGCTATGCATTTGACCTTGCGGCAGTCCACAACAGATCAAAGGGGTAAATGGAAAAGGGTTATGTTGGGCTGTTGACCTACTGTACAGCTTTGCACTGTGGCAACCTTGAGGGCATATTTGGTGATATGGCCATCTGGCCTGGGGTACCTATTTGTCCATCAGAATGGTTCCGCCTTCACTCAGTTCCATTTTTGGGCTGTGCTCAAGAGAGCTCTTTTAGCCTGTGGATGTGACCAGAGGGTTTATGGTCTGCATTCATTTTGTATCAAGTCAGCCATGGCCATGGCTCTTATGGGCTTCCCCTCTGTGAACATTCAGGCCATTGGTAGATTGTGATCTGCTGCATTTAAGGCCTATGTGTGGTTATGAGTGTTCCAGTTGGCATGGGCAGATAGTGATCTGCAAGGTTTATAGACCTAGGCTTTTGAAGACTGGCATGTGTTGTTGGCAGCTGAGGGCAGATAGTGATCTACAGAGTTCTTCTTTGAGTGTGTCTGTGGTTGAAGTTCATTTGTTTCTTTCTCTTTTCTCAGGTGTCCGACATCTTCTGGACTCAGTACAGGTTCTTTTGTGCGGAAATGCTATTATCATCTGGGCCCTTCAGTGGGCTTCTTCTTCTGACATAGGTACCCAGCTTTGTCTTTCTTTTAGGGCCACCTTTCGATGGGTGACCAAGCACGGAATGCTGTGGGGTAAACTCCTGCTCACTGTGTGTTATGCCTTTTCTTCCTTGCCTTCTGGTTAACATCTTGGTCATTCTCTTAGATGAGAATGACTTAGTCCAGTGCCCTAGCCTGGACCTTTTTCTCAGGGTTATTCAAGATCTAGGTTGGATCAAACATGAGTTGCATAATGTGCTAATGTTACTGCAGCGTTGGGTGTGGAGGGGGGCAATTCACCCGAATAAGACTGACAGTGCACAGCGTGGTGTGAACAGGAGAGTCAGAAAGGCAGTTTTGGCAATGGGTGGGGCTTATATACCCCACCTGAGGATTCACTTTGATGTCCCCCAATTGGTCTGGGAGGATGGGGTTCACTTGTCCATGCTAGGGTGCAATATGTTTTTAGATGACTTGCATAGGGATCTGTCAGAGCTATTTGAATTGGTGAGGTGAGGCAAACAAGCTTGGGCTGTTCACCTCTGGTGGCATTGTGTATGGGCAGGTGAGGAACTTGGGTAGAAATAATTAGGTATACTGAGGTATTATTGGGTAAGGGTACCTTTAAGGGATCTGCCAGGCCTTCAGATCTGGTAGGAATGGGGGTGCCCCTTGTGGACTATCATGCACATTGGGTGAATGCAAATACAGCGGGGCCACAGTGTACATGAGGGATCCACACCCAAGGCTCACCTAGCAAAGAGGGGTTGAATTATTCTACATCCTTGGCTAGGGAGCCGCAGCTATTTGCTGTATTATATGCCCAGGGGTCTGGAGGGATGCTTACCTGCCAGAATTAGTTGATTTCTCACCTGCCCATAGTCTCTGATTTGGTTAATTGGTTATATATAATTTTTTCTCATGTTATATTTTAATAAATATAACATTTAATCCAAGTTCTGTCTCATGAGTCTTTGTGGGTGTGGGGGCAAACAATGATTTTGAATTTCTGTTTGGAAACTAAGATATCTTCTTAACAGTGTAAGAAACATGCTTCTGAACTGCTAAGACATTAGTGTGTGACATTATACCTTTGAGCAGCTACATGAACAACATAATATGACTGATTTCAAGCACAACAGGCCACCATGTTTTGTAACATTGTCTTATTATTTGTCACATCTTTCTTGAATAAATCCTCCAGATTCTCTTAGCACTGATCCAGCTTTCCATAACATTTTCCCAGCTGGCCTCCCTAATCTCTTTTTGCAGGAGGTTCCTTTAAATCAAAACAAACTGGAACATTACACTTGGATGAAGAAGTACAAATTTTACTCTTAGTGACAAAAATCATCCTTAATACTCCTTATATATCAACAGTACATTGCCCTATCTTGTCACTATGAAGCCTCGCTTCTCCAGCTAACAAATATTAAATAGTAAGAAAGAAAAATCCATTCATGAACAAAGTAAGGACATGTAAACTGATCAGGATTTTTCTTTCTTTCAAAAAATAAAGAAGAGTTGCTGACACCTGAGGAGTATGAAGCAATCCAATGTAACAAAGTAGAGTGGCATACTCTAGTTGTATGCAGACCTCCATACATTTCATGCTACTTCCTAGATGGGTACATGTGGAACATATTTGGAACATTCTCTCCCCAGGAAGTGGTAAATGTCTTGTTGAGAGTTAGGATGGCTTTAACCATTTTGAAGGAGATGGAGATGTCATTCTTAAGTCTGATCTGGGTCTAGAGGGCTGCTTCAACTACTGTCCAATTGCAAAACCATCTTTGTGGGCAAGGCCCAAACTGGAAACATACAAGGGGAAAGAGATCTGGTTACGCATTTCAGGGCCCTGAATTAATATTGCTTTGAGTCAAGTACTGCCTGTCTCTGTGCTTGCTTCTAAGTCTCCTTGATGCCTGGTCAGTTTGTACATTTCCTGGTGCTTGAATTCTGAGACAAAACATAGTAAGGACCTTATGCACAAATGCACAGATCACACACCCTGACTCTCCTCAATTTTGCCCAAATTGAACCCTCTCATAGTCTTCCTAAAACAATAACTAAGCGGGGAACAAAAATATGGGGGTTGCTGGGGCCCTCTAGTCCCCTTGCAGGGATGCATGAATAATTATATCTCCAGAAATTCCTGCATGAAAGGACCTGATCCTCACTTCTTGAACTAATGTGCAGATTGGAAGTTAGCTATCTACCAGATGTCATATTTCTCTAAATGTTGGGACACAATTCTCAGCACAGGAACATAGGAAGTTTCCTTATACTGAGTCAGATCATTGATCCATCTATTTCAGTATTGTCAACATTAACTGGCAGTGGCTCTCCAGGATTTCAGGCAGGGATCTCTTCCAGTCCTACCTGCAGATTCTGGGGATTGAAATGGGGACCTTCTGCCTGCAAAATAGATGGCCTATCATTGACCTACAGTCCTTCACCAAGTCTGAGGATATTGAAATATGCACTTTACACATTTTGAGATAAAATGCACATTTAAGTTCATATTAAAATATGTATTTTGGGAGTTTTTTTTAAAAAAAGCCCACATATTAATGTGTAAATGCAATGAAATTATGAATAAAAGCTTGCAAAAGCATGGGGATAATACTGAGAGGACTGTGGTGTTTGCGTCAGACTACATACATACAGATTTCTCCATTCCTAAAGGAAGCAAGTGATCTAGTGGATCTAGCAGATTGGATGTCTATCAGGTGCAAGGCTTAATATAATCCAGAAGGTGAGGGGGAGAGAAAATAGCCTCACTGCAGACCTCTGAAGGAGAGACAGTTGGTGTCATGCCCCCCTCAGAGGACTCATCCGAGGAGGAAGAGGAATGAGAGATCACAGATCCAGGAGAGGGGACTGTTAGAATAAGCAAACTTGCATGTTCCCTTGTAAAAAGGGAGATGTTCCCTTTAAGGTATATTTGGGAAATATCCCATGTACCTGTTTACAGGGTTACCTGGCTTTCTCTTCCTCTGTCCTTTCTGAGGGGACATTTTGCACATTCCTGCATATCCACCATTACTAAGCTTTTTTACCTCCGGGAGAGGCAACCATGGAAGATGCCAAAGACTAATGGACTCCTAATCTTTCCATCTAAGCTACAGCCTGTGTTTCCTGAACATATGAAAGGTTGTGAGTAAACATTCTTCATGTTTTTACCTACGAAGATTGTGTCTGCTGTTATTTGTGTCTGAGGGAAAAGGTGGGCTGGTTGATTCTCACTCTACTGCTTGTGCTTGTATCTCTGTTAAGAAATAGGACCACAAAACTGTGCCTATTTCATTTTTAAAATGCCAAACAGGGACAAGTAGGGAGACAGCTCAGGACTCTTCACCAGACCAGAGACAAGCCCCTGAGGGAGCCTGCCTGCCAGAATCAAGAAGTGACTAGGAGGCTGCCCCTTCCCCAGCAGAGAGAAGACACCAACAGGTGTTGCAGCAATGAAGGCAATCAGCATGATTAAGGAGCAGGAGAGCTCACAAGAACACAGGCTGGTTGGAAGCACCTGGGCCAGCATGCAGAGTACAAAAGGCTGGAAGGAAAGGGAGACTCCTTGTTAAAATCAATGTCAAGCCTTGCTGCAGACTACTCCAGCTCTCCTGTTAAACCCATGCCTTGAGCCCTGCCCTGCCCTGCCCTGCCCTGCCCTGCCCTGCCCTGCCCTGCCCTGCCCTGCCCTGCCCTGCCCTGCCCTGCCCTGCCCTGCCCTGCCCTGCCCTGCCCTGCCCTGCCCTATTGGATCCCTTGGTTTCTGGACATTTGGACTCCCTTCAGGACTTCTCTGCCTCCTCCTTCAGTGCTTCTCAAATGGTAAAACATGCTGGCAGATTTATGGTCTGGCTTTATCTGTTCATTAGCTGCATGCCTCTGTGAAACCCTGTGTTTGACAGTTGGGGAAAGAACCTGCTAGATGATCTGACATAAGACTGTTCTATCACATAGCTGCCCTGCCCTTTAAATAACTTTAGGAAAAATAGTAGTGTATTGAGAATTGTAGTAAGTAGACTTTCTTTGGTCTAAGAGTCTTTTCATCTCCTCAGGCAGAGACTCACAACTTAAGAATTCATATCAGACATTCTGCAGAATACAGTACCCATCCAACAAATTGAAAAACAAACAAAGCAAAACAGGTCAACAAGGCTAGATTAGTATACAGGAATAATCTACTACAGGATAATGGACTTTCCCTTTAAGACCTTTTAGAGACAGGTGATAATGGCCAGCTGAAGGGATTTAGCCAATTAAAAAGAGGTGGGAAGCAAAGGTGAATTATGTCTAGACCTAGGTAAACTTGTTATGCTTTATATTTAGAATAAAGTTTTATTTTGTTGCCTATCTCCTGCCTTGCCACTTGGACACAACATATCTGTGATGAAAGATGGCTTCTGTATCACTCAACCCACTGGTACCTGTCCTTCAAAGTCTAGGTGAGCCTCCAAATGCATTTCCTGTTGGATCTGGATGTTTGAAAACTATCTGCTTGTAGTTAGTTACACAGAAATCTCCGAAGCAAGGAAATATACACTGCTTATCCACTCTTTGGGGATGAAGGACAGCAGTTATTTTATATACTCCCTCTTGCTGATGATAAATATGATAGAACATGCATGGCTTTAAAGAACTTTTTTGTGCCAAAAGTGAATGCAGTAGTTAATCACTACAAATTCCATCAACATGAACAGAAACCGGTGGAGTCTACAGTACAATATATTGATGCTCTAAGAGACTGAATGAACTCTTGTAACTTTGGAGATATGGCAGACATAATGATTAGAGACCAGCTGGTTGAAAAGATAACTATGCCTTGTGTACGAGAATGCTTACTCCTAGAGACTGATCTTACATTGGAGAAAGCTATAACTATTGCGACCCAAATGGCATGGTGCAAGCAGTAGACTCCTAGCGTAGACGTTCATTTACAGGACAGATAGAGGACCCAAAGAGAGAGCCGGCCAGAAACAGCTAATGCATCAAAGTCAAAGTGCAATAAAATTATGTTTTCGTTGTGGGTCTTCGCAACATCTTGCAAGTCATATGGGATGTCCTGGTAGGATGGCTCATTGTAATTATTGTAAAAAGATGGAAGACTTTGCCAAAGTATGTAGGAATAATCAGCAAGTACATGTAGTTACAGTGTCAGATATTACTATTTTGAATGTGGACAAGATTAGACCCACACATACTGCTGAAAAAAATTGTGTACAGTTAATATTTCTGCTATATCTGCAGGGGTGTCAAAGAACATTGAATTAATGCTGGGTACTGGTCCAACAGTTTCTATACTACCTGAAATGGTTTATTTGAATTACTTTGGGAATGTGCCACTTACTAAATGAAAATTGCATTTGCTGTGTTATCTGAAGAACTAAATGCCTGTATGTGGATGTCTGCCTGTAAAGTGACTTTGGGGGCATGTTATGCATCTGTAGACATTTACATTGTTCATAAGGGCATTCCTATCCTTGGCAGGAATGTATTTGCTGCATTGAATTTTAGAATAGTTGATGGACAAGCTGTTCCTCCTCAGTTAAGTGTTACTGTAGTGCAAACACAAGTCCCCATGCCATTGGAAGATCAAGGTGAAGGCAAACTCGGTTGTGCACATGGATTTATTCATAAAGTTAAAATGAAACAGAATGTGATACCTGTATGCCAGAAGTTACAGAGTTTACTATTTGCAGAGAAAGATGAAGTATTAGAAGACATTAAGAACTTAGTACAAAAGGATATTATTGATGTTGATTCCTTGAAATAGGTTTTGCCTATAGTAATGGAAAGGAAGAAAATTGGTGGTATCCATTTTTGTGTGGATTTGAAAGAGCCAAATAAAGCCATTGTAGTTGATAGCCACCTTCTTCCACATATAGAAGTCTTTGAAGAACTTCAGGGAACAAATATGTTTTCTACTCTTGACTTGCAGAATGCATATCAAGTCACGCTGCATAGAGAAAGTAGAGATCTTACAGCATTTACTACACATGATGGATTATTTCATTTTAATTGTGTCCCCTATGGACTGGCATCAACATCTAGTGCCTTTCAAAAAATGTCATCAATGCTTAGGAATGAGAAGGGGGTTCAATGTTGTTTGGATGATATTATTGTGTATGGAAATACTCCTGAACAGCATGAGAGTAATTTACAGTCTGTATTAGTGCAGCAGGCTTGAAGTTTAATTTGCATAAATGTAAGCTTAGATAAACTAAACTTTCTTTTGGGAGGCATATAATTTCACCACAGGGATTGAAGCCTGACCCACATCATGTGTTAGCAACCATAGAGGCACCTATGCCTAAGGATATGCAAACCTTGCACTCCTTTTTGGGTCTTACTTCATGGTATGCCAAATTTATTCCAAATTATGCATCTATTGTGGACCCTTTTTGGAAATCATTATGAGGAACTTCAAGTTTGATTTGGAGAGCAGCTGCAGAAGCCAATTTTGAAAAAGTGAAGGATCTGATTGTTATACATCTGGCACATGATTCCCATCAAGGGATTGTTAGAATTAAACAGAGATGGAGATATTTGTATTTGTGGCTCAGTATGGACTCCGAAACTGAAACAGCCATAAAATCATGCATTACTTGTCAATCATATGATAAGACAGCAATAACTCATGCATCACAGTCTGTTTCATTTCCAGACTCTGCATGGGAAAAATTGCAATTGATATTGTAGGCCCTTTTGATGCTGCCCCAATGGATTGTCGTTATGCTATTGCCTTAATTGATTATTATAGTAAATGGCCTGAAGTACCTTTTACATCACAAGTTACTTCTGCTACTGTGATTAAAATCATTTTTACTGTTTTTAGTAGGGAAGGGAATCTTGAAGAACTGATTTCTGATAATGGATCTCAGTTTATTACATTGGAATTTGAAACCTTTTTAGTAGAGCAAAATGTTATACATAGAAGATCATCAGTGTATTATCCCCAAGTGAATGGGAAGGGTGAAAGGTTTAATAGAAGTTTGAAAGACAGTTTGCAAATAGCTAAATTAGAAGGAAAAGCATGGGAAGAGTTTGTCTTTGAGTTTTTCTGGGTATATAGAGCTACATGGCATGCAACAACACAGAAATCACAGTCTGTATTATTACATGGAAGGGAGATTTGTCCTAAATTGAATGATGCTAGAGTTCTAACCCAAGCATACCCTCCAAATCTGTCATGAAGGAAGTTGTTGAAGAAAAGCAAAAGAAATCTAAAGTGTATACAGACCATCATCAGGGTGATAAGGAACAACAATTTGAATGTGGCTCTTTTGTTCAAATTAAGAAATCTGAAATGTTAAGGAAGGGATGATATTAATTTTAATCTCCTCGTAAAGTTGATGAAAGAAGAGGCCCTTATAAACTTTCTGATAGTTGTGTGTGGAATGCTTCTTATTTGGCTCCAGTAGGGTACTGAAGTGAGGCAGATAAACAGTCGGTATTAGATTATTTTTACATGTTGCCAGCATTGCAGACTGTCATTGATCTGTGACAGCTTCTGATACAGAGTGAGCCAGAAAGACAGCCTGTCCAAAATAGATAACACCTACTTGGACTAAGGATTATATTATGTAGGATGGGGATGTGAGAGGATGTGGGTTTCTTATGTGAAGGAGAAATGTGGAGTTTCCCTTTAAGACCTTTTTGAGACAACTGAAAACAATGGCCAGGTGAAGGGATTTAGCCCATCAAAAATAGATGGGAAGCAACAGTGAATTATGTCTAGGCCAAGGTATACTTGTTATACTTTGTATTTAGAATAAAGTTTTTTTATCATCTATCTTGCCTCTTGGACTCAGCATGGACAGACCTGGAAAAGAATATGATAGAACACCACTTGCTGTCACTTATAGTTCCCAGCTGAAAGCACTCAAATATGTGTAGAAAAAATCTAAGCATCTTAAGGCTCTAAATTCTAAAAGAACATCAAACAAAGATGACTTTGAGGAACCATGACACATTATTATTCAACATATTAGAGGCAACATATCTAGGACACCTCCATCAACTCATAGCAATCTCTGGAGTAACATGCTGAGACAATGAACATAACATTAACTAAAGCTTACAATTGACCTCAACACTTACAAATGCCTTGTTAATTAATTTACCTCTTTGTGAATGATATATACAGTTGGAATGTCTGGGTGGAGGAGTGGGCTCTTTTGAGTAAGATTGTTTGTATTTATTATTGAAAATGCACAAATAAAACTATTTTTAAAAAGTTCTACAACCCATCCAGGACAATGAGACTTCCTTCTCATAGGGTTTGGTTGGTAGGCTTGTCCTTGCTTACAGGCAGTTCCCCAACAGCTAATAAGCAGCAATAACAGGCCCCACAACAGGGATACAGACATAGGGACCAGACACTACAGCAGATCTAGTTGTCAGCTTTGTCCACACATCATCATCAGCAATGCTATTATGAGACCAAATAATGCTCCATACAACATCAGAGTTTCATTCATCTGCTCACCTTTAAATGTGATACATGCCATCATCTGCTGACAAATCCCTTCTGCATTCTACATAGGACAAACAGGCCACTCTCCATGCAAAATAATAATTGGACTCAAATCAGACATAAAAAATGGGAATATTCAAAAAATGTGGGGGAGCATTTCAGCCTGCCATGACAATGATCTTAACGTGGCCATACTTAAACAAAACATACTTAAACAAAGGAACTTAAAAGAGAGAATGGAATGTGAAACTACTGAATTGTAGTATATCAAGAGATTATCACTTGTAGAGTGAATTGGGGTGTTTTTTAAAAAATAAAACGCTATGGGTTAATTGGCTTACCAATGTCAGTATTTCTGTGTTATCAACAGTGAATGAGCACTGTTAGGCTGCAATCCCCCCTCCTTGGAGGTTATAGGATACATCAGATCTCCCTCTTTGACATTTATTTATTATTATTTCTTACATTTATACCCTGCCTTTCTTTTATCCTAGAACCCAAGGTGGCATATATGTGGTTCCCAGGCAGTCTCCCATCCAAGCACTGATCAGACCCAGACATGCTTAGCTTCAGCATGGTGGTAGCCTCATTTGCATTCAGATGATAGCCTGGGCCTTTGAAGAAAGAGCTCTGACATTGGAGAGGAAGATCTCATGTTTGATCCCACCATGGAAACAATATTGATGTTGGTAGGGCCAAAAAGGTGCCATGTTAGGAGCTGTTTATAGAGACATTGTGCAAGGACCAGAAGACAGTTTGGCTCCATACACTCCCAAGCCAGGAAGAGATTTAGACAAGCTGGTACAAAGAAGGATGCAGGAACACTGCTCCACCCTCACTTGGAGAGTCATTGGGGGATGGCATGTGTCACACCAACTTCCATGAAACAGGAACACAAACTGATATATCAACAACTTCTCCTGCCCTTAAAGCCACATGTTTATGAATGAAAAGCCTTATATCAGATTCATTCCCAAGCTTGCAAGCAGCTACATTCAAAGGAATATGCAGCAAACCTTGTTGATTAAATAACTAAAACTGACAGTAGCAATAGCACCGAGACAGCAGAAGCAGTGCAAGGTTTAAAGTGCTTGTTTTGTGGCCTTGAAATTGATAGACGAGCTGACAGAATTAAGGGATAACCAGCAAAGAAAACAGTATGAATTTCTCAAAATGTAAGCTTGTTTTCTGGATGCTGAAGCTGTAGGCTGACCAATAATTCTTCCCATGGTAAAATGAAAAGGAAAAAGAAAGGGAAGATTGTACTAAGGAAATATTTATTTATGATTATGTGTTACAATTTTTTAAATTGTGTTTTTACATTTTTGTGTGTGTTTTAAAGTTTGTATATCTGATTTTAATGTTTTTAATTGCTGTAAACCGCCCAGAGAGCTTCAGCTATGCAGAGGTATATAAATATAATAAATAAATAAATGAATAAATAAATGCTGTTAAAGAGATGAACTACAGTGGGGATAGGCAATTTGGTGCCTTCCAGTTTTTGATGGACTACAACTCCCATCATTCCTGGCTGCTGGCTGGAGCATTGTGAATTGTGAATTGTGGTCCAGCGACATCTGGAGGATACTACATTGGCTACTCTTGCATTATAGTAATATAGGTGTCCTTTAGACATTAGAACAAAGGTGTGGAAGTGGATTTTCTCCATTCAGGGGTGCTCTTTAATGCCTTGCCCCTAAATGGAGACAATTCCACAGGTCCTAATCACACAATTATTTTTATTGATTTGTTTCTTGAAAACAATGCAGTGCTTACTAGAAGCCAACATGGATTTATCAAGAAGAAATGCTGCAACACTAATCTTATTTCATTTTTTGATCCGGTAACCTCCCTGGTAGACTGTGGGAATGCTGTGGACATAATATATCCTGACTTCAACAAAACTTTTGACAAAGGACCCTATGATAGTCTGATTAGCAAGCTAGCTAAATGTGGGCTGGATGGAACAACTATCAGGTGGATCCACAGTTGACTACAGAATTGTAGTCAAACAGTGCTTTTCAATGGGTCCTTCTCAAACTGGGGGGAGATGAACAGAGTACCACAGGGCTTCATCCTGGGCCCAGAGTTCTTCAACATTTTATTAGTGACTTGGATGAGGAGGTGCAGGGAATGCTTATTACGTTTGCAGATGATACAAAATTATAAGATGAGGGATATTTGGCTCAGCAATACAAGAAGAATCTTGGAATTGTTGTTGATTACAAGCAAATATGAACCAATAGTGTGTGATGTGGCTAAAAAAAGTCAAATGCTATTTTAGGCTGCATTAACAGAAATATAGTTTTCAAATTGTGTGAAGTACTAGTTCCCTTCTATTCAGCATTGGTTAGGCCTCAACTTGAATACTGCATCCAGTTCTGGCCACCGCATGTTATGAAGAATGCAGACAAACTGGAACAAGTTCAGTGGAGGGCAAGGAGGATGATCAGGGGACTTGAAACACAGCCCTATGAGGAAAGACTGAAAGAACTGGGCATGTTTCATCTTGAGAAGAGAAGACAGAGGGGAGATATGATAGTACTCTTCAAGTACTTGAGAAGTTGTCACACAGAGGAGGATCACGATCTCTTCTTGGTCATTCCAGAGTGCAGGACAAGGAATAATGGGCTCAAGTTACAGGAAGCCAGATTTCAACTGAACATCAGGAAAAACTTCCAAACTGTTAGAGTGGTACAACAATGGAACCAAGTACGTAGGGAGGTGGTGGGCTCTCCAACACTGGAGGCTTTCAAGAGGCAGCTGGACAGCCACCTGCCGGGTATGCTTTAAGCTGGATTACTGCATTGAGCAGGGAGTTGTACTCAATGGCCTTATAGGCTCCTTCCACCTCTACTATTCTATGATTTCATTTTGTTACATTTATAAAATGGGCAGAGCCACTTGCAGATATTTTTTATCACACAAACATTGTTATTGTATTTTGTTATTTTATTACATTTATATCCCACTTGTATTCTATCATGGAACCCAAGATGGCACACACATCTTTCTCCAGTTTGGTCATCCCTCTAAACCCAGTGCTTCTCAACTTCTCCACAAGGGGGTAGCCTTCATACCATACCTTAGGTGAGAATCCAGAAGGATCAGCTACAATGATTGAAGAGTGCAGCACTCCACATAGTAGTGGGCCTTTAAATATGAACTGTGGGAAGAACCCACGAAAAAGCAGTTTCCACATTGCATCTGTAACATCTACCTCAGAAAGGTTCAGATCCCAGTTGGTCAGTAGAAATGTAGTGGCAAATTCAGAAGTACAGGGTCTCTTCATGATTGTTATGGCCACACCCTCTCCCACCCCCCTTTTTGGCTGCTGGGTCGAGAACAGAGCTTGGAAGTAACTTGTTATTTTTAACAAGTTACTTGTAATTCGTTACAATTTTAAATAACGAGTGGGTAATTCCATTACATTTGGCAAGTAACGGAACAACTAGTAATTTCCCTACTTTTCAGCTGCAACTTTAACGTTTCCACGTTAGGTTGGACGTTACTTGGGGGCGGGAACAAGGGGAAGTCAGCTCCTGGCTGTGATTGGTGAACACAAGACATGTGCCTCACACTGATTGGACCTCTGTGCAGACTCTCTCTTCCCTCGTGATCTCGCAGAGCTTGGAAAAGTTACTTTTTTGAACTACAACTCCCATCAGCCCCAGCCAGCATGGCCACTGGATTGGGCTGATGGGCGTTGTAGTTCAAAAAAGTAACTTTTCCAAGCTCTGGAAGAGGTGAATAGGCAGGGCCTGCTAGCGTCTGAGAGGAAAAAATGGACGCTGGAGGAAAAAGCCAGGGCAAGGACAACGGAGGAGAAGGCAGCAGCAGAATGGTGAAGAGCTGTGGAGGTGAGTGACGATGATTTTTGTGTGTGTGTGTGTGTGTGTGTGTGTGTGCCTCTCCTTACCTCGCTGCTGCCTCCGTGGCACCTTCTGCCCCCCCACGGCCTACTTCTCTTCCTTCCCCCCCTTTTTGAACTCTCCCCCTTGTTCCCATGTATACCTGTGTGCTGTATTTATCCAGACAGAGCACTCCTGCCTTTTAAAATGCCGGCTAGCTTTTTATTGTATATTTATTTGAACTCCATCTTTCTTTTTATTTGTATTTTTGTCCTGTTTAATCACAAGACTGAATTGTATGTGGGACAAAAACTGTCTCAGTAATAATAATAATAATAATAAAAATAAAAAATCATTAGGCGTATAATAAATGGCTTAAGGCTGATTTTTTTGTTCTTGGGAGAGATGAGGTGAGAAGTAGGGTCCTTGCAGCTCCTCCTCTCAGTCCCCCAGCTCTCAAACTCATGTTCTGTGAGAAAGAGAGAGATTCCCAGTCCCAGAGAGAGACAACTCCTGTAAACCCCATTCTCTCCAACAGCATCCCCAGGCGGCATACCTGTGAAGATCACCTCTTGTTGAAAAAAATTCATTTATTGCAGCTGAATATCTGGGCAATGTAAAATTAAAATGTTTAACTGATTAATCCTCTCCCTTTCAATAAACTGATCAATTACATTTCAATTGATTTGCTTATCACTAAGACTTCAAATCTATGAGAATTTCCAGAATATAATAATTAAAAGGAGTGCAAGACAATGAAGAATTCAATACAGAAGCTCTAGGGCACACAGTTAAAAAAAATCAAGGCTGATCTTTGTTATTGTTTCATGCATTACCCGGTACAGTAACACACAAAATTACTCTAAAAACAATAAACAAGTGTCTCATATTAAAACTCATTCTTACCAATAAAAATAGGCCCCACTGATTAATCAGCTCTCCTTTTAGTTAATTAATCTGCTGAAAATTAAAGCTTGTAGCCCTAGAGTTGGGTTTTTTTTTAAAAAAAATCATTTGACCAGGAAGACAAGTACCGTTCAGTTCACATACAGTGAATTTCAGAGTTGAGATTAATCTGTTCTCATCACAGCCCAGGCTTGTGTATTTATGTGCAAGCCCTTTCTTGATGACATTGCCATGTGGTGACCAAAGCAAGGAGGAGAGAAGTCTCAGGCTGTGTGGTGCAGTCACTGCAACACAATTGCTGCCTAGAAAAGAATGTGCAGGTGCAAAAAGCAGAAGCTCAAGTAAGCTTCAATAAGATGAACAGTGCCAAAGCTGCACAGGCTGCAATAGGCAATGTTGAGGGGTTTCATCATTACTGCTTTTTAGGAAGTGAAGGTCAACCACTGTCAGTGCTGCCCTGGGCTCCTACTGCGAGGAAGGGTGGGATATATATAAATATAAATAAATATATATATATATATATATAGAAAGAAAGAAAGAAGAGATGTAAAGGGGAGTATTTCTTTAGATGTTACCCTACTTTCCATTTTTGCTTTCTATTTGCTTCTAGTCCTATTCTGTCACTCTCCAGTACACATGAAGAAGGGGCAGTGAGGGCAACTCCCAAACCTGGGTGTTGCGCCTCCAAGTTAGTTACTTAGAACTAGGTATGCCTTTCCTATCTACGATGTATTTCTATAAAAGAAATAGCTTTTCTCATTTTACTAAGTCTTAAGTCTCAGTGATCTCAGTGCAGGGTAAAAGCCTGCCACAAACACACACATTGGCACACACAAGCATCATAGACTGTTGACAATCTCTGCTAATATCTATACAAATGTACATAACATGCATCACCTGAACTCACATGATCTAGAGTTACCTTAGATCTTGCAAGATTTGCAAATGAGAAGCAATAGGGTTTTATATTAGTTCTGATTGTCTATTGGGCTATCATAGGTTATATTTTTTTTCATTTTCTATGGCAAAAACTCCAACTTCAGTGGAATTTATGTGATGTGTTCTAATCATTTGAATTTGGCTAATGAATGCTTTATTCTTTATCAGAACTTTAGCAGTAGTACTAAAATATTAATAAAAAAGAAAAGGGAAAGAAAAAATACTTTACATACATCATTCAGCTGTATTGCTAATTATAGATATAGATATAAAAGATAAACGGCATTTTGTCAAAAGTATTTTTGTCTACATTTTATACCTCATCCTTGGTTTTCCAAGCTTGGCATGGAATGCTTCTCATACAGAATTAATTTGAAATGCTGCATATTTATTATCATAATCATCATATTCAAAATAAAAAATATATGTACCGCCTTCAAGTTGATTCCAACTTATGGTGACCCTATGAATAGGGTTTTCATGAGGCTGAGAGGCAGTGACTGGCCCAAGGTCACCCAGTGAGCTTCATGGCTATGTGGGGATTTGAACCCTAGTCTCATTTTGTTCTCACAACAACCCTGTGAGATAGTAGGTTAGACTGGCCCAGTTATTCAGTGAGCAAAAATGATGCAAATAGGATCTCTTTTAATTGTGCTATTGACCTGCTTACTTCCACTCTGACTGGGGCATCTTGCAGCATGGGGAAGAGATGGGGGCACATCACAGCTGAAGTTCACCCATATAGAAGCATTATCTCTTGTTTATTACAGAGACGCCTGTTGCAGGTTTTGCTGCTGAGAGCAGCAGTCAGTTAGTGCGGCCACTTGAGTCACAGCTTGTTGATCCTGAGGAGGCAAAACTAGAAAGTGAGGTTCAGAAAGGAGGCCCTGTGCATGAGGAGGAGGAGGGCATGAAGCAGTGCCAGTTGCCCACAGCCACATCTGCAGAACAGCAAGTACCATGGTTTGGCTTTGAGAAAGCTTGTACATTTGTGAGCCAGAGTGGGAAAAATGTTGTTGTACGATGCAATTACTGCCTTCCAAGGATCAAAAATCTGAGATCAGCTGTTTCCTCCTCATCCAATGTGAAGAAACATTTTGAGGTAAGCCTTTGTCATGCTGGTCCTCAAAGAGTGTCCATTGTCTATTTATGTTTAAATTGTGAAGTTCCTCTTCCATTTTTTCTTGGATTCATGCTTTGTTCTTCTTCCTCAGAGGGCACACCCTGAGAAGCTGAGAGCAATTGAAGAAGCAATAAAGGCAAGGAGACGTGGCCTTCCTGAACCAATGCATGACACCCCTCCTCCCAAAATGCTGAAGCAGCAGCAGACAACCCTTGAGAGGTGGGGATTTGGCAGGGAGCCTGTCACCCAGAGCAATCTCGACAGGAGAATCATTGATTTCATTGTAGAGGAGACATTACCACTTCAGACTGTGGACAAACCATCATTCATTAATCTGGTTCGCATTGGACTCCTCAAAGATCTCACCATCTTATGTGCCAAGACTCTGAGAGACAGAATTGAGAAGAGAGCATGCCACATGAGAGAAACTCTTGCAAACCGAATGGGTGCTGTGGCATATATAGCAACCACTGCAGATTGTTGGACCAATGGGAAGAAGAGTTACTTTGGGGTAACAGCCCACTGGATCAACCCAACTACCCTGAAACATGAGGTCCGGACCTTGGCTTGTAAGCGTCTGAAGGGGTGCCATACATACGATGTCCTTTCAAAAGCACTGCATGATGTACATGTGCAGTACAGGATCCACAACAAAGTTATGTGCACTACTACAGACAATGGCTCCAACTTTGTGAAAGCGTTCAGAGTTTTCATGGCCAAAGAACCAGTGGAAGCTGCAGGCACCAGTGACGATGATGGTGATAACCAGGAGGAGGAGGAGGCTGAGGTGGAGTTTGTGCCTATCTGTGAGATCCTGGACACAGGACCTGAGGCAGAGGAAGAAGCTGCAGACTCAGGAGAGGATTTTGTTTTACCACCACACCAGAGATGTGCTAGCCACACCCTCAACCTTGTGGCAACACAAGACATAGAGGCCATGCTTTCTGACTCCTCCAAAAGTAGTCTTCTTGGTCCTTTCAAGAAACAGTTTCGTTCCTTGATGGGAAAGTGCAGCAAGTTGTGGTCCAAGCAGAACCAGTCAGCACAGATTGCTGAGTATATCCATGCACGATATGGTGTGTATCTGAAGGTACCGAATAAGACCAGGTGGAACTCTACCTTTGATGCGTTGAAGCAACTACATGAGCTCCTGTCAACTGTGCCACTAAAAATGCACGCCATAATGGACCGCTGCTCCTTGTCCAGGATCACAGCTGCTGAGATTGAAGTGGTACAGGAATACACAGAGATTATGGAGCCACTAGCCCAGTCCCTAGATATCCTGCAATGGGAGAACGGCATGTTCATGGGGTATTTGCTACCAACGCTCTGCAATCTGGACCGCAAGTTAGAAGGACTGGAAAACAAACCTGAGAGGTACACATACTGTTTTCAGCTGCTGAGAGGTGTGCGCGAAGCCCTAAGAAAGCGGTTTGCAGCTATCTGGGAGGACAAGAGGCTTCTTCTGGCAGCCTGCCTACACCCTCGCTTCAAACTAGATTGGCTGGAATCGTGTCAGGCCGCCACCCATACCAATCAGTAAGAACATTAGGGAAGCCCTTTGGGTGGATTACTCCAAGGGAAATGTTGTCTCAAGGGAGGCATCAGAGGGCTTAAGGTGGTAGGCAGGGGCTGGACCTTTTCTTCCTGGGGCTCCTCATCACAACCTTGGGTTGCTGCAGGTAATCCTTAAGGGTCTGCTGTGCTGCCCCATGAGTGTGGTGACTTGGTCACCTTCCTACCTTCCATGTCATCATCCACAGGCTCAGGCTGGACCCTGAACCAGGGGACATGACAAGCATCAGGAAATGAAGAGCAGATGATGGTTTCCTAACATATATGTGTTAACATATCCTCTCTCTTTCTTAGATACACAATGGAAGGCTTGTTGAAAGCTGAAATAAAGATGGGTGTACTTAATGAGGACAGTGATCAGTCTTCAGATAAAGACCAGGAAGGAGATGACTTAGAAGATGACTTCTTTAACTTTCTGCCCCAGGGCAAGAAGTCAGCAGTGGACACTGCTGAGGAGGAACTGGTGAGGTACCTGAGGTCTCCCAGCAGGGAAGTGTCATCACTCCATGGCTTTCCACGTGTGCTGCGGTGTTTCTTGCAGCACAACACAAGCATGCCTTCAAGCGCCGCAGTAGAACGCCTGTTCAGTACTGGTGGCAACGTAATGACTGTAAAAAGACATCTTGTTCTTTTGAGACATAACAGAAACATATTATAAAAGCATTTCAAGTGTAAAATTTGATTTCAAGAGTTGGGGTATCTTCATTGCTTGGGGGGATGTGAGATTCTGTTATGCCATTATGTTAATCTTACAGATAATTTTTTAAATTCTACTAACCCCTGTGTGTGTGAGTTTATTTTTAATATTGTTTTAGGCTTCTTAGATGTGCAGCAGCCAAGGCCAGCACCTTGTAGGAGTTTTTCTAAAAAAGTAACTGAAATGTAATTGTAGTGATTATTTTTGAGAAAAAGTAAAGTAATCCTTGTTAATACGTCTTCCACAATAACAGATGTCCTTAGGAGCAGAGCTTGGAAAAGTTACTTTTTAAAACTACAACTCCCATCAGCCCAATCCAGCGGCCATGCTGGCTGGGGCTGATGGGAGTTGTAGTTCAAAAAAGTAACTTTTCCAAGCTCTGCTTAGGAGCCAATCAGCATGAAAAGGGAGTACCAGCTACTGAGAAGAGTCTTAGTGGCTGACTCAATTCCTTTCACTCTGCTTGGTTCCAATCAGCAGGAAAGGACAAGGATACATGTTAGAAGACACTTCTCAGTGGCTAACACACTCCTCTTTCATGCTGATTGGCTTGTAGGATGCTAGAGACACAGGGACGCTGCTGAGACCCTGCTCCCAAAAAAGCAAGGGGTCTAAGACCCCCCTCAAGTCTCTGGATGACTACACCCCTGGTGGTCAAGGTTAATCCAATTGTGTCTGAAGTCTTATCAATGAGACACAAATTGTTCAAACTGAGGAGCAAACTCTTTATAAGGGTGCGTGTTCGCGTATGAGCTTGAACGTATACTGCAGCAGTATATACAGCATAAGACAAACGTGTATAAGAGGAAATGTTCTATAAGACACAGGTCACAAGATCTAGTTGCAAGATGAGGCACCCTGAAAACTCCCACACAAAGTGCTGCTATCTAGAGATGGATGAATTGGTTGATTTCAGTTTTTCCTTTCTTAAATCAAGTTTGCCCCATTTCTGCATCAGAGTGTAGTTTTTTTTCAAAAAAATTCTCACAAAACTGTTCATGTCCTAATAAATACATTGTTGTACACAGTTGTGCCTAATATGCACATTTGTTGCAAGCAATTCCCTTTAATATAATACATTTTGATAGGTTATTTTTGTTAACATGCCAATTTTTTGTCCACTCTTTTCCCCAATGCACAGAGCTTGGAAAAGGTTACTTTTTTGAACTACAACTCCCACCAGCCCAATCCAGTGGTCTTGGTGGCTGGGGCTGATGGGAGTTGTAGTTCAAAAAAGTAACTTTTCCAAGCTCTGCCAATGCACATATTGTTGTACACCTTTTTGGTTGAAGAAATGCACCACACATTTGGAAGAAGTGCATATACTGAAGGACAGCTGATTCAGGAAGTGCAAATTGGGTAGGTCTGAATGAATTTTTATCCCACTCCCATCCTACATATCAAATGGCAGTAGGCGGCTACTTACTAAAGCATTACACTGCAGCCACAGGTGGACCAACCATAGCTCAGTTTAAGTTTCAGCATTGCCCTGTCCCCATTTACTTTTATGCTGGGGAACAGAAGATGAAAAGCTGAAGATTATGTCTGATGAATTGTTCTCATCAATGACCTCCAAGATGGTTTTAGAATGGACAGATGGAGAAATATATGCCCCACTACCAGGGCCAGATAACAATGTTTTCCCTAAGAAGATCTAATCCTATACAAAGAGGAGGAGACTTGCTCAAGGTATACCATTGCTCAAATTAGAGCCAGGGCACACAAGACTTGTTCCCTGATGCCCTAGAGAGTGGAACCAGATTGAATAGGCTGAAGTGACAGGAGGGTACATTTTGCCTGAATGTTAGGAGAGCAGTTGGACAATGGAAACAATTACCTACGGGGTGGTGAGATCTCCCTTGCTAGAGGTCTCCAAGTAGAGGCTGGACAGCTGTCTCCTGTGGATGTTCTAGATCTGAATCTCCTGCACTGAGCAGGAAATTGGGTTAGTTGGCCTACATATCCCCCCTTCCACCCAACACTATGAAATTGTCCATTCTGTGGGTGAGTCATTTGGGATGAAAGGAAACATTAACTTTCTCCTTCCTAATTAAGTATTTTTGGGGTTCAAGTGCCTAACCCACTGGTTCCCAAACGTTTCTTCCCATGGTCCTCTTGAAAACTGCAGATGGTCTTGGGAGACTAGTTAATGATTTTTCTGCCAGTTGTCACAATTGTAATGCACTGTGCTAGATGCTGCATGGTTTTTAATTGTATTTTTATTGCTGCTTTTATGTCTTATATAGTATTTATTGTATAACAACTTGCATTTCATAGAATTCAGATAGTAATACAATAAAATACAACAGAAGAAACAAAAGAAGCAATAAAATACAATTAAAGATCAATAGGAATATTTAATGTAGACATGCCACAGACCACCTGAATGAAAGTCATGGACCACTGGTGGTCTATGGACCACAGTTTGGGAACCCCTAGCCTAAACAATGGATGAAAATTAAGCATGTGAACTTCATACCTTTAATTCTGTGATGTACAAAAAAGACCTAAAAAGATGGTCCAAAATGAATATATCATAGCTAGGCAGGGTAGCCACCATTAAAATGACAGGTCTACTGATATTCCTGGTCCTTTTTCAGGTTCTACCTATAAGAATTTCAGCTGAGATACTAAAGTGATGGCAGATGTTGATAACACCTTTTGTACATCAAGGCAAACACCCCAGATTGTGGTCCATGTTTACATATAAACATGTGAGCCAGTGTGGTCTGGGACTGCCACAACTTTGGTGGAATTATTGGGTGGTTTAGATTTACATAATATCCTGAAACTCTTGTGGGACCAAAAGGATTGTACCTGGCCTTGCAAGGAGAATGATAAAGCAGATCATTGCAGGATTAAGGCCATACCTTAATCCGATGTAAAATCTATAAAAGCTATTAATAACCCGTTTGCATTAACCAACCTTCAGATTTGGGCCAGTTGGGCTAAAAAGTTAGCTCCAACAGTATTTCTGCTGATACTGTTCAAATTTATTAAAGCCTTCTTTAATAAAGTCAGACTACAAAACATTCAGTAATTGGATGAAGTGGATCTATCCTACTTCAGGGACCTATATGACAACCAGCTATATATAACAGGGGCTCAGGTTGTGGACTCCTTCCTCCCAATGATTTATATTTCTCATAGCACACTAGTAGTCAACTTGTGGCAGCTTAGCTTTCCATAACTTAGGTTTGAAAATGTGTTATGTATTGGCACAGATGTCCCTTGACAGGAAAGGAAAAGTTGAAAATGGCAGATCCCCCAGTGCCTTTTGACACCTCTGATATTTCCTAGTTTTTAGGGGAAATGTCTAGAAAATTAATATGCAGCCTTTAAAAATATACATTGGGGGGAGGGATGCACATTGCTCATAATGCACCATGCTATTCCTGTCCTTTGGAATGAAACTCTGAGCACTGCACCGATGTTATAGCTGACTCATGTCTGCCTTGGAATATTGTTGCTACAATAAACTCCAGTTCTGCCTATCACAGGGCAAAAAAAATGTCAGAGCAATCAAGCTAAATGGGAAGCTGGTTCCATTAAGATTTATGTGAGATCCCCATTTCACAGTCAGTGGAGCACTCCCCCCCCGGTGTGAAAAGCATGAGCAAAGTGGTGCTTCAGTATATTTAATTGCTATTAGGTATTTTTAAACATCGCAGTATGAATCCTGTCCTTTCATTGCTATATAATAGGACGTGTAAGCTCTGTAAGGCATGTCTGATTTGGCTGTAACATATTTTTGGCAAGAAAAAAGTGATAATTGCAATTTTTTTGTAAGCTTCTACCCTCAGATGCATATTAACTGCATGCAAAGTTTGAGTTCTATATCTTTAGCTCACTGTTTATCTCAGCATGCTCAGGAGACCCCCATGATACCTCCAACTTGGCTTCTGTCCTGTTGGCACTCACTACCTGAGTTCAGTACTGGAGAAGGTGATTCTAGGCTTCCACAAGGTACTTATGACTGGATTATTATTAATCCTAAGAATCATGTATTTAACACTGTATTTTATATTGTTGTGACCCAACCTGGGACCTTCTGGTGAAGGGTGGTGATGGTAATCATCATCATCATCCATATTCAAAACTACAAGGGCATATACCAATGTAATTCTAACCTTCTGATTACAAGGGATGATAGCGATAGCTGGCATTTCATAGAGGACCAAATCCACAGCTAGTGGCAGAATGCTGTAAGAAAAGTAAGCATGTCTTAACAGAGATCCTACATAAATGGATAGTTTAAGAATATGTCTATTTAACCAGCCCTTCTGTGGCTCATTTCACATATTAAACAACAGCAAACTTGATATTGTGTCACCAGGTAGATTTCTGCTGTGGTTCTCCTTTGCTGGAAGCAGATGAGAGTCAGTGTGGTGTAGGGCTTACAATGTTGGATTAAACCCATGAGACCAGGGTTCCAATCCCTAGTCAGATATGAAACTTACTGGGTGACCATCTGCCAGCCATTCTCTGTCAGCCCAACTTACCTCACAGAGTTGTTGTGAGGATAAAAAGGGATGGCTATCTATGAGACCCTGAGCTCCGTAGAGAAAAGGTGGGGTATAATTGTAACAGCACCTGCTCTAGTTGGAATATCTCCTCTCCACCCCCTTCTTGGTCATTCTGCCACCAACTATCCTGTGGGAAGGAACTTGATGACTTTAAATATCAATATTGCTTTGTGAGTGTCTGTGATCACATTCACATAATACATTTATTCCATTATCATTCCACCTTAAACAGTCATGGCTTCCCCCAAAGAATCCTGGTTAGTGTAGTTTGTGAAGGGTGCTGAGAGTTGTTGTTTGTTGTTATGTGCCTTCAAGTCGATTAAGACTTATGGCAACCCTATGAATCAGTGACCTCCAATAGCATCTGTCATGAACCACCCTATTCAGATCTTGTAAGTTCAGGTCTGTGGCTTCCTTTATGGAATCAATCCATCTTTTGTTTGGTTTAATAGTCAGCTCTTCTTCCCAGAGAACTCTGGGAACTGGAGCTCTGTGAGGGAAATAGGGGTCTCCTAACAACTCTCAGCACTTTTCACAAACTACACTTCCCAGAATTCTTTCAGGGCAAGCCGTGCCTGTTTAAAGTGGAATAATTATGGAATAAATGTATGGTTTGAATGTGACCACACACACACACAGAGCGAGAGCGAGCGAGCACGCGCAATAATGATATATTAAAAAGTCATCAGGTTCCTTCCCACAGGACAGTAATGCATGCTTGTATGTTATTTTCACTGGTATATCCAGTCTCATGCACACTTTCTCCTAATATATGCATTTTTGTAAACATTGGTTGAAGAACTGCATCACAAAATTTGGACAAGCAAATTTTGAAGGAGGGCTGTGTTTTAGTTCTCATATTGTTCAGAAAAGTGTGAATATGATAGATTTAGTTTTAAATGTGAACTGAGTCAAATTTCTTCCCAGTCCCTATTTGTAAGCCACCTTAAAAAGATTTGCAAGACCAGGATAGAAAGGAGTCCGGAGCAAGGTGGAACTGGGGCTATGGCCTCTCATATGGTAGAGGCCCAGTTCAGGAATAAATGTGCCACACAAATTTGCCACTGATTCTAGACTCAACCAAGAGCAACAGCCAGTCGGGTTCCCAGATGAGTGGATTTGTATGACACATTCATCTGTGCACAGTGGTGGCTTGTGCCCACTAGACTTGATACAGCTGCTACGAGATCACTAGTGCATGGCCAATAAGCAGTCACAGGGTTGTGGCAGATTGTTCAGGTTTTCTCCCCGTCTTCCTCCCTTGCAAAGCTACTGTGGACACTTAAGCTTTTCAGTTTTACAAAGAGATAGTGCCTAAATAAACTGAAAAAGTGTCTTGCTTTGGTTCAGAAAGGGTCTCTGCTGTCATAATTTCTAATGTAGGTTCATGCCAAAGGAGCTGTACATTACTCAGAAGTAACCCCCGCTGAATTCCATGGGGTTTGCTCCTTGATAAGTATATACAGGATTGCAGCCACACAAGGGGCCACACAGGATTGTTAACAAGGAACCCCATAAATGTCCAGACCTATAGGAAAAAGTTATTCTCCTGCCCAACCTGTTCACTTCTACGTCTTCCCCCAGAATGAAATGAAATAAAGTCTGAATCACACAAACTCCATGTGGAAGCAGGGGCTCTGCATGCACTCAAACCCCAGCAGCATCTCCAGGTGATGGGCCCTCACCACGGCCTCCACAACCTCCAGGTCTTTCAGCTGGAGGTCATTCATGGGATCCAGGAAAGGAAGGGCTTTGGGAGAGCACTCAACCAGGCACAGCAGCATCTGGGTTGCTGTGGCTGCCTATGGAGTGATATTAAGTAGACTAGAACCTGGGAGACTGGGACTGCTTTCAGACATGGGATTTTTTGCATTAATTTAATGGATTAAAATGGTAGTGCTTCTGTCCCAATTTCTAACTTTCACACTGCAGAACCTGTTGCATTAAGAAACAGTTTTTTCAGCCAATATACTCATGCAAATGTCTTTCACACGGCTGCAAAGAACAACATCTCATTTTATTCCCTCACCTGTTATACACATGTGCACTGTAGTTCCCCATGATGTAGGAGGTCTAAGATCTCATCCCATTGCCATGCAACCCCTCTCTCTATGCCGGAATACTGGTACAATTTTTGTCAGGCAAAAAAAAGAGAGAGAGCACCTAAAGGGCAGGAACGTACTGCATGCTAGGATGCCTGTTACGTGAGTGATTGCAGCTACTGAAAAATTCCTGTGATTTTCTGGGTTCCCAAGCTTGCAAACAGATTGTTTTTGGTATCATTTATCAAAAAAAAATTGCACCAAATTTACACTATATTCCACTAGAATTTTAGAACTAGTTTGTACATTGTGTGAAAGATCAAATAAAATGCACATATTGCCTTGTAAGAAATTGTCAGAATAACGGAATAAAGTGTAGTGTGAAAACAGCCCAGGTTTAAAATCAGCCATAAAACTCACTGTGTGACCTTGGGCCAGTCACTGTCTCTCAGCCTAACCTACTTCACAGGATTGCTGTGAGGATAACATGGGGAAAAGGAGACCCATGAATGCCACCTTGAGCTGCTTGGAGGAAAGGTGGAATGGATATAAACATAATACTGATACATAAGGAATAAACTGTGTGATGGTCTGCTGGAGTGGGATGTGCAGGCAGGTGAAGTCTATGATCTCGTACTACATACAGGCTCTGCACACTGAGTTCTCCTCTGAACCATCCTACTTTTTAAAATAGCATTTTAAGTTTGTCAAAGTGTTTAGTAGTCTTTTTATCATCACAACAACGCTGTAACAACAAAAAGAACAGCACTAGCACCACAGGAGCTTCTGGGGGCTAAAGTCTACTTCATCAGATGCAACATTGTTGGTAATCCATGAAAGTTTATGGAATAGTATGTTTGCTAGTCACTATAGTGCAGCTTTGAGTGTAGCCTCCACTCACAGACTTGAGCAGAGGAGATATGATTAGGAGCTATAAGCCTCAGAAATAAATGGCATGAGCATGCACAGGGTACACCTGCCTCGCAAATGAGGAAACACTGTTTGTATTTAATAAGAATCGTTGCATAAACAGTACATCTTATGAACAACACAGTTGAAGAGCCTGCTGGATCAGGCCAAAGTCCCATCTAGTGCACAATCCTGCTCTCATAGTAGCCAGACAAACAAACATACACAGACAGCATTAGATGTAGCAAAGACTTCATGGAAAAGGTGGCTTTAAAAGGCAATATGCAGGAGCAGCAATTTGCATTTCTGCAGCAATTTGCACTTATTGTTTAAAACATACTCATGGAAATTCTCCAGCATTGCAGTGGGAATTTCTCCTAATAAACACATTTTCATGCAGATATTCATTTTGTGCACACATCCCCCTAATATATGCATTTCTGTAAACGTTGCTTGGTTGGTGAACTACAATTCAATTAAGTGCGACTTTCAAAGGACGGCTGTGTTTCCGTACTCATATTATTTCAGAGAGTGCGGATTTGATAGATTCGGCTTGAAATGCAATCTGAATCAAATCCCCCCCCATCCCTACATCAAAGGTGATAAGAAAAGTAATATCATGGGTGGGTTCAAGGCTATAATGCTACCCGTCTTTTCAAATGTTATGCATCATTACTGGATCAGGCTGTTTAGCCCCAAGTGGCACCACTGTGGAGCTGTAAGTTTTATTATTTTACATGCTAGAGAGCTTTATTCAATATAGGTCAGCATCAACATGGCTAGCTCTACTGCATAGGGGGATTAGAGCTGGAAGGTATATGGCAACTTAGTAAATATGATGCTATCTTTTAATTTAACTGTCGATACTAAGAATTTTCTCTGCGCATTCTGTTATGTGCTTTTTCTCACCATCCCAAGGAGACTAGCAAGCTCTGAATGCAAGCTCTCAGAGAACACATTTTATTTATGAAGAGCTATCGGAAGAGGACTATATTGTAGAATAGGGCATTCTCTTCAGCTATAGGAGTGATAAGATAGTTCACCCCAGGCTGTGGATTTTGCAAGTTGAAACTTCAAGAGTGCTGAATTTGCATTTTTGTTGGTACTAAAGCAGGGATGGGCAGCTGGAAGCCCCAACAAATCTGGCCCCATAAACAGTACCAGCTGCTGACTCAGAGGAATGAGTGTAGTGAGGAGGACAATGTGACTTACTAGTCTTCTTATGTGATTGCAGTTCTGTGGTCCACCATAAATCATTTTATAAATAGATAAAATAAGTAGATATTGCCCATGTATGCCTCGCCTCTATAGGAATTCAGGAGGGCTATGGGGGACTTGGTCCATCACTGACCATCCTATCTTCAAAATGGTCCACCTCTTGTAATACAAGTTGATGATGATGGTGCTGAAGCAAGATTATGGAGGATTCTTCCTGAGAGTCCAGAGAAACAACAGATGAGATTATATAAGAGTAGTAGCCTATAATAGGGGGTGGGGGAGAAGCGCTTATCCCACATCTGGGTCTAACGGGACTTGGCTTCCTTACCTCCAGATCATCCTTTGTAGACCCTTTCTACCCTCACCCATGGGAATTAATGAATTGAAGCCTCATAGACACCTGGTTAAGAGGCTGCTGGGGCAGATTTAGAGGTTGGGGAGCCCAACTCCCCTCTTCTACTCTGTAAATTTGCCCTTGCAACATATTTTCTACTGTCCTCTCCCCTCCCTAGAACTAAATGCCAGAGAATGTGGGGCATTGTCCTCCATCTCAACTATTATTTGAGCTATGAGCTATGGGTCATGCTTAAAACCTGTCTCAGTTTTGAGGCCCTGGCCTGAAGTAAGCTTATTCCTGAGCCTGGCTTGGGCAATCTTCTACAACATCCCTACAAAGTATTAAACTGTTCTGTTGGCTCACTGAGTATGTGACAAGGTGTTAATTGGTTAACCAGTGAAGGCCTGCATGGAATACCTGCCCTAAAGTCCATTGTTCCCTTCCTTTAACCTTTGTCTTATGCTTAGGCCTTTGGTGTTCAAAATAACATATGCAAGACAGACAAATCATATCCAGTCTTGGATTCCATTGGCACCTTTATATCTTATTGTTGATGTTTCACCATATAAAAGTGTTTGTGGCATTACAATCAATAATTATTGCTGTGTGTCAGAAAGTGAAGTCTGTGTTCAGAGATTTCCAATGCTCCATTGACGTTCAAGGACACAAAAAGAACACTCTATAGAACGGAGAACTGTCTCCCTACTGATTGGGTTTCCTGAGGCTATTTCTGAAGAGTAAGAGGTCTGTCTATTTTTGACTACAAGGAAATGATAATTAAATACAGAAAATGTGCAAAATTACATGGAGACTGCTTCCTACTGGGGTTGTGATTTATACTCTCTCTTAACAAAGGAGTTATTTTTATCTTGCCTTTCAATGAACTGAGTTACGTTTTACTGTTTGATTCTTCTATACCGTTCACCTTGGATTTCCTGATTACAAAGATCTTTGAATAACTTGTTGCTAATTTCATACTGCAGCTTGTTGTTTATAGGCATAGCCACTAATTGTGTATCTCCCTATATCCTGAGCCCTATATGGGGCTTTTCTGCTGGAGCAGGCCATTTACGTCTCATAGACTTCAACTAGGCAGTCATGAAGGTCACTGGGTGACCATCTTTCAGGCACTGATTTGTGGTTGTCTCAGAGATTCCAACAGGAAGAGAAACACATGATAAGCTCTCTTTACTGTAGGTTATTCACATTTGTGTGTTGCACATTCTGCCAGCAAATCTGCATTATACATCTGAGCGTATTCAATAAACACATTCTGTGGTGTATAACAGTGGTGGAACCCTGGGGCTATGGATCACATCCACCACTTGGTCCTCTCTGAACTGAACTTTTGTCACATTCACTGATGTTCATAGATAACACTACTGGTTCCACAAACATCTGGTTCTACCTAGCATATCGTTCTTAGAGCAGGGCTCAGAGGAGCATTGAGGTGATTGTGAGACATCCTATTGGGGAGCAACAAGGGCGGACCTTTTCTTGGTTAGTGAACGATCTTATGGAGAGGGCCTATAGCTCAGTGCTAGAACACTTCCTTGTATTAATGTCCCAGATTTAATCCCCCTGGTATTTCCAGTAAAACAATCTTCGGCAGGATTGAGAAAGTCTCCCATTGTAGCAGACAGTACTAGGTGAGAGGGGCCACTGTGTTGGCTCACTAAAAGTAGCTTCATCTGTTCCATATATACAGATCTTAGAACTAGGGATGGATCAGTCTGTTTCTGACCTGTGTCACCCTCACATGTGCTCATCCGTAAGTTTGTTCTTTCCTGCTTTCGCATCATTCTGCAATTAAAAAAAAAAAATTTCACTCGAACATTTTGTTTAAATATAAATACATAGTTTTTAACATGTTTTCTCATGTAATACATTTCTTTAAATATATTTAGAGATGACTTTACATACACATTTTTGAGCCAGCAACTTCATCACAAAATCCAGAGAACTGTGAAAAGGATAACTACATTCTGATCAGCATGTTACTCCAGGAGGAATGGGTCAGGCCTTTTTGTATTAGAATTCACAAAAATCTTAGTCCTCAAGCAACCCTTCTTAGATCTTAGATTTGCAGTACATGCTCCTGTTTTCTACTGTACCTTTCAATAATTGTACAAAGACAGTATTTTCCACTCCTGTCTGAAAAGTACCCCATCTCTGTTCCCTCTTCTATACATCTTTTAAAGCATCTTTTTAAATCAGGGATGGGCAATCTCCGACCCCGGGTCTGAATTCAGCTTCCCAAGCCTCTCTGTCTGGCTCTCAGGACTCTCCCCAGGTCACAGCCACAACTCGTCCGGCTCTGCTTCACACCCTCTTGGAGTGTTTTTGCTTGGCTGGAACATCTCCTTGAACTCTAACAACTTGCTTGCATGGATGGAGGTTAGAGAGGAGTGTGTGTGTAGAAAGTAGCCTGCTATTCAAAGGTGAAATTTTTGTCTCCAGTCCCACTCACCTGCATGTGGCCCTCAGAAGGTTGCCCTGAAGAGAATGCGGCCCTTGGGCTGAAAAAAATGCTTCCCACCTCTGTTTTAAAGTTACAACAACCCTGTTCCCTTTTGGATCTGGTCACTTACTGCTCACTAAACATTATCTCCTTGCTGATCCAGGGAAGGCTTTCAATGAGGTTCCCATTTCATCCTCTCTGAAGTTCATTTCAAGTGACTGTATACATCAACTACTTTTAGTTCTCACTTAATATTAATATACTTTTATACATTTGGGGCTTGAAGCATTTTTTGATGTCAGGACAGCTATTGTACTATTTGGTAAATGCTTTTCTCATTGCCCATTTTGTATTTCCTCTGCAAATTATGCTCCCATGTTATACTTTTGCAGGTCAATGTGACCCATTTTGTAGACAATAAACCATCAGAGTTAATAAGCAGAAGGCCTGAAGATTCTGGAAAGCCCATGGAGGCAGATTGACATGCCAAGAAAAAATGTTCACTTTGACCACATACTTAGTTGAGCCATCTCTGTGAAAGGAAAGTTACTGCTATTGAAAGGCAGATCAGTTTGATTCAGTTTCAAAAACATCAGACTAGATTTTAATGTTAAGTGAAGCTTGCTCAAGGAATGGCAGTGCCATCATCCTATTCATATTATACTGGGCTACAGATCATTATTCCTTACATTAAATGTAGCCAAGATGTGCGGAACCTTTGGCCCTCCAGATGCTGCTGAACTACAGCTTCTATTAACCCTGGCCATTGGCTGTGCTTGCTGTGCTGATGAAAGTTGTAGTTCAGCAACATTTGGATGGTCAAAGGTTCTCCACACCTGATGTAGTCCAAAGTAAAAAGGAGACATGTCTTTTTTATAATTATATTCATTCACTCATCAATAAATACGACTGCTTCCCTACCTTTCATTGTAAGGTCCCAGGGCAGGTTACACCAATATAATCATACACTACAAAACAAGCAAGACAGTTAATCTTCCTATATACATAAAATTCTAAGGTTGTCGTCATGCAGCTGCACTTTGCTTGGCTGCCAACAGGTGGCTCTGCAAACTACTATGTGATGACAGAGTTCCAAGACAAGCTGAACCAGCATAGGAGAGAGACAGAGATAGAGGGAGGCAGGAAGGAGAAAAGGGTGGGGATGGGTAGCTTTGGCATGGGGTAAAGAGAGGGGGTGGCAGCTTTGGTAAGGGGTAAAGGCAGCAGTGTGTGGTGAGGAACATTGGTGGAGTTGGTGAGCAAGGTACAATTTTAAAAAACAAGTAAAACAATTCCAAATTTTTTTTCAAACAGCACACCATAGATTAAACAAAACAGAGGTGGCTCACACTAAATACCTTAACTGTCAAAGGCCAGGGTAAAGAGGTGCATCTTCAGAATATAATGGAAGCTATATAAAAAAAACACAAGATGCACCTCTATGTGTTGATACATGTAGAAGTCCAAAAACTGGTTGATTGCCTGCCCTGGATGGACTTGCACTTCCTCTGAAGGAGCAGGCATGCAGCCTAGGGGATGGTTCTGGATACAGCTTTGCCGTTGGAGGGCTAGGTGGCTTCAGCGTCTAGGAGTGCATTTTACCAACTTCAGCTGGTACAACAGTTGAGATTGTTCCTTGACCAGGATAGCTTGACCATAGTAGTTCAGGCACTAGTACCTTCAAGACTGGATTACGGCAATTCACTCCATGTGGGGCTTCCCTTGTGGTTGATCCAGAATGCTGCAGTACAATTGCTGATAGGAGTTAGATTATGTTAGCATATTATGAATGTGCTCACAGATTTGTACTGGCTGGTAACTATTTATTACCAGGCTAAATTCAAGGCTTATTCTGTTGGTATATAAATCCCTTAATAGCTTGGGACCAGTTTTCTTAAAGGATTGCCTTGCCCCATATATACATATTTGATTGCTTTGATCTGTAGATCTTGCACTTTTACAAGTATTGCATAATGACCATTCTGCATTTGTAAGAAGCTGATTCTTTAGTATGGCAGTACCTTTGCTTTGGAACTCCCTGTCTATTGATATTAGGCAGGCACCCTAACTCTATCATTTTAGATTTCTGTTGAAAACCTTTCTGTTTTCCAAATATATAATTTAGTTACCTATATTTGTTATGTTTTTGTTGATTTTTTTCTGTTTTAATGTTGATGGATATTTGGGTTTTAAAAATTGGTTTGTTGGATTTTAGCTATGTTTTATCTACAGTTTCATTTGGAAAGTTGGTTGATCAAGTGGTTTACAAATCTTGTCAATAAATAAATAAGAAATCAATAAATAATAGAAGCACCCCCTGTATTCCCTGCCTATGAAAATCCTCAGACTTCTACTTACCTGAACAGAAGGAGAGCAACTGGAACTACTCACACACCTGGCCCTCATCTGCACTATACATTTAAAGCAGTATCATACCACTTTAAAAAGCCACAGCTTCCCCCCAAAAATCCCGGAAACTGTAGTTTGTTAAGGGTGCTGAGAGTTGTTAGGACATCCCTGTTCCCCTCACAGAGCTACAATTGTCAAAGTGCACTGGGAAGAGGGATTTATTATAAAACCACTCTGGAAATTGTAGCTCTGTGTATGTGTGCGTAATAAATGAAGATAGTAATCATCACTGCAGAATGTGAACCATTTCTGGAGATTTCTCAGTGATGTTGATGGCGAGCCAAAATAAGACATAAAGAAGTTCAAAGTGAAACAAGAAAGAAGTAACAACCTTGCAAGCACTTTCTTTTTCACCCTCTCTTAAGGTTTTGTGCCTGAAGCAATTCATTTTAATTATTAAATAGGGACACTGTGTCCTGTTTTAGAAATCTGAAATGTTGTTGAGTCTTACTTTTAATCCTTCCACAGTGAATGTGAATAAAAGTGAAACAGTTGCACATGTCAAAACCCAGAATTTGGCCTATGGATCCTAGCATAGCTGTGAAACAAAAGAAAACAAAGTGATTTAAAGAATCAGGGTTGTAGCCAATACTGTTGTTCCACTTGTGGAACACATGTCTGCTTGCGCAATGGGACCTCCTATTCCTCTCCCCTCCCCTATGCAAAGGAAGGAGATAAAAAACCTTTTACTCCCTTCTTTTCATACTTGCCAGTCTGGGTAGGCCAGTAATACCCAAAACTCTCAAGTACCTGCCCCCATACGATACCCCTTATGTACCCTCTGTCCCAAATAGAAGTGCTTCCCAGGGACCCAAGACAAAACAACATAGAATCCAGCTTTTCTCTGTCAAACCTCAACTTATACATATAAGTACAGTGACACCAAAGTGGTTCTCAGCACATGACAAGAAAATTCCCTGTGAATTTGGCAGACACACACACACTAAACACCAATTTTTAAGAAATTTATTAAGGAAAAAAGGAAGGGAGGAGGAGGAAGAATCTATCCTATTATAGCTACTTGCAAACTGACGTCCAGTCTCCTCTCATGTAATGTAGTGCATAGATGGTCAAGCTGAGGGACTTTGAGGGAAAAAGGACTGTTTGGCAACAGTCATCTTTTAAAGAGTTTCTGACCCATGTGGGCTTGATTGGCAGGTGGCTGTAGCCAGCCAATCACAAGTCAGTCACATCCCTCAGGGAGGTGGTTTGACACTTTTTGAAAGTTGGGAGATGGGCTATCACAGTGTTAACTATTGCCACATTTTTTCATCTCCCTTCCAGACAGAACCAATTCTGTACTTTGTGTATTCAAAGGGAGGTATGACTTCTTCTCAAAGGCAGAATAGAGAGCAAAAGATTCTGAGCCCAGGCTACCCCCTGCACGCACACTCCCAGCACCTTCAGATTGGGGATCCTCCAGAGCAGATTTTGCGGCTGTGCAGGAAGTCGAGAGGTAGAACTGTGTGAACAGTTTCTAGCTCTACTGTCCAGAGTGTATCAGCAGAAGATGGCAGGTTTCTTTGCATCTGACTGAATATCCCTTCCTATAAAAACAGCTGCATACAAAAAGCTAGATTTCTGAAAAGTTCTAGCCTAGTTGTTTTCTCTGACATGCTATGTGGAGAGGTTATATCGTTCAAGCACTATACAAATTTTGTTAAATAAATAAAATAAAATATGGATGAACATTTATTCATGTGAGCTTTCACCTGTAGTGTAAAGCCAGGATGGGAAAGTAGTTTTATTTATTGATTTAGTTACTGGATTTATATCCCACCCTTCCTCCCAGCAGGAGCCCATTGAGGGTCACATTCTTCAAGAGTAATCTGTTGGGCGGCTGCATATCAATGGTGGGCAGGGCCAGAGCCAGTAGTGGGTGAAGCTAGTGCCAAAAGTGGGTGGGGAACTACTTTTTCTCTCTCTCTTTCTGCCACCCCATTTTTTCTCATTCTCTGTCACCCCTTTTCCATTCCCACTTCTTGCCACCCACACGGAATTTGACTGAAGCTGTGTCCGCAGGTCTAAAGTGGTCTAAAGTGATATACAGGTTGCTTCAGTGAGAACAGTTGTAAAAAACAACACGTCATTGTATTTATTATGTAATGCATCTATATCCCACCTTTCTTCCATCATGGAACTGACGGACAGTGTCCATGCGGTTTCCAGTCTCCCATCCCAGCATTGACTAGAGTAAGTGGGAATTTTGTATCATATTATTTATGCAAGCTATCCTAGAAGTGCATTTCCCTGACTTCAGAAAGCTAGAACCACTCAATTACATCACCTTATGAACTTTCCTCTTTAGCAGTATAACATTATATAATCCGTTGCCTAATGCTATAATAATCTAAGAGTCGACTCTATAAGAGAACGGTGCTATAATCATATTAGAGTGTTTTCTATTAAGTGAAAACAAGGACTAATTGTAACATGATACTAATTCAATATGATGGAAATCAGGTAACAAAAATAATTTTCAAATTGTATTTGTGCAGACTTGTGACATACTTCATATGACACTCAACAGGTCTGGTAGCATGTTTACATTGCCTGCTTATCAGTACTTAATGCATACAGACAGTTTCTGATGCTTATTTAATCAATGTATGATCAACATCTCAGAAGATGCTCTCAATTGCTTTAGGTAAATCTGTGTTGCACATGATATTATTATTGTGAATAATAAAGCACATAAATAGCATATGATTCATAGTAAGACAATACAATTTTGTACAAATAATTTTCAAAACAATCTGTCAATCATACGTTTTCAGTTTTAACAATGCTATATTTCTGCCTTTTGTTTCTGCTTTCTTTAACTTTGTTTCGATACCTTGAAAGTAATGGGTTTGGAAACCAGTGTAAAAACAGGTGAAACGAAATGAACCCATAAACTGCTAAGTTCTGTATGTCAGTGTGTAATCATGTGTCTTACATGGAACATAATGATTTGTTATTAGCATGCATTTAATATGTTTACATCCAATCTTTCCTCCATGAATCCCAAGGCAGCTTCAGCAAAGTTGATGTATCCTCTGCATTCATACCCTGTTCTGGGGTATGAATGAAGGCTACATTTTCACAGTTCCATTATATCTTTTGTACCAATGTAGTACAGATTGTTTTGCTGGATCCACATGCTGAGTAGATGTTGAAGTGCCATTTTAGACCCATGAGGGCTTCTTTCACATCTTCTACTATAGTCCTCACTCTCAAGGAGTCCGGCACATATTATGCATTTCAGATATGTTTCTCCACTGTGGGCCAAAATACATGCAAAGGACCATTTAATCTTCTGCCCATGCATATGAATAATAACAAATGTTTTGGCAGAGCCATCCCCTTACGTCACATATTAGCTGCTCACTCTAGCCCAGAGGTAGCCAATGTGGTTCTTGCCTGATATATGAAGGTGGGAATGGCTTGCCTGAAACAGTCTCATGGATTAGGCCTATGAGCCACACATTCCTCACCCTTGCCCAAGGTGGAGGAATTGAAGGAGCCATTAGCTTGTATCTCAGAGTGTGTGGCTCCTGCATCAGCTCAGCTCCATTTGGCTCCTCTTCTCCCTGAACTGCTTTGATTCAAGCTGGTAATTCTAAGAATTTAATAACTTTAAGAGCAGGTGCCTGGGTTTGCTTATTTTCCTTTTCCCACTTCATCCCTTTTTCTTTTGTGCCAGTCCTTTTAGGTAGTAAGCATGCAGTCAGAGTCTGTCTTGTTTTTTATTTTTCTAATGTTAGGGATGGAAGGATCAGCCTATTTATGGTCTATGTCAGTTTCATAAGTATTTATCCGTAAGTGTTCAATCTCATTTTGACATTAATCTGCATTTGTTTTTACAAAAATCTGTATTTAAATACACATTTTATCTGAATATGCATGTTTCTAAGCATGTTTTATCCTAAAATACAGAAATTTAATGCATTTCAATGTTTTTGAGCCAAGAACCATATAGCCAAATTCATACAAAGGTAAAATCCAAAAGGTAAGTATGTTCCAATCTGTGAATTAGTCTGGGAGGTGTGAATTAGGCCAGTTTGCTTTTGAAAACCAAACAAAATCATCCAAACAAATCACAGAGCCAGTGTGGTATAGTGGTTAGAGTGTTGGACTGGGACTTGGGAGACCAGAGTTCAAATCCTAATTAGGCCATGAAGCTTACTCCAGTCTCAAGTTCAGTTCTTCATATTTCCACATTTCTTTATGAATTGTTTTGTAAGTCCTTATGGAAATTCATCAGCATGTTAGTGCAAATTTCTCCTAAGGTACACATATGTGCATGCAATTTTGCCTAACATATCCATTTTTGCAAAGCAATGTTCCCTAGTATAATGCATCTTGGTATGTATGTATGTATGTATGTATGTATGTATGTATGTATGTATGTATGTATTTATTTATTTATTTATTTATTTATTTATGCTACTTTCACTAATATAAGGGATTTTTGTATACTTTATTCTGGTATATGCATTTCTGTACACATTACTTAGCTGGAGAACTGCATTGCCAAACATGGAGAAGTGCAAATTTTGAAGGATGGCTAAGCTTTGGTTTGTGTATTGTTTCAGAGAGTACAAATTAGGTAGATTTGCCTTGAGATGTGAACTGAATTGAAATTCTCCCCATCCCCATCCCCATCCCCACCCCTAGCTGGAAAAAAGGGAGAGCTTAGCTTTGAATGTATTGTTTTCCTTTGCTAGGCTCGCTAAGGATGAAAAGAATCCCAGATTTCCTTCGTAAGGAAATAAGGGACTCACCAGGTCTCCCCTAAAATGAAAGGTGGTACACATGGAGCGCTAAAAGAACTCTGTAGTGTTGCTGCTTCTTCCCCCCTCCCCATTAGTTTTTGGACTTGTCTAATCAGGACACTGTGTGATGTTCCTATATTAATGTATATATGGTAAGTGTTGGTTGTTTAGAAGATACATGGTAAGTGGAGTGAAAGAGGGGGAGTGAATGGGCAGTAGAATGCGAGATGATTGGCTGAGTGTTTAAAATGGCTGAATGTATAAAAGGAAGAGTGAGAGTGGAATCTGGGGGGGGGAGAAGAGAACTGAGTGGGTTGCTTGGTGGGGTTTAGAGAGTTGTTTGCCAGGAGGGAGGTGGAGTTCGGATTAGTATTGAGTAAAACCATATGCTTATGTGCCTTAAGAAGAAATCTTGTTAATCTTGTTAGCTTTGTTATCTGTAATAAATACTTAATTTGGTTTACCAAAGGCCTGATCCTTGGCTGGGGTTTCACAGACCAGAAGGGAGGGTAAGGTAATGACCAAGGCTGAAGGGGAACTGTAACAAATGGTGGCAGCGGTGAAGAGAATAACAATACCAGTATTCAGAGTCTCTGGGAATACTAGTATTGGGACGTTACTGGTGGTTGCCTAGCAGGGGGATCTGTTGAGATCTGTGCTAGAGCGGGGAGAGAAATCATAAGAGAGAGCGGTCCGGACTGGTGGAGTCCCTGGTGGTGCCTAGTGACAGGCAGTAACCACGAGCAGGTAGGAACCTGACAGGGAGAGCCAGGGAAGGACGCCTCACATGTGGTGGCAGTAGCGGTGGGATACAAACAACAGATATCCAGATACGAACCAAAAAGAGAGTCCCAAAGACATGTGGTGACAAAGGAGACTACGTCACAGGTGTTGGCTGTAGCAGTGAGATACGAATACTAGACAATCCCTAATAGTTGTGTGGCAAACAGAAATAACAAAACAAGATTACTTGTGAGAGTGACTGGCAAAGAGTGTGTGGCAAAGAGTGAGTGAACTCAAACACCATGGCTGAATACATAAAAATGAAAAGAGAGGAGCTGGTGGAGAAGTGCATAACATTCAATTTACCTCACGAGGGTAAAGGGGTAGATGAATTGAGGGTAGCACTTATAGGATTTGCAACTGCCCAGCAAAAACAACCTGTCAGGGAAGAGATCCCAGAAGGATACTTAAGCAATCCCGCTTATATAGAGTATTTGAGAGAAAAGTTGAGGATGGAAACTGAGAAAATGAGGATGGAAGCTGATGGGAAGGAAAAACAGAGAGAGTTGGAAGCTGAGAGATTGAGGAGGGAGGCTGAGGAAAAAGACAAGCAGAGGGTCTTTGAAACAGCAGAAAAAGAAAAACAGAGGGAGTTGGAAATTGAGAGAATGAGATTGGGATTTGAGGAGAGGGAGAAGCAACGAGCAGTGGATGCCAAATTACAAGTAGAAAAGTTAAAATTTGAAAGAGAGAAGTTTCATTCTGATGAAACAAGAAAGGACAGAGATGGAGCAAAAATAAAAATTACTCCAAAGGACTTTGCTGTCTATGAGCCTGATCAAGATCCTCAAATTTACCTCAGCACCTTTGAAAAAGCAGCTCAGTTGTGGGGGCTACCTGAAGATAAATACATGCAGTATTTATCAAACCTGATTAAAGGGGAATTGGCTGAGGTATACCAATATTTCCCCTCAGACAGGCCCGTCACCTATGCTGAATTCAAAGAAGCAGTGTTTAAAAGATTCAGACTGGGGCCTGATTATTTTAGAAAGCTTTTCAGAAACTGCCAGATACAGACAGGGAGGTCTTTCGTGGAGCTGGGGGCAAAACTGATGGATATATTTGGGAAATGGCTGACAAGTGCAAAAGCTCAGTCTGTGGAGGTGAAAAACCTCATGATATTGGATCAATTATACCATCAGTTACCACCAGAAATAAGGCTCCTGGTCAAAGACCGTTCCCCTACATCGGTGCAGGAGGCCACAGAGATGGCGGATCACTTCGCCTCCAACAGAACTGGCTGGGTGGGGAAAACATCAAGAGATTTTAAACCCAGACCATATAATGCTGGCAGAAGGGATGTGGTACCACAGCGAGTGAGTCCTCCAATAAAATCTGAAGGGCACAGGACACCCCAGAGTGGATCTGTGTACCCTAAAAGTGAGGAGAAATTATGCTACAAATGTGGTAGACTGGGGCACCTACGTTTTCAATGTGAGGTTGCCAACCCCATTAGTAATCCTGCTCAGACAAGGGCAGTGAAAACAGAGCCCAAGGCTTTAGAAACAGCGAAAAAGGTTCAGTTTTGCCAGATAAACTGGACAGAAGTAACAGACCTTGATTCAAGTCTGAGAGAGGAAGTGAGTGTACAAGGGGCAAATTATTGGGCATTGCTTGATACTGGTGCCGCTCAGACATTACTGAGGCCAGATTTAATAAAATCTGAGGTAATATTACCTCAGGAAACTGTGACTATACAAGGAGTGAGGGGTCAACCAGAAAGTTTGCCTGTGGCCCTGGTGGAAATGACTTGGAGAGGCCGAGAGGGCCGATATAAAGTAGGCATTAATGCCCAGCAACAAGAACCAGTAATACTGGGAAGGGATGTAATGGGCGCCCAAGGAAAGATCTATGTAGTGACCAGACAGCAAATTGGCAGAGAAAAAGAAGCCATATTAAGGGGGGTTGAGACAAACAGGGTGGAATCTGTTAACCAGCCTCAGGTCACCATAGCCACCACTAGAAGGCCTGCTGAAGGAGACAAACTGTATCAGCTGGTCTCTGGAGAAGAGGCAGAGCAATTCAGGGAAGAGCTGCATAAAGATATCAGTTTGAATCAAATAAAGGAACAAGCTCTGACCCAACAGATTCCTTTCACTGACAAACTGAGGAATCAAGTTGTGTGTGAGAATGGGATTTTATATAGACTGTGGATGCCTGCTGAGAGAAAGGATGAATGTGAACCAGTGAAACAAATGATGGAAGTGGTGAAAGAGAATCTCAGTCAAGCTCAGCAGAAGCAAAGTTACTGGTATGACAGAACAGCCAGGGAACGTGTGTATGATGTGGGAGATATGGTTATGGCGTTCATACCCAGGAAACATGACAAATTACAGGCTAACTGGGAAGGACCATATACCATCAGAGAAAGGCTTGACACAGTGACGTATGTAATTACCACAGACCAATTAAACAAAAGCAAAGTGGTTCATGTAAATATGTTGAAGCCTTACCATACCAGGGATGCACAGGTGTTGCAAGTTACCTTATTCCCTGAGGGAAGTGGGCCTGAACTTCCAGATTTGGTACAGGAAAGCAAAGACAAAGACGGGTAGATCAAGTGGAATTGTCAGAGGAGGTGAAGGAGGAAGTAAAAGAGGAGATTCTGAGAGTTTTGAAAACCTATAGGAATCTCTTTAGCAACAAACCTGGCCGAACCAGTATAGTTATACATTCCATTGATACTGGAGATCATGCCCCAATCAGATCTGTTCCGTACCGTGTGAATGGGAAAGTTTTGAATGAGATCAAAAAGGAGGTGGAAGAGATGGTGGAATTAGGAGTGATCAGGGAATCCATCAGTCCCTGGGCCTCAAGTATTGTCCTGGTTCCGAAAAAAGATGGAACGACAAGGTTTTGCATTGATTATCGGCTAATCAATAAAATTACTGTCCCAGATGTGTATCCTATGCCTAGGGTAGACGCAATGTTAGAGTTATTGAGGGCAGCAACCATTATCTCTACACTAGATCTCTGTAAAGGATCTTGGCAAATGGAACTAGACGAGCAATCCAGAGCCAAAACTGCCTTCAGTACACCAGATGGGTTATATGAGTTTGTGACCTTACCCATGGGACTAAGGAACTCACCAAGTTCATTTCAGAGGCTAATCAATACTGTGTTGCGAGGCATGTCAGATTTTGCAGTGGCCTATATCGATGACGTGGCCATTTTTAGCAAGTCGGTGCCTGAGCATGTCCAATACCTGACAACAGTATTGGAGGCCTTAAGAAAAGCAGGCCTCACAATAAAAGCTAAGAAATGCCAGTTTGGACTAAAGGAAGTAATCTATTTAGGACATAAGGTGGGGAGTGGGAAAATCACCCCCTTATGGAGCAAGGTGGAGGCAATACACGCGTGGCCGATCCCCTTAACCAAAAAACAAGTAAGGGCATTTCTGGGTGTGGCTAGATTTTATAGGAAGTTTGTGAGAAATTTTGGGGAAATAGCAACCCCCTTGCATGAATTAACAAAGAAGAAGTGTTCTGAGCGTGTGGTATGGACGGATGAATGTCAGAAGGCTTTTGATCTACTGAAGCAAGCCTTGTGCCAAGGACCCATATTAATAGCACCAGACTATGAGAAGCCATTCATCGTGGCTACAGATGCGTCGGACCTGGCGCTGGGAGTTGTCTTGCTACAGGAGAGAGAAGGCACCAGACATCCAGTGGCGTACCTGAGTCGCAAGCTGACGCCGAGGGAGAAAAACTATTCGTCGGTCCAGAAGGAGTGCCTAGCGGTCGTGTGGGGACTGAACAAGTTGCGCCCATACGTGTGGGGACGAAGATTCACAGTGACTACGGATCATCGGGCCTTGTTATGGTTGCAGACTATGAAAAACCATAACACTATGCTGCAGAGGTGGTCCTGGGCCCTACAGGACTATCAAGTGGACTTCCAGTTCATCAAAGCCAAGGACAATGTACTGGCCGATGGACTTTCCAGGCAAGTGGCTGGGACTGCAGTGACGTGACCAGACGGAGGAACAAAGAAAGACATTTTCCCCATAGAGACTTTTATTTGTTAACGCGACGTATAAATCCTGGAACAGGAATAATACTCTGCTGTTGTTTAAGGGGGGGAATGTGATGTTCCTATATTAATGTATATATGGTAAGTGTTGGTTGTTTAGAAGATACATGGTAAGTGGCGTGAAAGAGGGGGAGTGAATGGGCAGTAGAATGCGAGATGATTGGCTGAGTGTTTAAAATGGCTGAATGTATAAAAGGAAGAGTGAGAGTGGGATCTGGGGAGGGGGAGAAGAGAACTGAGTGGGTTGCTTGGTGGGGTTTAGAGAGTTGTTTGCCAGGAGGGAGGTGGAGTTCGGATTAGTATTGAGTAAAACCATATGCTTATGTGCCTTAAGAAGAAATCTTGTTAATCTTGTTAGCTTTGTTATCTGTAATAAATACTTAATTTGGTTTACCAAAGGCCTGATCCTTGGCTGGGGTTTCACAGACCAGAAGGGAGGGTAAGGTAATGACCAAGGCTGAAGGGGAACTGTAACAAATGGTGGCAGCGGTGAAGAGAATAACAATACCAGTATTCAGAGTCTCTGGGAATACTAGTATTGGGACGTTACTGGTGGTTGCCTAGCAGGGGGATCTGTTGAGATCTGTGCTAGAGCGGATAGGTAAACCATAAGAGAGTGCAGTCCGGACTGGTGGAGTCCCTGGTGGTGCCTAGTGACAGGCAGTAATCACGAGCAGGTAGGAACCTGACAGGGAGAGCCAGGGAAGGAAGCCTCACACACTGCTCTTCACCTGAAGTTCCCAGTGTGGAAATACATACATGACAAAACCAAAAATCAAATAATACAGTTAAAAGAACATAAGGCAAAATACAAAATGCCAGTTACAAATTAAAACAGCAGCATGTTGCTTTCTAGCCCAGAACTAAGGCAGGGGCCAGAATAGAAGAGAAAGCTACTGAGAAATGAGTGGGCTGAAGTTCACCTGACTTCACACTGGACATGTGGCCAGGGTGTAAAGATTTGCAGGCCCAGTTGGCAACAATCCATCTTTTACAGTATTCTAATCATCTTTCAGCCATAAGTTGTTAACACAGGAGCAATTTTCCAAAAATAAATAAATGAATATAAAACACAACCAGTAACTTCACAAAAAACCAGGATTAAGCTCAAAATGAATGTGCTTGAGGCCGTTTGGTTCTCTGCTATCAGTCCTAGGAAGGGTGTGAGTCATTTGAGCAAGAATGGGATGACCCATTAACGTATAAAGCCACTGCATTAACAGAAGAGCGGCATTTGTTTGATTAAGCTGGGTTGTAGACATGTGGCTTTGTGAACAATCCTAAAACAGATTTGCTGATTTGGAAGAGCTTAAAACAGATTGGATGATTTAGAGCACAAAGACCCAAACACCAGTGCTCAGGGACTCTTTCTGGAGTCTCTTTTTCCAGCCATTCCAAATCCCATAAATAATGTCTTTCTTTCTTTCTTTCTTTCTTTCTTTCTTTCTTTCTTTCTTTCTTTCTTTCTTTCTTTCTTTCTTTCTTTCTTTCTTTCTTTCTTTCTTTCTTTCTTTCTTTCTTTCTTTCTTTCTTTGCCTTTTTGTACTTCTATCACTTTTGAAACTTCAAAAGACATCAGGAGAATCAAAACAATTATGATGGTTGTACTGCTCTCATATTAATGTACCAAGATACAACTTATATGGTTTGTTGTTGTTGTTTAAAATAGTGTTGGCTCCAGACTTGATGGCGAATGTGGCAAGTTGCCCACAGTGGGTTTTCCTCTCTGAATAGGTCCACCATCTTGGTAGTGTTTGCTCCCCTTCTCATTTTGCTTGTGCACTTCGTTGGGAATCAATCAGCACCATTGCTTGAACCAAGGGTGGGGAACCTTTGGCCCTCCAGATGTTACTCCAGATGTTACTACAACTCCTGTCAGCTCCAGAAAGCATGGCTAATGGCCAGGGATGATGGGAGTTGTAGTTCAGCAACATCCAGAAGGCCAAAGGTTCCTCACACCTGGCTTAGAAGGAGAGGCAAGGCGAGGGAGGATGACATTCCTTCTCTTTGCTCGTGTCATGGCTTGTGTAAATTGAGAATGCAGATGAAGTGGCACCTACAGCAAACATGGGAAGAAGCAGGAGATTCCAGGGGACACCAGTGGATCCCTGTTAAATTGTGGACTTTGGCATGTGCCTAATAATGTTGACCTCCGATTATGACCATCCATGCCACTGCAGTACAGTTGCCACTGGGACACAACAGAGAGATCACCTCTCCCTTTTCTTTAAATACACTGCTGAATCAGGCGACAAGATAGCCAAGGCTTCACCTACCCAGTTTCCTCCTAATCATTCCATCTGTTCTGCTCCCTTATTTGCTCACTGTATATAGTACACTTGGAATCTTGCTCACTACCCAGATAGGAAAGGGGAGAACAAAGGAAAAACAGGTATGAGAATCCTCATCTCCCAATCCAATAGGGGATTTAAAGGTAATGGGGGAAATCTATGGGTTGCAGCACTCTAGCAACTCTGCACAGCAGATTTTTCCCATTCTGATGTTTTAAACATGAAGGCATTTTTTTTTACTTTTAAAATTTATTTTCAGAACTCTTAGTTGTAAAAAAGTCAGAGTGGGATACAATAAATACAAAACCAGCAATATAAACAATAAAATATTATAAATGCAATGTAAAACAAAGAACAGGAGAGGACTAATAATTCAATGTGGCAGATTGCTAACCCATGAATGCTTGAGAAAATTAGAAAGTCTTTAACATGCATCAAAGAAATCAAAATCGATGACGCCAGTTACAGACATGTCATGGTTGTACATACAGTGTCTAAGAAAAAAACCTAAAGTGCAAACAAAATTGCAAATACTAATGCCACATATTACAGTCAGTGGACTATGTTCAATGTAGCTTATGGAGCCCAAATTTAATTTTATGGCTTTCAGTTCAGCCTGTAAAGTTCTTCTGTTATGATCCTTTCCTCTGAAGTATTTGCATTCCCTAACAGTGCTGTCTTACAAGAATATAAAAGGAGTCCTGCTGGATTGAGCCAAGTAAGTTCAGCATTCTCTTTCCAACATTTATCAGCCTGATGCTCTTGGGAAATGAATAAGGAGGACAGCAAACATTGACTCTCTCCAGTTGTTTGCTCCTTGCCCTGTGTCTGGTATTCAAAGGTACTCTGCCCTTGAACATGGAGGTTCCATTTAATTGTTATGCTTTATAGTAGTAGATAAATCTGTCTGCTTCAGTTTGGAAGTGTTATTGGGAGTAACCTGTATGCTCCAAACACTTTAGTAGGTAAGTCAGGCAGAGGAAAACTGGGCAAGAGCTGAAGTCCACATACGTAGCTCAATAGTACAGCATCTGCCTTGCATGCAGAAGGTCCCAGGTCCAATTCCTGGCATCTCCAGGTAGGGCTGGGAGAGACTGCTGTCTGAAAACCTGAAGAGCAGTGTAGACGATTCTGAGCTAGATGGGCCGAAGCAGCTTCCTCTGTACTGGTGGTTAGCATTCAGGTGGCTGTATGGACTTTCATCACTGTTATCCTGAGTTTGGGGGGACCACACTGTCTTTGTATCAAGGACTGTTATGATTATTTAATAAGAATCCTCAGCTGTACCATTTGTATTATCAATAACTAGCTGACAGAATGTGTCTAAGAGAGGTAGCAGCTAGAACATTAGAGACTGCAAGGATAGCCAAGTTTAAATCCTTCTTCAGCCATGAAGCCTGGACTATGAACACAATAGTTACTTCAAAAGTAGTGAGAATGGGTTTTTTTGGCTGTGTTTTGAAGCAACTCTGCCCTTGACTGGACACACCTCCTTTCCCTACAGGTGACTTTAGACCTTTCAAGACTCCCCACAGCAAAGTGGCCAATTACTGTCTCTTCCTGAGCCTACAGCAAAGTGTTTCCATCGGCCACTCCTGGAGGGGCAACAGGCTGATCCACAAATCAGTTGCAAAATCTGTCTGAAGCTGAATTTAAAAAAATGCACTGGAACTGATAAGACCAGATTTTTGAGTAAAAGGGGGTAGAGTTTGACCAGCAATGTGTGCCCGTTTTCAGGAAGTGGAGATGGATTGGAACTGGCACAACAATAAATGTGTCTCTGCCTTCACTTGAACCAGGTACTCCTTCTCAGACTAACCAGTCTCACAAGGTTATTGCAAATCAAATAGGAAGGGGAACAAATCAAGCAAACTGAGCTTTGCTTCTTGGTGGTATAGCAGTATGATAAAAAGGTTAAAGCCTTGAACAGTTTGGAACCAGGGTATTTGAAGGTATGCCTGCCCTGATATGGAACTTCCTGAACTCTGGGCTCTGAGATTGCTCTTGGAGGCCTCCTCTCCAATCCATCATCAACATCCATCTGATTGGGACATGGCATTTCAGGGGTGGCCCCACATCTAAGTAATCCTCTCACTAAAGACGTATGTGTGGTTTCACCTGTAACTCAGACAGGTTGAAGCTTCTCTCTCCAGATTAGGAAACCATGCAGTCATGGTGATTCCATCTTGTCAGAACTGAACTTCAGCTTATCAGCCCTCATCCAGCTCCTGACCGAGCTCAGACATTGATTTACCTCTTCTACTATCCCACATGATTCAGATGATAAGGAGAAATAGAGTAGGCTGTTATCAGCATATTGATAATATTGAATCCTTGGGTGTTTTTTTTCCAGAATCTACATAGAGATGTGATGCTAAAAATCATGGGGGACATGTTGAAACCCTGTGGAATCCCATAACAGAAGTGCCATGGGTCAAAACAGTTACCTGCTGTTACTGACCCTGTCACTGTATTGCTGTGCAGCATCCATTCCTAATTAATGTAGCCAGCCCAGAAATTATGCAGCTACGAGAGTGGCTGTACACTATAGCCAGCATGGATTTTTCACATTTCGCAATGTGAAGGCACTCCATTTCCATTTTCAAACATGATTGCACAGAAATATATCTCATTGAACTCAAAAAGCATGCAACTGATCATAACCCACCCTCCTTTCTCCTCCCTCCTATCCCCTCCCTCTTGCCCTCCCTCCCCCTCCTGCTCAGGTCCCCTCCTTCCCCCTCCCCTCCCCCTCCCCTCCCCCTCCCCATGGTCAGTTTTATCTATTTTAAGCATGATTGCATGGGAGTAAATACCATTGAACTCAATAAGAATGCAGATGATCAAACCTGCCCTCCCCTGCCCCTTCCTTTGCCCCTCTCCCTCCAATCTCATCCTTCCCCTTCCCCCTCCCCCTCCTTCCACTCCCCTCTCCCCTCCCTTTCTCCTTTTCTCTCCCCTCCCCCTGCTCCTCCCCCATGGTCAGTTTTACTTCTCCCAACCATGATTACATAGGAGTAAATCCAATTGAAATCAATAAGCATGCAAATGATCCGACCTGGCTTTCCCCTCCTTCCTCTCTCCTCTCCCTCCCTCCTCCCCTCCCCTCTTCCTTCTTCCTCCTTCCCTGCCCACTCCAGCCATGCCTCCCTCCCTCTGGTCAGTTTTACCTATCCTAAGCATGATTGCATGGGAGTAAATCCCACTGAACTCAATAACCATGCAAATGATAAAATCTGTCTTTCTCCTCCCATATGCTCAGAGGCACATGTTACCAAATTCTTCCAAGCTACACAGCAAGTGGATTAAACTGTGAAAGACCAACCCAAATTGTGTTTGCATTTTGACAAACTTGTAGGGCAGTACAATATCTCAGAGAGGTCAGGTCTCCTGCGGCCCTGGTGCATTCATTATAGCTGCCCAATTTCCCTGCTTTTTAAAGTTTGATAGAAATATCTGTGGGGTATAGGTACATTCTTAAACCGCAAGAGTTTTTTTGCCTATTATTGAATATATACATGCAATCTCCTAGACTGTACTCCTTTTCATACTTGAAATTGGAGAATTTCTTGCTGTTGGCAGCTCTGCATCCCCTTATAGACTCTTATTTATTTATTATTTATTTATTGCACTTGTATACAGCCCCATAGCCGAAGCTCTCTTGTTTGTTTCCCCCCCATTGGATCAATCTTGTTCATCTAAAGAAATATATAACATAATAGATGTCTCTTATGTCACCCATTTTAATGGAATCAAAACTTTATGGAGGAGTAAAATGCCAGTGTAAATTAAATTCCTGGTATGGTTCTTCTACAAGATCTTATCTGTAAAATTTGGAAAAGTAGGGATTTTGTAGCTGCATTTTGGTTCACATATTGTTTCAGGAAATATGAATGTGGTAGGTTCGCACTGAAATACAAACCAAACCAAATTTCTCCCACATCCCTACAACATACCATCACAGTGTAGCGTGACCACAAAACAGAACCCAGAAAAGGCTATGCAGATGGTCATGCTTCTTAATGGCTTGATTTGACGTGGTTGCCTTTCATTCCTATCTACCACCCTTGGGGGTACAACTGTAGTGAGGACAAAATCTGCCTTCCACCTAATGATGCTTGTAAGATCTACCCCCAAACTGAATTTATCAGAGTATGGAGACAGAACCTTGGACAGCTCCATGGAAGTTCGCCTTAAACCCAGAGCAGATTCTATTGCTCCACTGACATGGAGCCACCAGATGCCACTGGAGATTTTATTGAGCACAATGCTGCTGTATTAACGAATGTGCTTGGGTTACTTAGCTTGAAAATTTCTTGAACGAGACATTCCTACCATGTTTATCATCATTTTCAAACACCAGCAGCATTTTGCAAGTCTAGTTTGAAAGTGTGGCACCAGTAGCAGCCAAAAAGAAAAGAAAAAAAAAGCTGTTGTTATGAACAGATGCTCCCTTCAGGATTTCATGAAGAGGAAGACAGATTTTTTGTTGTTGTTCTGTCCTGATAGAACTGTTTTTGCACATAAAATATACTGGAAATGAGAGAATAGCTGTATCTTTCTTGCTCAGAGGAAGTGGGAAGAGGATTTCAGGGTGACCTACTTATGTCCTCTTGTTGGGATTTATTCTAATTGAATAATACTAATGCTATTTATTTTCATTTGTAGGCGTTTGTTCCCGTTCCTGTACTGTTCTGTTTGCAGAGTGGTAGGAAGCGAAGCTTTAGGTGACATGTTTGCTTCCTGTCTGCAACCTAGCACTATGACGCAGGATGAAAGAGATCCTTTGAGATGAGCCATACTGCTATTATTTTTCAACACAATCTTGCGTTCTCTCCATTGCTTTCGAATAGAACAGAATTTGATAGCAGTCCGATTATTGTCAATGATAAGAGATAGGATGATGTGTAAACCCAAAGAGGCAAGGAGTTGCAATATAAATTTAACTGAATTACGAAATGCTGAGTCACTAACATAAATCTGCTTAATCTTCAAATGAAAGCAGAAATTGAACAGGTTCTCTGCAATTTCCCAGTGCTGTTAACCATCATTTAGGGCTTTGCATGGATGAAGAAGACACTAATGACCCAAGATGGTCCGCCTAGGTAAGGATGCTTGAGGAATTTGCTCTTTGCAGTGTCTAATACAACCTGACTTAATCTGCACTTCCCAGACTTAAAATGTTAACTGGAACAAAGTTATCCTTTAGGTTTCACACTTTTCCAAAGCTCTCAGCTCAAAAACGTATTTTAAAATAGGCATTTGAGAAGATAAAATATGTTCTAAAATACATCTTTGAAGAAAAAAAGTACATCTAGAAATGCATATTTTGTACCAAAATACCTTCTTCTCCTTAAAAATGTATTTAAACAATATTAAAACATAATTTTTGTGGTTTTTGTTAATTACAGACTGTCTCAGTGTCCAAGATTGCATCCTCCATAGCCCTCTTCAGCTCATCTGGGCTGATTACTGGTTGGGTTACTCATGATCAAGTCTAGCAGCTTCTTACCCACACCAACTAATGCAGAAACAGGATGAAACAGATTTAAAAGCAAACACATGCAAAAGGGACACAGACCAGAAATGGACTAATCCATCCATCCCTAGGCATAGGGGTGAGTGAAAACAGCTTCTCCAAATCCTCCATTCTATTTGTGGGTGGTGCTAGAGAGGGATTTCAATGAATATTATCTGAGTCTGAAAAAGGAAATTCTTGAAGAATTTCTCAAGAAATTAATGCATGATAAATTTCAGCCCAGTGCCAGATTTGGGTGTGACTGCTGTTGCTAAACATTGAGTTGGGGGCAGGAGAAGATGTAAACTCCCCTCTCCTCTTTGTCTAATCATTCATGCAGTGTGAATGTCCTGCTAACAAGCCTCCATCTGCAAAGGCCCCTTACTTACCATTGTCTCTCCATCCACTCCTTCTCTGTCTGAACCTCCCACAAGATGCAGTGATGGCCTCCCACGTGAACGGCTTTAACAGAGGAGAAGACAAATTAATGGAGGATAATGCTATCAATGGTTACTAGCCATGATAGCTCTCTCTTTCTCCATAGTTGGGGGCAGTATGCTTCCAAATAACAGTTGCTGAAATCCACAGTAGGGGAGAGTGCTCTTGCAATTGGGTCCTGCTTGCAGGTGTCCCTTGAGCATCTGGTTTGCCTCTGTGAGAATAGGATGCTGGAGTAGATGGGCCATTGGCCTGATCCAGCAGGTTCTTCTTATATTCTTAACTACTCTTGAAATTTAGATTGTAAGCTCTATAGGGCAGCAATCCATTTGATTGTGATTCCATTCTGTGAAATGCCGGGTAACTTGTTGTTGCTATACGATGATGGTCAGGGCTGGCCCCAGGCATGCCAGGGCCCTTGGGTACCAGCCTGCCCTGGACCCCTCTGCTCCCTCTCAGTGATCTGCGGAACTTAAGCATCCACAGACTGCAAGACAGGAGCTTCCACGCCACCCGCCATCTGCCCAGTAGCCCCACACTTCATCTACCTTTCTGTTGTTTTTTGCAGCATGCGCAGGTTTGCCATCAATCAAGATGGCGGCTGAGGTTTACCTAAGGGGCTGAAGCCTCTGCTGCCATCTTTGTTGATGGCAGCAATGCACACATGTAGCATGCATGCATGCCATCAGCAAAGATGGAGGCAGAGGCTTCAGGTCTTTAAGGAAACCTCGGCCACCATCTTAATTGATGGCAAATCTGCATGCCACAAAAAACAATGGAAAGGTAGGTAAAGCGGGGGGATAGTGGGAGTAGCAGGGGGATGGTGGTCCACGGATGCTTCTGCAAATTGCGGAAGGAGAGCTGAGGGCCTCCTGTAGCTCCAGGGGCCCTCGGGCCAGTGCCCCACCTGGCCACCCTTTAGAACCGGCCCTGATGATGATGATAGAAGCAGTGCAGTTATGTAATTTTAGTCTCTGGATTTAATAGTCTTCCAGGGACCTCACTCTGGGCTTCATTTTAATATCTTTTTGTACATTGCCCTGGATTTTCTGAAGAACAGTCAAGATATAATAAACAAATAGTCTTACAGCAGAAGGGTGTGTATAAATTTAGATGCCAATATGTATTACTTCATTTGTGGTAAGCCAACCTCTCCTGTATTTCGGGGGCCTACTTGGTCTGTTGAGCCTACTTGGACTGTTGAGTGGGGCCCTGGAATTTGCCCCCAAATCCTGTCCTGATAGCACCACCAACCTTTGATTTTGAAGGTGAAGGCTTCCTGTGAATGCAATGACCAGTTCAGAGTCTGAGGGATAGAAATGAGAACATATTTTCTGAAAATAAAGAAACAATCTTGAAATGAGAGAACCTCTGCTCTTATGCGGTTGAAGCTTCTGTGTCTCAAGAAATATTTTCAATATGTTCTCACGATATCTCTTTGAGGCAGAGGCACAAAGAATCTCACTGACTTTAAAGAGATTTGGATTAATGAATTACATTAATTAACGGTAATGCACATCTGCATGCATGGGATATGGCTCTATCTGGTTTCTCAGCAGCCACATGTTCCACCAAGAGCCAAAAATGGATTCCAGATTCAATAATCTGCCTTTTCCTTTTTTCTGCCACTTAGCAATTCTCTAAATTGGGAGGAAACCCTATTATTGCAAAATGGAGTAAAATTGTGAAGGGGGGAGAAAATAAAACAAATTTAGCATTTCAAAAAGAGTTTATTACTCTTGGCAGCGAGTTGTAACTATGCATAATACAAGTCTGTGGGGGGAAAATGTATCTTGAAATGCATCAGAACTACGTGGCAACCTGTAATTGTAACACAATGATTTGATTACATCGTGTTTATTCAATTACTTCAGCTTACTCTTATACACCCACTCCAGCAAACTGACAAGAAGCAGTATATCATTACAGAAGTGTAAGCCACACCACTGTTAGTTAATAGTTCTCCATCATTCCAATTATTATATTTTTCCTTGTTGGGGTATCTATCATCTTTGTGCCTGACTGTAATATTTTTTCCCAGTGGGTTGAAAGAAACTAAACTGAGCTCTTCATGAAAATGTGATTTTAAGTAACGCAAACAATTCTAAGCACAGAAAACTCTTCCATTACTTTCAGTAAGAACTAAGTCATGCCCTGAGATTAATCCCACACAGCACAATCTCAGTGATATTCAATTACCTCTTTGTGCTAGCATTACAGTTAGCACTAGCACAACAGGGTTCCCCCCTCCCCCTGGTGCCTCCCCCTGAATGAACAAATGGAAAAATATAAAAAAGAGAACACCTCTAATATGGAGAGCAAGCTATCTTCTTTAGACCAAGAACTTAAGGACTTTTATAAAAATCTCAAAGCATTTAAATATAAAAAATTTCTAAGGGATGAAGGCAATTATAAAGCCAACAAGGTATACCCCTGGCTATATAAAAAAACTAAGAAGGTGACTTTTTCCACTCATGAGACCTCGATTGGCTCACACACGGACTGGGAATCCACCACTGGAGAAAGCAGTGATGCAGAGGTTTCCACCTTTGAGTCCTCTACTTTTTTAACAGACAGAGGGAAGCAGAAAAAAACCAGCAACTACAAAGGAAATCCAAAACGACACAGGGGCAACATGTCCCCCCCCTTACAGACTCAGACGGAAATACTAGTCGTAAACCTCTCTAAAAGACTCCTGACTACATCGGAAATACGAGTACTTGACAAGGGTTTATCTTTCATCCCTATCCCTCAACACGACCCGGTACAAACCAGGTTGGATTTGTTTTGTTTCTTTAGATACATTAAATTACGTCATCATTTTGGAGACATTCTTTCCCACTTTACAGATTCAAGAAGCAACTTCAGGATTCCTTCAAAATTTATGCCCCCTGGACCTATAGACCCTTCTATACAGACATTTGAGAAACTCGTATCTCAGGACCTGGAAAGACTTGAAGCCTCTACAAAACACCCCTGAAATAACAACGGATGTTGTTAATGAACAACGGATACTAAGGAAGTTGTCACAGGACCCTACTATTGTTATAAAACCAACAGATAAGGGAGGATCCATTGTCATCCAGGACATTGAACAATATAAGGATGAGGTCCAGTGACAGCTGGCAGATTCAACAGCATATAAGGTATGTCCAGATAACCCCACTGCCAAAATCGTCCAAGAAATTAGAAACATCTTAGAGGAAGGTGTCAGTTTAGGATACATTACAAGGGATGAACAAATTTTTTTGTCCAGGGAGAATCTGAGGATTCAGGTATTTTATACCTTAGCCAAAATTCATAAAGTGACCCAACCCCCCCCCGTCTGTCAGATTGTTTCAGGATGTGGATCCATCTTAGAGCCCCTATCACAATTTCTGGATCACTTCTTAAAAACCTTCATACCTTCTATTCCCTCCTACATCAGAGACTCTACTGATTTTATAAACAAGACACACTCCATGTGTATAGAACCCACAGACATCCTGGTCACTATGGATGTCAGGTCTCTATATACGAGCATACCTCAAGAGCAGGCCCTTGAAATCATCTGTACTACTTTAGACAGACGTACTGTTGCCCACCCTCCCACACATTTTCTTTGTGATTTGGATGATATAGTGATGTGCCAGAACTACTTCAGATTCGACCACCTATATTATTGGCAGATAAAGGGAGTTGCCATGGGATGTCCCATGGCTCCAGAAACAGCTGATCCATTTATGGAGTCCTTTGAAAAAGATATTAATGTGACACCCTGGATTTTCTCCACACACTTGATAGGATGGTGGAGGTACATAGATGACGTCTTTTGCATCTGGAGGGGTCCGTCTGATATTTTGAAAAGCTTTTTGAATGGGTTAATAACAAAAATGTGCACATTCAATTTGATTTCTAATACAGTATGGATAAGATTAACTTTTTGGATCTACTAATTAAGAAAGAAGGAAATCGCTTATGCACAACAATATATAAAAAACCCACGGACAAGAATACCTATCTCAAATATGATAGCTCCCATCCAAAATCCCTCAGACAAAATTTACCTCACAGGCAATTTTTAAGAATTAGATGAAACTGTTCCTTAGACACAGATTTTTTGACACAATCTCTAACTCTGAAAAATCAATTATTAAAGAGAGGATATCCATCCTCGATAGTTGAAAACAACTTTAAGAAAGCTGCTCGCAGAGAACGTGGCGACCTTGTGCAGAAGGCGACACAAAAAACATCTGTCCGGATAAATTGCAATTTAACATTCGATCACATCACCAATATGTTAGAAAGTAGTATAAAAAAATACTGGCACATGGTACAACACGTCCCCAGCTGCCAAGAGCCACCTTTGATCTCCTATAAAAGGACTAAAAATCTAAAAGACATCTTTGTCAGGAGTGATTTCAGAGGTAACCCGCATTCCAACATAAATGTCCTTCCAGGCACCAACCCACCAAAAGGACATTATCCATGTGGACGATGCATCTTTTGTAAATATACTCGAAAAACAACAGAATTTATCAATTCGGTCAACAACAAAAAATATACTCTGCGCCACTTCTCCACTTGCAATAGTGCAAGGATTGTTTATGTCATACAGTGTAGCTGCTTGAAAATGTATGTGGGACAGACATCTAGGTTGATCAAAAAATGCATAGGGGAACATTTAAGTAACCTAAGGAACAACAGAACAGGGGCCCCTTTAGTTGGACATTATAATCAGTGCTCACATTCCATAACGGATTTGAAATTTTGGACCTTAGAAAAAATATATGGAGAAAGTGAAGAGCTTTTATTGAGGAGGGAATTATTCTGGATACTGGAGTTAAAAACAATGACACCTAGTGGCTTAAATGAAGATTTTGAACTTCTTCCCTTAATATAAAACTTTCAGAATTTACATCGGCCCCTTAAGGAGACACTTCTATCCAGGTGCTAATGTTTCCATAAAGAAAAAGGTCAAATAATGTATCCCCTCCTTAACGAGGGGTTGAGGCTAGTATTTCCATCAAGAAAAGGTCAAATAATTTATCTCCTCCTAAACATGGGATTGGTGGTATTTTTTCGTGCATGCAGATATATACGTACAGGCGATCCCTCCTAGCACTGTATAAGAGGATTGTTACTAGTACAATACAGGACCAAAATTGTTCGGTTAACCATTGTAAACGTTCATTATGTAAGTATGGATTTTGGTTGTTGTTTTAAGAAAAATTGTTTCAAACAAACTTTTTAAGAAAATTGTGTTTATTTTTTTAAAAAACATGTAAATACATGCCTATACAGTGTACAGTTATGAAATGACATTTGTCCCCACTGTTTTAATATATTATAGCTCCTGATGAAGGCCTGTGATTACAGGGTGAAACGCGTTGGGCTTCTTTGAAAAATATTCTGCAATAAAACCAATTTGGGCTTCTTTGAAAAAAATCTCGCAATAAAACCAGTTTTCTGTAAAATACTTCAGCATTCTGGTCTTTGGCCCCCTTCTTCTACATATCGAATTGGATGCTCACCACTCTTTATCTCCTTTATTTTTTCACCAGGACTTTTTCAATATAAACGCATATTTACCATGGCAACAGTGGCAGGAACAAGGATTATTTCATGTAAGAGATTTTTACCTGAATAAAGTTTTAATAAGAGAAAGAAACTTTAAACAAATAATGAGCCAATCAGGATTTCAATGGCTTTTTTGGAGACAATTTCATGATTTTCTTTCCTGCCCAAAAATCAAAGCACAAGCAATATCAAACCTATCATCTTTCAAAAATATAATCTGGGCAGCACAAAACAGAGAAGAAGGGATTATTTCTATACTATATAACCTATTTTAGATATGGGGTCAGAACAGCTAATAGGACTCAAACATCAATGGAGGGAGATTGGTTGACAGAACTGGATGAGAGAGACTGGGAACAGTTATGGAATAACCATTTGAGTGGGTACACTTCCTCCCATCAAGTTTGGGAGATAATGTTAAAAATTGTCCATCGCTGGTAAGCTACTCTAGTATACCTATTAAGGGTGAACCACACCCTCTCCCATAAATGTTGGAGAGGATGTTGTTCAGTTGGTATGTACCACCATATGTGGTGGATATGTGAAAAAGTTATAACCTTTTGGAATGCTGTGTTCAAAGAAATTAATCAAATAACCAATCAAGACATCACTCAGACACCCGAACTTGCGATTTTAAATTTATTTATTTATTTATTTATTCCAATAAGAACGTACAATGTAAGAACCTGATAGGTTATCTTCTTATGGCAGTGCATCTTACAATTGCCAAACACTGGAATGACCTAAAGGGTGCTTCAATAAAATATTGGTTGCAGAAAGTATGGTATATAGCGCTCATGGAAAAATTAACATCTAAGCTTTGAATAGCAAGGGGAGAGTTGAAGAAAGAAACCTTTGTGAACTCTTGGTACCCTTTCATAATGTATGTAAGCCAAACAACACACGGATGGACTCCATCAATAGAATATGTGGCCAGTTGGAATGCCTAAACCATAAAATAGTTTAATTTAGATAAGGTTTTGTATACCTGTTTATTTTCTAGTTTTGCTAACGTATTAAATATTATAATAAAGTACCTAAGTGCATATAAAATATATCATTGCCTGGGAGGGGGGAGGGATATAGTAAGTATAAGATAGTTTAGTGAGTTCTATTTTTTATGTGTAGATTGTAGTTTGGTTATTGACATTTTGTTAAAGATTTGTAATATTCTAAAATTTAATAAAAAGTATATATATATATAAACTGTACATACAACACGTGCAGATATGCATATATACAGCACAAAATTACAAAATGCAAATACAAATTCTCAAAGCCATAGCCACTATCTACCAACAAAGAAGTTCTCCAAACAGTAGAAATGATGAGCTGATGAGATCTCCAGGATCTTTGTTCATCGACTGTCTTGATTGTAAATAGTGGCTATATCTTTGAAAATTGGTATTTGCATTTTGTAATTTTTTTCTATATACACATATCTGCACATGTTTGTATGTACAGTCATGCATGTTCTTGTAAAAAATATTTTTGATATTCATGGTCATTTGTGTTCATTTACATTTTTGTGGGCCCTTATTTTTAAATTAATGATACTCTTCCTAGCAGTGCATGTGGTAGGGCAAAGCCAACTTCCTGACACTGGCATTAGTGCTGCTTACTTAGATGGGACTGGGATGCACCATGAGCTCAAAGCCATGTGTTTACATGTGCAGGACTGCAAGCAGCAAATCTGGTCACCCCATTGGTGCAACCATGCATCCCTGACTTTGCTGCTGGCCTAGCCGTGTCCAGGTAAGCAGCAGTGACACTGTTGTGAGGAGGGCAGCTCCCAGCATGTGCACTGCTACTGAACTCTTTAAGTTTCATTTTGCATGAAAAATAAAACAAAAGTGCTTTGAAAAAATGTGTCATTTAGGATTCTATCTGAGATCTATATAGTCAGATGAAAAGGGATCTGTTAACGCATTCCATTATTTTCTGGATCTTATAAGAGGAGTAGGGATGGGTTATCCCTGTTGGTGGTTCTGATTAAGAATTAGTTGAGGTTTAGCTAGATTATTTTTGCTGTCCAGAGGCTTCTGAATCCAGCTCTTCCCGAAGGGATCCAGAAGCCCCCACACCAGCTACAGCCTTCAAAATGTGGTTAGGATCTCCCTGCTGGTCAAATGAAGTTATCAGGGATTAGGTGTGGGAAGCAGAACCTGATTTGCACTGTGCAATCAGAGCTTGGAAAAGTTACTTTTTTGAACTACAACTCCCATCAGCCCCAGCCAGCATGGCCAGTTCATTGGGCTGATGGGAGTTGTAGTTCAAAAAAGTAACTTTTCCAAGCTCTGGCATATACACCTGCCTGCTCTCATCTAAATAAGCATGAATCAGTCCTCCCCACTCCGACAGGGTGGTGGGAAGAGGCTGCACATAGCCTCCCAGCAGTGGCATCACTTCCACTTACTGGGCCAGTGCAGTGTTTGTGCACCAAAGGAGCTAATCATTCTAGGAGGAACAGTGGGTTATAAATTTAGTTAAATAAATAAATCAGTGCTCCCACCAGGGCACGTTGTCTGGACCTTCCCACCATCTGGTAAGTGGTAATGCTGCTGCTACTGGGAGGTCAAATGCATGGCCCTACCCCTTCCCACTGGCTGCTGCTGGTCCCCCTGTAGTTATGGCAAGGTGTCCCAATCCACAACATGAAGTCTGCAGCAAATGTGAAAGCTCTAAGTTTATTAAAGCCTAGTAACCTCTCTATGAGCCTAGCATAACCTAGCATGACAAGGCAATTAGGTAGCCAACTGCAAAATACGGCTTGAATTTTGTGGCAAGCCTTCTCTGCAAACAATTCATTTCTCTTGAATTATGCAGAAACTGCTTATCACTGGATCATATTAACACATTCCATATATCAGAATTTTAAACTTTTCCCCAAATTTTAGTGTCTCATCAATTCCGCATACTTCTGTTTCCCAGAAATTGGGCGCACCATTTCTATTGTATATATTTGAACCAACTTTGTTTCCTTCTATAACCAGCTTTTTTACAACAAAAATAAAAAGAAAAACTTGACTTCCGATTTGTTACAGATCAGCTATAAGTATATAATATATATCAAACCTGTCTCCTAAAACATACGAAATTCACTTTTTTCCATAGTCTATCTTAATTAATCGTCAAATCCCATTATCATCATTTCATTTTTTTCTTTCAACAAAAAGTCCAAAAGAGGCTTCCATTCCTTAAGAAATGTATCTGTCGTTTTTTCTCTGAGAAGGCATGTCAATTTGTCCATCTCAACTAAATCCATTAATTTCAATAGCCATTTCTTTTTATTTTTGTTGTATTGTTTTTGTTGTTTGATTTTGTTTGTGTTTGTTTTATGAAAATTTGAATAATAAAAATTATTACAAAAAAAAATATAACCAGCTTTTTTCATTCACTTCCTTAGGGCTCATCCAGACGACTGCAAAATGTGTGACATGCCCGCTATGTGTGTTCATTATTTTTCGGTCATCCAAATGACGTCTCGCACTGTTACACATTTTCGCGGGTTAAATCCACTCCTTGCAATACCGGCAAAAATGCGATTTGCTGTTTAAAATCGGGAATCATCCGCTGTGCCTTCAGGAGTTAGGATGCAATACCGCGGACTTTACAGCTGATGGGCAGTTCTTGGGCTTTTCCCCTTGCCCCTTCTCCTCATTCCAGCCAATCATGTATCTGCACTTTTGCGCATGTGCGAGAATAAGCCCGGGAAAATTGAACCAATCATTGCAATGGTGGGGTGTTGGGGGGGTCTGCAACTACTGCGCAGATGCATTTTATTTTTTGCCAGCCTGCAAACTAGGCAGCTACTCTGGGTGAGATCTGCAATGCACAGCAAGTGAGAAAGGGGGGGTTGGTCGGTTTTAGCCTGCCTCCGGAAAGCTTTGTTAATTTCATTGTACTTGCTGGGGTTTTTGCTTCAAATCAGAAAATCATACATTCGTTTAAGTGTAATATCGCAAATACAAACTTAGAAAAGGGCTTCTGGTCAGTTTCAAGCCTGCTCCGGAAAGCTTTGTCAATTTCATTCGCCTGGGAAGGAAAGGGAGAAGGAGGGGGGGTGATACGTTTCTTGCTTTTTTGGAGAAATAAGTGCAATTGCCAGTGTGTGTATCTCCTTAAATATCAATAAAGGCAGAAAAGCATACATTCGTTTAAGTGTAATATCGCAAATACAAACTTAGAAAAGGGCTTCTGGTCAGTTTCAAGGCTGCTTGGAAAGCTTTGTCAATTTCATTCTCCGTGGGAAGGAAAGGGAAAAGGGGGGGTGACACGTTTCTTGCATTTTTGGAGAAATAAGTGCAATTGCCAGCGTGTGTATCTCCTTAAATGTCAATAAAGGCAGAAAAAGCATACATTCATTTAAGCATAATATCGCAAATACAAACAAGGCAGGCGTGAAACCGACCAGCAGCCTTTCCTTCCGAGGCGAGAACTCCTTTACAGCCATATTGTGCTTCGTTGCAAAGGGGGAGAGGAGCATACGTAATTTTTTTGCTGACCAATTGGTTGATAGGGGGAGGTTTTAGAGGCGGAGCTTGGAAAAAGCAAAAAGAATGTAGGGGTCTTACCGCTGCGTGTGCGGGTGCAAACAAGCTTTTTTTTAATTGGGAAAGAGCGAACTAAAAGGCAAAGTGAGGACTATCAGATGACAAACCGAATATGGAAACCATGGGTTATCCCGCTCCATTTGCATAAGCCCTCAATGTCTTTTTTTCTGAGAAAGCAGAAAAATGTAATTGTTTACATGTACAACATTGGTAGTTTCCCTAATCTTTAAATTAAAGCTGCAATGTTATACATGCTTCTGAGTAGACATGTATAGGATTGCTCTGCAAATCCTTAGCAGATGCGTCTCCTGAAACTGAGAAGGAAAACACTCCCCCCCATGGAGGTGTGACCTATATATTTAGTCACTGCTGAAAATATTGCAGCAGGCACAGTCTTGGCCTCAATAAGTCAAACACTAACTTCTCGTTGATTTCCACAGATGAACAATAGAACTAGTAGAATATGATCAATAATATCTATCTTGCATTAACCTCCTACATCTCTGTCATTGTATTCAGCAAAATATTCTCCAGCGTATCCCCAGATGAGTTAGGTTGAGGGAAATACACTGGTGTAGCCCTGGCATAGCCCAGGCTGAGTCCTGGCCATGCCATTAAAGCCCAAGTTCTGCCTCTTCTAAACTTGCTCACCCCAGCAGATCTTGGGTTTGGATTGTGTTTAAGCTGCTACTCCAGGCATAGCCAAAATGATGCCTTTCAGATGTTACGGGTCCCATAATCCCTGATCATTGACAATGCTTGTAGGGGCTCATGGGAGTTTGACAACATCTGGAGGATACCATATTGGTTACCCTCAGGCCAGGGGGCCAAATCCAGCCCTTCGGGCCTCTCTGTGTGGCTCTTGGATCTCTTCTCAGGCCGAGCCCTATCTCTCCAGACCACACTCCTCACTGGTCCTGCTTTGCACCCCAAGTGTTTTTGCCTGGATGGAATGTGCCCTTGAACTCTGATTATGTTTCTTGCTGTTTTGAATGGAGGATAGAGAGGGGTAAGCACGAGTGTGTGCAGAAACTAGCCTACTGCATAAAGGAAAAATGGATGTTTATTGTTCTGCCTGTTTTTGCCAGGTCCTGTGCATCACTGACATATGGTCTTTGGAAGGTTACCCAGAAAGGAATGTGGCTCTCGGGTTGAAATGGATTCCCTGCTGCTGGCCCAGCACTACCCCTTGGGTCAGAGGGGGCTCATGGCACCAAGGAAGGCACTCCCATGGCACTGACACAACAGGCTCCTGCTATGCTGTGGCTAGGGGTGGGTGAGAATTTTGATTCAGTTTGCATTTCAAGCAGAATTTATCACATTCCCAATTTCTGAAACAATATGAGAACCAAAACACAGCCATCCTTCAAAATTCACATTTATTAGAATTTTGGTATGCAGTTCTCCAACTAAACAACATTTACAAAAATGCATATATTCATTCATTGGTGATCACTCGTGGCCAAGTAAGATTGTCTTCCAGGGTAAGGTCTTTAACTGTGGTCCGTAAGTGACTGTGGAGGCCAATTCTGGATCCACACAGCCTCCCACAGTGAGGACATAGGTTTCCAGATGGAAGATGGTCACGATGAGGATTTGCTTGACGTGCCTTCCGCTTATCTCATTTGTCCCTTTCGCCCTGTACTCGTGCTTCTTCAAAGTCCATAGCACCTTTGGTAATGGCCGACCTCCAATTGGGACGCGCATGGGCCAAGGCTTCCCAGTTCTTGATAAAAATGAATACGTGAGTGAAAATAACATGCAAAAAGGCATGAAATGATGTGAAATAGCTGGCAAAAATGTGTACCTTTGTCAAGACCTGCCAACAAAAATGTGTTTATTTGGAGAAATTCCTACTAAAATGGTGGAGAATTTTCATGCGGATGTTTTTTTTTTTTAAATCGCTGATTGCTGCAGAAATATAGAGAACTGAATTTAACATTGGAAAAATGAGAAACTGAGAGAACCAAAACAGACAGATCTTTTCATCCCTAGCTGTGGCACATCATTCTGAGCAGGGGCGTGCTCAGCTGGAGAAGCCTCTGTTTCCAGGCAAGGCTCAAGGGTAGTTGCATTCCTGGTGTCTCCCTGAATGTCACAAACTCTTGCTGGAGATTGTGCCACTTCTCTATGCCCTTATGAGGTTAGGGGAGGAGGAAGAAGGGTTCTTAGTGGTCTCATTAATTGAAGGGCTTGGGGAGACACAAGGTAATATTTATATATATATAGTGTGTGTATACTTTCAGGCACACAGGCATTCATACAGCTGTATATCCATTTAATCCACTTCCCCTTCAGCGGCAGTATAATTACCTAACTACTGGGCTGCATGTCAGTGGCAATAAGAATGGGAGGTTAGTTTGAACTATAAGGTCAGGAACAGCTCCAGCCTTCACAGATGTTATAATCAAAGACTTTCAGTACAGACTGCCTAAAACTGTAGCGGATGGGATCTTCTGCTAGTTTGAGAAGCTATCAATCATCATGAGGCAGGGTATGTGAATTCTGAATGGATGCAATTTCTACCTGGCATTGCTAGATCATCTAAGACAGCAAACTACATATGGGGGCCTTTGGGGGATGAATTCCATCAGACCTTTGTTTACATTTGGATAACTCACAGCATGACACCCTTCTCCTATTGTGCCTGGCTGTAAGGAAA